>NC_086226.1:19279343-20479343 GCF_035770615.1 Melospiza melodia melodia | reverse complement strand
CATGGTACATGTCATCTTTGTATTCAAATTTATCCCCAAACATGGAACTGGGGAGACTCATTGTCAAAGCAGGTGGTATTCCAGATAATCCAGAAGGAATAAAATTTAGTCTTCAAAATTCATTTCAATTTATTCTTGAGGAAAAAGCACATTTTCTTAAAGTGCTGTTAGAATCCTCCAGCTGAAAATGACTGTGTTCCCTTATTTTTTGATTGACTCCTAGCTGTCTTGGTTTAGGGCAAATTTGGAAGAAAACCTCCAAAGGGGTTTCCTCTACAAAGAAAATTCAAGTGCCCCCTCCCCCAGCTGGTTCAGGAAAAGATTTCCATGGAGAAAAGTGGAAAAAAATGTTTATTTAGCAGGCAAAGCATTCACCAGTCCAAAAATTTACAATATTAACAATATTAAACCATAAAACCTCTGGCTGCTTTGAAGAGATGACAAACTCAGAAAGTCCCCTTCATGGGCTGTAGCTCAGTCAGTCTCTTATCAGCCCCTCTTGTGCTGGAAATGCCATGGCCCAGGCCTGGCCCGGAGAGGAAACTCCTGGTGGCAGTTCCTGGTGTGTTGGAATGTTGGGGGACACAAGACAGATAATGGACTTTGGACCTGGTTAACATAAGAGATTTGATAAGAGGATGCCTTGGCACAAGCAAACAGACCTTTGAAAATTAGACCTAAATTGCAAGAGGATTAAATAAAACAGGTTTACCAGAAAAAGGAAATCCCATTAAACTCTGCAAGCAAGAAATGTTATTATATGCATAAGTTTGTGTATGTGATTTTAACCTAATCATTGTAGCACACATTACTAGTCTTTCTGAAATAGTATATATTACTAGTCTTTCTGAAATAGTATATGAGTGTTTGTATCCCACAATAAAATCAGATTCTGATCACCGAGTCAGTCTTCCCCATCTCTCTCCATCGCCAACATCGGTGCTCTTCTGGGTTTTCAGTCCAGAGCAGGTTTAAACAGTTCCAAGAAAAAGAAAAACCACAGTCCAGGGAACTTCTCTGCCTCAGCTAGCTAAAAGCCAGCTAAAAGCAAAGGAGAGCTCTGTCTCACTGTCTGTCCGTCCACAGACAACACAGTCCAGGAGCAGAAATGTGGAGGAATGAATGCAGTGTCTGAAAACAAACTGCACACTTCTTCTCTCCCCCGCCTTCACTCTCAGAACCAGTCTTAAAGGTGCAAAACTAATTTCTGGGCTAAACAGATGAATGAAATTCAGCATAAAGTCACCCCTGGACAGTACCTTACACCATTGACTAAACACTAGCTCTTTCACCACCCACCAGTAGTAATAGTAGTGGCAGTCAGAAGGATGTTGTTACGCTTGCCAATTTGTCTTACTTTCTCAAAGGACCACAAGCACTTTTCTTGCTCAATCCTTACTGCTTTTGTCCCTGTTGATATGAGATTGTGAATGTTTAGCAGCTGAGGCAGCTCCTCATTTACTTTGGAAATTTAGGAAGATTAAACACTGGCAATATCTTATAGTACCTTTAAAATTTATTTTGTATTCACAGTTCTCAATCCTTCTTGACTACTGCTAGAAACAGCAGTAGTGATCTCTGTAGTCTCACTTCTGTAGGCCAATACTAAAACTTCTTTGCTATCAATTATAAACCAACAAATATCACCTAGTATCCAGTGCCAAAATAACACATTGCATCTCAAATTTCTGTGTCCATGGAATCCAGGACCACACTCCCATTTAATCTGTTTTGTTTATGTCCCTGGGAACACTTTGTTGCTCTGAGCAACTTGGTCAAGTGGAATGGGTTTTGGAAACAGATGATTTTAAGGTTGCTTCCAACCCAAGCCATTTATGATTTTTGCAATTAGCTTAGGAATCATAGAGTAACTTATGCATTGTAATATATGATAGAGATAATTCATACTATTAATGCATGGTGTAAAATATTGTGAAATCCAAATCATGTCTTTTGACCACCCTGGCCAGGAGCAGCTGTCTTTTTTAGATTCAACTAGTTTCCAGACACAAGTTAAGATAACGATTGACGCCTTAACATAAGAATAGAAGCTTCCAGGACATAGGTTTCCCGAATTGTCGGGAGCCACCCAAAAGTGATTATCGCCTTGATGATTGCATCTATCAAGACAGTCAGTGGTGCCAACCTGATACATCTGACTACACAGCTCCTCCAAAGCCGATTGACATGGATGGCACACCTGGACTTGGCCTTTGTCCACTTCTGCACATGGAAAGCAACAGAGGTGCATGTGAAGAGACACAAAGGAAATTTGGTCATCTTTGCCTCAGGCAGAATAAACTGTATAAAACCTCGCCTCGTGAGGCAGCAAGTGTGAACGGGGAAGACTCTGACACTTGGGAGGTCAGATCCAGGTTCACCCACGCTGATCCTGGGCTCGACACTGTCTCTTTGGCTGTGGTGGTTTTGAAGACCGAATTTCGGTCTTGCAAACAAATTAATAAATCTTTGCTAAATTTTTGATAATTTTGGCTCACGATTTGATCATTTATAACATGCATCTACCATGGATTGATTCTTTTATTTTAAGAGGTAAATTTAATGTGTTTTTCTCCTTGACATAGCATCAATGTTACAGCATTCATGGATACTTTCCTAAAGCATGATTTGGAATAGCCAGTCTTTGTATAAAAATATCAGCATATTTCAAACAGGATATTTCTGTATAAAACCTTGTGATTCGTCACAGTGTTTCAGTGCAAGATGAAGCTGTTGTTATTATAATGCTGTTTACATAACACTATGAGATGATGTATATATTGTTTGTTCAGAGTATCTAGTTCCTGAAGACTTTTATCCTGTCACAATTTCTTCTTCCAAAAAATCGTGTCAATCTAATTGAAAATATTTCCATCTTCCCATGATAGATTGAAAAATATGTTCCTTTACTTTATATGAGACGTTATTGCCTTGCTACCTTGGAGTTCCCAGTTCTAATCCCATTGAAAAGAAAACCAAGTATTTTTAGAGTTTTAGAGTTGCAGTGCTGCCTTTGATCTATAAGTGGCAGTATTTATTTGTTGGTGCCAGTAGAATTTATCACAGGATTGTCTGATGTTTCTGAAGTTTTGTGTATCACATTGCTTCATTTTGAGCTATATTATATGTAAGTCAGCTCACTTACATGCCAACGGAAGCACAATTTGCACAGTAATTGGTAGCATTTTGCAATAATTCTATTTTCACATTATTGCTTAGCACGCATTTAAGAGACATTTTCATAAAGAAATAATCTCTCACCACTCTCGTGATTTTTAAATTTTTGTCTTAGTGTTTAGAAATACTTTTTCATTGATTTAGTATTCATTCAGTCAATGACTGTGCAGCAGACATTGCTGTAATGCCTCTGCACATGTGGTTTGATTTACCTACATCCTCCAGTTTTAACTAAGCTACACTATCTGGATCTAACTCTCCCAAGTCATAGAAAAGGGTTGGAATAAGGAGCCCCAGTACATCTCTCAGCTGCTTTCTCGTCAAGTTTTATTGATCAAAATTTTAGGTCAAGATATAGCGCAAGGTTTGTGCCCTAATTTGGATTGCATGTGTTTAGAAGATCTCAGAAGTATGTGCTGGTAAACCAGCAGGAGAAATTAACTCCCATGCAATCAGCTTGAGAAAGATTTCAGGTTGGAATTGCAATTTATGAGAATGATTGCAATAAATGCATTTACAATAAATGCAACAGGAACACTGGCTTAAACCAACAAAGAGTATACAGCCTTACACTCTGTGATGGTCACAGTCCACTGAAGCAGTGGTTGCAGTCCCATTGGAGTGATGATAATGGTTGAAAGCAGTTGTCTTGTGGAAAGATCTGGTCTTCCTGTGGAAGTTTGGGTCCACCTATGGATGTTCAGTGGTGGTGGCATCCCAAGTCCTCAAATGTCAAGATTATATGTGATCAGATTCAGGTGGTACCTCTCCCAGAGCAGGGAGTTTCACAACATAATTATGTAATCCTATGAGTCATAGGATATTTTTTGAGTCCTTGATGGTCATTGTAGCCCTGAGTTTTTGATGGAGCATTAACAGGGATGACCCCCTCAAAATGGGTGACTCTGCCTCCTTGGAGTGAGCTATCAGGGCTGAGTCATTACCCTGCCTCTCAGAGTTGACTCTTTTTTCTTCATTATCTCAAGGTCTGATCTCCTTATCAAACACCCAGGTTATAGTCTGAGGGGTGCGGTGTGTACTGGACAACTGTTGCAAATGACAATTCATGATGTAGATGGAAGTAGAATACATTGCTTGATTACACTCCTAGTGGCACACTTTTTCCTGTTACCACAACAAGATGGCAGTCCTTGAGCTGGCTGGGTCATCAGGAGTTTTAAGTGACAGGTGCCAAGTACTGTTCCATTGTCTAGCATTTATATTTTTATAGTGTCTTGCTTTGCCACCCCATCTGGGCACGTGAAAGAGCAGCATTGGAGACTCCATAGTTATTCTATACTGACAACATAACTTGGAGTGGACCAAATAAAACCTCCAAGACTAGTACCACTACAAACATTTTGAAAATGAGGATGTGAAATTGTGCATAGAATACCTGTCCAGATACTTCTAGATTAAATTACTCACTAGTAAGTATGGAGGTAATTGTATTGGAACTGTTGAGCTCCATACAGTCCCATAGAGCCTGCCTTTGTACTAATAACCATCCTCTGAGATAACTGCCTCTGAAGGGTATTCATTGGAACTGTACTTACCAAAAACTGAAAGAGGATCATTGCATAATAGTTTTTAAATTTCTGTACTAAATGTCACTAATTTAAATGTCTCTGTTTTGTAGTCAACTATTGCAGTCTTCCAAAGCTATAGACTGAATACTAAGAAGACCTTTCTGAAAGAATAGAACTTCTCTTTCTAATTTGACAGGTCATAGTACTTTTCAGTGAGGACATTCATCATGAGGAAGGGTGTTATATTTGAAGGTGGACAGCTGCCCTTTTAAACCATGATGAGTATGCTAATGTTGCTACTTGAGAGATTATTTTCAGAAACATACAAGAAACACAATTATGAACTAAAATGCCTCAGTAAGTGACACATGATGGTCATGCATCTGAGACAGAACACACAACAGACCTCCGTTGTTTCATCAGCCAAACAGCCTGTTTTATTATTCGGGGCTTGCTTTTATAGGCAATTCAAAGCTCCCTGCTCTAAACAGTCATTGCTCTAATCCCTACCCCTCCCAGATTTTGAACCATTCAAATGCTTGCATTTTAGGAGAGTTATTATTAGTTGAAAACTCTGTCAGTCAGCCCAGAGGCTGGTTTATGGAACTGGGCTGGGTTTCTTATTTATAACCAGATAACTGATGTTATATAACTGATATTATAACTGATGTTCAGTACAAGTCAGCTTGTTCTGCAACATCTCACTCTTTTGTCTTTACTAAAATTGTAACTTCCTCTCTGTCATCTATTTGCAAGGGTCCCTTGCAAACGGCATGACAGAAAACAGCATGGTTTTAATTTGTACAAATTATATATTAATGAAGATGCAGCATTTAAGTTCAGAGTCTGTTAGGCAAGAATTGAGGTTAGCATGTTACAGCTTAATGTTTAGGTTACAAATATAAGCTTATCTTTTAAAACAACAAACCACTTTACTCTTAACTATTAAATAAAATTTTAACTACTAGAAAAAACAAATTGTAAGCAGACAAACAGTTTGTAAACATGAAAAAGAAATTGTAAACAAAGTTGTAAATTATATCTTAACTCTAAACTGAAATTAAAACTTTGAAACATTCAGCTTTACAACTGTGAGAAATACAAGCGGAAGAGATAAAGCAATTTGTAAACAAACAGTCTTTATATGAACTTTTATTATAATTGTCTCACATTTCTATGAGGTAGTTGTTAATTGTTCTGGTTACACGGCTATTGAACAGACATTGGTTGATGCTGTGGTTCCAAGCAGGATGCAGTGCAGGATGGATACGTTTAGTAGGTGTCCAACATGTCCCAGAGTCCATAGAATGTGTTTATCATAGGATTATTGTACTGTTATATGATTGATTGAAAAACATTAGAGTATAATATTACCTAAGACCTAGAGAGGGTGTGTACATTCACCCCAACCTTCCCCTCCCCCCCCCTTTTTTTTTTGTATTAATAACTAAAAATAGGAACAAAACATGGACTTTGAACAGTATTAATAAGGTACTATTATCTAGTGGGTGGCTGAGGCATTCCTTTTTCACTATGAGGACTTGAAAGAACATCTTCTTCAAGGACAAGGCTTTCTCATTTATCTCAAAGGAAAAGGGTTTTGCTTTTGTAAAGGTTGTATACTAATATGTTTTTCTTTACTAGCCAGGTTCATGGCTTGATCAGTGCCATGAACTTGGTTGGGAGAGCTTTTCTGTATTTATTATTTTAAAAACAAGCTTGCATTAAAAGCTTGTGTCAAAATCTTTTAACATAAATAACTAACGAATAATTAAAGAAATATAGATATTTAAATTTTCTAGTTACTATGGTAATAGTGTAAGTAATGTACTTCTTTTCACTTTGTTCGAAGTTAGAAATTTGTTATTGACTTTCCAGGTGACTTTTAGGTTTTTAAAATTATGACAGGTGGTAAAGTTTCAGCTAAAAGACTTTGCAGCTGAAATTTGCTTGTGGTATTAGTAAATTAATGTTCTGTGTATGCTTTAGTGGACCTAGAATGTTAAACAAGTACATTCTTCAAATTTTCCAGGTCAATCTAGAAACAATGCATTCAGAAATACTAGGAGTACTAAGAGAAAACTTAGTAACATACATTCCAGGATATGTTTAATACACAGTAACCCATAATATGAAACAGAAACATAATGTTTTCTTAGTAACTGTGATAATATTAGTTATCAGAGGCTTATCAATTTTTGTTTTAGCAAATGCAACTGATAATAAATGATAATAAATGATAATAAATATTGTACTACGAGTTCTAGGACATTGTAAACTTTTATGCAAATTTGTAACCCTTGTGTGAGCAACATGGGGGTGAGTTATGAACACAGGCTGCTGTGGAATGGAGACCTGGCTCAAGTCACTGTAGGAGCCCCGAAGGGCAAGCACGGAGTAGCATATGCTCCAGTGTTGCTAGGACCCCACCTCTCCCTGTCTCGCTGCATGGCCATGTCCTCCCATGTGGGGGGGGGGGGGGGTGGGGAGGGGGACACGACAGCTCTCTCGGGAGCAGTGCTGGCACAGGGGCAGGGGAATTGCTGCACAGGAAGCTCAGCCATATGGAACAGCATGGCTACACATGGCAGCCATTTAATCTGTCCACATGTTCTGTGGGTTTGGAAAGGTGCCCCTCACCCCAATAACTCATCTGGTGTCCATTCCTCGCCATAAGCTTCAGTATTTAACAGTCTTATTAAATCCAAGATAAGTCTCCGTGGCTTTATAACTCTTATTGCATTTTTCTTGCTCTTTGAGGATGCTTGGATTATGAGTTGACCAGTTCATGTCCAGGTATTAAAGTCAGAGGTGGCTTCTTTAGTTGTGTCTAATCTGTGATTCTCAGCCTACATTATTAATGCTAATAATGCTTTTTCATCATTGTCTATGTCCCCTTCCTCAATAACAAGTTTCCATACCTTTAGTACAGGGTGGTTCTGTGCAGAAATAAAGTTTGCCATATCTTCGATGCGGCTTTTCTCCTTTTTTTTCAGCTTCTCCAGTTTCTTCTATCACAAAGCCCTTTGGCTGTGACTCATGAAGCCGTTGCTGCAGTTATGATTCTTGCAGCTGTAATATGTGGTGTGAGATAATTTGTGCTTATATAAAATAAATATAAAATAAAGTTGTAAATAAAACTGTTCATATAAGAAAAATCTGAAAGCCTTAAGACCATGGACAGTCCCAGAGACAGATTGCTACAAAGAAATTGCAAAACTCCAGATGGCAGCAAGGAAAGAAAGCCTAATTAGCAAGTGAAAGGATGTTGCCGGTGTGGAGGGTGTGGAGATGAGCCTTTCCCGACACCATCTGGGAACACCCAAGAGTACTGAACATTTGATAAGTATCTTCTATGAAGATAACCAGAATCATCAGGAACATACATCTGAATACCGGGTTCCCACAACTCGGTCAACACTTGCCACGTCCCAGAAACAGCATTGTCCAGCCCTGTAGAGAAAAAAGAGACTTCATGCATATGCAGAGTAACAAAAAGAATAGGGGATCTCTGCCTCGGGCAGAAAAACTGTATAAAACCAGCCCCAAAAACGCAATTTGTTGTGAAATCGTGGGAAGACATATGGAAAAAATTGGAGAAAATAGAAGGTTGGCAGGAAAAGAAATTACAGCATTTGCTCAGAGAGGTGCAGAAGCTTTACATGAGGGGGGATGAAGAAAAGCAGAAAACACAGGCGAAGGTGCTGGTAACAGTGATGAGAGAACTACAAAAACAGGAACAGGTCTGAGACCCTGTAAAGCCAGAACAAAACCGTCCACCTCAGAAGAAGCAGAACTCCTTCCAAAGTAAGTACTCAAACAACCAGAGAAATATACCCAAGTGCTTTTACTGTAAACAAAGAGGTCACTTTAAGAGAGAATGTGAGAAGAGAATGAAAGATGAAAAAATCTTTCAGGAAGATTAGAGGTGTTGGGACTTTTCAATTTAGGGTCTTGATAAAGCTGAAGGTAGGACCCCAAAACAGGAATTAATATTCTTAGTGGATTCTGGAGCTCAGTGAAGTATTGTGCAGCAATAACCACCCGGATCCACTATAAGCTGTGGTGGTTTGACCAGGAAGAAGTGGGAATTCTGGGATGCCGTGGTCAAACCAATGGGTGCTTGGATTTTGATATTGGCACCTGGTGTAGCCAGTGGGTTTTGGACACACCTCTGAGAACACACAGGGGTTAAAAGCAGAGCTTCGGCCCTGGGAGGCTCTCTTGGGACTTCGAGGGACAGAGGTCGGATCTCCCTTCCCCTGTCCAGCCGCTGCTGCTGGGCGGGGGAGGGGCTTACATGTGGTAGGCCTGGGCCTGGACAGAGATGGGAGGTGAGGAGGCCCTGGAGGATGGAAGTGGGGAGGAGCCCCAAGAGACAGCCATCGGGCAGCCACCCCCACCCAGGAGAGAGAGAGGGAGAGCCGGCGAAGATGAATGAGATAGCAGCCGGCCCAGGAGGAGAAAGGGGGATGATGCAGCGAGGGAGGAGGTGCCCGGCCGGAGCAGCAGCAAGTGTGGGAGTGCCAGAGTTCTGGGACAGACAGAGACTGAAATTTTTAACCCCTTTCTTTCATGATTGGGAGCTTGCAAAAATGCTGACCCTCCTCGGAACTGAATAAGACGGGAGATAAGAGATGAGATGAGACAAGGACCTGGCCCGAAGGATGTGGAGAAGGCTTGCTGAGTGGAGAGAGATGATTGGAGTGGCCTTTTGGCTGGACTTTTCTTGTGTAGCCATAGACTGAACCAGTTTTATTCCTGTGACACAGAGACTGCATTTAGGGGGAGGCAGTGCCTCAGAACCAGGAGGGTTCATTGTGGGGACCCCTTGGCCCCAGGGGGTTGGATAAAAAATGGGGGGGACAGATGTCCCAAAGCAGAGACTGTGCCTTTTTGGAGTGAGACAAGGCATCCTTAAAAAACAACCCTAAAAGCAGCTCTGGTCCATGCCAGTGGTGAGAGCACTGAGCATGGAAGGAAGATGTCACAAGCGGCAAAAGGACTTTCCGGGCAGTGCTGAGTGACAGGGAAGCACATGAGTTTCAGCGTGTTTCCAGGGGAAGCCTATGGTGCAAGAAAGACTGGGCAGTTGGTGATTTTGGGGGGAATGTATCGGATTGGGAAATTTTGGTGGTGGGGGGGGGAAAGTGTTTTTTGTAAGGTTTTCAATTTTTTTTCTCTTATAGTTTTTCTTCCCTCTTTCTTTTCTTGTAGTTTAGGTAATAAAGTTTTCTTTATGTTTAAGCTGGAGCCTGCTTTGCTTATTCCTGGTCACATCTCACAGCAGACACCAGGGAGAAGGTATACTCATGGGGGCTCTGGCTCTGCCAGGCCCAAACCATGACGTAAGCAAAGACACTATGATGGTAATCAGAGCAAAAGGGGAACCTTTTAAAGTTCCAGTTATTAAAAACATAGAAATAGCATCTGAGACTAAGTTTTGCCTAGGGAATATGCTACTAGTTGAGTGTCGCAGACATCTTTTCATTAAAATCCTTTCATTAGGATTTTTCCTGCTGAAGCTGAGAAGTTTCAGCAACAAAGTGTAAACAATGGGTATCTGCTGCTGTGGAATGCAACAGGTGGATCCGTGATTGGGCTCCTGTGGATTGGTCTCCTCTGACCACTCATGGTGGAGCTGGCTCTTGCTCTCTGCCGAGACACAGATCTTTGTTGTCATTCTTTTCAATTCTTAGCTTAGCCTTCTGATAACTTTTCTTTCTAATTCTTTTTAGTATTGTTATAATGTAATATATATATCATAAAATAATAAATCAAGCCTTCTGATCATCGAGTCAACATTCTCGCTCTCTCTCATCCTGAAAATCCCTGTGACCATGGTCACAGTTGAGGAAGCAGACTATAACCTGGGGAGAGATTTGATGGTAGCACTCGAGATAAGCCTGATTGTACAGAAATCCCAGCTCAGGGTAAGTCTATACCAACTAACCACAGAGGACAAGGATAAAACAGACCCAAGAAGTTTGTTACACCCAAGGGGAGGCCAGAAGGCTAGACATAGAGTCGATCCATATTAAAATCGAGAGACCAGAGGATCTGATTAGGATTAAGCAGTACCCCATTCCTATGGAAGGGAAGAGGGGATTGAAACTGGTAATAAAAGAACTGATAAGAAAGGGGATTCTGGAACCTTGCATGTCCAGGCATAATACTGCAATCTTGGCAGTGCGGAAAACAGATTGTAGGTAGAGGCTAGTGCAAGATCTGAGAGCTGTGAACAGAAGGACTAAAATGCTATTCCCCATGGTCTTGAATCTTTACACTCTGTTAAATAACATCTCTCCTGAAGACACTTGGTATAGTGTGATAGTCCTGAAAGATGCTTTGTGGACTTGCCCCCTATCTAAAGACAGCAGGGACTATTTTGCCTTCCAATGGGAAGACCCAGAGACCAACCAAAAACAGCAGTTCAGATGGATATCTTTGTCTCAGGGGTTTGTAGACTCACCAAACCTGTTTGGCCAGGCACTTGAGCAACTGCTAAGCCACTTTGTGCCTGTGGAAGGGACAAAATTGTGACAATATGTAGATGACTTACTCGTTGTTGGTCCGGAGGGAGGAGGATGTAAGAGTGAGCACCATAGCATTATTAAATTTCTTGGAGGACAAAGGGCTACAAGTTTCAAAGTCAAAACTTCAGTTTATGGAGCCTGAGGTGAAATATCTAGGACATTGGCTAACAAAGGGATCCTGAAAGGGTTGCAGGGATCATTGCTCTACCTCCCCCATGGACAAAAAGAAAGGTAAGACAGCTCCTGGGACTTCTAGATTATTGCAGGATCAAGTGATAAAGTGAAAAGGTAAAATTCCTGTATGGAAAACTCACCACCAACAAGCTAAAATGGACAGAACAAGATGAGATAGGATTTAAGGACTTAAAACAAACACTTATGGCAGCACCAGCATTGAACCTCCCCGATGTAAAAAGGCCTTTTCAGTTGTTTGTGGATGTTAGTAGTCATACTGCTCATGGAGTGTTAATACAGGATTGGGCTGGGGCCAAGAAACCAGGAGGGTACATATCAAAGCTTCTGGACCCTGTAAGCAGGGGGTGGCCCACTTGTTTACAAGCAATTGTGGCAGTGGCATTATTAGTAGAAGAAGCCAAGAAAGTAACATTTGGGGCCCCGTTGATAGTTATACGCTCCCCATAACATACGAAGTATACTACAACAAAAGGTGGACAAATGGCTTATAGACTCTAGGCTATTGAAATATGAAGCCATATTAATCCATTCACATGATTTACAATTATGGACAACTCCCACACAAAATACGGCCCAATTTTCTTTTTGGGGAAGCCTCGGGAAAACCCATTCATGATTCTGCAGAAGTGGTGGAACTACAGCCCAAAATAAGACTGGATTTAGAAGAGAAGGAATTAGAAGGGGGAGAAAAAAGGTTTGTGGATGGGTAAGCAAGAGTGATAGAGGTAAAAAGAAAATCAGGATATGCGATTGTGGATGGTAAGTCAGGAGAAATGATAAAATCAGGACCTCTGAATGCTGGGTGGTCAGCTCAAGCATGTGAACTATATGCAGTATTACGAGCCTTAAAGGGATTAAAAGGGAGAAAAGGGACAATCTTTATGGATTCAAACTATGCATTTGGGGTTGTTCACACGTCTGGAAAACTTTGGGAGAAAGAGGACTTATCAATACTCGAGGACGGGGACTGGTACATGGGGAAATAATAAAACAGATCTTAGAAGACGTCAGGGAGCCAGAAGAAATTTCAATTGTACATGTGAAAGGACATCAGGCAGGGATACAGTTTTGAATTTCAGGAAACAGCTTAGCAGATAAGGAGGCTAAGAATGCACCTCTTCTGAAAGTAAGTATCCCAGAGGTCGAGGAAAGTGAGGCCCCAGAATATCCCCCATATCCTTCCCAGAAAGAAATCAAAGGATATGAGAAAACTGGGGGAAAATTAGAAGAAGGTAAGTGGAAATTACCTGACGGGAGGGAACTACTATCTAAAGAGTATACCAGGAAAATCTTGAGGAGGTTACATCAGCAGGCCCAGGCTCTTGTGGAGCAATTTCTGAGATTCGTTGAGTGTAAGGGGATTTATGAATTGGCTAAACTGGAGGTACAAAGATGCATGATCTGCCAGAAAGGTAACCGGGCCAGGGCACTACAGGCAATATTGGGAAGCCACCCTATAGCATACCAGCCTTCTGAGAGGATCCAAGTGGATTTCAATGAATTACCAAAAACTGGGAGGTATAAATTCCTACTGGTAATAGTTGATAAACTAACCCATTGGGTGGAGGCTTTCCCGAGCTCTAGGGCAACAGCTCAGATGGTGTCAAAAGTCCTTTTAGAAGAAATTGTACCCCGATATGGAGTAGTAAATTACATAGATCCAGATCAGGGAACGCACTTTACTTCAAAAATCATTAAGCAATTAGCAGAAGCTTTAGGCATCCAATGGGAATACCACACCCTGTGGCATCCCCAGAGCTTGGGACCAGTTGAAAGGATGAACCAGACATTAAAAGCCCAATTATCAAAACTAATATTAGAAACTAGGATGTCCTGGCTAATGTGCCCCCCTCCAGTCTTACTAAACATCAGGACCACGCCGCACTCTGAGACAGGGCTGTCACCCTTCAAAATGCTATATGGAATACCTTACGAACATGGTATGCCAGTGGGACACCCTAGGTTAGAGGATAGTCAGATACAACCCTACTTAATAGCAATAAATAAAAATCTGCAAGAACTGTGAAAGCAGGGGATAGTGACACAGAGCACTCCTCTAGGCTTTGCTATACACAAAATACAACTGGGAAATAAAGTGCTTATAAAAGCTTGGAGGGAAGTCCCCCCTTTCCCCTCATTGGGAAGGCCTTTTTCTTGTCCTAACTACAGACACAGTCATTCAAACAGTGGAGAAAGGCTGGATGCACAGGTCTCAAGTAAAGAGGTTGAATATCAGAAAGAGACTCCTGAGTGGAAGATCATCTCTTCCGCTGGGGACCTAAGGATAAAATTGCGCCAACCAAGTAAATGACCGACGGAGATCTGGTAAGTTGTATAGTGCCTGGTTGCGAATGCTATCCATTTATTTTAAATGCAAATACTGTCTCAAGGTTTGGGTTATGCATTGTAGAAGGGAATATAGACCTAAGGGTTTGTGTAGCAAGTAAGCGTCTTGAGGACAAACTAAATCTGACTAACTGTATCTTAGTCCTTGCTTCTAATTTGGGTATACTAGAATTGGACTCCCCAGATGGTATTACATGTTTAAAAATGGAATAAGGGGAAAATTGGACTCTAAAGCTGAAATCATAGAAATTGAGTGCTGAAATTTGAATAAGGTACCCTGCAGTGTGCATGTAGTCAAACTATCGAGGAGGGGCACCTTTAAGAGGTGGTATGCGGCTTGGTCCAGGAACGGGATCCCGGAAGAATACTCTTGCAGCTGAGAAGATGGTCTTCCTCACTGCTGGTGGCAACCCAGGGGGCGCAGGCAAAGGCGGAGGAGTACACCTATGGGGAATCCTGATGGGCTTTAGCCTAGCCATGTGCAGGACAACTAGTCTGCACCCTGAGATTGTGTTCTCCACAGGAAGGCAAAGCCCTGTTGACGAGTGCAGGCACTGCATGCAAGTTATCCTGGAGGTACAAGGAGAGGCAGAAATCTCAGTATACCCAGTCCCGGAAGACTGCTGGATATTGGAGACAGGAGGGGGGGAACAATTGTGAATGGAATTATAAAACTGGAGTTTGTTGGATTAAAAGCTCTGGAGCTAATCCTTACCAATCCTTGGAAGAACTAAGGAGTTACTGGAAGGAACCAGAAAATACAAGAATTAAGTGGAAAGCCCCTAATGGGATATATTGGATTTGTGGAAAGAAAGCATATAGCAAACTACCCCAAAATTTGAAAGGGTCCTGTACATTAGGGATGATTTGACCTGTGTTCTTCACTCTCCCTAGAACCAAGAGTAGCTTATTGGGGGCTCCTCTGTATGAAACTCTAAATAGGAAAAAGAGACACATGGGGAGAAGAGGAGAGGCCTGTCAAAAGAATAATAGAATATTATGGCCCTGCTACATGGGCCCAGGATGGAAGCTGGGGATATAGGAACCCAATTTATCTATTGAACAGATTGCTAAGATTGTAAGCAGTACTTGAAATAGTATCAAATCATGCCTCAGCATGGAGGAATTTTAGACAGCTGACCAAGAATTGGGAGGGTGCTGGACCCAGCTAATCTGGGTCACTGCACCTGCAAGGACACTCTAGCCTTGAGCATAGCTGTATTACAATAACAAAGTGCTGTAGTTGAGAAAAAGACATGAGAAAAAGTAAATGTCTTTTAGACAGAATGAAGAAGGAAGAGAAGAGCTGATAATTATAGTATAACCAATAGATTGCTTAGCTTACAGAATATGTATGAGCCTATTACTTGTTGTGCATAAATGTCTGATGCTCTCTTCAATAAACGAAGCTTGCTGATTCTCACATTGAGCGTTCCGAGTTTCCCTGCACCGCGACACCTCAGAGGCTCTTGAACTATTGAGCAGGCAACATTCTCAAATGAGTGCTTTTGTGTACCAAAACAGAAGAGCTTTAGACTATTTGTTAGCCAAGGAAGGGGGAGTGTGTGGGAAGTTTAATGAGTCTGAATGTTGTAAAGAAATTGACGACTACAGGGAAACTATCAGGGGTCTTGTGGCAGAGATCAAGAAGGTGGCTCATGTCACAGTCCAGAAGTGGAATTCTACCCTACAGACATCCTGGTGGGATCAATTATTTGAAGGAGCTTGGTGGGAAAAGATGGTGTTCTTTATAATGTGTTCAGTAGCTGGGGTTGTATTCCTACCTTGCCTAATACCATGTTTCATCAGACTGATACGACCATCTGGGAACACCCAAGAGCATTGAACATTTGATAAGTATCTTCTATGAAGATAACCAGAATCATCAGGAACATACATCTGAATACCGGGTTCCCACAACTCGGTCAACACTTGCCACGTCCCAGAAACAGCATTGTCCAGCCCTGTAGAGAGAAAAGAGACTTCATGCATATGCAGAATAACAAAAAGAATAGAGGGATCTCTGCCTTGGGCAGAAAAAACTGTATAAAACCAGCCCCGATGGGGATGGCATTTGTGAACAGAGGTCTGATGAGATAGAGGTCAGACAGTGGTTCACCCAGCACCAATCCCGGGCTCGATGTTGTTTCTTTAACTATGGCTATTTTCAGTTGTTAAAATAAAATCTTTCATTATTATTATTATTAATTTGGCTTTATCATTTATTACCTATAACACAGCCTTTGCTGCAGCTTTGATTCTTGCAGCCTTTGCTGCAAATTCGGGTTCTCCCTGCCTCTTTCTTTCAGCTTTTCACTGTGGGGACAGGCTTTGAAAGCTCTGCCCTGTGTCTCTTTTTGCTCTACCGATGGGCTACCTTGGACTGTTCATCCTGACACCAGGGGCATCACATGACACATGCTGTTCGAGTGTCTGAGATAGAACACACGACAGACCTCCGTTTTTTCATTGGCCAAATAGCCTGTTTTATTGTTCGAGGCTTGCGTTTTAGGCAGTTCAAAGCTCCCAGCTCTAAACAGTCATTGTTCTAATCCCCATGCCTCCCAGATTTTGAACCATTCAAATACTTGCATTTTAGGAGAGTTGTTATTAGTTGAAAACTCTGTCAGTCAGCCTAGAGGCTGGTTTATGGAACTGGGCTGGGTTTCTTATTTATAACCGGACTGATGTTCTGTACAAGTCAGCCTGCTCTGCAAGAAGTAAGAGGAACAACAGCTGAAAAATTTTAGGACATCTGTATGGATTTTATACCTCTTAAGGGTTACACTGACAGTTTTTCTCAAAGAAACTTTGCACACTCTAGTCAAAACAAAACTTTTACTGTGATTCTTTTTCTTAGGGCCCAGCAGGGGATTAAAAATCCATGTTTCTTCCAAAAGAATGAATGCATAATATAATTTGATCTCCTTACTTAATAGGTCCTTTCATAGTCACAATATTATCAGACAGGTGTATATGTTAATCTTCTATGTTATATTACACAGTATATTACCCAATATCACACATCTGATGTAGATCGATTTGATGTTTCTATATATAATATGCAGAAAATACCAGGTAAAGTCTGTAGCCAACCATTTTATTCTCTAGTATCAGAGAGTTGAGTACCATGTCACTGAAATATTGTAAGATGATTGTATCAAAAAATTGCTGTCTGAGATTTTGAGACTTGTTGTACAACATATTCCTCAGAGACACAAAGTCTTTTCAGAGAGGTGTGAAGAGAGAAGGTTCTTCCGGTAGAGTCTTTTGACTGGATCCTGCTTATCACTGGGTTAACAGCAAAAACTAATTACATTGCTCTATTCTCAGGCTTAACGGCATTAAGCATTTCTTACTATAGCCTTGAGACATTAAAATGTCTCAAAACTAAAACTTTTTTTCGAAATTTTATTTATTTTACTTTAATGTGAAACTGTGGCACTGAATGGTCCCTCTAAGTTGCTTTGCAAATGGAATAGCAAGGCTCCTTCCTCTGCTGAAGTCACTGGGGCCAGTTCTATCATCTCAGTGGGAGTTTTATTTGCTCTAATTGCTTATCACCATGGTACTTGAGGATAGACTCATGGCTCTATCAATTTCATAGCTTGCATCTGCAATATTTGAATCCATAACAAGTGTAGAAAATGCACGGATGCATAGCCATGCTGTACCGGCCACTAATGGAAATGAACAACTGAACCTTGTTAGAACTTTTTTTACCTGCAGAATATTATAGGAGGATACCATCTGTCTTTTACTATGATGATGACGACATCCCTTTCTAGAGTTCTTGTGTGATACATGTCCTAATAAGGTCTCTTAGGTTCATTTTCTGAATGAAGGGTTTATGAAGGGTTTATGGAGGTACCATAAACACCAGGGGAAAATATGTGTAATGTGAAGCAATTAAGAAAGCAATAAATTTATAGTGATAATAAAGGTGAAAAACAGCAAGGACTGCCTGTGACTGGGTCATGTGGGGCGGCTGTCATCTCAGAAGCTCAACCCTGTGGTGCAGGAGCTGGAGGAGGTACCTCTGCTTTAGGAAGGACTCTTTGGTACAGATCTTGCAAAACACAGCTTCAGCATCTCTGCCTGTGCCTGCTCCAATACTGTAGCTCATAAAAGAGCTAATTCATTGTCGGAGTTTACAAGAGTGAGGCTGCTTGGTGTCTAGACATTTCATTAAAATACCACAATCATTCTGTAATTTAACTTGTTTTGATTTGCGCAATGCTGCTTTGAGCTACTGAGTAAATGAAGAGCTGTCTGGCAGTGTGTGCTGTGGAGTAAGGCAGCCCAGCCACAAAGTGAGGAACCTGCAGTGGGAGAACAATTATTTATATTGGAATGAAATTGGGTTTCTGATTCTTTTAAGAAGAAACCAAGAAAAAATAAGTGGAAAGTGAAGCAAAAGGTGCTCTTGGCACTAGAAGATACAGAGATTGTATGTGAAAATCAGATAAGATGTTAGGAATGATAGAAGAACTAATCAACACAATGGGATCCTTACTGTATAAAGTACATCCTTACCTAAGAATGATAACGTTCATGGGACAAACCTTTTCAGGTTTAGTCTTCAAAAGATGAATAATCTTAGAATAGCTACAGTCATAAGATAAATACTGAAGGTCAAGAATCTAAAATGTAGAAAACTCAGTTTCAAAGGAGGATTTTTATTTAATGAGAGCAGCATAGACCTTCAAAAATTTTTTTTTTCCATTTCATCAAGGAACAAAAGTCTGCTCAAACTAGTAGCAGAATAATAGCACAGAGAAGGTTTCCTAGTTTTAGATAAGGAATTATGTGGATACCTGGATTATATGGAAAAATTAAGAGTTTTTCTGTTTTACATGAGGAAATTTGCACAGTAATGGTAGGACTGTTGTCATTCAAAATGCAATACATTATTTTGATTAAAATGTACAGATGTTTCTATCAGTTTCAACTTAATGAAAAAAATCTTATTCACCTATATCTAGGTCTCCATATTTTACATTTGTTCTTAAGACTGAATCCTCAT
Source organism: Melospiza melodia melodia (assembly GCF_035770615.1). Taxonomy (NCBI): domain Eukaryota; kingdom Metazoa; phylum Chordata; class Aves; order Passeriformes; family Passerellidae; genus Melospiza; species Melospiza melodia. Next base: position 20,460,534 of record NC_086226.1, on the reverse strand, counting down.
AATCTTCTGAAAATCTGTAGAGATCCAATGGGGAGCAAAAGAAAGTCATAGGAAGCCAAGATGAAAACAAAATGGGCATTACTTAAGTTGATGAAGGAAGGCAGTACAGAGATTTACAGATTAAAACATTATGAATGTAAATGTTTCTACAATATCTCCTTCTTGTTGTTTTGAATGTGCCTAGTAGAAACAAGTCTATACTCTTTGCCTCCGTGTTCAGACTGAGATACTGCTTGAGATCCTTGAAGATGGAGATCTGAGCTGATGATGTTTTATAGTAGAACTTGTATACAGCCTTTATTATGTTGCTTACTTAGCAGATAGTTAGCACTGTCTGGATTGTCTTATAATGTTTTGGTTTTTTTTGAGGGATCTGAATGTTGATCCATACATTTGTTTGATAATAATAATTTGTGTGTGTGAAGACCTCATTACCACCTGCAAAAACCTGCATTAATGGTGTAGGACAGAAAAATTTTGCAAATCTTAGAGAAGAAAGGCAAAATCAGGAAATCTGGAAATGGTGTAGATATAAGCAAAGGTAAAGGAAAGGTCATTAACCAGATCAGAGACCTATGGCAAAAGACATAGGTCCCAGGTTGAGCCAGTGAGGGCTTCCAACAAGATGAGATTAAATAGAAAAGCGGTGGAGCTATAAGAAGAAAGAAACCCCCAAACCTCTGGGCATCCAGAACCAATACCTCAGATCTCAAAATAGACTTTAAAGCTAATTATTCCATATTAGTCTGTGAAATTAACAAATTCTTCTCCATTATGAAACAAGGGGCGGCTTCCTTTGTTACTGATTAAAGGTTGAATTACACAGCTGACATGAAGATTAGTATTTTGGTCCAGCTGATAATTTTCTGTGTTAACACATTGAAGGGAAAAAAAACCATAGAGAACAAAACCATGGTAGAAAAGTATTGATGCCAGCTGGTCCTGAATCCTCTCATTTGACAAGAAGCAAGTATTTGACTCATAATTATCCCTATTCTTAAAAAAAAAAAAAAAAAGTACTTTGAATACACCATGTTACATGTTCTTTCTATACCAAGTATGTAGTTGGAACTGGATATGATGCAAAACTATGCTAAGATTGTCAGTTACTGACAGAGTCAGCTACTTTTTGAGCACTTGAGTGGTGGGAATCACTAGATGGCAGGAGAGCCCTGAGGGGACCGGCCTGGACCGTGCTTGGGTTTGGTTTCTCCTTAGCACCAATAAAAATCTTCAAATGCACTGGGTTTTCTTTTTCCCTGGCAATAAGAAGCAGGTTCACTAATTTTCCTTCTGTTCAGAGAACTTTCAACCATCCAATTTTCCCCTGTGTAGATTTGTTGATTTAAGCAAGGTTGAATTAGGGAAAAAATTATACCTGCTGTCTCTGTACTTTTGCAGCACACCTATAAAGGTTTTAAACACTATCTGCACCTTAAATGTATGAAAAATTGCCTTATTCCACCACACACCATCATTTACTCCAGGGTGGAATATCCACTTAAAAGTTTTTTGATCTTTTGGTCTTGATTTAAAATAACAGGAGAGAAAGCCCAAGTAAAAACAAAAGCAAAGTGAAATTAAGCCTCAATGCCTAGCAATGCATGAATAACAGGTCCGTAATTTAAAGTGTATTTGAAATACTTTTGTTATGCATCCTCTGGAAAAAGAATTTATTCCTGAAAAATGTATGGCATACATGGGAACTGAACACAATTATTAATTTTATGTGCTTTTGATATAGTTATGATTATACAGCTGTAATAGATTTTCTAGTTTCTGATTTTCTTTCTACAAGTCCATCACCTCCAGAGATTTTTAATCTTATGTTTGTTTTTTAAAGTGCTTTGAAGCACACAGGTTTTTTGCCCTGTGTTCACAATATTTTCATATTCTTTCTCAAAGTAGAAATGTTTGAAATTGTTAAAATATTAGCTCCAATAAAAAGAAGAATTTGAAACCCAGAGACCTCTAGCCTGCCCAGACACGAAACTCAGATTTTTATGGCCTATGTAACAATTCCGTTGTGCCTGGTGCAGCAAATTCTGAAACTTGGAATGTTTCTGCATGACTTTAATGATAATATGGATGCTTGATATCTCCATAACCCTCCATATAGGGTTATGAAGATTACTTTTCTGTCAAACATGTTTTAAACAAAAGTGTGAAATTTTGTAACAGAAACAAAACTTATACATAAGTCACAGGCCAAACAGCACAGTCTCAGAAACCTGGAGAGTATTCCCGCTGCCCTGTAATCCAAATCCTGAAAATGTCTTCTAAACTTTTTTCTTTTTTGTCTAAACCACTCTATGCTTAATCTTTTTATTGAACTAACAGACTTTGCATGATTTCATTTTAATATCTTGCAATTTAGAATTCCTTATTACTACAAGTAACACAATAAATCTTATAAAAAGTCCTGCAGATCTGAGTTGGACTCAGACCAGAAGGTCTACATGATGACGTAGTTTGTACCACAAATGTGTGATATAAGGCAGAAAGTTCCAAACTACAGTGAGTGCAGCTCCTTTCCAGCTTCTTAGAAATTTGGCCCCAGTGTAAAAAATGTTGTTGCACATGTGTCTTGGTTTGAAAAGACAGGCATCTGCTAAGGAAGGCAGGAGCCTCCCTTGAACTCCAAAATGTAAACTGCCTCCCTCTGAATTATTATAATTTTAAAGTTAAAAGGCTCTCAGGCAAATATACGGGAATAGGAATAACAGTTCTTTACTATGAAAAGTAAAAATACAAAAGTAATAGTACAAACTACAAAAACCCCTAGTGGCAGAGTCAGAATATGACCTGACATCCTGTTGGTCAGGGTGTAGGTAGCATTTCCATTAAATGGTGGCTGCAGTCCTCCTGGAGTGACAGAAGTGGTTCTATTGAAGCAGTGATCCTGTAGAGGGTGTAGATTTCCACTGAAGGTCCAGTGGTGGTGTAGATGGGCTTGGTCTTCCTCTGAGAATCCAGTGGAGAAGACAGCTGCTCCTTTGAGAATACAGTGGGAAAAGGCTGCCCGTGGTCTTAAAATCTCATATTATATCCAGATAGGAATGCTTGGCTCCTCCCTCTAGGCTGAGCTTCTCACAATGGGATGATGTAATTTTATCAGTCACGCAGTAAGACTCAATGGCCCATTAATAGAAGATATCTCCCTGGAGGGAGGATGGGTTGCAGAAGAGATAAAGAAAACTGCACAATTAACAGAGAGTAACTGCCCCACCTTTAACAGATAGAAATAGAATATACCCATTTCCAACCTAAGACAACATGTGAATTCTTGCATGCAATTTTGTGAAGGAAAGAATTTGAAGCTAAATTTTGTCAGATGAAGCATCTCCTTCTGAAAAAAAGCAAAATCAAAAGAAGATTTAAAAAAACCCTGTGATGACAGCTCATTAAGGTGTTCTTGAATTATGTAAGACAGCTGCACAAACATGATCTCTAACTTTTCAGTCCCACCAGTCAATACCATTTCTAAGCAGCAGTTTAGTGAAGTGTCCCTGGAAGACCGGTAATGCTTATCTGCCATGAAAACCACCTAAAATAACCCAGTTACAAAAAAAAAAAAGTGGCAAGAATTATGGCAGACCCATTCCTCCCAAGTAACTTTCTATCCAAAAAGGCTTCTCTTAGAGGTACTTACAGAGACAGCAGCCTGTTTAGAGAAGTACATTATTGCCACCAATGCAGCTGCTCCCTGCAGAGAATTTGGGTCAGATGAACAATTCTAGAGGTTATCTAAATCTCTGTTGGTGTCAGCATGCAGCAGAGTTGCTAAGAAATGCAGTTTTAAAAATGGTAAACTTTAAATTTGTGCATTGAAGTAATTTTAAAACCATTGCAAAAGCCAAAGTTGGGATGTCTCACATCTTTGATGTTAAGATTTTGACCAACACTGATGTTCCTTAGCAAAGCTACATTGGACCTGTCTTTCTCATTTAATCCCACTGCTGTGGAAATAGTCAAGGGAAAGTACAAAGAGCAGACTCTAGTTAAATTGATGATAAAGACATCACTATGAAAAGCAAACAAAAGAATCTTCCTGTTTTGCCTATGCACAAATGGTATGAGATCTACAAGGACTTTTAGGACTTTTGATTGCATACACTGATGTTTTGTGTTTTAGTTCTTATAAAAATCTACTTTTATGTTTGAAATACCTCTCTTATGAAATATCCTGTCACAGGGGTTTTTCCTGTTGGATTGGACAGCTTTCAGGGGGCAGCCCAGTCTTGCTGTTGGTGTCAGGAGCTTGGTTGGGCTGAAGAAATTGAGCACCGCAGCATTTGGCGCCCCACACTGGGTGCCGACTGTAGCCTGCTCTGCGCCCACGGGAGCTGGACAAATGCCGGCTAGCCACTCTGGTGTGTGGCTGGAGGGGGCCACAAGATCTGCTACTCCTGGGTTCTCCTCAGAAACCCCTGGGTAGTGGTGCCGTCTGCTACGAAGTTCCAAGACGAAGGAAGGAGAGAGCGGACACTTGTGTAGACACCAAGAAGCTTTACTTCCCAGACAGGACCAGGGATGGGTGTCAGGGTGGTCAGGCTTGGAGAGGCACTGATAAAGGGAGTGAGCGTGGTAGGAGGAGACATAAGGTAAGCAATAAACAAAGATCAGGGGAGGAGTGCGAGACACAGCTGGACCAATGAGGATCATAAAGGGGAGGGAAGAGGCTCTGGAGCAAATCATACATTGAGTTAGGGATGATTGACACAGAAAGTTCTCAAAATAAAGGAGGGCGTGGTTACAATGATAGACAGGGGAAGTGGGTAGCACCAGAAGGGAGGAAAGAAAGTTATAAGGGCATAAAGGGGAGGATCAAGGGATCAGTCATCTTGAGGGACAAGCCATTGGTGGGAAAACGGGGTAAACAACTTGGGGAGAAACCATTGTGAGGGGAGTACATGGGGGGAACAGAGGACCAAACCATATCTTAAACTTATAAAAGGGATAACTAACTTTACATCTGAAATCATATAAATACTTTTAAAACACATGACTCCACAGTGGTCTTGGTTTTTTGGTTTTTGGTGGTAGGTTTTTCTACTCTTTGTTTTGGTTTTTCTTTTGGCATTGTGATTGGAACTTGGTTAGCTTATTTTGCAGAATTACTGCTGCAAATTAACTCTGTAACTGCCAAATTCATATACCAAAGCTACTGCACTGTGTATCAATTATGGTAATAGCCAGACTTCTCTTGATGATGCAATTCCACAAAAAAATAAGTATCTCCCTATTCCCTCTACAGTAAAAGAAGTTTAATAAATCCAGACTATGAGGTAGCTTTTACTAGAATAGAAATAAAAATGCTGAATTTTTCATATTTTTAAATATACTGCCAACAGTTTTATAGACTTTGCTTCAATTTTTTTAAAAACTCAAAATCCATTTAAATCAAAATAACATAAAAGAACAGAGAAAGTATTCTGCAAGCTACCATCCACTTTGATCAAATTGACCATTCACTTTGGGTCAAAGACAACCAAAGACTCTTTTGTTGAGACCTGGTATTATAACAGAGATGAATATGACCTGCAAAAACAAAAACTAATTTCACAGTAGCATCACAGCAACTGCTATGAACAAAAAATTCTGCCAATTTTTTCTGTGAGAAAAAGGTTACCACTGTTGCTGCTGGGCTGCTGCTTGTGCTATGGTAATTACGGGTCGTTGTTGTTAATAGTTGTTCTTGTATTAGTAAAAGCCCTGGCTGAGGTGAGTTAATGGCCCTTCTCTGAGACAGTGAAGGGTGGGGTACTTCCCGAACAGTGAGGAGAAGAGACTTGAGGGGAGGGATGTGCAAAATAACTCTAAGGACCAGCATGCTGTGTGGGACCCCTGCTCCAAACATACTGAGAAAACCCCCAAAACAACGAGCCACCTAAGAGCTGAGAGATTGGAGTGATGTCTGGATGTGAGGAGCGGAGTGCTGAGCCTGCAGAGATTGCGGAACACCTTCGGAGTCCCTCTCACCCTGACCGAGGGAGTCGTCCTGACGCCAGGAGCGGACGGGAAGGAGCGGGAAAAGTAACATCGGATGGGATCACCACACCCTAAAAGGCTCCCACAAGGACCTGATCCCCAGCTCTGCTCCTAGTGGACAAAGCTTCGCATATCCTCCTCCTCCTCGTCACCCTGGGAGAGATGACAGGAAGCTGCAGCCCCATCGAGCTGCCCAATCCTGAGCTGATCACTTATAATAAAGGCATTAAAAAGGAGAAGAAGTCTCCTGGCCCAGTTTATTTCAGCTGGGGACTCGTCCGGGATAGTCACACCGAAAGAGGACACCAGGACTGGCCATCTTGGACCTCCAGGACAGCTGGCTACCAGGACCAGAGGGATTGGCTCAGGACCAGCGATGCAGAGGAGCACCGGAGCACCGGACTGGTGAGAAATCCGGTGATGGGAGTGAGAGACGTGTGCATGTGTGTGTGAGTGAGACGAGGGCAGGCAGCCGGACCTTCAGAGTGAGAGAGGTCCCCTCAGTACCATGTTTTCGGCCTTTCGTGAGAAAGCCGGCCAGGAACAGGGGTAAGTGCTTGGAATTACTGTGAGTCAGTCGTCTCCTAAGGGGGAAAAAAAGGGCCCCCCCCCCACTGGGTGTGCAGAGGGAATAGTTGTATGAGTGGCACGCACCCAAAGTAAGTCCTGAGGGAAGTCAGGCAGATTTGTAAGTCCCGAGAAGGATTCGGGTAAGCTCACAAGCCCTGCAGGAAAAGTAAGTCCTGACAAAGGAGTCAGGCACAAACCCCAGCGAAGGAGGCTGTGGTTTGCTTTTAAGTCCTGATACGGTGAAGCCTAAGAATTGGCAGGTTAGGCAAACTAAAAATCAGGCAGTTGTTTTTCCTGACTGCGGGAGTCAGGTACGACCCGGATTCTTAGGCTGAGGTTTCGTGTGTTCAAGTCCCAATAGATGTAAGACCTGACATTGGTAAAGTTGGGCAATCAAGAGATTGGGCAGTTGTTTCAGTATAAAGTCCTGAGCATCAGGCAGAAATTTGAAGTTCGGTGGAGGAGGCTGAAGCTCCTCAAAGGAGGTTTTTTGAAATTACTGGTCAGTAAAGGCACGTTTGGGACTTTTTACTATTGAGACCTGTAAAATGGGAGGGTGTAATAGTAAAAAGACCGGCAAGAGGCTGAGGAATATACCTCCCAATAGTCCCTTAGGAGAACTGTTAGAGAAATGGAATTCTATAGAGGCCACGGAGGGATTAGATAAAGTGAAAATGATCCATTATTGTGTAGAAGTCTGGCCGGAATTAGAGGTGCAATGAGGATGGCCTTGGTGTGGGACAAAGGATAAGTGGATATGCCAACAACTGAGTCATTATCTGACAGCTCAAGGAGATACTGATCCTGAGCAATTATTGTATGTAGCTTGCTGGGTAAAGAGCACTGTTGGGGATGAAGGGGTGCGAATTTGTAAGGTACAGAGGAAGAAAAAGGGGAATGAAGGAGGGGATGATAGGTCTAGTAAAAGATGGGACCCCCTGGATTATTTGCCTCCTTCTGCTCCTCCACCTTATAATCCTCTTCTTCAAGCACCTCAAATGGCAGGTCCAGTTCTTCCCCCGGCTGCCATCTCATTACCACCTGCTCCAATTCCTCCTTCTATCTCTTCAGCTTCCCCTATGATAAACCCACTATCTCCTCCAGTAACCACTCCCTCACAACCCCCTCCAGCTCCTCCAGTTCCTTATGCATCACCACAAGTGCCTACTCCACCTGCTGCATTCTCCACCCCTTCTCCAGCTCCACTTAATATCCACAAAGGGTCTCTTCTCCCCCTCCAATTGCTGTCCCTTTACCTCCTTCTAGTTGGGACACAAATGCCTCCTTGCCCAGTAAACAGCCATCAGCAAACACACCTGCCGATGGGCAGAAAGTTCAGGGTAACCCAGATATCCCTCAAAGTAGTTTGGCATCTGAAGATGGGCCATACTGTAGTACCAGATCCAAGACCTCCAAGGCAGAGAGAGTTTCCCCTTAGAGAGGTTCCTATGGGAGGAGTAGCGGGAGGTGTTGGCTTTGTGAATGCTCCCCTAACTGCTTCTGAGGTGAGAGGATTCAAGAAAAGAGTTGGGGCATTTAGTTGAGGACCCAGTGGGCATAGCCAACCAAGTGGATCAATTTCTAGGTCCAAATATCTACAGTTGGGGGGAGATTAATTCCATCCTGAGTATATTATTTTCCCCAGAAGAGGTCCAGATGATTAGGGCGGCTGGCATAAGAATATGGAAGAAAGATAACCATCCAGGACCCCAGGTGCCATCAGGTGAACAGAAATTGCCACTAACGGAGCCCAGCTGGAACCCTAACCAGGAGGAGGGGAGGAAAACCATGATGGAATATAGATCTTTGATAATACAGGGGATCAAAGAGTCAGTTCCCAAAGGAACTAACATCCAATTGGCATTTGAGGGTACACAAGAGAAAGATGAAGCTCCTGCTGCCTGGCTTAACCACCTAAAGCAGAATTTCCAGTTGTACTCTAGAATAGACCCAGACACCCTAGAAGGTCAAATGCTGCTAAAAGTCCAATTTGTTACCAAATCTTGGCCTGATATAAGGAGAAAATTGGAAAAGATTGGCAAGAGAAGGACATAAATGAGTTATTAAGAGAAGCATTGAAGGTGTTTTTAAGGAGGGAGGAAGAAAAAGCAAAGGCCAAGGCTAAGATCATGGTTGTTGTAGCTAGAGAAAGTGCAGGGTGGGTGGGTCCACCACCAGGAGGAGGCAAGGATAAGGAGGCAAGGATTTTTTTATGCCCTTGGAAGCTCCACATATTATCATGCTTCTGTGTTTTCCATTTTAATAGAAGGAGTAGGAGAGATACCATGTAGAGGTCAAATGTCATCGTTTGACATTGTAAGTGGTGTCAAAACCCAGGGCTCCAATTTTTAAGCCTACTCTCTATGAGGAAGACTCCCTGATGATGCTTCTACGAATAAATGACTGTATGTTTACCTTTTGCATAGATGATTCTTCTCAGATTCCTCAGCCCTGGCTTAAATGATGCAGTTGTTAGAGATTGAAATATTATGGTTTTCGACTCAAACATTTTCATGAAGGACTTTTAGAACTGTATAACAAAAGCTGTACAGAATACCACCACACCCTGAATAGGCCTTCTGAGTGAGGCCCTGAACCATTCACTGATGAAGATAAGACAAAACTCAGGAACTGAGGACATTCACAAAGCACGACCTTAGTACCTTCGGGGAGGAGATGACACCACCAGGGCTATCAGCTGCCAGGCTGGCAAAGACCCTGCACCAAAGGGTGGGGGGAAAGAGGCTCTGGGTGTATGTTTGAAAACCTCTGGTGAGAGGCACAGCAAATGCCCATCCTTCAATGTACAGATCAGCTCAGCTGTAGGGCTCTTCTTCCGAGGGAAAGCTTATCAGCAGCAGAAGGGGCTGACTTGGCCCATCAAAGGGCCCTCCCCAGGGGTCCCCAGACCCTACACCAGAGCACTGCAGAATGAGGCAACAGACCCTCAGTGCTGCAAGGGACAGTGTCAAACTGGCCCCCTGCAAGGGAGACACATGAGTATTTCCACCTGGCCCAAAGCATGCATTAATCCATGGAGTTTTATACTCTTTGATGTGTGGCAATATGGCATGGGGCCACCTCACCACCAAGAAGACCAGATGGAGGGGAGCAACAAAACATCATTGGGACACTTGGATGGGTGATATGCTTCCTCCTAACCACTGTAACACCCTCCCTGTTTCCCCACCCCCCAGGCACACTATTTTTCCATTTCTTTCTTTCTTTCTTTCTTTCTTTCTTTCTTTCTTTCTTTCTTTCTTTCTTTCTTTCTTTCTTTCTTTCTTTCTTTCTTTCTTTCTTTCTTTCTTTCTTTCTTTCTTTCTTTCTTTCTTTCTTTCTTTCTTTCTTTCTTTCTTTCTTTCTTTCTTTCTTTCTTTCTTTCTTTCTTTCTTTCTTTCTTTCTTTCTTTCTTTCTTTCTTTCTCTTTTACTATTAAATAAAATATAATAATTTTTTGGCACCAACATCTAACCTTGTTAGATTATATTGATTTTGATTTTATAATAAATTATTTTATTGTTTGGTTATAATCTCATTTTTGGGTATATTTTGAACCTTCAAAGTTCTTTCCGGTTTATACACAGAGACTTAGCTTTCTTTGCTTTCTGGGTTGAAACAGGATCAGAACAGCAGTGGAGGAAGTAATCTACCTCCACACCCCTGCTTCATAAATAAAGATTATGCCAGTGGAGATGGGATATTTGTAGTTCTATGGTGCTGCTGAACTCAGCTGGGTAACCAGAGGAAACAACATTACTGAAGTCTCCTTCGTCCACATTGCTTGGCATAAGAAACCCAACACAGGAAAAGTAATGAGTTCTCCCACCCTGTATTTAAAACAGTTGCTGAAACAAACAGGGCCAGGAGACATCTTCTCCTTTTTAATGCCTTTACTATAAATGATAAGCTCAGGATTGGGCAGTTCGACGGGGCTGCAGCTTCCTGTCATCACTTCCAGGGCGACGAGGAGGAGGAGGATAAGCGCAACTTTGCCCACTAGGAGCAGAGCTGGAATCTGATCCTCCTGGGAGCCTTTTAGGGTGTGGTGATCCCATCCGATGTTACTTTTCCCCACTCCTTCCCGTCCACTCCTGGTGTCGGGACGACTCCCTCGGTCAGGGCGAGAGGGACTCCAAAGGTGTTCCACAATCTCTGCAGGCTCAGCACTCGGCTCCCTCCTCACATCCAGACATCACTCCAATCTCTCAGCTCTTAGGTGGCTCGTTGTTTTTGGGGTTTTCTCAGTACGTTTGGAGCAGGGGTCCCACACAGCATGCTGGTCCTTAGTGTTATTTTGCATATCCCTTCCCTCAAGTCTCTTCTCCTCACTGTTCGGGAGGTACCCCACCCTTCACTGTCTCAGAGAAGGGCCATTAACTAGCCCCAGCCAGGGCTTTTACTGATAAAAAAACCAACTATTAACAACAACGACACGTAATTACCATAGCACAAGCAGCAGCCCAGCAGCAACAGTGGTAACCTTTTTCTCACAGAAAAAATTGGCAGAATTTTTTGTTCATAACAGTCCCCCCTCTTTTTCTTTGATCGAGCTTAAATTTTAAGCTTGCATCAACTTTAAATTGTTGATTCATGGATTTCATATTTAATTTTTTGAATTGACTATAAATTTCTTGTGCACTTTGGCAATCACGGTTACTTAACTTTGTTACTTTCCTTGGTCTCTTTAGGTTGGTCTGCACGGCAAATACTGTTTTAATGAAACAGATAAATAAGCATAGTGAAAAGAGCAATCCTCCAAGTATACACACAGTGAGAAAAACTACCTTTTCCCATACATCCTTTATGAAAATCTCCAGGTTCTCCCACCAACTGGAATCAAGTATAGGAGTTCGTTCTTGATTATTTACACATGCTAATATTTTTATTTCGTTTGAAGTGTTCCTAATAATTGCATTCTTTATTTTTAATACTGCCTGGAGCCGGATGACTTTGTTTAACATAGATATTTGGATCCGAACTTGGCTTTTACAATTTTGGATTTTCTCAATTTCTATTTCACTTTGCCTGTTCTGTTTAATTTCTCCTAAATCATTATATATAGGAACTCCTAAACTTGATCCAGTTTCTTTGGGCAACAAGAAGAAAATTGGTTTTATCACTCTAGTGGTGCAGCTGCCAGACCAGTCTCCTGACAATTTGGTGTGTGCTGTGGTATCAGAGACTAAACCTAGGGGTTTTGAGCTCCCCTGAAATGTGTTTTCAGCTTCTGTTGGGCATTCCCAACATTTACACAGTTCTTTCATTTTCCAAAAGGGGTTTATCTCTTTTTCAGTACACTCATAACATTCATAAACTTCATGGTGAGTACACTTGTCTCTTTCTTTTTTTCAACAGACTCTAATTTGTTTGGATCTCTCGGGATCCACTGGGCAGCTGAATACTCCACTGCTAAATCCTTGTTACAAACAATTTTTCTTATCATTTTCACCACTTCTTTTCTTTTTACTAGATCTACTGAGCTTGTTTCAGCAGCATCACATTCAAAGCACAACCAGGCTTTCCCTATAGGGCACTCTCCTAGGAGTGGCTGCCTAAAAGTGGCAATATTGTGTGCTATCCAATACACTCTTATTTTTCTGATAAAGGACCAATTGGGAGAGGTTAACACAATCAGGGTTAGAATTGATGTGGACTCTAGACGAGGAGCTCACTTCTTCCTCCTCACAGAGGGGTTGGTAGCATTCACTGCACGGCTCTCTTGGGCTCCCCTGAGCACCACCAGCAATCAGAGCCATCATTACTACCCTTCCCAAGGGTCCGGTATGAGTCATCTGGCAGAACCTGCCCACCCGGCCTTGCCTCTTGGGGAATTTTACTGAGAAGAAGCTTCCAAGCTCTTTGGAGTCCCTTCTACCCGCTTCTCTGGTTAAACCTCTCTTGGTCTGTTCCCTACCAATTTTGGTTTCTCCTAGGGGAGTGCTCTGTAGAGAATTAACCTGGAGTCTTTAGAATTAAATTGGGGAACTTAACCAGAATTACTTATTCAGAGTCTTTTACCAACATAGTTTACACAGAACCATCTTGAAACATTTTAAGCAATGTTAGAGCTCTGATACCAATTTTCCCATACTGTTCAGTCTTTTTGACTCTTCCTTCTGAGAGTCAACTTTAAATCCTTTGGTCCTTTTATCACAGTATATTCATGTGATTTAGCTTGTGAAACAGATGAATCCTTATCCAGTACCCGGAGGTGAGAGTGGTGTGGACTCTGGCCCAATGCCAGAGGGAAAAACTGGGAGTCTGGCCCAATGCCAGAATGCCAGGGGGAAAAAAAACCTGATGTTGAATCCTGTTCCAATGCCAGGGGGTGAGAGTGATGTGGGTCCAACCTTTTTCTTTTGGTCTGCACAGTCGAATTAGTAATGAAGAGTACCTGAAATGGGCTTTCAAACATAGGCATTAATGGTCTGCTATTTTATGACTCTATCAAAACTCAGTTTCTCTGTTTAATGTTATTGGTAATTTCTCTTTTTCCGTACCTTGCATGCTTCTCTCATCAAATTCTGCATACTCTGTATTTTGCAAGGAGTTGTATTTCTGTCAGCTAACTTAACTCCCAAAGTACTTTTATTCTCCTATTTTTCTGTGTATTTAATTCGCTGGTTTTCTGTTCTGTTTTTCAAGATCTTATCTATTTATCTCTTGCTTCTGTTTCTTACTTTCACTTACAGCTTAAATACTACTTTTCTTTCAACCCCTTACACTTAATTTTTTTTTTCTTACACCATTCTTCTACACATTATACTTCCTTTTAAGGAGATGTGGTAAAACTTGTAATGCACAATTTACATTACCTCTATTCTAATTTGTCTATATTCACTCTCTTTTATTTCTCATTCGCTTTCACACATTCTTTCACACCCTCAATACACAAACTGGATCATCATTGCTAGTAAATCACAGGTCCCTGTGGCTCCCCTCACCTTGGGGCTGGCCCACAGGTCTCAGTATCTCTGGGCCTCTTGGAAGGCCCCTGACTCTGGTTGCCTCTGGTGCACATTCACCTGTGAGGCTGTCTGCTGTCACTCACGCTCTCACAGCTACGGCTCCCTCACACATCTGGGGAGCCCTAGTCTGGTTTGCAGGTCACACACACTCTTTGGTCACAGCCCCCACCTGCCCGGGGAACAGTATCCTGGTTTGCAGGTCACACACACACTTCCACTGCCCCCTTCCCACCTGCCTGGGAAGTTGAGGCTGAGTTTGCTTGTGACTCACTCTCACACTCTCACACACACAACAAGACAACAATAAGGTACCTTTTATTTTCACATCACTTATTACAAGTTTAGTGTTACTGGCCAGTTTTGGTGATATTGGATATCCTTTCTACTTAGCTGTTTTTGTCTAACTTCAGATGTTTTTCACTATACTATACTTCTTAGCACTTTGTTGAGACAGGACTTATTTGCTCCTGTATCTACTCAAAAATTCTAATTCTTCATTTAGGGGTCCCACCTCAAAGTTTACCAAGGGCTCTTCTAGATGTTGCATCGGGTCCCCTAAAGTGTAAAGCCCCTGACCCTCTAATCGTCACCTCTAAGGATAACATTATAATAACTCTTATTGAAAAAAAGTAGAAGGAGCTTCTCAGTTTTAGAAAATCATGACTGCCAGTGCAATACACTAATTTTGTGTTAACCTCAGTTACTGGTGCTGTTACTGACTGTCTATAGACATATTGAGCCAGGCAGGGTTTGACTGATTAAGGAGACCAAATCATGCTTCTCCTGGTGTCAATGGCAAATTTGATTTATAAGGAGAAGGGACAGGATTTTTCTCAGGATACTTAGGAAAGGGCGAGGGGGAAAATAATGATAATTCCATCAGGATTACTGTGAGGAAAGACAGCTTGGTTTAAGTGTAACTTGATCCACATAGTCTATATGAAGAGAATGTAGTAAGCAGCTGTGTTGCATGTCTATAGGCAAAGGTCTTCGTCACTTGGAACCTCCACTGTTTGTTTCCTATCCTTTCTTCTCCAAGCCAATTCTATACAGCTTCCATCTTCTTCTAAGCCCTTTCCCACTATATCTCACACACAACAGTTTTTTTCCTACTCAATGCTGAATAATCATAGCATACCACTTAGTCTAAACCAATCAGAAAATTTGATACTCTCTGCCCAAAATCAGACTTGCCCTTTTTAATCGAGGCACAGCTGCATATCATTTTGTTTTCTCTTATCCCAGCTCTGCTTTGCAGGACTGTATTTTTAAAGAATAGTGTGAAAAATGCCACTTGCTTGTTTTAAAATTTTAGAGTTTAATAGTAATAAAATGGTTATAAAAATAGCAATACAAATTAGAGCAATAAGAATTTGGATAATCAGAGTTAGGGCAACAAAGGACAACAAAAGCAAAGAATTATGAGTGTTCGGATACTTTCCTCTTGAAAGCATGGCTCACTAACAAAGGATTGACTCTTAAAAGCAACAGTCTGTTGCATATCCATATATCTCATACATGATTCAAAAATTCTTTTCAAACAAAGGGTGTTCTCTGGTTATTGTCAACTTTTCCTCCTTAATCCTGTTGGCACGTCAAAGACGAAAACGAGGTGGAAGAAAGTTTGTCTTTTCCGATAAGGAGGCAATATTTATTTTCTTTAGGGCTTGTTGCTGTTATCTGTGTGGGAAGAATTTCTTGATTATCTCATAGCTAGTTAAAAAATATCTCACATTTTTTAGTTTCTATTTTAACATTATGTTATAACCTAAAACTATATTTAACACACTACTTAGGAAAGTTAATACAGCATAACACATGTAATATTCATTTTAATATTTGTGAAAAGCTAATCATATAAAATGCATTTTTCACAAATAGCTATACGTGGGACATTTTTTAAATGTACTATGTCATCTTCCTGTGACAGAACTGCTAAAGTTTTAAAATGAAATCAGAAGTACTTATGATTAAAAGTAAAAAACAACATTCATGGGATTTATCACTAAATGGTCATGTGGAACCAGGAAAACTGGTGATGAGTAGCATCTTTCCACTGGCATTCATGGATAGTGGTTCGGGGTTTTAAAAGTCTTATTATATTTCTGTGCTCTCTTTCAGACAGCACCTCCTAAAAAACCCAAAACCATTTTTTTTTAATAGGACAGTAAGTTAGTAGAAGAATTAGTATTTTTAAACATGTTTGTAAATCTGATCATATTCACAATGTGATTGACTTCTGAAGGAGCATTGTCCCTTAATCTGATAAAGAACATCACCTTATGTGACTGAGTGTCTATAACACTTCCTCCCAAAATGAGAGAACAGAGTAATTTACTAACAGGAAAATTCAAAACCATCTCAGGGCTTGCTCAATTTTGCCTTTTTGTCTTTAAAATCTGGAGTAAAACCAGGAAAACTGTCACTCTAATCTCATCTATTAGTACAATTGCTGTTTAAAACAATAGAAGTATGCATGCATGCAAATAGCATTTGTTTTCCTTCGTATAGTAAATAATATCAAAAAGTAGGGATGCAAATATGTTTGCTGACTGTGGTACCTTGTGCCTGTGCTGTATTAGTCATAACAATTATTCTGTTTTCTGTAGTACTCTAATTACAGTACAAAATATTGCTAAAATGCGCAAATGACACTGCAGTGAGTCTAATAGCAAATATGCAGTTTTTTAAGGGCAAAATACATAAGCTGACATGATGTAGGGGATAAATTCTTTACAAAAAATCATGTCTGTGCACTAGAAGGTGGACAAATAGTGCAGAGTCCAGAATGAATGCCTGTCTCTTCAGAACAGTATAAACTGTTTTTTGACATGCAAACAATTCAGTAAGGAGAAAAAGTCTAGAATTTAATTTAGGTGTTGCAAATTACATTAAGCCACCATCTGGAATTTAAGCTGTGATAAAACTACAGGTCTCTTTTGCTGTACATTGAGGGTATAAACTCTGCATTTAAAAGAGATATATATGGACATGTACCTCTTTCACATCTTCTCAAAGTAAAGCTGAAACTTAAAATCTCTTCTGCTTTTCCCCATTATTTTTCTGTAATTATAGCTTGCATGTACAATGATTGCAGGCTACAAATAACAACAGCAACAAAACCAAACAAAAATACCCCAAACCCCCAAACAAACAACAAAACAAATCAAAACACTCCCCCCACAAAAGAAAACCAACAAAACCAACCAAACAATGAGGGATTTGTAGTTAATATTCCATGACATCGTTGCAGATGCATTCAATTAAAAAAAAAAAAAAGTTGTTGGCTGTTTCAGGTTAACTTCCACAATCATTTGCCTGAGAATCAAGATTTAATTGTCTTAAAACCATCTCTGTGAAATACAATAGGGATTACAAATGCTCATTGATTATACTATTGGGTAGAATAAGGGACTCCTATTCTTGCATTTCTCATTCATTTTGCCATTGTGTTCTCTTTGAAAGACACCAAATGGGCCCCAGCAAGGGAAAGTAAAGAAACCTGAAAGGCTCTCTTTGATAAATTAAAATACCTCAACTGCTCTCCCTCCATTTTTTGAGTTTAAGAAACTTTATTAAATCATGTTATGTTACATGTTGATTGAGAGGGAGCTAAACCAAAACCAACAATGGATAGTTTAGACAACAGTGCTTTCATCAGTGGGCATTGAACAAAGCTACACTTTCTTGTCCTTTTGTTGAGGACTTGTGACTATTTTTGATTTTGTTGTAGTTTGTTGATTTTTTTTAAGCTATTGATTTTTGTTTAAACTTTTATATAAGAAATTAATAAAATGGTACCAATTTAGTCATAGATAGCCAGTAGCAGTTCCTCTATTTGAGTGATTTATCTCTCAAACTGCCTCAAGAAACACCATAAATAATGTTAAAGTTAAGAAATTTAGGGCTTTTTTAATTCTGATTTTTTAACAAGTGAGCAGCTATTGCAACTGCCACTGATTGCAGGATGCCCTTAATTATTAGAAGGCTGGTTTTGAACAAACTGTGTGAATGGAAGTAAAGAAACTACTTTGTAAAATTTTCTTCTGGAAAGCAGTAAAGAAAACCACAGTTTTTTAAAGTAATATTTTATTTTATGCTTATTTTTATTTATTGCCAGTCATATAATGCATTAATGAAAATACTTTTTGCTACTGCAAAAATACTCTTCAATGTATCATATCAGACTTGAATCTGTCTGTTTTTGAGGAAACACCTTTAGTAGCACTTTGTGTTATTTAACTGTCAGTAATTTATTTATCTTTAGAGTGTGGCACATTTCACACTATGGTAGGAAATGATGAAACATGAGTAAACACTCTTTTAATCCTACAGGTATCTTTCTTCTGATAACTGAGAATTTTAGGCCATGCTCTGAAGAATTTATCCGTTCAAATATTTTGCTTGGGATTTAATATCCTTTTTTTCCTGTAAATTGTGTTTCTTGTCATAGGCAGAAGATACCTGAACCAAGGACATTATTTAAAGGAATAAAAGCAGAGTAACTATGAAAACAGCCTGTTTTCAGACAATATCAATGTTCTATTTAATAAGTGATTCTTGACTGCAGGAAACTATACAAAACTTTTGCTTTTGAATTAATTTTGGCTGAAGGAACAAACTGTCCTCCAGATCATAACAGTCCAAATATTAATCTAATATTCATACTATCAAAGAAATGAGTTTTTTTCCTATTGGTTATTAATAGTGTTATTTGACGGAGTTGCAGTGTTCTGTATGAAAAATCTTTTTTTGGTAACCAGATATATATATTTCTGGAATAGATCCAATAATTACAGAATTTCAGAACACAACAGTGTTTTGATAGTTATAAAATAAAACTGGAGGAGTAAAAATAATGTGTTTATATTATGAAGATGGGAAATAAAACAGCTTTTATAGGTATATTTCACAAGTGCTATGAAATCATCTGAAGAAAATTCTGGGAGAAAAAAAGGTAAAATGTCACAAAATAATGGAATATGATGCTTCTGAAAGGATCTAAAGAAATTATATTGGTCTTGTATATCAATATTAATTTTGATTGATTTACTCAATCCTTATTCTAATAGCTGCTTTGTCGCTATTTAATATTTTAATTTTTTTGACTTTTCCATGTCAAGTCTGTTATGTCAAGTATTGTCTTGTGTTTTAATAATGCAACTTACATTAATATAAACCATTAATATTAAAATAATTCTCTATAAAACTAAATGTACAATCCTATGTCTAGAAATCATGATGGCTAATTACTATGTAGATTGAAAGCAAAGTATCAAGTTTTACATCCATGTGTTTTGTTGTTTGTTGGTGGCTTTTTAGGCAATTTGTTAATGGCAAATATGGTAATGGTAGAATCCGTATAAATGCAGAGATGTGGTTTAAATGCAGAATGAGTTTCACAGTGAAAATTCATCTGAGTTTCAGAATGCAACATCTTTAACATCCATTAAAACAGCTGGCCAATTACAGGCTTCAAATTTTTATATGCTACAGAAGATGAATAATTAACTGGCTGAAATCTCTTGCTATAAATCTATATTTATAAAAATATATATTGTATATTTTCATTTGATTTGACTTTCAAAGCTTAAATGTTTCATGCTAATTTATAGCACTGATTACTAATTTCTAGGCAGCTCTGTCAGATACTAGGTGCTTCCTAGGGGCTGTCAGGCAGAGCATCTACAAAGCTTTCTGTTGGTTGTTGGGGGATCTGTTAATTCAACAATCAGCAACTGCTTTGCAAAGTCTGTCTTCCTTAAAGAGCTCTATGGAAAGATAATCTGATGGCTCAAGTTGTCAAAAATTTTTCTGGTCTTATATTCTCTATTCTTTTGATATAGAACTCTAGCAGTTCTTCATGTCGTGTTTCAAAAAACACTATATGGGCACAGGAATAGGATTGCAAATTACTTGATGCTGTATTTTGTATTTTCACCTACGTTTTTCCTGATGTTGGCAACAATTATAATTTTGACACAGGAGGAACTTTTATTTATCTATTAATTTTTGGTCTTGTGCTGCTTTTTAACAATGTCTTTCAAAACCAACAAATGTAAAATAATCTACCTCTAAGGAAGAGACTGCTTTTGAAAGTTTCCAAGACGATTGCTTACCTTGTGTTTTAAATACATTTCTGTACCTTTAAGGTAAAAATAATATGATGGAAGCAAGTATTTTGATATCAAGCATTCACTTTAATTTTTCATAATGTTTAAATTTCAGACCTCTCAGATTACCTGGAACTGAGTGAGCTGGATTTTGCTGTCCATTTATTTAAACTTGTCAGGTTTGTGTTAACTGCCGGGTCCTATTACTATAATATTAATTAGCAAAATTTATCAATTAGGCTGTGATTCTGCTTGAGCCAGTATGAAAGGAGAGAAAACACTCATGAGTTCAGGTATTAAAGCTTCTTAAATATCTATTTGAATTACTGTAAAAAGCGGGCTATACTATACTATACTAAGTATAGTATATGTATATATGGTATATGTATATCTAGTATATTCTAAATTGTTTGAATGGCATTCACAGAATTCCTTTAAATTTTTAAAGCCAACTTCTATTATTTTATTACATGTTTTCTAGTTAGTAATACTTGCTTTACATGATATTTCCTTTTCTTAGCCATAATTGCAGGAGAACATAGATGCAGACCTACATAAATAAGTATACAGATATTAATGCCTTGTTTATTGATCAGGGTTTAATCAAACAACTTCCACCAAAAGTGATCTAGTGAAGAGATGATCTTTTAGAAGAATTGTCACTATATGCTTTTTTGAATTGGGTTTTTTTAAGCTCTCTGTCTAATCAGTGGAGGAAAATAAGTTTCTTCAGAGAGTGTTCAGAGCAAGATACGATCTGCTCGTGATCTACTCTTGGACCAAACATCTCATGGTGTTTTTTACCTGAGTGCTGTTGGCTGAGCTCTTCCCCATCCCTTTTCTTTCCCTTTCCCATTCCACTTTCCATAAAGAACAACATTCACCTTCCTAAAATACACCTCCAGAACTCTGCCAGTTTCCATTAGTTTTGGATGCCAGCCCCTCCACAGAGGAGACACAAACCTAGCAGCTGCTATCTGAGGAGCCAGAAGGTGTTTTTCTTTGAAATCAGCTCATATGTTCAGTTTAAGAGTACGGATCCATATCTTTTTCCTCACATAGCTTTGGGTCAATTATCAGGTTTATCAGATTCTTTTCCAAGCACCACAGTCCTCTCAGGACAAGGTATTACTAATGCCTATGTTTCTGCAGAACATACAAGAAATCAATAATTATAAGATGAAGCACAAAAATAATCAGCTTATCATGTCAAGGTTCAGAAGGCAGGCTTCTTTAATATTCCCCAGAAAACTGAATGTTACACTTAAGCTAAAGATATGAAATGGTGAGTTATCAATATCAAGTTTAACTTGGGTGTCCTAAAAGAGCAAATCCTATAAAATGAATATATGCCTTTCCAGATACAGATTGAACAACTCTTACTTAGAATTTTAACCAGTGCAGCCTGCAGGGGCCATAGTCTGTTGCAGCACAAAGGTAACTTCACTTTCAACTTGTGTTTAAATTTGAACAATGCCATCTTATTAGCATGTATCTGATTTGCCCCTCCAAGGAAAAGATATGAAGTTGATTACAGTTCTGCAAATACACATTCAAAAATGCCTATTCAATTTTAATTTCCAGCATCACTTTAATGTTTTTCACATTTCTTTTATTTTATTTCTCCTCTAAATTTCTGTGAATCCTCTTTTCATGGTGACAATGCAGCAGGTATTAGCTACTCTTCTTTGCCAAATAGATGCTGTTCAGGTCAAGGAATTAAATTTTCATACATTACAATTACTTATTATTGTTAGTAACACATGGTAGTGAAACAAAAGTGTTAAATATTTTGTGAGGATACACACATTTAATATCACTAAGTTACAATATCTTCACTTAGTACAAATTCCACAAAACTATTACTGTCTGAGTCTTTAAATACAAAAGCATAAAAAGTTTATTGAAATGTATTTTATGTTGCTTTTAAGTATTGTACATATATGTGCTTAACATGCTTCTATGTATGATTGCCTACGTTTTTGTTGCCACACCACTGTAATATAGGTCACAGTAAAACCTCCAGCATAAAGTCATATAGTCTAAAGTCATATAGTAATCCATGAAAAATCAGTCATTGAATAGTTTTTAAATTAATTCTAACCCCTTACTGAATGCCTGTAAAATTGCAGGTGTAATACTGTTGTGGTTTCACAACAGCCAGCACCCCAGCCCCAGGCAACTATTTGCTCACTCCCCCACCAGCATGATCAGGGAAAGAACAGGAAGGGTAAAAACCAGAAAACTCATGGGTTGAGATAAAGACAGTTCAATAGGGAAAGCAAAAGCTGTGCACATAAATCAAACCCAGGAATTAAGTCACCCTTTGGCAGTTAAGTGTTCAGCCATCTCCTGAAAAGCAGGGTCCCAGCAAGGGTAATGGTAATAGAAGACATAGACCATCACTCCAAACATCCCTCCCCTTGCTCCTACTTCCCCCACTTTATATACTGAGCATGATGTCACATGGTCTGGAATATCCCTTTGGTCAGTTGGGGTCACTTGTCCTGGCTGTGTCTCCTCCCATCCTCCCAAGCACCCCCAACTTCCTCACCAGCTTGGAAAGTGTATGAAAAGCAGAAAAGGTCTGGACTCTGTGCACACCCTGCTCATCAATAGCAAAACACATCTTTATGTTATCAACTCTGTGTTCACACAAATCCAGAACACAGTCCCATATCAGCCATTGTGAAGAAAATTAATCCATCCAAAACCACCACACTTGGTCAGAGCTAATATACTAAATACAGAGGAAAGTTCAGAGGCAACACACGGATTTAACATGTGAGTTTACAGAAACAGTGGTTGGAGCTTGGTTTGAAATTACACTAAAGTAATGAAGAACTAGATTTGCAGGGCATGGTTTGACCAGGTGATCCTATCTTTTATTCCTGTTGAAATCTGCAGGAGTTAGAACTTCAACCTTCTTGCAGATTTTTAATGTCAGCTCAGCCCTTATTTCTCTGAGGCAGTGCATAGTGTTTGTAAAGTTACTTAATTTCTTAGCTAATTAGTATAGGTCTTTTCTCCTCCTTCTATTTCTCTTCTTTCACACCTATTCTATTGCTCCTGCTAATCATGCCTCTATAGTTTTCTTAGTTTACAGCATTAAAAGCAGCTCCAGCTGGTGGCAGCTTCACCACAGCCGTGCATCACTGTTGAAAACCATTGTCTCTGTGCTAGTGTGTCAGTGTAATTTCAAACTGGAACCTTTCTGGCTTCTTGCAGGGAAAATCCTTCCCAATCAGGCCAATATAGGAAATCCTTGATGGAACTGTTCATATTTTCTGAGGTTACAATTCAGAATAAGAAAGAAAACAGCAGGAGAAACAATGAAAATAATGTCAAATGAATTTATCTGTCTTGCATATGCAATATATGGTGCAGAGAAAGGAAAGAGGAGAAAAAACGGAAGAAGCTGTAAAATGCTACGATTTATGACTTTTGAGGGAGAGTCAAGGGTTTGAGGAGACCTTCTGTCTTTACATTCTGTTCTAAGAAACTTCTGCATGCACTCCAAGGATAACAGGGGACAGCAAACAGAATGAAGACCATGGCATGCCTCCTAAATATCAGTTTTAGACATGGTCTTTTTGGCATGAACACATTTATGGACAAACTGGATAAGAAGTTTCCTTTTAAAAAGTGTTAAAGCATATTTATATACCTGACTAGCAGAAGTTATGCAATGCTGCATCACTGTGAACTCAACATGTGATTCAAAAGCCTTGAGAAATTTTCAGGTGATGGAAAAATGATGTAGTTTTTGGGATGGATGATCAATAAACAGGAAAAATAAACAAGGAATTGGTTTAAATTCAATCTAAACCCCAGCAATTTCAAATTCCCAGTTATAAAAATACCTATTTTATTTTTCCTGTTTTTCTCATCTTTATTTAGTGAAGTTCATCTGTTCACTTGCTGAAAACCTTCCAACAGTGTAAGTTACATGACTAATATTAGGAGTTTCTAATTTATGTTCTCTTTGTTAACTTTCCCCATGTTTATGAAGTGGGAGGAGAGAAAAATTAGAAAGAAAGGCTTTGTTGCAAGATATCCAATGTTTAGAATCTCGAAGTGCTGCAGTAAGTCCTTGCAAAAAGTACTACGGCCTCCTATTTTTACAATAATTTCTGTACCAAAAAATTGCACTGGAGGATAGGGGACTTAGTTTCTTTTTTTCTATTAAAAATGCTTTTAACTTTCAGTACCTTTTAAGTCTTCTGTTTTTTGTTTTTTTTTTTTTCTTTTAAAAATTCCTGAGTTTGATCATTGAGAAGTGTGAACATTTAGATTTTTTTCCTGAATATGTCATAATAACTAATACACAGGAAAGAATATGGAGGAGATTAAAATATTTATTTACACAAGTGATGAGTAAGTAAGTCAATTAAGGAATGAAAACAACTGAACCTCTTATACAGTTTGATTAAAAAAGACAAAAATCTCATGGCTTGTGCTTGATACAGCAGGGTCATCTTTCATAGTTGATAGCTGTGGAGATGGAAACATTTCATGGTGGAAGTATAGCTGCCAAATAAAAAGAATCATGTTATTGGTGACCTGCATATGGGACTGCAGTTGCACAGCTGTAAGCAAAGTGGTGTGACCTATTTGTCTTATGGTAATTGCTGGAAAAAATGGACCTGTTCAGCTGATGGCTGAAAAATTTAAATACAGGATGTGAAAAGTTTGGGGCTGGAGCAGCTCCTGACATACTCAGAATGCAAGACAGATGAGAAATGCAGCAAAATAAATGCCCAGTACATTTTTCAGTTGGAGCATACAGGACCATATTGTACTATGTTTTTGTTTTGTTGTAGCATGGGTAGTAGGTAAGTTTCCAACAATGTATCTTACTTCTACTATGGCACTGGAAGTCACTGAAATCAACACTTGCGACTACAGATAAATAAACACAAAGGCTTGTGAAACTCAAAATTACTGAAATCAGTTTCTACATGCCTGCTGTGAAATGGCATCAATAACGCACTTTCAAGACTTATGTGGTGAGTTTCAGCTAAAAAACATACTACTGTAAGAAAAATGAATAATGGATGGAGGATTGTTTATACATTTACATGAGGGCACAGCCATCCATCTAAAAAACTGTAAGTCCTCTGGTGAATCTTCTGTCACAAGTTCTTTCAATCCTAATTGTCTTATTGTGCAATAGAACTGGTGCCATGCCTTCCTGATTAATCTTTGCCTTTCAGAGTATTTAAGCCTATGCTGAGGCTGGTGTTTTCTTAAAACTGAGTTTGAACTTCATGAATGGGTTTTGCATGTTGTCATTTTTGAGGGCAGTAAGCTGTTGCAAAAAAAAAAAAAAAAAAAAAGAAAAAGAAGTGGCTTTGGAAGCACAGATATGGTTATAAAATCACCGAACAATAGAATGTTTAAGATGGGAGGGGAAAAAACTGAATATTTGTTTAATTTGATTTTCTTCTTCCTCAAATCCTTCAAAAATTTTAATTATGTTAATCCCACTTGGTAAAGTTCAAAGTTTTTGAAAACTGACAAAATACTTCAAAGACTTAAAAGGGAGATTTTAGACAGCCTGATACCACCCTGTATATTCTCATGATTTAGAAAACTCTGGATTGATTGAACCCTGGTCAACCAAATCCAGAATCTACAGTTGATTAAAGAAGTGGTATTGCTTTGGGTTGGAAAAAATCATTATTTTCACAACATCACTTCAATGACAAATGAGAACTCAATTCTTGCATGTCATTCATCTGAGTTTATGGGTTTTGTTTTCCTGGTGTTGTTGGAGTTTTATTCCAATGGGGCAAGGAGTAACAGAGCCAGCAAGGAGTAATCTATATGGCTAGCCTTTTTAATTTAATCAATTTAGTGTAATTATTTCAATTATGTGAATTAATTTTGCTCAGAAGGAGACACACTGTGTTATGACTTTCATCCAGCTTCAGTGGTGTTATTATACAGCCTGACTCATAAGATTTGAACTGGTAACCAAAGAGCTCCAGAAGGAAGAACCGGCACTTTAAAAGGTTCAGTTTCTTTTCCTGAGGTATCTGTAGGCTGTAGGTCAAACAGAGACATTTTCTTGAATCTGAGCATATGCATATGCATATATATATTTTTTTGCTGAGTATTTCACTGTGGGCTAATTTCTCAAGCAATTTGTGCTGCATAAAGAGTCAGGGGAAAAACAAACAGGTGCCTCTCATGGAGGGAAAAGATAGCTATTCTGTTGTTCATCCTTTGTAATTTCCCTTTCTCTTTCTTTTTTAAAACTTGAAATTTTTTTTATTAATAGAGTTTGACAGCTTTGGAGTTGCACAATGTGTCCATATGATTTTCTTTTGCAACCACTTCTTTGCTTTCAGCTCCCACTCTTTTCTTCATTAATGAAACACACAAAACTGCCAGCTAATTAAACACACAAAACTTTGTGACAGCCACAGTTAAGCCCATCCTGCTAACAATTCTGCAATATGCCTAATATTAAATATATTTCAGATGCCTGATTAAACCTCTTCATGAAGCAATACATTTGGCCATACTTGAGGCTGCCAATTAACAAGATGTATAAATCAGGGATTAAG
This sequence comes from Melospiza melodia melodia, assembly GCF_035770615.1. NCBI lineage: Eukaryota > Metazoa > Chordata > Aves > Passeriformes > Passerellidae > Melospiza > Melospiza melodia. The sequence continues at coordinate 20,434,314 of NC_086226.1, read as the reverse complement.
CACTGCACCTGCATGCAGAGAAGTTTTAAGGATTACCTCAACTATGGTTCTGAAAGTGTGACACTTGTGTGCAGATATTGTTACAAGCAAGAACTTTATGGACTGGACACGTACAACTTTGTGCTTCTTATTTCTGGATAGATTGATTCCAGTCATTAGCAGGAAAGTCAATGGGAACTCATCCTGTAGCTGTCATTGCTAATTGGGATTGGAAGCCAAAAAAATAAACCTTAATACTTTGGATAGATGAAATAGAAGAAAAGATAAGTTTTCTTTGCTGTTAAAACCTCTTTTGCCCTTTGTGCCCTTCAAATAGCAAGTTTCTGAACCCGTGTACCTGATTTTTTAAATATAGCCTTTATATGTTTGCTCTTTAAACTCACCTATTTTTACAATTATAATCATTATATGGATTTTTTTTCGATCTGCAGTAAAAGGAGTAAATTAGTCCTGGTACACATAATTGTCATTTTGTTTTGTGCCTGAAAATAATTTCTGATGTGGTAAACGGTAGTATAGAGAGTGTGATAAACTTTTCACTTAATGTTGTTACATGATTGAAGCAAAAAACCCGCTGGGTAAATGGTGTGAATGTAATACCTAGAATCACTCTTATCAAAATGAAAGGTCTTGAAAGACAAACCTCATTTTCAGTAGCAAAAAGACAGCCCAAGCAAAGAAAAACCTATTTGCTTTTATCTATAGAAAAAAAGACATCCTACCCAAATATATGCCAAAATTGTATGTTATTTGCCATTTATGGCAGCAACTTTCAACAGATGCATTGGTTGCACATACACAAAAGTTTCATTTTTGGAGTCACAAAATACTTGCCTAATTTCCTTCAGTTAGCCTATGATCAAAAAGAGTTTGAGGCATGAGGTAAGGAGCAAGAATTCTTAGAAATCACTGCTCCTTATAGTGGAACCCTGGAAAAAGTTAAAGATAGAATCTAAAATGTTAGGCTTTGTGCTTTCCCAGATCAACTGCACCTGCGTAAGCAGTATGATAAATTATATAATTGTTAGATGTGATGATTGTTTAGTAATTAAATGTAATTATTATATAACCATAAGAAGAATAGTAAGAAACTATGTTGGAAATTCAGAGAGGGGCTAAATTTATGTATACAATAGAACAATATAAGTTTAATAATTAACATGAAAGTTATGTAACAATAGAGTATAAAACATGATCATTTCAGATGTATGGTCGGAGTCAGATTTGGGTTGAATATACCCCGATTCCCAGAGCTCCTAATGAAAAGCACCGCATATAATCGCTCCGTAATTTTGAACGCTAACATTTTGGTGACCCAGATGGGACCCTTGTGAGTGCTGCTGAGCGAGTTCGCAACTCGATCGCGTTCCAGCCAGCACCGAGGGATTCTCATGGAGGCCATCAGCCGCGACCGCTTCCGCCGCTCACAAACGTCCCCGGGAGAAAGGTAAGGTACTTTTTACTTTGGTTTGGATGCCTGCCAATAAGACGCAGCGAAATCTAAGCTTGGTTGGGCTAAAGGAATTCCTGTTGGTGTAAGCCTAGGCGCTGTTCCGTAAGACAATCGCGAAAGCGTTGCAGGTTCAGCATTTGTGGTATTTTTGAAATGGAGAAACTTAAAGGGATTTTGGGCAGTAACACCCCTATCCCGCAAAATTCTCCTTTGGGGTGCTTATTAGCACATTGGAAACAAGGTAACTTTGGGGAAGGATTACATAAAACTAAGTTGATTGATTATTGTAATTCATGGTGGCCAGAATATGCCTTGGAGAATGGTGAAAAATGGCCAAAATACGGTACTCTGCAATATAACACTATTTTGCAGTTAATGTCATTTTGTAAACAAGAAGGAAAATGGGATGAAGTCCCATATGTTGATCTGTTTTTCTACTTACGGGGAAAGCCAGAATGGCAGAATGAATGTGGATTATTAATGGTTAAAACATCTGCAAAGTGTGGGGTTTGTGAGGAACATTGTTTAGAACACTTGGCGTTAAGAGAAAGCTTGAGTAGAGAAAATTATACAGAAAATGATTTACAAGTAGCTCCAATAGGAACAAGAGAACCTAACCCTATCCCACCTGTTTCATCTGTCCCTATCCCACTACCTGCTCCTCACCCACCTACCCCTGAACCTGTTTCATCTAGTACACCTTTCCCTCTTTATCCTCCTCTCCCATCATCACCCGATCCCTCCTCCTCAGAAGATGAGCAAAACCTAACTGTGATAGAAAGGGGAAAGAGGTATGCGAGTGAAAAAGATAGCAATGGTAATGAATCAGTGACCCCAATAGCTCATAGAACCCGGGGTCGGGCAAAGCTTGCTCCAGTTGTGCATAGAGATGGCATAAGGAAACAAAAACGGACTGTGATTGCCCCCTTGCGACAAGGTGTCGGAGTGGAAGGGCCAGTATTTGTAAAAGTGCCTTTTTCCCCCGCAGACTTAGTAATTTGGAAACAGTCAGCCAGAACTTACAGAGAAAATCCTGATAAAGTGGCACGTGTAGTAAAAATGGTTATGAAAACGCAAAATCCTGACTGGGGTGACATACAGGTGATATTAGATACTCTGATGGATTCTACTGAAAAAGAAATGGTACTCAAGGCAGCCAAAGAGAGGGCAAGAGAAGATATTAGAAATGGGCTGGTAACAGGGAACTTAGATCTGAATTTCCCAACTGAGGATCCAAATTGGGACCCTAATTTATCGTGTGATATGAGGAGATTATGGAAATACCAAGAGTGGATCCAAATAGGAGTTCAGAATGCTGTACCCAAAACTATGAATTGGTCCAAACTATATGAGGTTCGACAGGAAAAGAAGGAATCTCCCGCTGCGGTTTTGGAGAGGCTTAAGGAGGTAGCAAGGAAATATACAGACCTCCAAATGGATACAGAGCAAGCAAAGGTTCAGCTTGGTCTCATATTCTTGGGCCAATCACAGGATGACATTCGTAGAAAATTGCAAAAATTAGAAGGGGAAGAATTAAGGAATTTGGATAAGTTACTCGAGGTCGCCTGGAAGGTATATAACAATTGGGAAAAAGAAGCTAGGAAAAGGCAGCAGCAGAATCTTTTGGCAGTAATACAGGGGAGAGGGAACCCAAATTTCAGGGGGCGTAACAGGAATGGTCGGGGTAGGAGACCAGTTACCCAAGGGTTAAGCCTGAATCAGTGTGCATATTGTAAGCAGGAGGGACATTGGAAGCGAAATTGCCCAAGTTTGAATAACCAGTTTGACCAGGGCAATCAGTTCCAGCAGGCTACCAAGGAGATGGTCCTGGGGGAGTATACCAGCTGACTAGACGTAGAGCCGGTAGAACAAGTTAAGGAACCTGTTGTAAATATACAGTTAGGGCATAAAGAGGTCAGATTTCTAATAGATACAGGAGCTAGTTTTTCTGTATTGAATGATTTGGAAGGACAAATTGGGGACAAGGAAACGACAATAGTCGGCGCTACCGGGAAAGAGGAAAAACGGCCTTTCCTGCAACCCCTAAATTTGTGTTTTGGAAACAAGGTCATGACACACGAATTCTTATATGTACCTGAGTGTCCAATTCTGCTTTTAAGGAGAGATTTGCTAGCAAAACTTGATGTGGTAATAACCTTTGAAAATGGAGAGCTTATAATGAAAATACCTGAATCAAAGACGGGACAGATATTAATGATCAAAGAAAAACCTGTCCCCTCTATCCCTAGGGAGGTAGAAGATGCAGTGATTCCCTCTGTATGGGAGACGGATATACCAGGGAAATCTAAACTGGCACAACCAGTGCATGTAGAGTTAAAAGAAGGGGCAAGGGCTGTACAAGTCAAACAATATCCCATAAAACCAGAAGCACGGCAAGGAATAGTAAAGATTATTGAAAAATTCTTGAAATACCAAATTTTAAAAGAATGTGAATCAGAATTTAATACACCAATATTTCCAGTACAGAAGCCAAATGGTGAATATAGATTAGTGCAGGATTTGAGAGTAATAAATAAAATAACAAAGGACATTTATCCAGTGGTAACAAATCCTTATACATTGCTAACATCCGTAAAGGAGATATATAAATGGTTTACCGTAATTGATTTAAAAGATGCCTTTTTCTGCATCCCCCTTGACAAAGAAAGTAGGAAACTATTTGCCTTTGAGTGGGAAAACCCATGGAACGGAAGAAAGACCCAGCTCACCTGGACACGATTACCACAAGGATACAAGAACTCGCTGACCCTATTCGGAAACCAACTGGCAAAGGAACTGGAAATTTGGACTGAAAATGGGCAAGTACCAAGAGACCGATACTTATTGTTGCAGTATGTTGATGATATACTAATAGCTACAGAAGAAAGAGCAACCTGTATAAAGGTAACCATTGAGATTTTAAATTCACTGGGGATGGGAGGCTATAAAGTATCCAGAGGAAAGGCACAAATCGCACAACAGACTGTGATTTACCTGGGATGTGAAATTTCACAAGGGCAACGAAAACTAGGTACTAATCGTATCCAAGCTATTTGTGCTATTCCAGAGCCCCAGAATTTACATGAGCTTCGAGTCTTCCTCGGAATGGCAGGATGGTGTCACTTGTGGATCATGGACTATGGACTGATTGCGAAACCCCTGTATGAAGCTCAAAAGACACAGCCATTCACCTGGAGCAAACCACAGAAAGAAGCCTTCTTAAAATTAAAGGAAGCACTGACAACAGCTCCAGCATTAGGGTTACCTGATTTGTCTAAAGATTTTCAGCTGTTTGTACATGAAAGGCTGCGCCTAGCACTAGGAGTCCTGACACAACGTCTGGGAAAGGCCGGTGGGCTACTTTTCCAAACAACTCGACAACATAAGTGCCGGGTGGCCCCCATGTCTGCAGGCAGTCGCAGCTACTGTGATCCTGATACAAGAAGCCAGGAAACTTACTATGGGAAGGCACATAGATATCTATGTACCACACATGGTAACCACTGTCTTATAACAAAAGGGGGGCCATTGGCTATCTCCCAGCAGGATGATGAAATTCCAGGTAGTCCTGACTGAGCAGGATGATGTCACATTAAAAACAACTAACCTTTTGAATCCAGCTTTGTTCCTAGGTACCACAACTGAAGAAGGCCCATTAGAACACGACTGTGTAGAAGTGATAGACTACACCTATTCAGCAAGAGAAGACCTGAAAGACATCCCACTAGAGCAGCCGCAGTGGGAGCTGTTTACAGATGGGAGCAGCTTCGTGGAAAACGGAACCAGATACGCTGGATATGCGCTCGGCTCTGGAGTATCCTCGTGTGGAATAGACCACTGACTCTCAAGAACCCAGTTCATAACATACATCCAGGAGACGAGGTGTACATCAAGAACTGGAATGAGGAACCGCTGAAAGAAAAGTGGAGTGGACCCCATCAGGTACTACTGACCACCTTTACAGCAGTCAAAGTAGCCGGCGTGGAACCCTGGATCCACTATACCCGAGTGAAGAAAGTCCATCCTGGATCACAGACTGTATAAACTCTGAAATGAACAAAGGCTGCAGATAAGACGTGTTTAATTGCTTTCAGAATGCTATCAGTAATTGTGCTAATGTTATGGTTATTAATATCTTTGGGATGTGGAATGCAAAATGATCAACCAACCACTCTTCATTCTAGAATGAAAAGAGAGGTACAAACGGAAACACAGGTGATAAAGGTTTCTAATGCAGTTTGGGCTGAGAATGTAATGATCGGATTAGTCAAAGATTTTGCCAAAATGCAAAACACCAGCCGAATAACTGCCTGTCTGCCAATACCAAAGGCAGCAGGAGACCCAGTAAACTGGGGAATCATAACAACAAAACTACCTGAAATACAAAAGAACAAAACAATTACATGTAAACTGGTACCCGAATCAAGGCAAGTTACAGAAACAACTCTGGTATGGGAATGTGAGGTCAAGGATAAGAAATATCAGATAGAAGCTTGGGACAGTGCATGGTCTGTGAGTATTCTTCAAAGATTCCAATATATGGCAAACACCCCTTGGTGTATTAAGTGGGAAGGCCCCGAGAATGAAACAGATCCGGCAATAACGAACACTGACACTAGTAGCAGAACGAGGGCAGACAAAGTAAGTTGGTGGGCATGTAATAAAACTTACGACTGCACTTCAGATGATGAAGAGATAAAACAGATGCCACCCCTGGTAATAGCCCTACAAATTGGTTGTGCTTGCAGAGGGATCAAACATAAACAAGGCAAAGTGAATTATAAAGCAGTTATAGGGTGTACCAGGATTACAATCCGAGGTCCAGGACAATTTGTATGGGCAGCAAGTGATGGTACCTGGACAACACATCTACCTATAGACGGGAAAGTAAAGGAGATTACTTTAGGCCTGCCAACCTTATGTCCAATTTGGAAAAAGTCCCCATTTAATGGAAAACATGAACTTCTGCAGATAAGAGCAAGACGAGAAGTTCTAGACAATGAAAATCCAGATGACACTTGGCAAGAACCCTCTAGTGGAGTGAAATTTGGATGGGCCCTAGAGTCATTGCTTGGTCCTATAGCAAACTATAAGAGCAGAGCGATGCTGTACAAACTTACAGGTCAGGTAGGTAGACTGGCAAGAGTCACCCGGGAAGGATTTAAAGAATTAAATATACAATTACAAGCCACCACAAAAATGACTTTACAAAATCGATTGGCCCTAGATATGTTACTCCTGAAAGAGCATGGAGTATGTGGATTTTTAAAGGGACAAGTTGATCATTGCTGCGTTCATATCCCAAATGTAACTGCAGATGTAGAATATGACATCAATCAGTTGAAACAAATAGATCATGAAGCACAAGAAGAGCAAAAGGATTTGGCTACAAGCTGGTTAGGAAAAATCTTTAAAGGATTGGGGTGGAATGTGAGTTCATGGATTAAATCTATCATTGAGAGTGTGATAATCTTACTAATTGTATTCATAGCAATTTGGTTAGTTTACAGCATCTTAAAGGGAGAGATACAGAAGAAAACATCCTGGAACCAGAGGATAATAAAGGCACTAACACGAGATCCATGCCCACCATCTTCTGGTTCTCCAGTTCGTAACAGCATCCACGACAACGTTTACATCAACCCTGGATTTGAAGAACCAAGTACGAACTGAGGAATAAAGGACTGTATTAAGTGAAAACATTTACACCTATAGTGAAGTGAAAATGCTTTCAAAGGGGGGAGAATGGTAGTGGAACCCTGGTAAAAGTTAAAGATAGAATCCAAAATGTTAGGCTTTGTGCTTTCCCAGATCAACTGCACCTGCGTAAGCAATATGATAAATTATATAATTGTTAGATGTGATGATTGTTTAGTAATTAAATGTAATTATTATATAACCATAAGAAGAATAGTGAGAAACTATGTTGGAAATTCAGAGAGGGGCTAAATTTATGTATACAATAGAACAATATAAGTTTAATAATTAACATGAAAGTTATGTAACAATAGAGTATAAAACATGATCATTTCAGATGTATGGTCGGAGTCAGATTTGGGTTGAATATACCCCGATTCCCAGAGCTCTTAATGAAAAGCACCGCATATAATTGTTCCGTGATTATGTGTTTTTGAACGCTAACATTCCAAAGTACCAATGCTTTCTCTGCCATGATTTTTTTCCAAGCAAGTCATGAACAGACACACGCACATTACCTATAAAGGATACATATGTTTATTTAGCAATAAATTGATGAGTAATATAGAGCTATATCATAGCTCTTGCCAGAATAATGTTTAAAATGTGCATTCATATATTTAGTAAATAAAATGGCCAGCAATGCAAGTTGATAATATTTTTATAATGAAATTATTATTATTTAGGTCATTACTAGTTCATTGCTATTATTATTTAGATAATAGTATTTTTATTATGAAAATATCCCATGTCTGGGAGCCAAAAAAAGGACATGAAATAATGGCAAGGAGACTTACCTATGCTTTAGAAGATTAGGATTCACAAAACCTTAAGAGAAGACCTTGGTAACATTATAAAAGCACACAGATTTACTTACCTGTAATGAAGTTAAAGCAAAAATACTCAGCAGAGGCATTCACGGTACTAAAAGCGCCTGATTAATCCATGGTCTTTGAAACAGGCTTTTTCAGTTCAACCACTTCTTCACAAGTAAAGTAAGGTGTATTAACTTATCGCATTTTTGCCCCAAGAAATAATTAATGAACACAAAACTGAAACTGATGACCAATTTTTGTTTAAGTGTTTCACTTGTACTATAGAAGATCCTTGGTTCTGTCAGTGTGAGCAAGAAGTTAATTTGAAAAGTGGACCTGCTGGCCACTAAAAGCAGTAGCATAAACCATCAGGCCATATCCTACATGGTGTTGAGTGATCCCTTTCAAAATATATCTAGATAACTTGAAAAAATTTCAAACTTTGCTCTTTTTGGAAGAGGTACTTGAACTAGTCTTGGCGGAAAAATGTAGGTAGAAGTGGAAAAAAATATGAGGCCATGTTGAAAACATTGGTGCCTGCTGTTTGTGGTTTGTGGGTGCTAATGGGATACAGCAGTCGCTGCTGGCATCACAGCACCATAACCCTGTTGAGTACTGGAGGGAGAAAAAGGCCCTTAAACTTATTGTACTATAATATCCCCTGTCACTTTGTCAGAAATAAGAAACCAGGTCACATCACTACAGGTCTCCAATTCCTTTGTAATCCATCTGTAGTGTTCTTGAAGCAGCATCATGGTTGGTATCCTCAAGATATTGACAAGGATGCTGGCATGTCCTTCTGAATCATATATCTACTTGTAAGATTTCCATATCAGGATATTTTTTGCATGATTTTTTAACACAATCAAAAAATATTAAGTGTATTAAGAGTCAGTAGCTGTAGCCAAACTGCACCGAATGAGAATCCAAAGAGGTTGCTTATTTCAGTGTAAAAGTACTTGGTAAACCTACCATTATTCATAAACTACTGATTTATTTATTAACTCATTCATTACCATGAAATTATAAGGTTAAAATTTTTTTTACAGATTCCCCATTTACTATACATTTCAATGTAGAGGAAATTTTGTGCCTGTATATCTTTTTGTTGAAAAGATAGAAACCTAGCTATTTGGCATGAGATCAAAAGCACATATTTATAGAAGCATTACATAAGCTATACAAGAAAAAAAATTGTTATTCTATTACCCAACACAGAGAAGTTATATCAACAGAGAAAATAAGGCAGAAATTGTCAATGCAAAAATCTTCAGGCAAAATCCATCATTATTCTCTGTTTAGGAAAATAAAAATATTTTGATGTAAAAAATCCCCAAACAATGTCCTGGAACAGATTAAATAATTAGCTATAAGTACACAATGAATTTAAAGAACAGAAAGAAACAGAAATACACTGGTTTTCATTTTAGCAAAGAATAATAGTTGAATGCTTTCAGTCCTGCAAAATGTAAAATGTGTCCTGTCTGAAGATCTATGAAAAAAAAACCCAAATTTTTTTAAAAGGCAGTTCAATAAGGCTGAACAATTTACAAGCTGCATGAAGAAAGTGAGTTATACTCACAATGAGACAGTGATATTAGCTGAAAATCTAATGTTAACAGCTCCTTTTGTAGCTTGCGTGATCTAACTGTGGAAGTCTTTGCCATCAGATACCACACAAATTTGCAGTTTAATGTAATTAAACCATTTTTGGGTGCTGCTGTGAATATTGAGTATGTCTGTAGTCGTATTAGATAAATAACTTAAATACCCAGCTGCTAATGTTTTCACAGCAATATGGATCAAGGCAGGAAGGGGAATAACCTGCATGATATTCTCCCTGTGATAAAAGTCTCCTAAACTTGTATCACTTAGGGTGCTGACAGAGAAACATTTGGGGTGATCTGCTCAAGCACGGCAGATTTCCCTGGCTTTATATTTGGAATTGGGTTCACAAGTGAGAAAAATGGTCTTTCCATTTAAATCCAACCCTGGTCTTAAATACTGCAGCTAATTCATCTCAGCTTGCTTTTATTTATTTATTTTTATTTCTCCTTTTTGCCTTTTCTTTTTTTGGTGTCTTGGTGTTCTTTTCTCTTTGCAAGTGGGGTCTTTTATTCTTCACTTGTATCAGAGGAGTTCTCATTCCAGAGGCCTAAAGAAGGTTCTGCTGAAATATCTCTACTTAGCATTGACTCTGCAAACAGAAAATCTCAATCTTGTATCCTTACAGGCAGCACAGCGCTAGGGAGGCAAAAGGGAAGGAAAGAAAGACATAAAGCCATGTGCTTGCTAGATCCATCAGCAATAAACTGTTGGAGTATCTATCACAGTGCTACAGGTGAATTGTAGTTGACTGGAGGCATAATTCACTGCACAAGATGAGAGCTTAGGTACTTTACTAAACTTATTTCACTGAGTTGAGGCTGGCCAGCTTTATGAGGGCTGTCATCTACACCAATTTAAAATAAATGACTGCTGAGCCTTGTATTGCAGCCTTAGCAGGCCATCCTTGTATATCCAATTGTTACAAGTATTTCTTCACTGGTTTTGGACCAGAGGGTCCCTTCCTCTGGGATAAGTCTGGAGGAATGCCATAGGAATGAGAATAAGACTAGGAGATAATAGTGGTTTTCAACATTTTTTAGGTTCTTTCAAGCTGCTCAGGGCATGAGTGGCAGGTTGGATTTGTACCACTGCAACTATTTTCACACTTCAGCTTCCCCTTCTCATCCCAGCAGCATCAGTGACACAGATTTTACAGCAGCAATAAAGTAAGTTTCATCTGAAGAGTCTATTTATCATTCATTATTTTGGTGTCTTTGCTAATGATCACAACTGATCTCTGTGTAAAAATGATGCCAACACATCTTAGTTCTGACTTGCCATCCTTAGGTGTCCCCTATTCTTGCAAAAAACACAATGAAACCTACATCTAGGGCTCAGTTAGATGTGTTTCAGACACCTGAATGTGAACTAAAAGCTTTGGGAATACAGCAGTTAAGAGAATAATTTAATGGATTTTTAAAAATTATTTTTTGGTGAATGAATTTCACTGAATGCCAGGCAAGATTCCTGCATCTTAACATGTAGTACTGCAATTGAAGCGTTCTGTTGGAAAAACTAGGAACAGGATGATGGCCATTGAAGAAAAGCCTTTTTCTTTGTCAGTAACTCTGGGTTTTGAAGTAGTTTTCAGTAGTCTAGAGTTATTTCCATGGCTGAAGCAACACTACCTAATCTGTGATGTCTGACAAAGCTATGTCCTTTGCCTATGTTTTCTTCAGTTGTAATACTTAAGAGCTTGATTTCCATCATCTTTGGTGGGTTCAGTTGTGTACCAGCTCTTTACTGCAGCTAATAGATAGGTGCAGATATGGTGACATGGAGCTCATCTTGAATTTGAACTTATGTCTTTTTTGCCCACTTCAAAATAGATAAAATTGGTAAAAAATGGAGAAATACAACTGAATCACACACTCTTCATTGAAAGACAGATGTAATATCTGTGTTTGCATACAACTAAGGTTTGTATTCAAATGAGACTATAACAATGACTTGTATATGGGTAAAACCTTACAAAAGAAAGGCCTTGTAAAATCATGGCATGAAGAATAAAGATTGGCTGTTGTGGATGAAGAAATGTGTCTTCACACAGTAAAAACATAGTCTGTCTCTACTGTCATAAATAAATAGTTCAGTTGGTTAGAGCAGAGTGCTAAAAATGCCGATGATCCCTATAGGGGCCATTCATTCAAGAGTTGGACTCTATGATCATTCTGGTCCCTTTCAACTCTGAATATTCTGTAATATGGAAATACTCACTTTCTTTTTTTTTTCTTTGCCACAAAGGGCATATTCCACTCTAATGTGTACAACATGGAGAGAGGCTGAGGGCATGGCTTAACAAGAGAAGCATTTTTAGTGGTGATTATCAACCACACTATTCTGACTTACTAATATTTTCAAGGCAATTTAGGGAAGGATGAAGAATCACAGCTGAGTTATGAAGAGGAAGACCATGGCTAACAAAAGGTATTGCATGGGGAAACATAGTGCATAAAGCATGGGGAAATACAGGGCATAAAGTCCTAGTGATATATATTTTTCATTTTTTGTATTAAAGGTCATGGCTTATCCCAAAGTAGTAGTTTCTGGGTACATACTATGGTCATCCATAGTAAGAAATAACTATGGCATTTTTACCTAGAAGGAATGAATCATAACAAGGTGGTAGAGAGTTACAATCCAGGTATTTATATGAATATTTATTTATTTATTTATTTATTTATTTATTTATTTATTTATTTATGGATATTTATATGGATATTTTAATGAATTTATATGAATCTGAATAATGAGTTCACAATGTCTCACAATTGTCTTACAACATCCCTCTGGATTGTTTTTTTCTTTCTGTAAAACAAGAGTCTGCGAGGGAATAATCTCTGAAGCACTTCTCTTTTGCTGAGTGATCATCAACACACACCTTAACCAAATGTAGGTATTAATAGATATTGTTTTTTGATTGCTTCCTGGTGGGGAAATGTGTTTGTAATGTTTGTTGCTATGTTTGTTTATTTTAAGGTGTTTCATGGGTGATGTGTTTTTGGTTCCCAATACTGACTCATGGTGTGGCATTAGTCTGATTTCAACCACGTGGCATAAGAAGCAGCTTTCAGCATTTGTAACTGTCTCTACTGAATTTGCTAGAGGATGAGATTTTTCTGTGTGGAACCCTTTCCATGAGATGCCTTTAGTGAAATTTCAGGCTGTCAGGACTTACAGGGATCTTGTCAATATGCTTTTAGGAACACTGGCATTGTAGGACATCTGCAATAAGAACAAAATGCAGTAAGAATTTTCTGTCAATGGATGCCTTAATCAGGAAGAGAAGGATCAGAACATGGAAAAGTTTAACATCACTCACAGCTGGTAATTCAGGGCATGCTGAATATATTTGAGCTTCCCCTGTATTCAGCTTCAGATACTGAGAGTAGTGCTTTTCTTTTTGTTGTATCATATTTTCTCTGTGAATACACCTTGGATATTGCTGAGATAAAAGAGATATAATTTGTTGTTTACTAATCTGTAATACAGCCAAGAACTGAGTGAAAACCGAATCAAGAGTTGGTTATTGGAGACATAAGGCAGATTTGAGATTAGAAAATCATTCCAGCACCTGATATTCCACTATTTTGCAGGGAGAACATTAAACTTCAGCAAGGAGTGGAGGGTAAAGAAAGAAGTGGGAAAGGAAACTTTATTAATAAGAACTGTGATGAATTAGCAAATACAACTAACTTCTGCAACATGACCTTCCTTCTTGCTTGGCTCTCTAGAGCAGAAGGAGTTGTAAGAAGCCAATCAGCAGTGGGTCTGACACCAGTAATTCCCTGAAGATTGCATAACTGTAGCTACAGGCAGAGCTGTGCATCCCCTCAGGCTCTACCATCACTGTGACTGGTTTTATTAGGATAATGCTGTAACCCAGAACTGATGCATAAATTTGGAGGAGGGGGTAAATGGGCAGGACATGGTTCCAACTCTAGGCTCTGTATTACCATCCTGCAGATGAAAGCAGAGAGGACATAGAAACAGCAACTAAAACCAGTGCAGCTTCCCCACCAGCTTTACTTCTATCATGCTTGGGAAGGCATAGCATTAAAACAGAGGCTGCATTTCCACGAGAATGAGACGCTGGCACTCTGCAATTCTTCCTCTGCCCTCCTTCTCTCCACATAACTTTTCTTCAGAAAGTTGTGCTGGGCTCTAAAAGATGTGTGTCCTCCATTTGGTTCCCATTGCAAAGATTTCAAAAGCAAATGCGCTTCAGTTAGTCCTGTCTACTTTGCCCTGATCACAGTCAATTCATCGCTTTTTGGCATGGTTGGGTTTGGGACACAAGCGCATGGAGGCGTTAACAGTTTGCTCTTTGAGAGGATACTTCAGAAGGAAGATTATCCATAGGGAAATCATCAAACCTGACTGGATTTCTGGTAGGGTCTCTAAGGGACAGCTGCACAGCAAAGTCATAAGCCACCCTCTGAGCACCCTATGGACTATGGGGTAGGTGGTGTATGGTAGCTAGGGGTACAAAGCCCTGCTGCAACTGTGACATTGCAGCAGATTTCACTACTTCCTGCTCCTTGCAGGCTTCCTGATCACTTGGAGAGTATCCAGGAGGGCTAGGATGGATTAGCCTCCCCATAGCACCTTGTAATAAAGTAGCAGAAGTAGGAAGTGGGAAACATTCATTTGTAAGAGTGCAGAGGAAAGGTGGACCCATTGTAGCTCTTAGGACATTTTCCCATGTCCCTCATAAGCTTTTGGAATAAAGGTGGAAATTTAGATGTGTTCATCATCTGCTCACCTCCAAAATGTAAACACATAACCATCCCCCACCCCATGAAAATCAGCCCAATAGATTTTGTAAGCAGCATATCAGTAATTCTTATCTCTTGCTCGGTTTATCAACTAACACAGGTAATGAGGTTAAGGTAACAATTGAAGGGTGCACACCTTCACATGCCATTATCAAGTGTACGTCACTAGCAAGAGCTGAAAGGAGGCTCTTTAATGGCCTCTACTCTTTAATGACTTCTACTACACAGGAAGAGCACAGAGTTTCTGATAGCAACAACTCTCCTTTGCAGGTTTGGTCTTCATTTTCATGCATATAGTTAAAAATCTGCTATGCAAAAAATAGCAGCAGCAATTATTAGTTGTAAATAAAACATATCATACAAAATTGGGCTGTAGAAGGTTTTATATCTTATAAAATCTCAGCTGTAACAAGGGATGGGTTACAACATAGTTATCTCCTGACCCAAATACAATACAGTCCTTTTCTGTAGTGTTAATGGGTCCGTGACTATGTTCTACAGCAAGGCTTAACCGCTAAGGTTACTAGCTGCACTCAACAATGAAACTGTATGGCAAGTGGGTTGATCCCATGACACAATTGTATTTCTACTACAGAAAATCCTTAAATAGACTAGATGCTATAGATCTCTCCCTTTTTCTCCATCTTCCTTGTGTATGCATATACACTTTGCCCTAAGGATATCTCCAGATAACCACACTTCTCCATTTACGATAATAGGAAGTGCTTTGATATGATGATGTTGCCCGATTGATAGATGACACAAAACTCGGATAAGTTTTGTGGGTGCTTTATTAAGGGCCCGGGGAACTGGGGGACTCACGTCCCAAAAGTCCGAGCCCCCAAATTCACGTATGGGTGCTTCCCTCTTATACATGCGATTCACAACAAGGTCTCCAAGAAACAGTTTCCCGTTCCCCTTGCCTAGCCTCCAAGAAACAGTCCTCCGTTCCCCTTGCCTGGTCACAGACCCCTTGTGATACATTCCTTGGTTCACAAACAAGATCATTAATCCTCTGCTTATCTTATTCTAAGAGCATTGTATGCTGCCTCCAGACAGGTTAGCATTCTTACTTTCCTGCACTAGTTTAATTATTTATTAAATCCCTAAGACTACCTGCTAGGTTACACACAAAAACCCAACACACACTTTCAACGGCTACAAAACTACTTTTTAACAAACCAGTTCACACACAACTCACTATAATTAAATATTTTGCTAAATTTCACTTCTTTTCCAACATTTCCCCCCTTTTGAGCATTCTTCAGTCCTGCTGCAAGGATGCTCAATCAACAGTAACATCTTCATAACGAGGTGGGGAGTGTTCTTCATTCTGCCACCCGCGGGTCGTCGCCTTCAGCAACCGGAGAGATCGCCTCTTTTCCTTTTCGATCACACCTAAGAGGCATCTATATACAATCCATATAGTCACTAAAAATACTAAAAACATTAGTACATACTGTATAGCAGATGTAATCCAGCCAGACAGGTGAAGCCCCAAAGAATCAAATACTGCTCCTATCCAATTATGCTGTGCTTCCCTTTCAATTTCCTTGGTTTTTGTTTCCACTTCTGCCAGTTGAGAAATATCTTTCTCAACTTCAAGTGTAACATTTGGAATGTGTACACAGCAATGATCTATTCTCCTACTCAGGTAACCACAAACTCCATGTTCCTTTAACAGTAGCAAATCCAATGCCATTCTGTTTTGTAGGGTCATTCTTGATGTAGCTTGCAATTGCAAATTTAGATCTTTAAATCCCTTCTTAGTAGCTGCTGCCAACCTTTCTGTCTGTCCTAACAAATTGTTGAGCATTTCCCTGTTTCGATATGTCGCTGCCGGAGGGAATAATGACTCCAATATCCATCCAAATTGTACTCCTGAGCCAGGTTCATGCCACTGCTCCTCTAGGGATTCTTCCCTCTTTCTGAGTCCTTTCCTTTGGATCAATCTATTCTGTTTCCAGTATGGACACAATGTGGGAACCCCTAGGGTGATTTGTGTTACTGATCCATCTAGAGGTAAATGTGTGGTCCACTGTCCGTGTCCCAACACCCAGACTAGATTTCCAGGGCTATGCACAGTAGTATATCTGCAATCTATAGGCCCATCCATGGACTCTCTGCTAACCGTGTGATCATACCCCCTACACTCGCATCCCCACTTTAATGCCATTTTCACCAGTACCAATCCAATTCGGTCTTCCGGTGTATCACATGTAAAAACCTCAGTACAATTCTAATCCTCTTTCTGCGGTCTGAACTCTTGGGAAGTTGTAGACGTGATAAGGGCCCTATAATGTGACTGATTCTTTACTCCTGACCATTGGATGCACCATTGTACTTCCCCAAGGTAGTTATAGTGTTCCAAAACACTAGGTCCCCATAATGTCTTCCAACTATTCCAGTTGTCAAAATTCTGTGTGACATTCTGACAGCTCATCTCATTTTGTTGGGATTTCGTTCTTATTCTTCGTACTGTATTGCATGGCTCATCTATTGGGGTTGCAATTAAACATCTCCTGGTATTTTGAATCCAACCATAATGATTGGATTTCTTTTCACATTCCTCTCTAGTCATAGCCTGAGTGGTCATACACAAATCCCTCCATACATCTACTGGTTTGGGAACTGACTGGCAGGACCATGAAACATTCTTGCATGTTTCAGGCATTTTGGTTACCAGTATTATTCCCCGGGGAATTGGTTCACCTGCAGCCTGTGGTAATGGCAGGCAAGCTGTTATTTTAGTCACATTCTGCATGATCCCAAAATCTCTGATTAATCCTACCACTAAATTTTCCTGTTCAGTATTTCGTTCTATTGTATCATTAACCTCCCGTCTACTCCTTCTACCGTGTCTCTGTAAGGATAACATCATTCTGTCATGCCTCCACCATGCATTTCCAATTCTAGGATTAGTGACACTCGACCACCCACAACCTTTGCCTTCCTTCCCCCACCAACTGGTCCCGTCCTCTATTCTGTCCCAGGTCAGTTCCCTATTTTGCTTCCACCATTTGACCCAAAGGTTCCTTTGATATCTTGATCTTACTAGGAAGGAACAATTTATTCTGAGAGGTGGCCCATCCCACATGTCCACTGCCATTGATACTGGATTAACCTTTATGTTTTCAGCACGATCCCCTGTCCATGGCAAAACCCTCATACTCACTCTTTTGTAATCAAAACTATCCCGTATTTTGACCAAACATGTATATTCTCCCGTATCGTTTGTGGTTACCTTGGTAAGATTCAGTACCGTGTTTCCTTGTTGTTTATCCTGATCCCAACCACTCCTATCTTGCCTCGGCTTCTTTCAGCCCCCCATTGCCATACTGCAATAACTTCACTGGCCTCAACTTTCTGGCTGTCAAAGATAACACAAGTTAATTGAACATCCATCCCTTCCATGACTGTAACCTTTGTTTCTTCAACCTGTACTAGAGTAGACCCTTAAACGGGTACTAGTCTCATGATCACTAGCAGTAATATAATTAAGAAGGTGGCTTTGTGCGGAAGATCATCTGGGTTGGAGACACTATCTGGGTTTCCCATTGGAATGGTGCCTTCTTTACCCTGGTGTAATGGATCCAAGCATCCATCCCCTGGACCTTCACCGCCGTGTAGGTCGTCATCATCACCTGGTGGGGTCTGCTCTATGATTTCCGTAGCAGATCTGTGATCCACTTCTTGACGTACACCTGGTCCCCAGGCTGGATGTCGTGGACAGAATTCACCAGCGTGAGCGGTCTATTCTACTGTAACGTATTTCTTAAAGAATTCAAGATCTTATTAAGTGACATAACATACTCTGCAATCGCCTAGTCTCTACTCACATGTACTTCTCCTTTTAATACAGTTGCATGATATGGTTTGCCATATAATATCTCACATGGACTTACGCCTACCTTTTCCCTTGGTTTAATTCGAATCTTGAGTAGGGCTAAAGGCAAAGCTTGAGGCCAGTGCAGTTTAGCTTCCTGGCAAATCTTTTTGATTTGTCTTTTTAGGGTTTGATTCATCCTTTCCACCTGCCCACTAGACTGAGGTCTCCAGGGGGTATGCAAATTCCAGGTTATATTTAACATTCGTGCTAATTCTTGCACTACCCCGGCTATAAAATGCAGACCCCTATCTGATGACAATCCTAAAGGTACTACAAATCTTGGTATTATTTCTTTTAACAAGGTTTTTACCACCTCCTTAGCCTGATTAGTTCTACATGGAAAAGCTTCCGGCCACCCTGAGAATGTACATACGTACACTAACAAGTATCTGTATCCCTGTGCCCTAGGCAATTCAGAAAAATCAACTTGCCAGTAATCTCCTGGTTGTGGCCCGACTTGCAACTTTCCCATTTGTATTTGTCTCCTAACTACTGGATTATTTTTCAAACATACTGGGCACATTGCATTAACTCTTTTTGCCATTGTTAACATCTGATTAGAGATTATCTCATTCTTCAAAATTTTACCAATACTTCTGCCCCCCAATGACATTTATTATGTTCTGATTCCAAAATAAATTTCATTATGTGGGTAGGTACCACTATTTGTCCCATTGGTGTAACGTACCACCCAAGTTGATTCCATCTTCTATTGAATATTTGGGCTCCTGATTCAGGTATGGGGTAGCCGGATTTGTTCTTACCGGTACCAATGCCATTTGAGTCCATACTTCCCGTGCCACTTGCCGAGCTGTAACATCAGCAAATCGATTTCCTCTGTAAACGTCTCCTTCCGCAGTCTGATGTCCTCTAACATGCATTACTGCAACTGCTTTGGGACTGTGTACCGCATCCAGTAGCTGTAGCACTTCTTCCTGGTGCTTGATGTTGGTTCCCTGTGAATTCAAAAGCCCCCTTTCCTTCCATAACGCCCCATGTACATGAACCACACCAAAGGCATATTTAGAATCTGTCCAGATATTAACCCTTTTGTCCTTGCTCAAATACAGGGCTCTGGTGAGTCTGATCACCTCTGCCTTCTGGGCCGAAGTTCCAGGTAACAAAGCCTTTGCTTCTATTACCCGATCCAATGTTACCACTGCATACCCGGCATAGCGAGTCCCATTCTCGACAAAACTGGATCCATCAGTGTATAGTTCCCATTCAGGTTCTTCCAATGGTTCATCCTTTAGGTCGGGTCTGCTGGCATATACTTGTTCAATTACCTCTACGCAATCGTGCACCAGTCCCCGAGCCTCCTGGTCACTGCGTAAAAACTCTGCTGGATTAACATGAGTAGTAGTCCTTATTTCAATATCATCCTGTTCTCTCAGGATAGCCTGGTATTGCAACATTCGACTGGATGATAGCCAGTGACCCCCCTTTTGCACCAAAACGGCCATGACCATATGGGGAACAAACACTTTCATTTTTGCCCCCAAAGTCAATTTCCGGGCCTCTTGAATAAGAATTATTGTTGCCGGCTCGTAAACACGAGGGCCACCCGGAACTTACCGAATCCAGTTGTTTAGAGAAGTATCCCACTGGCCTCTTCCAGGATCCCACCTTCTGGGTGAGGACCCCCAATGCCAGTTTTTGCCTCTCATTCACGTACAACTGGAATTCCTTGGTCACGTCAGGGAGTCCTAATGCTGGGGCCTCCTTTAGTGCCTGCTTCAATTCCTGGAAGGCCTTCTTTTGCTGTGTCGTCCACTCCAACCGATGCTGCTTCAAGGCCTCATATAGTGACTTGGCTAGGAGACCGAAATTCATGATCCACAGTCGACACCATCCCACCATTCCTAGAAAAGATCTCAATTCCTGATGGTTACGAGGCAAAGGAATAGCACATATTGCCTCTATTCGGTTTACTCCCAAACGTCTCTGCCCTTGTGTGATCTCACAACCGAGGTAAATAAGGCTATTTTTGACCAATTGAGCTTTTTCCTTAGAAACCCGATACCCTGCTTGGCCAAGCATGTTGAGTAATTTAATTGTTAATTCCACACACATTTCCCTTTCCTTAGTAGCCAGAAAGATGTCGTCCACGTACTGCAGGACTACATACAAGGATGGGGATATTGTTACCTGGGTTATCTTCCATTCCTCCAGCTCCTTGGCCAGTTGGTTTCCAAATAGTAGGGGAGCATTTAAATCTCTGTGGGAGTCTCATCTACATAAGCTGCTTCTTTCTCCCAAAATCAGGACTCTCCCACTCGAAGGCAAAATATTTCCTATTCTCTACTGCCAGTGGGATGCAGAAGAAGGCATCTTTAAGGTCAATCACTGAGAACCATTTAAACTCCTCCGATACAGATGTTAACAAGGTATAAGGATTCGCAACGACTGGATGTATGTCTTTCACTATTTCATTAATAGCCCTTAAGTCCTGTACCAAACGGTACTTACCATTAGGTTTCTTTACTGGAAAAATTGGAGTATTATACTCTGATTCACATTCTTGTAATATTCCTTGAGCTAAAAATTGTTTAATTAACGGGGCTACTCCCCTCCTTGCCTCAGGCTTCAAGGGGTATTGCTTTATCTTCACTGGTTGGGCCCCTTCTTTTAGTTCCACCTTTACTGGCTGCGCAGCTTTAGATTTTCCGGGGACCCCTGACTCCCATACCCAGGGTACTACAGCCTGCTCAATTTCTTCTGGAATAGGAGAGGCATCCACTTCCTTGATCACAAAAATGCCTGCTATTTGTTCTTCAGGTATTTCTAATTTCACCCTTCCCCCTTCAAATATTATTTTCACATTAAGTCGAGACAACAGGTCTCTGCCAAGAAGGGGTGTGGGGCAGTTCGGCATATACAAAAATTGGTGATCTAATTCCTTCCCCCCAAACTTAAGATTTAAAGGTTGTAAAAATGGTTGTTCCTCTAGTTTCCCTGTTGCCCCCACCACCTGTACCGTTGTGTCACTCAAAGGTCCCAATCGTCTATTGAGTACAGAATAAGTAGCTCCAGTGTCTACCATAAATTCTTGATCTTTTCCATCTATTTCTAAAACTACCCTTAAATCCTTTTCTAGTCAGCTTTGATTCTGATAGTTTTCCAAAACTAGTGCTTGAGTGACTTCTTCTGGTCCTCCCATGAATCCTCCCACAGGGGCATTCTCCATTGGACCTGTCCTTAATCCCATGTTTCCCATGCCCATACCTCCTCTAACCAGGCATTCATTTTTCCAGTGTCCCAATTGTCGGCAAAACGCACACTGGTTTGGATCTAACCTCCCCATGTTAGGTGCAAACCCAAATCTTCTCCGACCTCTTGCCAACCCCCTTTGTCTGCGATTAGTTCCTCCCTGACCTCGACCCCTAATGGGTCTTCCTCCTGCCCCTGTCTGTTGCATTACAGCCAGAATACTAGCTTGTTGTCTTTTTGCAGTTTCTTTTTCCCTGTTGTTGTATACCTTCCACACTACCTCCAGCATTTTATCCAAACTCCTAGTATCCTCTCCTTCCAGCTTTTGTAACTTTTTCCTAATATCCTCTTGTGATTGCCCCATAAACAACAATGCCAATTGAAGTTTTCCTGATTGATCCTCTACATCTAAATTAGTAAACTTCCAAGCCACGTCTTTTAATCGTTCTAAAAAGGCAGACGGAGACTCATTCTTGTCCTGCTTGACCGAATACAACTTAGACCAGTTCATAGTCTTAGGTATTCCTGTCCTAATTCCTTCCACCAACAATTCCTGATATCGTTTTACAGCCCTTATTCCTCCCGTAGGGTTTGGGTCCCACTTAGGTTCCTCACTTGGTACCAATTCATCAACTGTCTCATTTAGTTGTCTCAACCGAATTTCCTCACGAGCCTTTTCTCTAGTGGCTCTAATAACCATTTCCTTTTCCGTGGAATCCATTATAGTATCTAATAATACCTGTAAATCATTCCAGTCCGGATTCTGAGTCTTTATTACCATTTTAACCACCCTTGCCACCCTTTCAGGATCCTCCCGATAACTCCCCGCTGATTGCTTCCATATTACCAAATCCCCCGGGGAGAAAGGCACCTTTATAAGTATCCTTTCTCCCTGTGGTCCCACAGCTTCCCTTAACGGCGCAATTAAATGTGGCCCCTTCTGCCCCGTCCTTCCCTTGCGAGTCCGCCCTGCTAACGGAGTTCTTTTAACACTCTCATTCTTTTCACCATCACCACCATCACTATCACTCTCACTAGATCCCGTTTTTATAGCTATATCCGCAGAGGGAGCAGGGGGCACATTAGGAGCAACCGGAACCCTCGGAGGTGCTATACAATAAGACAAATCTTCCTCGACTGAAGGATACAAATTACGCTCCTTTCTTTCTTTACATCCCACACACTCCCTTTCATCATTCACTTCTAAAACCAAGATACCACATTCCTTTTGCCATTCCTCTTTCCGATATAAAACGAAAAACAAATCCAAATATGGTATTTCATCCCATTTCTCATTTCTCCTTAAAAATTGCATCAAAGATTCCATTATCCCCAATTCCAGTGTACCATTCACTGGCCATCCCGCTTCCCCAATCTCATATTCAGGCCACAATGATTACAATAATCTATCATTTTACTTTTATCCAATTCTTGATAATACCCCTCACTTTTTCACCGTTTCAATATACAACCTAATGGTGTATTTCCAGGTATTTTACCATTGGCTTGCACTAAGGTTTTAAAAGTTTTAAAAGACATCATATTACAACATTTAATTTCACTATTAATCCCAATAAACCAATATACCTTAAACCAATATACCTTCTCGCCGTCCTTCCCTAAAACAAACAGGAGGCGAGTTCTGGTCCTGCGTCCTTAGACGTCTTATGGCCGGAGCCTAGGCTTTTTTTACCAGCCACCAAATCCAAATCCAATTATCACCTTTTTCCAATATAAAGCACCTTCGGGCTTACCTTGACAATTGTCCAACAGGCGCGGGGTGTCGGGCACGACCGATTACTCCCCGAGAAGTGCTCAGTGCCGGCTTGGAGTGGATCGGGACGCGAACCGCCCCAGCAGCCCTTGGAGTCCTGCCGCGGTCGCCAGAAAACTGTTGCCTGATTGATAGATGACACAAAACTCGGATAAGTTTTGTGGGTGCTTTATTAAGGGCCCGGGGAACTGGGGGACTCATGTCCCAAAAGTCCGAGCCCCCAAATTCACGTATGGATGCTTCCCTCTTATACATGCGATTCACAACAAGGTCTCCAAGAAACAGTTTCCCGTTCCCCTTGCCTAGCCTCCAAGAAATAGTCCTCCGTTCCCCTTGCCTGGTCACAGACCCCTTGTGATACATTCCTTGGTTCACAAACAAGATCATTAATCCTCTGCTTATCTTATTCTAAGAGCATTGTATGCTGCCTCCAGACAGGTTAGCATTCTTACTTTCCTGCACTAGTTTAATTATTTATTAAATCCCTAAGATATTAAATCCCTAAGACTACCTGCTAGGTTACACACAAAAACCCAACACACACTTTCAACGGCTACAAAACTACTTTTTAACAAACCAGTTCACACACAACTCACTATAATTAAATATTTTGCTAAATTTCATTTCTTTTCCAACAATGACAGGGTCATTGTCTGTCAAAATCAAGAGGTCAAAAGAGGCACAGGTAACTGGAGTCAAGCCTGTTTTCTCATTAAGTAGTGACAAAGCAAACATTTTTTCATTGATGGTTCCAGGAATTTAACTGCTATTTTGCAGTTCGCTCAGGCTCCTTCATCAAATATACCTGATACTTCTACTCTATGCAGGTAGGGAAAGTGTTGTCAGTTTTATTAAGAAACAAATGAAAATCAGAAAAAAATTAAAAAGAGGCTGTCTGGTCTAAGTTTATTTTAAACTGAAAATAATGATGGACCAAGACACAATGTAATTCAGTCAGACAGAATTGTAGCTTTCCATATTGACCCTGCTTTGAGAAACAATTAAATCCTCCTGCCTGCCACCATAAAAATATCTGGGGGTCCTTGTGATATATCTATTGCATCTTCCCACGTCAAACATGAAATGATCTTCAAATCCCTTGAGCTACAAAGAGTAAAGCAGGGCAACTTCTATCATTCTGCAACATGCAGGCAAAATGAGCCTGAGGGTAGGGGAAGATGGGAAGAAAGAAGGGAAGGCACTCAGGCAAGCAAGTCTTAAGGGCAAGAGTTGTTCATTACTGTCACATGGAAATGAAGGAAATCCCCAAATTGTGTGAGATTGTCCCATTGTTTCTTTTTATGCTGTAAGCAGCTACATATGGGAGATTACTCTGACCCAGTGTCAGTGTGGGAGTGGGACCAGAAGAACCAAAGGCATTTGTCCAAGGCTCAATTGTTTTTTATTTGTTGTTCTTCAGCGCCAAGGTGTGACATTCCAAAGTGTGGCGGAGTGGGAGCTATTAAAAAATCCTTGCATCAGGTAAGGGCCTGTCTAAACATCTAGTAAAGCTATTAAATATTGGGCTGTTAAATGAATTAGACAAACCTTGATGAATAAGCAGGAACAACATGGCAAATTATTAAAAGACATGTAAAAGACCATTAATTTTAAGTATTATTCATAGTGCTCTGTTGAACAACACTTTTCAGTTATCTAGTGTGGGGAAATGCTGTGAAAACTGTGATAGAAAAAGCACAATAAAATTCAGACTGAGATTCTCAGGCAAACAGGTTGATTGCAAAAGTGGATATATGTTGCGGTGTGTTTTTATCCCTAATGATTTGTTCTGTTCCCTCCTATATTGTTAATCCAGTCCAAGTTGAATCCTTGCACCTAGTTGTCCATCTTGCTGTAGACCTGCCCCTTGATATAGAATATTCCCTGTCCCTCCTCCTACCGAGTTGTCATTCCTACCTTGTGCCAGCCCCTTGTTTTGGGAAATCCCCCATTCTTTGAAGCCCCATTGGTTTGTTCAGACTATTCCCCTCCCCCTGAGCCTCCTCATATGGTTAAGTATTGTAAACCCCACCTTGTACTCCTCCACAGTCTTCTCCCTATTTGTCAAAAATTTGTACCCTACCCTGGAACCTCCTCTGTATAAAAGTCTCTGTACAGCAGATGTGGGGTCTTTTGTCCCTGGACTCTTCTTGGAAATGAGCCTCCTTGGAAGCAATACGAAAGACTTCTCCCTCGTCCTTGCTTCTGCCTGGGCCTTGTTACATCATATGCCGCAGAGCCTATGCCCACCTGTAGGTCAGATCACTGAGAATAGCCCACTCTCAACGCATTGTCAGGGGCTAGAGGGTGAATCCGGCACCATGTCAGATATAAGAGTCAATGAAAGCAATGAAAATTGACCAGCCGACTAGTTATATTTCTCAGGTATTTTCCCTATTTCTCAATGACATATTAATCCTCCAAATAACAAAATAATACTGTCCATTCATGAATTTACACTGGTTAAATCATGGTTTATTAAGAAAGAAACAAAAACCTGAATTTTCTCACATTAGTGGGGGGTGGGGACTAAGATGAAAACCAGAAAACTGGGAACTGATCTGTGAGTAGATCAGTTCATTCTGAGCTGGTTGTCCATCTCTTTTAAGGGCGGATTAAACAGGGAGCACAGCAATAGCTTTAGCAGCCTTATTTTAATTCACTGTCTCAAATCTGCTAGTCATCTCAGATGCAGTAAATATTTTACATCTTGCTAGAGAAGTAGAGTGACTGCCTATGCTACTAAGCTTTTGTTACAAGTAATTCAAAGATTTGAAACATTGCAGAAAACTTAAACTTAAAGCATATTGTTCTGGTTTAGGGCAAATTTGGTGGAGAATTTCCAAAGGAGGGCCTCTCCAGAAAGCAAACCCACACGGCCCCTCCCCCCAACCCGTTCAGGAA
This sequence comes from Melospiza melodia melodia, assembly GCF_035770615.1. Lineage (NCBI taxonomy): Eukaryota > Metazoa > Chordata > Aves > Passeriformes > Passerellidae > Melospiza > Melospiza melodia. The sequence continues at coordinate 20,408,186 of NC_086226.1, read as the reverse complement.
GAATTCCTTGGAGAGAAGTGAAAAGAACCTGCTTATTTAACAGGCACAGCACACAAAGTGAACAATACCAGATGACACCACTCTGAAAAAGATGACAAATTCAGAAAGTCTCTCTCTGGGTGGTTGCTCTCTTCTCAGTCCCTCCAGTGCTGGGGAAGCTGCTGCAGGCCACACGGTGCAAATTCTTGGTGTTTCCAGGTCCCAGTCCGGAGCAGGCTCGAGACAGTTGAAAAAAAGAAAGGAGAAACAGTCCAGGAAGAACTTGGACTGCTTAGTCAAACCAGCCAATGAGCAGAAGCAAAAGCAAGCAGAAGCAGAGCAGGAGCGAGAGCAAAAGAGCAAAGCGAAAAGCAAAAGCAGTGAAAGCAAAAGCCACAGTCTCTGTGTCCCAGCCAGGCTGATAAGAAAACCAAAACAAAACTTTCACTCTTCAGAGCCAGTCTTAAAGGTACAGAACATAATATCCAACATTAAAGAGAACACATGAATGGGGATACAAGCATCATAACGTCACCCTAGGACACATATGAACTGTCTTAAAAAGGGTGCATATAAGACTATTGATTTTACTATATGAAATATTAATCACACCACTGGTTCGCATTCTATAAAAATTCATAATAACAGCCTCCCACTGCAACTGATTTATGTTTTGCAATGTTCTACTGGAATTTCCTATTGGGAAGAAGCAGCATCTGAACAGACTCAAGTGTATGGCTTCCACATATCACTAAATTTGCAAGAAATTTTTTGTATTAATTTGAGAGAGGATCGGAGGTAATCTAATGTATTTAAGCTACAAGCAACCTCAAATACACTCAATTCTTAGATACTTGAAAGTGAACATTTTCAGAGTATTCACAATCTGTGAGTGAGTGGACTGGATTTGGTGTTGGTTCATTTAGGGGTTCCATTTATGAAATGATTCTGCCAGCAATTATAAGCATAGCCTTCCTTAGACATTTATGTAATTTAATATTATTAAATGTTTCTAAAACAAGAATTGGGTTATAAAGTATATAATTTAACTTAAGAGTAATTTCTTCCATTATTTAAATTTCCCCAAAGGATTTGACCATTGTACTGTCTGACAGCATGGATGCAGTAATACTGTGCCTATTACATTTGGGTCTTTAATTGAAGAAGATGCCGCCATAAGTTTCCTTAGCTAGGTTAACATTTGGACTCAATGGTCTTTTCCAACTTCATAGGACTTCTCCAAATGAAACAATTCTATCATTTTCAGTTCATGCATTTTTCTCTACTTACAATCATCGTCAGCCATCACAAACAAATATCAAGATTTTTTCCCACAACTACATTAAGTTTTGTTATATGGAGTGGCTCAGATTGTATAGAAAAATATGCTTGAGATGTGTTTCTGTAAACACAGGTGTGTAAAAGTACAGATGACTATGTTTTAGCCTTCCTTCTTTAGGAAAACAAACCTGATGAGAAAAACTATTTGAAGATATATTGCCAGAGCACCATGAAGAGGAACGCCTTGCTCCCTGAAGACCATAAATAATCTCTCGCCTTAATTGTCTTTTACATTGTTATGTCTTGATCACACTCTAACAGTGTTAGACTCAATCTCTAAATTCTTTTTTACTTTTAATTCCTTATGCTCCTTCAGCTTTCATGCCCTATATCAACAGCATAAACTCTGTATTTAAACTGTCACTGCATCCTGCTTTTTGGCTTAAATGTCTGAGGAAAAATAGAATTTCTGGTAGATGAATTAATAATAATTTCCTCATGTTTTGTTTCCAAGTTTGAATCACACTCCTAAATTGTAAGGAAAATACAATGTTAAAAGTATGATTCCTTATCTGGACATCACACAGCTGAGCATGGATCTGTCAAATGCTACAAACTTTCTTACATGAGGAAAACTAATTTCTTAGAGAGTCTCTTGACCACAGATGTACAGAGTTATTACAGTTTCCAGCTGAGTCAGTTTATTAATGTTGGTAGAAACTGTTACTGGGCTGAAAATGCATTTGTTTGGAAGTAAACTTGAGATCCTCCACTCTTAGAGACATATAAAGAATAATTTTGCATAGAAATGAATTGCTCCTGACCTGGTAAAATTTCCCAGGTAATCTCTCTGACCCAATACAGCTCCTTTGGAGTTTCTGTTATAAATATTTTCCACAGGGCTGTCTCATGTGAAGAAGGTCATGGGGACCTGAGGTCTAGTCTACTTATTTAGTGGGATCAAAATTTCAAATGTTTGATTCAGTAATTTTCCTGCTGAACTGGTAGTCCATTCTTTTCCCATATTTTTTGAAAGAAAACAAGGACAACAGATACTTTTGAAGTAGAAAACACTGTAATTTTTCACTAGTCTAAGAGTCACCTGTAAGAGTGAGCTTACACCACTCTGTGGCCTACCCTGCTGTTTAGACTGATAGCATTCCCTGGGGACACATTCCCTCATCTGCAGTGATATGATCTCAACTGCAGCATTGCATGTTTTAGAGCTGCCTACAATACGTCAGACTCTGAGGTGTGCCCAGGAAGAGCCACTAAGCCTTTAGCAAATGCAAGCAGGCAGTTAAAATTCTCAGCAGGAGCTCAGTACTTTCTATTGTCTTGATTTTTCTGAAAGTTGGCCCTTGTTTCATCCAGTTTAACACAGCAGTATGTAGGGCCATTAGAACAAAATTTGGTTCCCAGAGATGTTGACTTGGCACTTCTTTGATAAGATATCTGCATAAATACAAACATCAGGAATATAAATTAAATTTAAGCATGTTCCTAAGAAATCTGCTTATTATGTGCAGGCTGTCTTAAGCGTATCTGTAAACATGTGCTTATGTTTTGGAAATTTTTGTTGAGTCAAAATAAATCTTACATCTATAAAGTGAAATTTCAGTGTTGTGTCCTTCTAAAGACTTAAAGTTTCTTTAGTCCTTATCATAAACATATCATAAGACCAAGATTATAGCATCCTTATCAGTAAAAAAACCCAAAAATTCACTTTGACCATGAACTTCTATACCATTAAGCCTACCAAAAATTCTTCTATCAGTATTAATATTTTGGCTTAACATGCATATACTTTGGTTTTAGAAATTATTATTTCCATTTTCAAGTGATGTCTTCTTGCTGTATTTTCTGAAAGCTGAAGTTTTAGGAGTGGGCTGATAGATTCTGCCAGGTTTGATAAAACTGATCTCTGAATAAAAGTGGCCCCTATAAAAGACTGAAGTTCTTTGCTCCTCTTAGTTATTTCTTATTATACAGATGATTTTGAAACTTGATTTCACTCTTGCAAATGGAAAGATTAAGTGAAATATACGATTTGTGATTTTTTTGCTTGTAGCTTACATGCTTTTCTTGAAAGTGTCTTTGTTTCACATTAATATTTTTGATTAAGCAAGGCTAGGAAGTATACAGAAACTTGGTTTGGGTTCCCCATTTTACACATGCTGTACCTTTAAAGTTTGTAAATTTCTGTAACCACCTCCATTTCCAACTCCCTACTTATGATGTAACTCCTTTCAGTTTTTGTACAGTAGATATTATTCTGTGATACCTTGCAATTTCATGTTCCCCTAACACAATTAGAGGAACTCTTAACATAATGGTAAAATCTCTGCGTACTGAAGATAACCTCTAAATGATTTCAGTATTATGGAGCTTTTTATTGAGGCCGCAACATTAAATTGCCTTTACATCATTGATTTTAATGATAGAGCCTGTAGGCATTTTCTCTCAGCAAGAAGAGCTGGTACTCATCCTATGTGCAGACTGTGCTTTAGTAGACATGTTTGCAGGACCTTGCTCGTCAAACCGTCTGGTAATCATGAAAGAAAAATCTGCTGAGCATAGTTAGACAAGTGGCCAGTGGGATTTACCACAGGCCATTAGGGAACAGTCATAGTAAGGCAAGCAGACAGTAACACTTTGTTTTATAGAATCATAGAATCATAGGACAGTCTGGATTGGAAGACTAAAGATTACCCAGTGTGACGCCCATGACATGAGCAGGGACACTTTCCATTAGACCAGGTCACCTAAAACCTCATCCAACTTGGCCTTGAACACTTCAAGGTATGGGGCATCCACAGCTTTTCTGAGCAACCTGTGCCAGTGCTTCACAATCCTCAAAGAGAGGAATTTCTTTCTAACATCTGATATAATCCTGCCCTCTTTCAGTTTGAAAATATTCCCCCTTATCCTATCACTCCTTGTCAAAAATCCCTCTCCAGCTCTCTTATAGAACTGTTAGTTACTGGAAGGTGCTCTGAGGTATCTCCAGAACATTCTCTTCCCTAGGCGGAACAATCCCTTTCCTCATAGGAGCTGCTCGTTGTGGGATCTCAGCACCTCAGGATGGAGGTGCAGAGTGGCCGAGATCACCCTTGGGGGGCTCGGGAGTCCTGGAATGTTGCCAGAAGTGTCTGGTGGCTGGACTTTGATCCTACACAGGAGACGACACCTGTATGAGGTTGGGAGGATTTCACTGGGTGAATGGTGAAGGGATAAGTTAATTAGAGTGTAAAACACAGGGTTTAGGATTTCTGTACAGGGGGGTCTAAAGAAGTAAGATGGAGGAATTGGGGCGTGTCCTGTTCTTCTTCTTCTTCTTCTTCTTGGCCTCCATCTTCAGTGGTGATGTTGGCACTTTGGGATTGGTTATTACTAGAAGTGCACTGGTTAATAAGGGTAAAAGGTATTGGGGAAAAATTATAAATATTGTATACGTAACTTCAAGTATAAAGATAAGTGACCGCCCGGGGGCTCTCAGTGTGCCCATGGCTGACATGCTGTGCAGACCTCTGTTGGGCCGAGAGAAAATCTTTTAGATAAACAATTAATAAACAACGAGACCGAGAAAAGATCAGAAGTCTCTTCTCATCCTTTGAAGCGCCGGACTGTCCAAGGCCACCCTGGGCCTTTCCAGGCCACCTAAACAGCCGAGAAACCAACAGCTCATGAGCAGCTCTGGACCCGATCCAACAAGGTGATGTCCTTATTCTAGGGGCCCAGCAATGGACCCAATGGGATTTCATGAGAGAGTAGTGGAAAGGTGGAATCCCTTCCTTCAACCTGCTTTGATCACACTTTGGCTGCAGCCAAGGAAAGAGGCTTTCTAATCTAGGAGTTCACGTGTTGAGCTCATCATCAACACTCCCAAGTGCTTCTTCTAAGGGCTGCTTTTAATTCTTTCTCCTCCCAGCCTGTAATTTCTGCTTGGGATTGCCTTGACTCAAGAGCATGACTTTGTACTTGGCCTAGTAGAACATTATAAGGTTTTCTCATAAACCTCATAGGAATATAATAGCTTTATAAGGTTTCTCATAAGGTTTTCTCATAAACCTCATAGGAATATAATAGCTTTAAACAATGCACTCCACAATTTTACAGAAAGGATGTTAGGAAAGAGGACAAACAAATGCATGCGTACAGATATGAGTACATGCCTCTTTAACTGTGAAAACTTGAGCTTTGTCTTTTTAGACAACCAGGTAAGAAAGAAATTTGAAACAGGTCTCATCTCATGTGCCTCTCTTGCCCACTGTCTACTTCATCTGCAAAGTGAAATTGTCTTTTTTTTTTGTTTTCTTATTTGAGATGCATTAGATCAACAGGTGATGAAGAAGAACATATGGGAAAAAAATCTTAATTCTAGAAATTGGGTAAACCATCCTCTTCTAATTTTCATAGATGGGGATTTTTTAAAGAACATCTCCTTGGATGTCACTCTGTGACTCTGAGGTGAGTTTTAGTTTGCCTCACATTTATTCCTTATTAAAAAAACAATATTTGCCATCTGTCTGAGTCTTTCCTACTGACGGAGGCAGTGAAAATAGACAAAGTGAACTTCAGAAGGGGGCAGCTAAAATAATCAATGGGGAAGATGCTCTCCATCCTTTCTTGGTAGTCCAGATAGATAATAGACAGCATTTTGTGCCTCCATCCAAAAAAACATGCTAGGAAGGGGAGAGAATATTCTGCAGGAGTATCAAAAGCAAAATGTGCAAGAGGAAGGGCTAGGAGGACTTAGGAGGATAAGAGGAAAGAGTGGATTTGGGTTTAAAATATACGAGAGGTTCCTTGAGGGTTTTCATCAAGTATGGGAAGAATCCTAAAGGATCTGACACTTCTACTGCATACCTCACATGAATTTTAAATTCTTTAGCTGATTTCCACTTTTGTCAAATTAACTTCTTTCCAATTAGACTTGCCTCTAAAATAAAATGCTCTTGATCTTTGCTAACATTTGTAATGGAATCAAAGTCCCCAAGGATAAAGACATTAGAATTCAGAGGCAAGTCTGTGTCATTTTTGTATTTATTTTTCTATTACTTTACTTTAGAATTAATATTCTTCCTAGCCCGGATTCACCCTTGAAAGTTCACAATGACAACTACAGAACACTTCTTCACACACCCACATACTCCTGTCTCTGGATACAGCAAATTACTCAGTCAGAGAGACAAGTTCTGAGTGCAGAGGCAGATCAAACCTGTTTCTTGAGTTTCAGATAGAAACTGAAGTAATATTTTCTCCTTATATACAGACAGAAGAGGAAAGTTTGTCCGTATTTCCACTGCGATTTTGAAAAATTATTTTATTCTGTCTTTAAGCATAAAGAGCTGGACCGACAATCGGACACAGTGGTGGTGAAGACCCTATTGCCCTGGTGCTCTGGGGACTTCTAAGTCTTAACTATTCCAAATACTTACACTTTCCTCCACTAAAGTAGTTCCACTTCCTATGTGTAGAATGAAATTTATTTTCAAAATTCTGTTGATACCTTTCATTACAATTTGTTTCCACTAATCTTTTAACTCAAAAAGTCATTATCAATATCACTATTTCTGGTAGTATAGGCTGGGCAACACCTAATCAAATGATGGGCATTTATTGTTATAATGATGAAAGAAGGGATGAGTCACAGGAAACTGGAAATGTTCAGCTATTCTACTAGAGGGAGTGGTCTATAATGCATTTAAGACTGGATTAAAAACAAAGGTAGATTAAATTGTCAACCTCTTTTCATGCCAGATTTATCCAGAAGTTGCATACAAGACAATTCTGAATGGTCTTTTAACTTAAAGTGTTTGCACATTAGTCGTGAAATGTGTATCTGATAATGGGAACTCAAAGTTGGCGCAAAAGCTGAAGATGGGTCATGTTTCCATGTCTTACCAGCTCAGAGAATGCATGACATGGCAACATCCTTTCATTTCTCACATGTGGGTAACCACACTTTCTTACTTAGCTGTCAAAGAAAGAGTAGTAGGAAACAGGAGATTTCACATTTAGCTTGTGAATTGCTCTTGTACCTGCTGGTGCCCCTATCAATGAACTGAAAAACGGTGCCTTGGTGGTGGCAGTAACTGGAACAAGCTCAGAGGGAAAAGTGAAAAAGGCAAGAGAGAAACAGGCATGAAAATGTGACTCACATTTTTTGGACATGAATCCCAGTGAATCATAGCAATTTCATAGACAACTGCCCACATTCTGACAGAAAGACAGTGCGCCTTTTTTGAGGTACTTTTCCTTAAGCATTTTTCTGAGGCTGTGGCAGACCTGGCAGTGTCTCACTGTAGATCTTCCCACTGAGTTAAATAATGAGAAGGCATTTGGATAAACATAGCCAAAACATCCAAGATTTGTTAATCTCCAAGTGCAAAAGTGCTTATTTCAACAGTGGTGGTAAAAGCAACTTTTAGCCTGCTCCTGCAACCTGGTCACGTGAAGTGGTCTAGACTAGGGTGTGCATCTAGGGTGTGCATCACTCCATCCATTTAAGTGATGACCAGCAGGAAGATGTGCAAGCTCACAGGGAATAATTTCTAGAGCTCAGTTTCCTTTTCCTACCCCGATTCAGTTTCTTGCATCTTGAGAGTAAGAAAGGACATACAGGGGTGCAACTCTTATCACTTTGCCCAGTGGATAATGAAATCCAGGATTCAACATATTTGTACCCACACATATCAATCACAAGGTCCAGGGCAAGACTGGTTTGTATTTGGTGCGTGCATGCTTCATATGTGCTGCAATGGCTCTGACAGGTAATACCAAGGCCAGTGCAGGAAGCCAACTTGTTCTCTCTCATTGCTGCAGTGATTGTCATTATTAATTCTCTGTGCTTTCATGTGTGTAGAGGCCATATGTACTGGGGACTCATTTTAATGAGTTGCACTTAATATGTACACAAACTTTTCTTTCTCCTGTTTTTTAGACACCCCCTGAAGTCACAGGAGCTTTCATAGGGGCTGCACACCAGTGAAGGAAGGGTGATGTGCTGTTTTTCTGACACAGCTTTTCTGTACCCAGGGCATTCCTATAAATGAGAGGGGTATTAGGACTCTAACAAAAGTCAGATAAAGGGAAAGGGTGAAGGGACAAAATGAATGAAACTTCCATTAAGCACAGTCTAAGGAGTTTCTTCATGTTATCTGAGGTTATTCAGGCTGACAGGTGAGCAATACTGTTGTCACTTTAACAAAAGCATGCATCGATATGCAATGCGATGGAGCCACAGAAGAGCTGTGTTTACATGAACTAAAGCATGAAAGAAAGCTCTTGACCAATTCATTGAGGAAAACCGGTGAATTTGCTTTTCCATTTAGCACAGTGAGAAGTACCCCTTCTCCCTTCTGTTACTCCAGTTAAAAATGCTTTGTTTCTTCTGACTATTGCCCTCAAAACTTTCTTGCACTAATTCAAATGAAAAGTTTTACATTCCATCAGTTGGGAATTTTACCATAGGAAACATGGCCTGTTATTCTGTCATGATTACTTTTTTCTACTTGGCTGCTTTGGTGATTTAAAACAGTCCTCCCTTTCAATGGCTGCTCAAGGGTTTTCTCCTGTACTCAAAGAATCTTCAGAGAGAGGGTTCAGGTGATTCTTCTTTCACCTCTAGTGATGAGAAATTCTTAGATAAGAGAAAGAATCCAGACTTATGTCTGCTTGCAGCTCTTCTGGGAGACAGCAACTCATTGACTGCAGTTTTTGCAGTTCGTGAGGAAAAATTATCTGACAATTGGTCAGGAGCAGAAGTTCTTGCAGTGAATATTCGGGCATTTCATGTCCTTCCAGACCAAACCAATGCAGCATTTTGGAGCCCACATCCACACTAAGAGCCTTTTCACACATTGGTAGTAGGTATTGGTTTGGCACTTTTGCACTATAAGGTATAAATATGATGTGTTTATGGAGCTCGAGAAGGGCAGATGGAAAGCAGAAGGAAATTGCCAAGTGATTGATAATAACTTAAGGCTAGACCATCTCCTAGAACTATGAAGGACAGTTATAATTTAAGGATCAGAAAGAAAGCACATATTATTTCCTCCCTGTAAATTTAAAAGCTAGGCTAAAGACGGCTGGATTGACAATTCTTTGGTATTTCTACTGTCTCTGAAGATCTCAGCCTTGGCTCCATGCTCATTTTCTGTATTAAAATAAATGACAGTACATGAGGAGAAAATTTCCCCCACTTTAAAAAAGCACACAATGTTACATGAACTTAAACTAGCAATTAAATACTTCCATCTAACCGGATGCTTCCTTTAAAAGCAATTTTACACTATAAAATCAGCAACAAGAGATATCTGGGTTTGAGAGATCTACATTTTTGAAGCTGACTATCCAAGGTATACACCATTTTGTCTGAAGCTTTGATCTTGTGTTAGGAAAAAAAATAGCATTATTATCATGTTATCCAGCTCAGTTGACAGAGGATTTTATATTTTAAGAATGCTTTTGAGATGCCTAAGTTGAGAGCACAAGGATGTTGTTTTCCTTATTAAACAGAATAAGAGTTGTAGTTTGATCAACTTAGTGCTTAAGCTGACAATAAAGCACCTAAACACAACAAAGTTAATATCTGATGAAAGATGAGCACTGAGTGATTGATCAAACTTCTAACCAATGCAGAGAACTTAATTACATTCCTTCATGATAACATTGACACTTGCAGGACTGCATGGGTCTGTCAGTTCCCAATTAAAAGAATTACTTTTTTGTGGTTGAAAATGTTGGCTCGTCCCAAAAATAATGGACACAGACATGACATACTGTATGAAGTGCCAGCCTAGAGATACATGTTGGTTGGGTTGTTTACAAGTGAAAAATACTTTAATCCTTTGAAATATGATTAAGAAAATGCAGCATTGTCAAGCTTCAGTGCTCAAAAAAGTTCTCTGCTATGTGCTCCCCTCTCAAATGCAAGATGTCAAGTCATAACATTATTTATTTATAGATATATATATATGTGGATAAAGATGGGATAAATATACGCATATTCAAATATATACATACATCTATGTAAACATATCTATGCACATGCTTGTGCAGATGTATATAAATACATTAAAGTAACTCCTTGTTTCTCCTCTTCATTTGTAAGCTATCTTTAAGTACCTGCTTCTCTAGTGAGGGATTGTTTTTGTTCAGTCACTAGCCCTGGCAAAATGTCTTTTTTAATTTGAGGTGGTTTTTTTTACGTTTTTTAAAATTTATTTGGGGTTTTTAACACCATTTGAGAAACTGTTTCTGACACCACATCATGTTTACATGGACTTGAGTGCTAAAAATAGAAGTTCAGTGCTATGTAGACTTAGTAGATTGTTTCGTTTGGTTAAAAAACCCCTGCAAACTGTTCAGAGGAATGGGAAATAATTTAATTATCTTTCACAATTATTTCCATGACTATACATTAAATTCGAAGAAACTTTCTAAAATCAAACACTTTTATTCTGAAAATGCCAGCAAAGGATGTTTCAACAGGTAGATGTCCTGTAAGAACCTCCACTGCCCAGAAGAAATCTGGATTTCTGAGCTGTTACAGGATGGGTATGGTTGTTGCTACAAACACTGAGACCAACCACTTGGACTAAGACTGCTGCTGGGATGCAGCAGGTCTCTGTTTTATCATGGTCTCACCCTGTCCACAGGTCACATGCAAATATTTAATTTTACCTATACAAACATAGATATATATTACTGTTAATGTGACATTTTGTAAGCGTTGTCCAAATTAAAGATGTGTGGATTCTTTTTTGCAGTATACAGGTGCACAGGTTAGAATAAATTAGCTGCCAGCCCAAATAACTGTGGTCTCTGGAGTTCATGCAAGCCTCCTCTGACAGTGTTGCTGGTGCATCTCAAGTGGAAACTGCCAAGTGTAAAGTCATCCCTAGGATGATCTGAAATGGGTTCTTGGTCTTATACCACAGAATTTCTAGAGTACAAATGCATTACATCTCTTAGAGCTACCAAAAATATGACAAGTGAATTTTTATTGTTAGCAAACCCAAATGTGGAATTTGCTTGCAGACAACCCACATATGTGCTGGCATCTTGTTTTAACTTTGCTTTAATGTCTGGTGCAATTATTTAAAATACTGAAATATGAAGGGAAATGATATAGTACTTCCTTTAATGTTCCTTTTAAAAGATAAGGATATTTCATTCTTTTTCACTTGGCAGAAAAAAATCTTGATTGAAATTAAGTTCCAACAACATGGAGGAAAAGCATTAAAATGTGGAATGAATATTTTCTCTTAGCTTCAAACAAGGTCAGACCTCTCTGCACAGGAGACACTAAGAGAACCAGAGTTTCTTTTTCCCTCAGAAGAAATCATCCTTACATATACACTGAAATTATAATTTTCTTTTAAACCAACACAAAATAGGCATGTTCATATTTTAAGCAATAAAAGAGCAATTAAGACAAGTATCTGGAGCTTTTAATTGTTCTTGTCTGCATTATGAAGTGTTTCTTGTTTCCTAAAACTGCAGTCACTTTACTGGGGCTTTAGAAGCTGTGTGTGTTGCAAAACCAAACCAAAACCAAACCAGCAAACCAAGAAACCAAAAGCAAATAAACAAACCCAACGCCCTCCCACACCACCAAAAAACCCCCCCAAAACCCCCAAATGAACTTATAGTTACCTACAAGGATAATATGAAAATAACACCCTAGTAGTGAAACTTGCTTTAGAAGGTGTCCCTTTATTTATCCATCTGCAGTTACGTTATGCTGTTATAGACATAAAGATGAGTTACTTAACAAGGTTATTGTTGCTTGCTGTTGTCTAGTACAGGGAAACTAGATTACATTTTAATATTTTCACCAAGAAAAATGTGTAAATTTTTAATGTGCTTCTGACTTAGTTTGGGTGGTTTTATTTCCCGGCTTCTTTTACATCTTCATACTGCAGTGCAGAGGTGCTATATGAGAGGTGGTACAGACCAGTAGCAATGTGCTAGGCTTTTAAGAACCATTATACAATCAGTAAAGAATCAGACAGGGTAAAAAAAAAATTAAAATAATCGTGGTCTTAGTCAGAGCAGTTTGGACAGACCAAATTCTCTGACTCATGGCAGATAGCCCATTTTAAGATTTGTTGATATCTTCGCACTAGATGACGCCAAGAAATAAATTGCTAGTAGCGAGACCCTATTTAGCAGCAGTAGGGAAACCATTACCTCATTACCAGTGTGGGTGCAATGTCTTGTGGACATGAGATTTGCCAAACCAATACACTAAAGAAATGTGCTTTTCATGGGGCATTCCCCTAAGAAATATTGCCAGTGGGAATAAAAGGAACATGTCTAAGATGAAGGCCATGCCCCTAAAAATCTGGGCCTATCTGCCTCATTTCTATCTGACCCTGAAGTACATCTCAGAAGGTGTAGTAGTTAATACAAATATAGGGACCAACGTACCTTCTCGCAATTACAGCAGGAAGTGCTGTATTGTAATTAAGGGGTGAAGTGGGGCATATGGAAAGGGAGACCCTTAATAAGTGATAGACCCTTCAAAAGAAATTTCTAATTAGTATACATTTGATGTGTACTCTACCAATTTTGCCTGGAATAAATTGCTATGTTTGGTCTTTGAAGGGGTGGTGAGCTTAACCTTTACAGAGAGAGCAATTTTCTCTCTTCTTGACTCTCTTAAATGGAGGAAATAACTTCAAGACTGAAGCAGTAGTCAGCCCATCAATCATCTCACAGCTGGAAAATGGGGATCCCAAATGCTGAGATGAGTTAATCTGTCAGTTAATAAATTTGTAGTGGCACCATATGGTGTTGACACACTCCACGCTGTGGCAAAGGCACAGCACTGTTTACACAGGCATGCTGTGTTTTCAGGTACCTCCCCACTGGCATATCCCTGTGTTTGGGAGGATCAATTTATTTTATACAATTAATTTGACTGAATTTATCAGTTCAGAGAGCATAATTGTTGGCTAAACCTACATAATCCTGTCCTACCCAGATGGAAGGAACAAAGTGTGCTGGCAGCAGGCAGGTTTCTTTCTCCATTCTGGAGAATGCTGTCTCTGGACATTATTAACTTTATTAAAGCTGATGGTAGGCAGATGTGCAGCCTGTGCCCACTGTAAGTGACAGACATGACAAGAGAACTTACAGGGAAGCTAATTTACATGTTCCAGCCTGTCTGCTGTCCTTAATTGTCCCTCTCCCTCTTGTCCTAACTGGGAGAGGAACACACACAAAACTCAGTATTTCTAATTCCAACACTACAAAACTGTCACTTTTTACAAACCAAATGAGGGAACATAGGCTGGTAAGCAAAAAATATTATCCCCCCTTCAATGTATTTTAAACCACATGAGCTGGGCAATTTAGCTAAAGGCATGAACAGGACACATTTTTCTGAATCAGGGTAAGGCCACGCGCAGACTTGGCTAGGCACTGCAGAGTATGTAGCTTTCTAGTTTTAACTTTTAAATTCCTCAATTTTACAATTATGTTTGAAGCCACTAATTTTAAATACCATGATTTTAACTGGAGTAATAAAACTGAAATATACAAAGTGTTCTTTTTAATATTTTCTTTTCAGTCAAGCTTCTTTGCTATAAACAGTGTCTTTCTGATTAGTCTTCAGAAGTGTTAGATTCTTCTTTCACTTTAAACCAGGATAAAATAAAATAAAGCAATCTTTTTTAAAGCTTATTATTTGTTGCATAATAAGCAACAAATTTCAAAATATCAAAATTATATGTGTTTGGAATTTGTAATGCAGCATGAAATAGTTTCCCAAAGGGGGGATTATAGCACTGAGAAATACAATCATACATTTAAAGGAGTTTCCCCATCTTGTCTTCACAGCAGCTTTTTAGTATGGTGTGTAGGGACTTCCCTTAACTTTAAGCTTGCTGTTCCTTTCAGTTTCTTAACTTTTATCTTGCATTACTTCTGTCCCTTTGAAATTGGTGGTCTGGAATTGATGGATAAATATGACCTAGAAAGTAGAAAAAGCCCCCCACTCTCAGGTATATCTCGTGAACTGAAAGAGACAACTAATAGACAATTGGCTTGTGAATGTAAATGTTATGGAGCTATTATGTTAATTTTATAGTACTTAGTTTTTGGATATTCATCTCTGTATGCAGAACTTGTAATTCTGACAGCCAAAAAAGGGTGAAAAATCCTTCTTCATTCCCTCTTTCCTCTTTCATGTCCCCAAAACCTTCTCATTCATTTCAGCAAAGATGTGATGGAAGGAAGCTTGCCAGAATACTCCCAAACATCTAGGAAAGCTTTTCTTTTCTCTTTTCAGCTGTACAAACTAGAGTTTAGAAAATTATCGTTCAGCAGCCTTCTAGGACGAATGAGAAAGGATCAGTGGCAAATACATTCAAAATCAAGGGAAGCAGCTTCCACAGGACTATATAAAAGAAAAATTAGATTTATTCAACAGCAGACACAGGGAGAGCAGATGACCTCAGTTCATGCAGTAAAAGGCATCTCTCCACCTGTACTTTTTCAGAAGGTAGTTTTATGTGAAAGTAGATGTAAGAAAGTGTAAATAATGGAATATATGTCCCTTATCTTCCCCTTCTGCCTTTAGAGAAAAGGACTTCTAAAGAACACTCATTAAACCAGATTTATTTAATGTGTAAAAGTAGAAGAAAAAGTTTTCCTGCATATTAGTGGTTGTGTTTTTAAATCATAAACCGTAGTGTATTAGTTCATACACAGTGTAATATTAACTACAATAGCAAATTCCTATTGCAGGGTATGACTTTATTTTTAAATGAATGAAGGAATTTTTGAGGAGGGCAAGAAAAGGGAGGGCTTGTATATTAGATTTGGACATGGATCTGTTTTCAAAATGATAGCCAATATATATATTAATGAAGATTTTTTCATTAGATAATTTCAAATTTAAGAAAAAATATGTTGACATACAAACCCTCAAAAATCTGTAGTATTAACCACTAGTTGTTTGATCTACAAAATCACAGTCCTGAAAATACATGAAGTAATATACAAAAGGATCAATTGGTTTATACCAACTTTCATTTCAAAGTATATATTTTGCAGCTGAGGTCTGCAAACCTTTCAAAAGCTGTCTTCCAAATGGAAATACATATATATCTTCATATGGAAAGCATTAAAGGCCATGATTTTATATGGAAAGAATATGGAAAGTGGTTCCATATCCTGGCTTGACTGTTTTGATCAATTTTTTAAATTTTTTTTTACCGGCTTTATATATGCAAAGCATGTTAAAATTGGCAGGATATTTAGAGATGATATTTAGACTCATCACTATTTATGAATTCCCACTAGGGAATTCTCTGTCTCTGGATGCCTGAGGTCACAAGTGCTACCAACAGAGAGGGGACAGATGGATACTCTTAGGAATCCTTGACAAAGGCACCACTAAACTGTAGTTTCAATTAAAACTCAATTTTATTAAGGGAATATATGGTTAATGTAGCGCAGAATTTATGTTTATGGGACTGGTTCTCTACAAACAGACAGAATATAGTAGAATTTATAAGTAAGTATGCAGAGTTTATAATAAAACTGATTTTCTGAATGTGCTCTGAACTGTTGTGCCTCCCACTCCTGTGCTGGGTTTATCAGCACCATTGGGCTAGCCTGGGACCTTCAAAGATGGTGAGGAGGGGCCTGGTGCACAGGAACCTTTAGGGAGGGAAAGAGGCCTGCTTGTCCTGTCTGCTTAGAGCACAGAACCTACAGGCCCTGATAATGTGGGGAGCGGGACAAATGCATCCTGCGCAGCCACAGACACTGGCTACTTGCCTTGTAAAAGGGTGTTAGTTCTGCTGACCACACTACTGGGGTTAAAGCTCGGAAAGCATGTCACAGGCAACAGTCACTCAGGCAGATTGAGGTCAGTGCTTTGAAGACATATCCCAGAGGCCCCTAAAGCCTCGTGGATTGTGATCCAATCTTACCTGTTAGCCTCTGTAAGAACTAGGCTGTGCAGACATGAAGTCTGGATGCCCTCTCCCAAGGAGTGTAAAGGATTTATCTACATTTTTCCTTCTTGCAACCAGGGAGAAACATCCTATACATGGGATGCAGTGACAGAACACCACCTAGTGACTGCAACTGGTTCAGATTTAACTCCGTTAGCTCTTCCCACTCTTTCAGGAAAGGAAAATATAGCACATGAAACTGCAACAATCCTTTAGCAACTACATCAACTATAGCAACTTCATCAGGGAGTATCTGCTCCACATCCTTCCAGCTTCTGGTTCATGCAGCAAGACCTTTGGAAGAAGTTCCAATCCAGACTGTGTGATTGCACAATGGAACTAGAGCAAAGACTAAGCAATCAGAGGTTTCAGTTTCAAAAAATCGGTTATATCATTGTCTCAAAGCAGAGTGAATAGTCAAATTGCCCTTCCTGATAGTTTCAACAGCTTTTGAAGATACACAAAAATGGGATTGCAAGAAGTGCTTAACTTTGTATCTCACCATCTTGCAGTGTCCACAATACTGTCAACAAAGGAGCAAAGAAAACAGCACGTTTTTATTCTTTTGCTATCTATTTTTAAGGGTATCTGAACTCTGTTTTTCTGTTTTGCATGGCATATGATCTTTGGGCATACTATAAAGGTAAAATATGAACCTCTTTTGCCTGGTGCATGTAAAGAATCAAAATTAATTGGACTACAGCTGATATCAAATAGCTCCTCTGGTATGTAAACATATAGTTGGTACAAAGAATTGAACAATATTAATATTTCTGGGTATATTTGCTGAATATAATCCTCCTCAAAGAAGAGACCTTCTTTGCAAGAATTCCCTTCATAAATAACCACACTTCTAGAGCTTGAAATTCTTGGCTTCAATTGCAGGAGAAGTTTTTTAGTTTTTCTTTTGGGGAAAAGTCATCCAGCTCCCGTATTTTTTCAGTCAACTGTTTTCTCAGACTCCTAGTAAATCAGCCTTTCCATGTTCATGTGGTTCTTACAGACAGTATCTCATTGTGTACTAATTGCAGACAATTTAAACAAATTTTCTTTCATATTTCTGGAAAGAAACCCTCGTGTGACTCTGTAACAAGGAGCAGCGGAAAAGGACCAGAATTGTGCAGGAATCATAAACAATTTTCTTCCAGTTACACTCATGTAACTAAGAGTGGAATTTGAGGCAGAGCTATAATGACCCAGAGCAGCACATAAGACTGCTTATGTCATATCCCTCACTCACTGTGTTTTGAAGGTTTATGTCATAATATTGAGTGCATGTATTAGACAACCATTATCATCATGCTAATTGAGGATATTTTACTGCATCCTATGACCTCCAGGTACAAACTGATGGTACCAGATTGGTTCTACAGACCCAGTTGCTTTTTTGGAGGCATAAAATATAAAATGGATCACATTTTCCTGCTAGGCTGCACTGTCCAGGTTGCAGAGTACATAGCAACAAGTGGCTATGATGACATATGATGACAAATGATGACAAATCTTTTAGCTCCTGGCTTTAGACCTCTGACCTCTTGACTCCCAGCCTGTATCCAGGGAGCAGTTTGGGAAGAAGAATGCAATAAACAGCTTGGAATCTAATAGTGCCAAAGCAATTCTATCAAAACCAGCTGTTAACACCACTACTCATTAAAGACTGAAAACATGTTGACTAAAATAAGGCCTTTTTATGGTGTGGGCTTTTGCAATTGCTGAGAGTCCAGAGCTGCTTCCTCCCATCCGCACACAATTCATGGAAACAGCAGTAAATGTCATTCTAAGTAAATATGTCATATTGTCCCTTAAATTGTGAGTGAATTGTGTTCGATTGAAGTCTTTTTCTTTCTTAATTTACTGGTTATCAGTTCTGAGCATTATGTGTTGCCAGCTTCACAGCACAGAAGTGACTCAGCGCATAACTTCTGCTTTTCAGGTGCTCTGACTGATATTTATACTTTGCTTTTATTATAATTTCAAATGTCTCTGTTTTTCTTTTGGAAACCCTATATACAGGAACATAGGAAATTATGTCTACATTTGCCTTGCTGACACCTGAAATGAGGCACAAGTTTAGGCACAAGTTAAAGCACACTGTGTCCAACAGTGGATGTCAAAACTTTACCACAGGAGGTTTCAAATACTGATTGCACCTTTCTGTTCATACACTCATGCATTCAAAATACAGAAAACCAGCAAGCATCTCAGAATTGTAGAACTACTGAATCATTTAGGTTGAACAAGACCTCTAAGATCATAAAGTCTATGTATTTACCTAGAGCTCCCAAGCCCACCACTAAACTGTGTCCCTGAACAACATTTCTACACATTTAAATCACTCTAGGGATGGTGACTTCACCACTGCCCTGAGCAGCCTGTGCCAGGGCCTGACAATCTTTCCAGTGAAGAAATTTTTCTTAATATCCTATCCAAACCTTTCCTGGCACAACTTGAGGCCATTTCCTCTTGTTCTATCACTTGGTGCTTCATAGAATTGGCTGTTATGCACTGAGGAGAAAACAAAAGAAATTTTAAGGAGCATGATAGTGTTGGAGAAGCTCAGAGAGGAATGCATGCTGCTAAGAACCTCTTAAGAGTCCTTCAAACCCAAAATAGTTGTCTGTCCCAGTGGTCACAAGGTCTGCAGGATGAGAGAGAGACGAGAATGTTGAATCCATGTTCAGAAGGCTTGATTTATTGTTTTATGATATATATATATATGTATTACATTATGACTATATTAAAAAGAATAGAAGGAAAAGTTCTCAGAAGGCTAGCTAAGCTAAAAATAGAAAAGAATGAATAACAAAGGTCTGTGTCACAGCAGAAAGCGAGACCCAGCTCTGCCGTGAGTGGTCAGTAAATCCAAACATCCACAGGAGACCAATCTCGGATCCACTTGTTGCATTCCACAGCAGCAGATAACCATTGTTTACATTTTGTTGCTGAGGCCACAGCTTCTCAGAAGGGAGAAAAATCCTAAAGAAAGAATTTTTCACAAAAGATGTCTGTGACATTTCACCCTTTAAATTTTATTAAATTAAAAAGAAAAGTATTTGTAATTTTCTCTGCTGTGCACATACAGAGGAAAAAACAAACACTTGCAAGGTTATCTGTTGCCAATCCAAATCTCAATCAAGTGCTGGTGTGGAATGAACAGGGAATTTCTTCACCTGTAGAACATAAAATTCTATCAAATCACCAAAACAATCTTACAATACAAGAAAATGCAAAAACAATGCAAAGAAAGTCCAAGTCCAAACAGCTGAGTTTCAGGAAAAACTCCATGGACTGAAGATGTTCCTCTTTGCCATCTCTGAAAGTCCCTTTTGGTCCTGAAACAGGCTTGCTTCAGAAAAGTCCATCAATAATTATCAAAAGCCATTGACAGTTATCAAACAATTTCAAACAATTTGGGACAACTTCTGAAATGTCCTGGCCACAGCCCTTTATTGAACAACTTTGGGCTGAAGCTAATTTTTGGCCCTTCAATGCTTCAGAGCTGCTGCCAACTATTTCAACTCCTTTTATTTAATTTAATTTTGTTTGTTTGTTTGTTTGTTTGCTTGTTTTTCTATCGAAAAGATCAGCAGCAGCACAGCAGCTAGAGAGAGATCCTGGGGAGCCCTGGCCCATGTGGACTGACCAGGAACCCCAGATCTGGCCCACAGAAAGGCAGGCCAGGACCAGTAGGGGGAAGCAAAACCCCCAAACCCATCAGGAGGCCGGGCGGTGGCCCTGGCTCATGGATGCAAACCCAACAGCCCAGGCCCAACCAGTCAGGCAGGCTCTGTATTCCCACAGCCTGGCACCACACTGCCAATGGAATGGTGACCAAATGCTTCTTTTCCCAAAATCACCAAAGCATGCCAGCAGTGAGGGAACAGAAACTGTCCCCAGAAATCCCATCTCGGATCTGGGGATGGTTTTTTTCCCCACAGCAAGCAAGCCATGATCGCTTCCCACTGTGCCCTCTGCCTCTGCAGTGCAAATGCAACAGGTATGTCTCCCATCTGCCTCACAGCACCACTCCCTCTGGGCTGGGGACCAAAGGCAGAACTCTCGGGACCCACCTGCCCCTTGCCGCTGCAGCATGCAAGGGGCGGCAGAGAGATTCACACTCCCCAAGGGGAAGCAACTGACCAAACACCCTCCAACCCGCCAAGAATGCTGATTTTGAACGTAGGCAGATGGGCTGCACCCACAGCCAGCTGGCGAGTCCTCGACATCAGCAGCCACAAACTATGAATGGCTGCATTTTCAGGAAGGGAAAAGCCAACAGTACCTTTTGAAAGAGTCCGGCATGCTCTGGCCAGGTGCATGGTGCTGCTGTGCTTTCCGAACATCTTCCTGGAGGCTTTTCAGAAGGTTCTCTTTGTGGTCAGCCTTGGCTGTGAACTCTGTCCATATCAGGACCTTCAGTTCTTCAGCTCCAGGCTAGAATCCACTTCTGTGGTCACTTGTGAAGCAACCATCAATGCCACACATTTGGGGTTTACCCAGTGCAGCAATTGCTCCTCTGGGGGTCTCTCCAATTGATGGTTTGTCCTCCTCAGTCACTCGGGTCACCAATTGTCACAGTGGTCACAAGGGTCTACAGGGTGAGAGAGAGATGAGAATGTTGAATCCATGTTCAGAAGGCTTGATTTATTGTTTTATGATATATATATATATGTATTACATTATGACTATATTAAAAAGAATAGAAGGAAAAGTTCTCAGAAGGCTAGCTAAGCTAAGAATAGAAAAGAATGAATAACAAAGGTCTGTGTCTCAGCAAAGACCGAGACCCAGCTCTGCCGTGAGTGGTCAGTAAATCCAAACATCCACAGGAGACCAATCTCGGATCCACTTGTTGCATTCCACAGCAGCAGATAACCATTGTTTACATTTTGTTGCTGAGGCCACAGCTTCTCAGAAGGGAGAAAAATCCTAAAGAAAGGATTTTTCACAAAAGATGTCCGTGACAAGTTGTCTATAGAATATTTGAACAAGAGTATGGAAAGGACAATTCCTGAGAAGGAGGTTCAAACTTTTTTCAACATTTCTATTTTCACCACTTTCACCACTATCATCTAATATTTTTCTTCAAATTTCCACTTGTTACCACTCACTCTAACATTCTATGCTATTTCTACACCATTCCCTCTAAACTCAATAATCCCTCCAGTCAAATTCTGTGCTGTAAACTAAAAGAAAAAGTATTGAAAGTTCAGCCAGAAACTTCACTGAAATCGTATATTTATGGCTTTTAAAATAATAATAAAGAAAAGGTATTACTTTAGGTCACAGAGAAGAGTTGCTTTCAGAAAATATTTGTCTAATACCATCAGTTGTGTCTCCTGTTAATGCTTATGACAAGTAGTTAAAAGCTGAGGAAAGCTGGCAAGATGAAGCAGCTACAGTAGTTCATGTGAAACCAGATTATAGTCCCAAAACACAGAAGAGACTGTATCTCTCCTGCTGGTAAAGAAGTGATGGACAGGAACATCTAGTCGGGAGTAAAAGTAACTGTTACTATACCTAGAGATCTAAATTAAGCCTATATGTAGGTGTCTAGTAACTGTCTCAGCAGTCTGCTAACTTTTCCAAACCTGTCCAAGCTTACAATACAGCAATGAAAGAAGTAGAAACAAGCAATTAACTTTTATTATTTGTTATAACACAGGATTCAACAGGTAACTGTTTATTGTGACTACTCAGTACTCCACTAAAGTCTGAGTAGCTGTTGAGTCCTTCACCCAGAGAGTGCAGATCCACTTCCTAAGAGCCTACATCCAAAGAGAGATTTTTGATTACTATGTAAGCTAGGTGAAACTCCTCCTCCTTCAAATCAGGCTATTGTAATTATTTCCAAAATCCCGGGGTGATTCAGGTTTCCAGTACGGGTGCACTGTGTGATGAGGGCAATCCATTTGCTCCATGTGGCATCCGTGGCATAGTGGGTAGAGGGAACCTTTCCTTTAAATATCCACCCCAGCACCGGTAGGTGGGGAGCCAGAAGGAGTTGTGCTTCCATGCCAATCACCTCCGAGGTGGTGTGAACTCCTTCATAGGTGGCCAAGATCTCCTTCTCTGTGGAAGTATAGTTGGCTTTGGACCCTCTGTAACTTCGGCTCCAGAATCCCTGTGGTTGGTCTTGAGTCTCCCCAGGCATCTTCTGCCACAAGCTCCAGGACAAGCCATTGTTCCTGGCTGCACAGTACAGCACTTTGTTCACTTCTGGTCCCATCATGATTGGGCTAAGGGCTACCACATGAGCAATCTCCTGCTTGATCTGGGCAAAGGCTTGCTGCTGTTCAGGGCCCCAGTGGAAATCATTCTTTTTTCAGGTAACAAGGTAGAGAAGGCTCACAATCTGGCCGTACTCAGGAATGTGCATTCTCCAAAAACCTATGGCTCCCAGGAAAGCTTGTGTTTTCTTCTTGCTGGTTGCTGGAGACATTGCTGTGATCTTATTGATCACCTCATCAGGAATCTGACGCCATCCATCTTGCCACTTTATTCCCAGGGACTGGCTTTCTTGGGCAGGTCCCTTGACTTTGCTCTTCTTGATGACAAAGCCACATCCAGCAGAATATGGATGATCTTCTCTCCTTTTTCAAATACTTCCATTGCTGTGTTCCCCCACACAATGATGTCATTGATATACTGCAGATGTTCTGGAGCTTCACTCTTTTCCAGTGCAGCCTGTATCAGTCCGTGGCAGATGGTGGGGCTGTGTTCCCACCCCTGGGGCAGTCAGTTCCAGGTGTACTGCACGCCCCTCCGGGTGAAAGCAAATTGAAGCTCGCATTCTGCTGCCAGGGGAATGGAGAAAAATGTGTTAACAAGGTCAACAGTGGCGTACCACTTAGCTGCTTTGGACTCCAGCTGGTACTGGAGTTCCAGCATGTCCAGCATAGCAGTACTCAGCAGTGGAGTCACTTCATTCAAGGCATTCAATCTCTATTCTTTGTCAGACTCGCACACAGGCCAAATGGGACTGCTGAAGGGTGAGTGGGTTTTGCTGATCACTTTTGGCTCTCCAGCTCACAGATCATTTTGTGGATGGGGATCACAGCATCTCGATTCGTCCAATACTACCAGCGGTGCATTGTTGAGGTGGCAATTGATACTTGTTGCTCTTCCACATCCTACTACAGATGGGTTTTCTGGTAGTCCAGGTAAGGTGTTCAACTGCTAAATGTTCTCTGTCTCTACAGTAGGTACTCCAAAAGCCCTTCTGATTCCCTTTGGGTCTTTGTAACAGCTGTTCCAGAGGAAGTCTGTGCCTAGAATACACAAGGCCTCTGGGCCAGTCACAATAGAATGTTTCTGCCACTCCTTCCCAGTCAGGCTCACCATGGCTTCTAACAGAGTCATTTGCTGTGATCCCGCCATCATCCCAGCAATGGAAATAGGTTCTGCTTCCGCTTGTCCCGATGGCATTAGGGTACACTGTGCACCAGTATCAACTAAGGCGTCGTATTTTTGTGGCTCTAATATGCCAGGTCATCAGATCTGCACCATCCAGAAGATCCAGTTTTCCTGTGCCTCTTCCTGGCTAGAGGCAGGGGCCCTCTAGACCTGGTTATGATTTCTTGCCTGGGCATACCTACTAAAGGTTCCTTCAAGGGGATCTGACAGATCATACCTGGCAGCTCCCTCATGGGAGGCTGAGGCCTCTTTAACTTCCTCTGTAATGCAAGAGAGCTTGTGGTTCAGCTGGAGCCTGGACAGTTGTAACATCTCTGGGTTCTACTGCTGCACTATTAGATTATCCCTCTTCAAGGCAAGAGGAGGGTTTCTTACCAGATGGGAAGATGTACGCCTTCAGCCTCTGGCTCATTTCATGCATCTCCTCAACCAGAACGCCCACCCAATCTGGGTTGTTAATTTCTGATATGGGCTGTGGAGCGGTGTCAGGCACTGTAGCAGCATCCCTATTTTCTGGGGCTGTGTCATGTTATGGGGCAGCATCCTTGTTCTCTGGGGTAGATATCAAAGTGGTTATCTAAGTCTATCTTCCCTTACCACTGAATACTAAATAGAACAGGCGTATCAGCAACACCATCCACTGTATGATATTATCACACTTAGAGAAGGTTTGAAGCCTTCGAAAACTGGTGGAGTAGACCCAAATAGCTGGTTGAAGGGTTGGAAGAAAATTTCCTCCAGTGTCATAACCTCACAGTGGGTACCATTGTTAAAGTAATCCCAGAAATAGGCAGTTAGTGTGTGACAGCTCTGAATCCATGTGCCTGCATTACAAAGGAAGTTGAAGATCCCTGCGTTCCCCACCCTATTAACCCATAAAGCAAACTGGATAACAGCCACAGTAACCTTATGTTGTAGTGTGTTTTGTTAGTTTACTTGATTGCTCTCCCATTTTCTGTATTTGTTCCCCCATGTTATGCAGTGGTTCTGCCCTCCCCAGTTTTTCCCCCCATTGAGTTGCCATTCATTCTGTTACCCTAGTAACTCCCGCCACTTGTGTTGTCAGTCCTCCTTGTTATGTAATTCCTCCTCCCCCTAGTTCCCTTATATGTTCACTTGTTTCTCCTCCCTGGGCCCAGTCAATCACCCCCACTCCTCCCAGTTTACTAGAATCTTCTCCCCTATGGGGGTTATGATTGGCTGTGGTCCCGGGGCCCCTCCTTTACTTTGTATCGATTGGGTTCTCCCTAATGTCTGTTATGTTAAGTTCACTCCCTTGTCTTCCCTTATTGGTTCTGTGTAAACCCATCCCTGAGACACCTCCTCCCTTTATAACCTTGTTACTCCCCTTGTTCTTGGATACTCCCTGGCTGACGTCTTGGGTTCCTAAATAAACGTGATTGTCCCCATCGAGTGTCCAGCTCCTTCATTCTCGTCTCAATAGCAGCAAGCCTGTTCACAGGGAGCACAGCCCAAGGCCACTAGACGCCAAGGGGTGCTCCTGGATTGCAGCTGGGTGTTGGCTGCCCTCCTGCTGACCGGACACTTGACCTACAAGGCCACACCTCGCTGCAACCTTAGTTATAGGACCCATGTTTAGATAAGGGCCTGCAAATGGGGAAAATATAGCCATGACTCCATACCACCCAAACCAGGGTAAGCTGGACCGTCTGGTGATACATAGCGAAGTTTCTATGTTCAGCAAACAAAATATTAGGTTATTTAAGAACTGGTATTTCTTTTTTTACCCTTTTCGCCTTGACACCCTCATGCTGCACATTGGGTGCCAAAATCTGTCTTGGTTTGAAAAGACTAGTGTCTGCTAAGGAAGGCAGGAGCCTTCCTTTGAAATGGAAAATGCAAACTCCCTCCAAATTATAATAATTTTGAAATTAAGATGCTCGCAGGCAAAGATATGGGAATAGGAATAACAGTTCTTTACTAGGAAAACTAAAAATACAAATGTAATAGTACAAACTACAAAAACAAAAAAACAAAAAAAAAAAAAAACACTGACAGAGTCAGGATACAACCTGACACCCTGTGAGTCAGGCGGTAGCAGTCCAATTAAATGGTGGCTGGAATCCTCCTGGAGTGACAGAAATGGTTCTGTTGAAGCAGTGATCCTGTAGAAGGATGGAGTTTTCCTTTGAAGGTCTGGTGCGGGTGTAGATGGGCCTGGTCTTCCTCTGGGAATTCAGTGGAGAAGAAAGCTGCTCCTCTTGCAATCCAGTGGGGAAAGCCTGCTTCTGGTGTTCGAAATCTTAGATTATATCCAGGTAGGAATGTCTCAGATTATATCCAGGTAGGAATGCTTGGCTCCTCCCTCTGGGCAGAGCATCTCACAATGGGATGATGCAATTTTGTCAGTCATGCAGTGAGACTCAATGGCCCATTAATAGAAGATATCTCCCTGGAGGAAGGATGGGTTGTGGAAGAGATAAAAGAAAACTGCACAATTAACAGAAGATAGCTGTCTCACCTCTAACAGATGGGAAATAGAATACACACATATCTTACAACCCAGGACACACTCACACACCAGTGAGAACATTTCACATGCATAAAATGTTTGAATTACAGGAGATCCGATCAGGGTTCTGAGTTTGTGCCAAATTATAAATAGCATACATTCAATTTTAAGATTTTGAAACCAAACTACAGGATTACGAACAGTCATCTGGATCTCTCACCATGACCTTCATATATTTGGCTTTCTTAATTTGTGTAACTATTTTTATGATCACTCTGATGATTATGCAAAATTATTTCATTTTTGGTACATGTTCACATAAAACACTGTTTTTGGTTTTATATTTTTTAAGACGCTTGAGCACTTGCATATTAGGGAAGAACACCTGTAAAAGTAGGTTAAGGTCCTTAAACCTGGAGGTGGATGTGACATTAGCTGGGGCTTAGTACAATTACTGTATTTATTTCAAAGGAAACCTCTAGAGACCACTGATTCAGAACTCTTAATGATGTCTGGTGGAAAGGTTACATACTAATATTGTTGAATACATCTCTTCATAGATCATTCATGACGCTTCAGTGCATCATAACTGCTTTAGGCTTTATTGTCTTTGAGTTGGGGACCCCACAGCTTCTTCAGGATGCCCAGAATCACAGAATATATTGAGTTGGAAGGGACCCATCACTATCATCGAGTCCTGCTCCTGGGCCTGGACAGGACACGCCAAGAATTACGCCATGGGCTTGAGAGCAATGTTCAAACACTTCTTGAACTCTGTCAGGCTTGGGGAGATGGCCACTTCCCTGGGGATCCTGCTCCAGTGCCCGACCACCTTCAGGTAAAAAACCTTTCCCTGATGCCCAACCGAAATCTCTCCTGACTCAGCTTTCACCATTTACTTGAGTCCTGTCACTGGGCACCACAGAGAAGAGATCAGTGTTTGCCCCTCTTCTTCCCCTCATGAGGAAGTCATAGAGTGCTATATGGCCTCCCCTCATTCTCCTTTTCTCTAGGCTGATCAGATCAAGTGACCTCAGGTACTCCTCATATGGCTTCTCCTCAAAGGCCTTCATTATTCTCATGGGCCTCCTTTGGATGCTCTCGAAAAACTGAATGTCCTTCTTACATTGTGGGACCCAAAATTGCCACATTCAGTTTTCTGGTGGCCTCACCAGAACTCGAGGTGAGGCCACCCTACTGCAGATCAGAGCAAGGCAACCCACCCCCTTTCCTGGCTGGCAATTCTGTGCCTGATGCAACCATTCAGCTTGCCACTGATGATGACTCCCTGATGCCTTTCTGTGACACTGGTGTCCAGACTCCCTAGTCTGTCCATACATTCCGGATTGCCCCATCCCAGAAGCAGAATTTGGTACTTTCCCTTGTTGAACTTCATCTTCTTGGTGATTGCCCAGTCCTCTATTTTGTCAAGGTCTGTCTCTAGGATCTCCCAGCCTTTGAGGGAGTCAACAGCTCTTCCTAGTTTTATATAATCTTCAAGCTTGTGTAGGGTCCCTTCCAGTCCTGTGTCCAAGTCATTTACGAAGATGTTGAAAAGCACAAGCCCTGTGACACCCGAATTATGACAGGTAACCCCATTCACTGTTACGTTTTGTGCCCAACCTATGAGCCAGTTGCTCACCCATCATATGGTGTGTTTATCCAGCTGTATGCTGGACATTTTGTACAGAAGGATACTGTAAGAGAAAGTATTGAAAGCTTTACTGAAATCAAAAAAGATTGCACCAACTGGCTTCCCTTGATTAATTAGGTGGGTTGCATTTCCATAAAAGGAAATCAAGTTTGATGATCCAAACTTCCACTGCTTTTTTATGATGTGACGCTGGCACAATGCCAGTGCTTCGATGAAAATACACTCTTTTTGGTTTCTGCTGTGAGATGTGATCAAAGAGGAGTAAGAACAAAGCATGTATTAAGTTAAGGTGGATGGATAGTGAAATCTAGGAATAGAAGTTTTATTGTTTTGTGGAAGTGTAATTTTTTGTCATGTAATTTTGATAATAATTTTAGAATGTGTGTTCTCAGAGGCAAAGGGTGGAATGTTGTGGTTTGAGAGGAAGTAAGTTTTCTGAGATGCTGTAGTCACATTAATGGGTGTTGAGATTTGAATACTGGCACTTAGTGTGGCTACTGGGGACACTAGATACGCCTCTGAGAACACAGAGGTTAAAAAGCAGAGCACTCATGGGGGAAGTTCTCTTGGGTTTCCGCGAGGGAAGCAGGTCAGACCTCCCCCATCCCAGCTGCTGGCTGGGCGGGGGAGCGGAAAGCAATGTGGCCAGATGAGGTAGGCCTGGCCTGAAGATGGAAGGGTAGAAGAGTGGAAGAGCACTGAGAGGTATTGGGCAGCCCCTCCCCTCCTCCCCTCTAGGCTAGGAGACAGAGAGAGAGAAACACAGAGCATGTGCTGCTTTGAAATTTGATATCATGCGCTGGCAGCACAGCCCAGCTGGTGGAGAAGTGGGGGGGGGGGGGGGGGGGGGGCGGCGGAATGCAGCAAGAAAGTCGCTTGTAGGAGCTTTTAACTCTTTTTCAGACAATGTAAACTTTGCAGAACATTAACCCTTCTTAGAAGAGAGATAGAGAAGAAGAAGGAAATGTGCTAGTATGAAGGTGAAGAATCTTAAGTGAGAAGTGGCTTAGCTAAACTCTTCTTGTTATAGCGTAGATAGAACCGTGTTGTTTGTGACACAAAAACTGCATCCAGGAGGAGGCAATAGCTCAGAACTAAGAGGGTTCAGTGTTGGTACCCCTCGGCCCCAGGAGGTGAAATTTAGGGGGACAGGTGTCCCGAAGGTGAGACTGTGCTCTGTTTGGAACGGGACAAAACATCCTTAAAAGGACAACTCTAGAAGGAGCTCTGGTCCATGTGCAGTGGTGAGAGCACTGGACATGAAGGGAAGAAGTCACGATGACAGATGTACTCTGGGTGGTACCACGAGTGACATGGGAACCCACGAGGTTTCAACAGTGTTTCCAGGGGAAGCCTATGGTACAAAAAAGACTCCTCTCCACTTGATTAATTGATAATTGATTATCTAGAAGGTAGTGGTAGACTAAAAGTTGAAATTTAGAAGGCAGATGTATTAAAATTTAGTAAGAAGAAGAAGAAGAAATATTTTTAAAAAGTTCTCATTTTCCCTGTGTGTTTCTTGTTATTTGGAATTGTAGTTTAGTTAATAAAGGTTTTCTTTTCTTTATTTCTAAGTAAGAGCCTGCTTTGCTTATTCCTGATCACATCTCACAGCAGAAACCAAAGAGAGTGTATTTTCATAAGAGCACTAGCATAGTGCCAGCGTCAAACCATGATATGCAGCCTGTGACTGATGAGTGTGTTATCTTTCAGGTATTTTTCAGGTATTTTTTCTTCTCTGTAACTTTACCAGGTGCTGAAGTGAGACTGACAGGTACATAGATTCCAGTTGTTTTTCTTGAAAACTGGGACTGTTCACCAGCTTCTCTAGACTCACAGGACTGCTCAAAAATCATTGAGAGAGGTATTGTTATGCCAGTAGCAAGATCTTTGAAGATTCCTGGATGGATTCCATCAGGCCCCATATATTTGCAGGTATACAGCTGGAGCATTAGATCCCACACAATTTCATGATTGACTGGGAGTTGACAATTTTTGCAGCTAGAGAATGCTGTAGCTATGTGGTCTTCCTCTCCTTCATTCCACCCACATTCTTGACATACAATTAAGACTAGTAACTCAGAAATTGAACAAGTGTATTGAAATATGTGAGACAAAAAGTTAAATGCAGATAGGCACAACTCTGCATGCATATGCCTACATAAGCATAGACAAGGAGAAGTTCCAGAGGCCTCCCCTGTTCACACAGAAAGTATTCTGTGAAATACCTCTTTTATGCTTACAAAGCAATATTGCAGAGGGAAGTGGCAATGAGAGCTGTGTCAGGCAGACACACAGTATGCCATAAGGGTTTCAAAAACGCCTCATGCTCCATAACATCAAAAAAAGTGCAAAAAGGGTTAAGAAGAATTAAAAGGGGTGATATGAGTGAAGTAACCCATGTTGCAGTGTGAGTTCATTACATCCACATCTCCTATTTAAGTAATCTCAGCTCTGAGGCCTGAGCTAAATCTACCTGGCCAAAAAGTGCTTCTAATTTGTATATTAACATGAAGATGAATCAGACCTGCATTTACTCCTGCATAACCATTTATAGGACATTACTTAAGAGTATCAATTTGATGTACTGTGGTGTAGTGTAGATAAAGGTAGCAAATTATTTTGTATTAAGTTGTGTGCTGCGATGGTTGCTGAACCTTTGCTGTCAGACTGGATAAGCTCTTGGTAATTAGAAGGAGATGATTTTACAGAATATATGTGACTAAAATATTGTTAAAAGCTTTGCCTTGACAGAAAATGAAATCTAAATTTTCCAAATTCCAATGAGCAATGTTTCTAAGCCAGTATTTTCTCTCATCTTGGAGGGCTTTTTCTCTCAACCAGATAGCTTCAAGGGCTTATTTTTCCAGGGCACCAATTCCTGCAGATTGACCTGGTGTTTGAGGGCTACAGCACTCACTGCTGCTAGCTGGTCCCCTAAAATCCCTTAAAACAGCTTTCTTGAATCAGTTTCATATACCAGAGACAAGTGTTACAGGAGGCCTTGACAATATGGCAGTACTTAAACTCTTCAATAAAAAGGCCTTAAACCTCTGCCTTTATAAGATTCAAGAATCCAAAATGGCAATATTAGAAAGAACTCATAAAGTCCAGTATTTCTTAACTAGGCATGAACGTTGCCCCAGAAGACTAAATTCAGGTCGTTTTCTGTGAGATCTGTTGCATGAGGGTCAAAGTTTGATCAAAACAGATGCATTTGCAGGCATTCATCACTAAAAATCAACATTTTCCAACAGACCGTTTTTGGTTAAATAGTCCAGGTAAATGACTAATGGCTTGCTGATTACTAAACTCCCTGACAATCTTTCTGATGGGTACAGGAGTTTTTAAAACCAAGAAATCAAAACAAAGCTACATGAAAACATTAAAAAAAAAAGAGTTAGGATATGTTCATATTTTTATTTTCTTGCACTCTGTTTTTAAATTTTCGGGTTGATTTTTTTCTTTAAAACTGCTTTCGTTTTTAATTTTTTTTTAATTTTTAGATTCACAAGAAGATAATGGAAATGAAAAAAATACCAGTTCAGCTCATCCAGAAAGGACGTCACAGACATTGGGATGTTTTATCCCCTTTGTACAGCACCACTCTTTCCTGTTTATTCCTTAAAATGTCTTATTTACACAGACCCTGAATTTATCTGAGTCCTTATATCTGTCAGGGACTAAAATGACTTGACACACTTTCCCATCTCTTCCTCCAGTACTCCTTAGTTGGTATCAATGTGTTTTTAACACTGAAAAATAAAACAAGATAATGCAAAACCATATTCAGGAAAGAAATAAACTAACAAGAAAAATGTAAATCAACTACAATGACATGAAAATTGTTTAAAAGATCTCAGAACCATGCTCAAGGACAAAACAGTGTATAAACTGAGGAGAGACTCAGAGAGCACTGTAGGAACATCAGCCACCTAGCTGCTCCTAGGTGATTTTCCTAATTTCAAAGTTGTCAGCGAGATGCTGATATTCTGCTAAGGAGAGACACAATTGGGTATCAAATGAGAGTGGCTGAGGTGCAAAATTACAATGATGACTTTAAATTATTACCACAAAGAAAATTTTTTCTCGGTATTGTAACTACAAGCATGGTGGACTGTTGCAAAAGTAAAAAAATACTAAGCCAAACTTTGCCTTTTTAAACTATTTACTTCTAAGCAGAGATGTAAAAAAGAAATTTAAAGCTTAAAAATTCCCAAAAAGGACACATAATTTATGAAATTGTTTTAATTATTAATACTATTCAGAACAGACTCAACAAACCTCAGATTTCTTTCTTCATTTTTACCACTGCTTTTGAAGAAAAATTTGTTTCCTGATGACTTTAAGTCAGGAATCATTGGATCCCTTTACTTTCAGCTTCATCCTCATGTCATATTTTTCAGCTAATTCCCATTTTGTCAGGTTCTCTTTAACAGAGAATTTCCCTTGTAGCAACACAAAAAATGTTTCATTGAAGTCAGATTTTATCTTTCTGTAACAATCTGTATCTGTAACTACACCACATCAATCTATCTCTTTATCTACCTATAAATAAGGATTCTCCTAAGAATAAGTTTAGCTAAAACTTCTAAAGGTATCAAATTAGTTTGGCAGAAAAACACTTTAGAGAAACTATATTGCCCCTTCAGTTCATGTTACATTAACTAACACTGAACAAATTTTCATTTATTCTTCCTTTCAAAATCTCTTCTAATGTTCTAACGTCTGATGTACTCTGGAGCTCAAATCATTACTCTCTTATTTTCTCCTTTCTGTCACATGAGTTTGAGCATATGCCAAAAAAATACCAAAATATTATCAGGATAAATATGGAAGACATAAGAAGTGATTATGCCTGAGGACAATGGGGAACTAAAATTGGACGGTACTCCCAGCTGAGAATAGCAAGTGGGTAAAAAAGTTGACTTCCAGGTAAGTTTCAGAGGAATTTTTAATTACAGAAGAATAACAAAACCAGCAGTAATGTGTTGATTCTATAGCTCCGTTTAGAAAGAACTCAGTGGATAAGACATGATCACCCCAGTAAAACAGACATGAAAATTCATGACCTCTCAGGCCTCACTGACAGGGGTACTGAGAAAGTCTCAGTTTGGGGCTAGAGTAGACAGAAAAAAAGATACATATATGACTTTGAGATGCCTCAATACTTACTAGGATTTTTAAAAAGTCTGTAAGATCCATTCTTCCAATAGCACGAACAAATTGTCTCATCCACAGCTTTGAAACCTAGGCAGTAATTTGTGTCACAGCCTCATAAAATGGTTTGGGTTGGAAGGACCTTAAAGATCCTCTAGTTCTGATTCTCCTGCAGTGGCTCAGAGTGGGATGCAACCCACTCTGAGACCAGGTTTCTCAGATCACATTCAATCTGGACTTGAATTCTTCCAGGGATAGAATGTTCCCAACTTCTCTGGACAACCAATTATGTTGCCTCTGAGTAAAGAATATCTTTCTAAATATCTAAGACATAGTGCCAGAGAAGCCATAGCTTCACGGAGTAGCAGCCTAGGAATTCGAAACATCCATTTAACTTTGCGTAAACTTATTCAACAAGCAAGGTGTACTCATTATTCTCACATAATCCTTGGGTGAGATGTGTGCAAATGTTCAGTGATGGTTTTATCACAACTTGAGGAAGAAGTTACACTTGAAATCATTACAATTTCTGTGCTGCAGAAGCATAGAGTACAGCTCCAAAAATATTTCTCAGAGTTTGACAGAATGTAAAGCTAAGCCATCCATTTACATCAAACAAAAGTACTGATTCTTCTTAATTAAAACCCAGTTTACAACTAATCACATTGACAGAATAGCACAGTAATACAAAAAACCATAATGCGATGCAATATAAGGTGATATAATTTATAACACAACATAACATATGACATAACATGACACAACACGACACGACACGACATGGCATGGCATGGCATGGCATGGCATGGCATAGCATAAGCATAACATAAACCAGAGAGTAGTGGTCAATGGCTCAGAGTCCTGATGGACACAAATGGCAAGTGGTGTCCCTCAGGTCCTACACTAGACCCAATGTTATTTAACATCTTAATCAATGACACAGATGAAGCAGTCAAGTGAACCCTCAGCAAGTTTACAGATGACACCAAACTGAGTGTTGCTGTTGACTCACCTGAGGGATGGGATGCCATCCAGAGGGACCTCTACAAGCTCAAGAAGTAGCTAATGGGAATTCCATGACATTTAACAAGGCCAGGTGCTAGTGCTGCACTTCGGTCAGGGCAACCCCTGGTGCAAACCCAGGCTGGGGATGAACAGATTGAGAGCAGCCTTGTCTAGAAGGACTTGGGAATGCTGTGGGTGAGAGGCTGGACATGAGCCAGCCATGGGCAGTCCCAGCCCAGAAAGCCAAGTGTGTCCTGGGCTGCATCCATTAAAACATAAGTGTATTGAAGAGTTCAGATTGTCAATGTTTTGACTGGACTGAAGAAATAATCAACATCCAGAACTAGACTTTGCTAAATTGATAAACTCTATGCTAACAGCTGACAACTCCTCTCTTGCTTCAGATAGTCCCTGATGTCCCTTCATCCCAGTACTTTGGAAAATCACCATATTCTTGCCAATCGGAACACACTCATAAGCAAGGAAATAAAACAGCAAATTTTGGATCAGCAGGATTCAAATCACTGTAGTGGTGTTCACAGGGGTCCCAGGACAAGGGAAGAGATGAGAATCTTGACTCCATGTTTCAGAAGGCTGATTTATTGTTTTATGATATATATTATATTAAAAGAAAATTATATATTAAAACTTACTAAAATAATAGAAGAAAGGATTTAATCAGAAGGCTTGAAAGGAATAGAAAGGAATGGAATTATAATAAAATCTTGTGACTGACCAGAGAGTCTGAGACAGCTGGACTGTGATTGGCCATTAATTAAAAGCAACCACGAGACCAATCAAAGATGGACCTGTTGCATTCCACAGCAGCAGATAATTATTGTTTACATTTTGTTTCTGAGGCCTCTCAACTTCTCAGGAGAAAAAATCCTAGCAAAAGGATTTTTCATAAAATATGTCCATGACAAATCACTACATGGCATCTGTCTTAGTTTACAAGACAGGTGTCTCCTAGGGAAGGCAGAAAAAGCCTACCTTGGAATGGATAATGTAAACCCCCTCCCTTCAAATTATTAGAATTGTGAAATCAAGGGGCTCTCAGGCAAAGATATGGGAATAGGAATAACAGTTCTTTACTAGTATGTATAAAAAAGCAAACAAACAACAGCAACAGCTATGGCCTTAATAACAAACAACTAGGAACCCAGTCCCAGCCTTTTTGGCTGCAGCACTTTCCCCTCTGGTGCAGAGCCGGTCACAGCCGGCAGGGGCGCTGGTGGCTCCCGGTGGGCAGGGCAGGTGCGGTGATTCCCACATGACTGCAGGGGGCGCTCCTGTGCGGGCTTGGGGAGCACGCGATAATGGCGGCTTTGAAGACGCGAATGAGTGGAAGAGGGGTTTTGCTTCACAAACCCCTGGGGCAGCTGGCTCCCGTGCACCCAGGAGGACTCGTGGAAAGCAGCAAGCTGGGCCAGCAAGATGTCTTGGCAGGCAGTGGGTGAGGGGCTCTCAGCAGGGCAGAGAGAGCTGAGCTCAGGATTCCAGGCACTTGAGCAGACTGTGATAGGTCTCTCTTTTTGTGAGGTAGGTGTTAATAAGGTCCCAGTTCAGTGACTGTTCTCACGAACAGAGGCTCACCCCACAGCAGAAGCAGCAGCTCTGGACTGGGCTCCAGCAGGAGCAGTGAAACTCCCTTCCTCAAGGGCAGTGGCTCTCACTGTCCTCTGAAAACTGAGAGAGATCTACCAGCTGTGCCCAACCCCTTCCCCCAGGCCGAATTCTCCCCCACCCCCCAAGGGGAAACTCAAAAAACCCCCAGAGTTCCCCCTTTGTCTTAAGCACCCAGCAATCTGTTTTCATTAGCAACTCAAAGGGAAGAAATTTCTACAGGTAATAAGGTATGAAGAGAAAAGAAAACCCAACCCCCAACAACAGCTTGCCACTTTTGTGCAAAATAGGGATGCGCCATGGGAAATACGCCAATCACGTGTTTTAAATTTTTAAAAGTTTAATAGTAATAAAATGGTTATAAAAATAGAGTAATAAGAATTCAGACAATCAGAGTTATGACAATAAAGGACAATAACAAAAACCCAAAGAAATACGGACTGTCTGGGTGCCTTTCCTTGGGCAAATAAGCACCAAAAAGCACACATGCTAACAAAGGATTAACCCTTAAAAGCAATATACTGTTGCATATTCATTTATCTCATGCATGATGCATAAATTCTTTTCAAACAAAGGGTGTTCTCTGGTTATTGTCAGCTTGCCGCCATTAATCCTGGTGGCTCTTTAAAGATGGGAAAGAGTTGGAGGAATGTTGGTCTTGGATAATGAGACAATATTTCTTCTCTTTGGGGATTTAGATGCCTTCTTGCTGTTATCTCTGTATGAAGAATTTCTTAATTATCTTATAGCTAGTTTAAAAAGTATCTTATGTTATAACCTAAAACTATATTTACCATACTACTTTAAAAAAGATTAGTACAATAATACTAATTAATACAACATAACACATATAAAATTCTTGCAAAGAGCAGACCCAATCATGTAACATGCAATTTCCACATGTCAGCAGTACATTAAACCAAAACCAAATCACTCATATGCATCGCTACTGGCCTGATGATATCCCAGGAGAGTATTTCACATGGGAACACCCATAACTCTCTTTATAATTGACTATGAAAAGACTCCATTCTATAGAAATATGAGACAAGATCGAGAAAAAGGTCTGGAGGAGTCTTGCAGCACCAGCTGAGAAGTCCAGCAGTGTCAAAGTTGGCCCTGAAGGCAAGAAGCAAAAATAAAGTCATATGCAAATAACAAAAGCAAATTTAACTAGTTGTGGCAATATAAATCTGTCTGCCACTATTGATTAGATAATGGTCCAGATTCTGCCCAATAACTCAAATGTCGCCATTGACACCTATATTTCACAGCTGCTTTATACCACCTGACATTTTGCTTGCCAGACCTTTTAAAAATAATTTTTATGTATTGTTTCACAAGATACATACCAATATTTTAAACAGTTGCAAAAGAAACAGTATCTTCTGTGGCCACTGCAGTGTTCTCAGGGCTCACATGGCAATAGATATTGCCATTGTGAAGAAGATGTGAATTGTAGTTGAAAACATAATTTTTAATTTAAGACTCAGTCTTTGGAGCCTTTGGTATAATCAGCTGCCATCTTGCTGACAATTCATATGATATATGACAGTAGCAGTACAGGAGCCCAACATTAGAAATCACCAATCCACTTTCAGTTTCCTTAACAGTTTCATTCCTCTTTATTTCCGTGGCCATGTCAGCCTGTATTACTGGCAATGCAGCCAAGCAGGGAGATGTCAGGTGCAAAACGAGCACTAAGGGTGTCGCAGAAGTGAAGAATCTTCTCTCCTGCCTGTTTCTCTTTTATGGAGTCTGGGAAATCCAGAGAATCATAAAAATCATTAGTGTTGGAAATGGTCTCTATGATCATTATATCCAACCATTGACCCAGCACTGCCAGGTCTACCATAGTACCATACCTACGTGTTCTTTGAACATTTCCAGGGACAGTGGTTCCATCACTTCACTCTGCAGATTCCAGGAATGGTTCTTGCAAGATCCTCTCTGCAATCTCTTTTTGGCCAATTTTTGGAGTTGCAAAGGCCAAAGTTGCTGAAGAATATCGGTTTCCACAGGGTCCATTCAAGTGATGGGAAACATGTACAGAAACCTAACACATGGAATAGCACTACCAATCACTTATGGTCTGATGCATGGTATTACATGGTAGAAATAGGAATGTCCTGTCCTTAGCAAATCCTCAGATAAACAAGTATTTCACGCCAAGCAGCCATAAAAAATGCAATGCAGTTGTAGGAGGTTAATGTTATTATTTTGTTTGGTAGAAGGGGATTACCTATTCTTCTGGAAATGGAAAGGTGAAAATTTGATAGCTGGACTGTCTCCATTTGCCATTCAATTATCCATCATGTCAAGAAAAGTGAATTTCTTTATCCACACAGCTCTGGATTCAGAGTTAGAATTAGTTAGTTAATTAGTTAATTAGTTATTTAATTAATTAGTTCTGGATTAGTACAGTTAAAATTCACTTAGGACATTACTGGAGTCATGAGTGTGGCTTTTTTAGACCTGCAGTTTAATATTTTAAAAATATTTTTTAAATATTAGTGTTCTTCCTTTGGCCAACAATTCTCTTCACACATGCTGGTAGCAGATTTACAGTCTCTCTGTGACTATGGTCAGCAATTACTTAATGAGTAATTTTTTGCACTTAGTTCTAGATTGCATTTTGCAATCTTAAAGCACTTTGCAAGTGCGCAATAATTACTTAAGCCTTGTAACGCACAACTCTGTGGGAGGTACTGTGCTATTATAGCCATTTAATGGATGTTAAAAATGAAGTGTGACTTCAATTCCTGATGTCACACAGAACAGGCATGATTGCAGCTTGCTATAGATACAGCTACACCAGTAGGGATCCTTCTTTCAAGTATTATAATTTTTAACATTTTATAATCTCCAGCATGACGTGAAACCGGAGTAATTTCTGGGATTTCACCCTTTGTCTGTTGTTCTGTTGGTGAGCATTGGAAGTTTTTGTGTAACAAAGCCAGCAATGCAAAGTTCGGCCTCTAAAGAGGGATGGCAATAGCTTTATTTTGTGCTCTTTGTGGCATGGGGAGCCCAGTTTGCTAGAGGCTACTACCTTCTTGAGCAACAGAGCGTGAATAAGAGTGGCTATTTTGCCAGCAATATTTTCTTCTCAAAATGTCTAGGAGACCCGTTTCCTAGTTTGTTTCCCTGTAAACACTCTGGCCTGAGGCAAACACCTAAACACTGCTAATGACATAGATCCACAGAATAATTATAGTTAGGAAAGTATTCTAAGGTCATTGAGTCCAACCATCAACATAACAGTGACATGTCCACCACAAGACCATGTCCCCAGGCACCACATCAACATGCTTTTTTGAATACTTTCAGGAACTGTGATTCCACCTCTGCCCTAAGCAGCCTGTTCCAATGCTTGATCACCATTTCACTGAAGACGTTTTTCCTAATATCCAATCTAAACCTTCCATAATGCAATATGATGCCATTTCCTCTTTTTCTATCACTTGTTACATGGAAGAAGAGGCCAACCCCCACCTGGGTACAAGCTCATTTGAGGTCACTGTAGAGAGCGAGCCTCCTTTTGAAGCCAATACTGTTCAGCTGAGCAGGTATCTGCAAGGTTTATGTAATACATGAGAACTGTTTCTTTGGGTAACATAGTTCACACCAATGTTAACAGTTTAGAAGAATGTGGTGTTACCCTGTGTGTGTGTATTTGTGGCATTGGAGTCCCCACGTGGGCAAGTAGAGGTTGGATTTAAATCCACACAGGGATCTTCACCTATCACATTCCATCTTGGGTTGCAGATATCTGACTGGTCAGCAGCTGGGCTGTATGGGGATCAGACAAACTAGCAGTTGAGACCCAGGAGTATTGAACTCCATATACAAGAAGGCTTTTAACAATAAAAGAGACTGTTGCATGGATCTTTGAAGTGTGTGTGTTGTCCCCATCCCAGACCACTGATCCCACGGAACACGTGGTTATTAAATGTAGTATGTGTTTTTCCAGGGATTGAACTCTTTCAGTAGGATAAAATTCATGGCCTCAGCAACTAAGGTTTTGTCTACTTCTGAACCACCCCCTCAGTAAGTTTCTGTTGTTTCATGGCTACTACAGTGTAGGAAGCATTTCATGCTTAGGCAGGTCTTCAACAGTACCTCTTGCATGGACAATGCAAATTTATTTCTGGCAAAAAACTCCTAGGAATTTCAGGCCAGCTGTCATCAACTTCTCTGCCTTTTCAATTTCTGGCCCTGTCTTGATCATAGTATCATAGGTTGGAGAGGACCTTTAAGATCGTCAGATCCAACCCTAGTTTTCTTCTGGCTTCCCAGTTATCCCTGTCCAATGTGTGTCATAAATGTGTCCTCTTCTGTGCTGATTCACTGGTTGAAATGTCAGAGCAGAGATGTCTCTTTCCTCTCTACTGCAAGTCCCTAGTCCCCGATCAGACAGACACTGAAGAGAAATGAAGGAATCTTTTGGTCACTCTAGGTTGTTCATCCCTGGAAACATTTGATGTAGTGTTATTAGTAATCTTCAAGAAAAGTCACTTTGTTTTTTCTCCAAAAACATTAGAACTGAATGAATTGTGGGAATCCAATTCCTTTCATAGTTTGGGACCAAGGACAACCATCCAAATTTCAGGCCCAAGAGCATAAACAATGTGGACTGAAGAGAAAAACAAGAAGGATGGGACTTCATAACCTACAGATATAGATAGACAATTCACTCCAATATGCTAATGGACCAGAACTTACAAAAGTGAGAGACCTTGTGACAAGTCATCCATTTCTGTGACCATTTTGGGTTCATCTTGGGTGTAGCCCTGGCTGGGCTGTATCCATTGAGGCCTTTTAATAAATTCCTACTTTATTCTTTAACTCTGTCAAACCTCTGTTCTAGGTCAGCCTTCACAATTCCACTGCCCTTTTTGAAGGTATGGGAATCAGGCCTTTGCTGTTACTTGATATAAAAATAGATTAAAAATATTTTTCTTCCACACTAATGATTTTGAAGGTGTCTTGTCAGAGTTTCCATTATCATACATGAGTAATGATTTTCAAGGTTAGTATTTCAATAGTTGTAAATCTCCTCTTGCTGAAATGAAGCATCTCGGATTTGAATGTATGCTGTTCTATTCTATTACTTTTGGATTGGTTGGTTTTTTTGTTTTGTTTGTTTAATGATAAGAGATGTATCAGTAAGTCAGAAGCCAGCTTCTCAGGAAGCAGCTGCCTGGAATAGTTTCACTGATCAAGAAAGAAAAAATAAAATTATTATCAAAATATTTTTAATCTTGAGGGTGATCGACAAAAGTGGGCTTTTGAGCAGAATGATATGACTGGAGTCTTGAAATCACATCCTCTTCCATACTAGTCATCTTTGGTTTAGAGTCCACATGAAGATCCTCTTCATCTGAATTTAAGTCCCATTCGTATTGTCTGCTGGCCTCCTGCCTTTCCCATCATTCTCACCCTCCCCATTCAACCAACTGCCTGTCCTCTAGATTCTGAACAGCACTGCTCCTGGAACATGCAGCTTCCAAGAAAACTACTGATAACCTCTATGATCCAGGTTATCATACTTATGTGGAGGACATGTTCATCTGATTGTTATAATTCCTTCCTTCCCTTCTTCCTTTGCACTGGCCTGCCTTGTCTGCCTTCCTTCCCACATTCCTAATCCAGCATTGCTTCTTCTAGCCTCCAGTAAACTTTCTGTAGTGCCAGTTCTATATGGCCTCCTGACAGTAAGACAGAGAGATGGTGTCTCTAAAAATTAAACCATCTAAGGATATATCCTTTTAGTGCTCAGTCCAAATATTTTCTTTCATGATTTTTCACTGTGGAGTTTGCAATTACTTTCTTCCATCACTCTGCTCTTTTGCTTTGCTGTAGCAAGATTTGGAGTAGGAATTCCAAACAGCCCTCATCAATACATCTCAAGAACCATTTTATGACCTTCATATAATGCCTTACAAGACTTTTTGATTTCCTATTTAAAACAAATTAACTGTTGTTTGCTCTAATCAGGACACAAAGCATCCCAGATCTTGTCTGGAAGTATGTGGAGGTTACTGAGAGGTTGTCCAGATTGATGGTTGCACTGGGTATACAACCTTAGAATGAACCTTGACTAAGCTTCGCTCTTTGTGCATTTGGCAGTGTGTATTTGGAAAGCATAATTGTCTACATTCCACATATTAAATGTAAGGCACATGCTTCCCAGAGAATTGCATCTTCTTTGTGTTTAGAGAATAAGATCTTCATCAACCATATTTATATCACCTGTATAAATTATTCCACAACTATTTCCATCTGCTTTAGGATGCATTTATTTCTAGACAAAAATATGTTAATCAGCTCATGCTTCCCCACAATTTTCTCTTCCAGATGCTATACCCTCATCATCATACCTCTGGCAGGTGTGATGAGCAATAATTGTGTCTTGGATGGTAAATCCATGACAGTTTTAAAGACTGCTTTATATTTAAGCTCATTTAAATCCTGGTTCTCTCAGGAGACAATTTTTATTTGAACTCTGTCATGTATTACAGACATTTATGTATGTGTTTACATACACACATACATATATTAGGGAGAGACAACAGGAGAGAGATTTTCAGATCCTGAGGTACACACTTTCAGAGAAAGCACTCAGACACACAAGAAATAATACCACAGACAGCAGAGAATAATTGTCATTAAGAGGAAATATACAGATCAGAGCACTTGCTGTGACCAAACAATTTCTTTTCTTCCAATTTTCTTTACTAAAAAGTGTCTAACAATCCCTGCCTCATTATTATCTATCAGAGATCATTATATCAAATTTCATGTTAATTTGTCCAAAGAACCCTCATCAGAAACTTTTCATCTGGATATGTTTTTAGTACAGCCTAGCTTCCCAATCAAACCAGAATCTTCCATCTGCTGTCAATAGCCAATTTTCTACCGAGGCAGCTTTCACTGAAAATGAAATGGAACAAACAAATCTTGTTCTTGGAAAGAAAAAGACTTGTATGTGGTAGGTTAGGTTCTGCTGTTAAGTTTTTTAAGGATGATTTTTTAAACTTTTTTATTTTACTAGTTTGCTATCAAAAGAAATAATTGGGGATTTTGCAATCCTATCCCTGAATCAAGCAAACTTTCTCCACTTTGCTTCTATATATAAAACTATTAATATAACTCTATTTAAGGACTTACTGTGAATAAAATGACCAGAACTATTTAATAGTATTTATGTAATTTTTAAAGTTTTATTTACTTTGCATCAATATTTGCAAGATAAGTGTGCTTATCTGTACATGTACAAAGGAGTAATAATCAATTTTCATTGTTTC
The DNA here is from genome assembly GCF_035770615.1 of Melospiza melodia melodia. Taxonomy (NCBI): domain Eukaryota; kingdom Metazoa; phylum Chordata; class Aves; order Passeriformes; family Passerellidae; genus Melospiza; species Melospiza melodia. Next base: position 20,365,301 of record NC_086226.1, on the reverse strand, counting down.
CAAAACTAAAAAGTATTGCAGCTGCAATAAAGTTTTAACTAAAGATCAAGTACCTGAACTAGAATCTCTCAAGAAGCATTTTTTCATCAATATTCAGGATAATAAAACAGAAAAATAAATATCTGAATGTGTATAAGCTATAAATAGTAATGCCTGTAAAGTATCTACCACAGTTTTCAAGGCAAAAGTTTCCCTTAAGGACTTTTTCAAGTCAAAAGACCATAATTCAACGACACTGTCAGAACACAGGATGGGGTGATGACCAGCAGTGAAGGCTGTGCAAGTGGCAAGAGGGGCTGGAAACCATTTGAACAACCCCTCAAAATTCACACCAATTAGGAAGCAGCTGTGGCCCAAAGCTGAGACAGGCCCAAAACTGAAGAGCAGGTTTACATCCTGGACACAGAAAATGTGAAAAAAGAGGAGAAAAATCTGTGCTGGGTGGGCCAGAATTACTTTTTTGCCTTCACTGGAAACATGATATTTAGGCAGTGTGTGGCTGTATGACACTACAAAGTCACAATGGAAAGAGTTTTTTAGTACTGGCTCTGAGCTTTTTTATCATATGTAGTTTTCAAGAGAAAATTTTCTGAGTTCAAATCAATCACCAATAAATAAATGCAAGAAATAGATAAAAACATGGTAGTGCAGTTTTTTCTCTCTTCAGTTTACTAGACTCATCCTTTATTACAGGTCTAGATGCATTAGCAAAGCTTGCTTTGCTTTGAGCAATGAGGGTAATTGTTCTAGACTGCAAGGCAATTCTATTACCATCAGTGTGGCAGTTGTCTTTTTGTCAAGTGAGCAGTTTTCCTTATCTCTCTCTCTGAGTGATCACAGTCACTCTTTCCTTGGGAGGGGACATCTGTTGATAACAGGCTAATGAATGTCACTGCATGACTGATAAGAATTATAGCATCCCATTGTGAGATACTCCACCCAGAGGGAGGAGCCAAGCATTGCTACCCAGATATAATCTGGAGGTTCTGAAACACCAGCACAGCTTCTCCACTGGATTTCCCAGAGGAACAGAGGCTGCCTCTTCCACTGGATCTTCGGAGGAAGAATCCACCCTTCCCTACAGGACCCCCTGCTCCAACAGAACCACACCCGACACTTCAGGAGGACTGCAGTGGCATTTCCAATTGGACTTCTACCAGCACCCTGACCAACAGAATGTCAGGTTGAGTTCTGACTCTGTCAGTGTTGTTCCAGTGTACTGCATTGTTTATTTTTATTCTTTTATTTCTTCTTCCCTATTAAAGAACTGTTATTTCCCGGTCCCATATTTTTTGCCTGAGAGCACCTTAATTTAAAATTTATAGCAATTCAGCGGGGTGGGGAGGGTTTGCATTCTCCATTTCAGGGGAGGCTCCTGCCTTCCTTAGCAGACTCCTGTCTTTCCAAACCAAGACAATAATTAAAACTAATTTGAAAATTAAGCCAAATTAAAAGCAAGGAAATATTTAAACTATCTATTCTGACATAGCAATAGTTTGATGGAATTTAAATGAAACATTGCAAAGTATATTCCAGCCAAAACATGTTTTGCCAATTATTTAGCATTGTTGTGGGTTGAATGGTGCCAATTGATCTATAAATATTTGTTAGCAGAAAGGGCTGTGTTAACAATTTATTACTCTCAGTGTTTCTTTCACTGACAAAGGTCACAAGGTTACGTAAAATCTGTGTTACCACAATTAAGCTCAGATCCTTGGGAATATTACACTAGCACTCAGGTCCACATTTCTGAATAGTTCCATGTGCTTTGTGAACAAAAAAGTAACAAAAACTCAGATCACACATGGAGGGAGGACCCTTCGATAAGATCCTCTTCTTGGTCACAGAAGCCATATTTGTCCTGACAAATCATTCAAAACCCTGCTTATTTTACCCATTCAGTTTTAGGCATGACCCAAATACCAGCTTCATTTCCCGAAGTTCTGAAAGTGTAATTTTTTTCTCTCATTTGCCTATTCTTAGATGTAAATCTAATGAGATGTAAATCTAATGAGCTATTTTTTCCTCATCTTCCTATGCTAAGTAAATCTAGGTATTTATGTGCTTCTAAAACTGTCTCAACGCAAGTGTCTCCATGATCATATCATTATGCCATCTCATTACACTGATATGTAAAACTGCTGGAGATGACCAGAAAATTGGGCACAATCGAGAAGGATTCTTTTAATAGATTTCTTTGACAAAAATAAAGCAAAAACATGGCAATATTTATCTGTTTATTGATAAAAAATAAATGGGTAGGAGTTCCTCCTAAAGGGGAATAGGAAAAGTGAATCAAGGGGTCAGCTGGAAATGTACTTAGGGTAATTGAAAACTGCACATGAGTCAAGGGACCAGCTGGGAATATAATTGGGATAGTAGAAGATTGCATATTTTAGTTAAGATTTTAAAATTAGTTAAGAAGCTAAGCTAAGTTAGTAATATAGCTCACAAGAATCACATACCTTAGTTAATAAGAAACAAAGATATTAGGAAAAGTAAAGCTAGGAGTGACTGGGATAGATGTAGCAATTGCGAAGGAGCAGAGACCATAAAAATACCTTGGCTTAAGAATAATTGAATAGTTAGGTGAGGCTTAGACTGTGACCAGCAGATCAAAAAGTTCTGCCAACTGCCCATAGGTGAAGAGTTCACCAGGAGAAAGTAGGCTTTCTTCCTCCCATACGCCCGCTCCCTCATTTCAAAATGCTACCATCCCAATTAAGGGAGTACAATTGCACAGCCATAATAGATATTCAGCTGATAAAAATACAAAGTGGGCAGGTAATGATTATGTTGTATGCGTCCTTAGGAACCACTTGGATATGTGAAACATTTTCTGTATAAACAGAGAGCAGGAGTCTGCAACTACTTGTACCTGCATTTGGAAATAATTCTGCTCTGTCCTGCTCTGTTATAAATGCCCTTCTTTTCGGCTTTAATTAGCTGGGGAGTGGTTCTATCCATGCTTCAAAAGGAGCAGAGAGAGGAAGAGAGGGGGAAAGAAACTGAAAACAGGACAGCATTACCACAAGAACTCTGGCTATTTGTCGGCATCAGCTTAGCTCCCGTGGCAGTGTGGGCACAATTTCCAAACAGCAGCAGGCAGCGTATTTCCTCTGTCAGCAGAGAACAGGCTGTCGTTGGCCCCAGGCACAGCCCTGGAGCAGCTTACACTCTCAGTGTTGGGGCACCGCTGCTGCCGGCATGATTGAGTGCAGGCAACAAGCAGCAGCAGGCTGGTCACCACAGGCCAGTGCAACAGCAGGTTAGTGAGGCAGGCAGCATAGGAAACACAGTGACAGCAGTTGCTGCGTTTTTGCAAGTGGCCTCGTCCTACGGACTCGACTGTGTGCAGGCTGGTTGTGACTGTGCCCGGGAAGCGGAGCTGGGATGGCTTGCTGCAGCCCCACCTGCCCTGTTGGGGAGGCAGCAGGGAACACGGTTGTTGCAATGACAAGCTGGTTTACAGAAATTATAAAGGACCACAGGGAGGAAAATGCAAGGGGGGGACGGGGAGGGAAGGGGGCCTAACAGAACCAACAAGCAATCCCCCACACCTTCCAAGCACAACTGAAGCACAATGCAGTTGTGCCACAGATAGCTGCTTTTATCTGCTAAGGTTCCTCTCACAGCTTGATTTCCCAGGTGTCGAGGTATTTACCCCATTGTGGAGGCTTTCTCTGCCCTGATTGGCTGCCAGGAGAATCCTCTATGGGGACAGGTATGTCCGCACATATACAGTCTTTATAGGAATCTTTCACCTTATGTGTAATGTATGTTGAGGCATAAATAAGAACTAGATTGGTCCCTCTCCCCATCTCTACAAATGCAAGAAAAAAAACTCTTCTAAATAATGCGTGAAGAAATCACATAGGAATCCAAGTTAATTGCTTAGGGAGACACAAGGATCTTGCCTAAAAAAGGAGTAAAGATTGAGAGCAGTGCGGCACAACAGAGAGTGATTAGCTGAACCTGAGCTCTGATTATACAGAGTTAACTGGAAAGAGTTCATATGTTTTTGTTTGTGAACAAAGAATACAAAGTCACTTGTAGCACAGTGACATGCTGTGAAACACACTAAAAGTTGCAATGGATAATGTATAGCTTTCTACAAACTAATTTACAAGGAAAACCTATTCAAATCTGGCTTGGGTAACTCTACTCTTTGTGATAGATGCCCAGAGAATAGAAACATGGAGAGTGACAGCACCTTAATGTTTTCAGACAGCACTTTCAAGGTAAAGAAGCTTAAGAAATTGCACTCCTAAACTCCAGTGGATAATAGTAACAGCTAAGTATTAATTTTTAGATTACTGTCATATTAAGAACAGACAGTGTCTATTCAGGACTTCAGTTTGCGTGAATCCCAAAGTGAAGAAGCACAAAACCTAAAGATGACACTGGACAGACCCTCTTAGTTTAGCCCTTGCAAGTAAGCAGTGTCCTGTCTGTAATGTATGTTATGGAATAATTTGTGCTTGTGTAAAATATACATGAAATAAGTTGTGCTTGTATGAAAAATTCTTGAAGTTTTAAAACCACAAGGTGCAGCTGGGGAAAAGATTGCTTCACAATTGCGAAACCACAGACGGCAGTGGAGAGAAAGACCTAATAAGCAAACGAAAAGACGTGGCTCCATGCGGAGATGGGCCCTTTTCCTGAGACAGTCCAGAACTCAGTAAGTATCTCTGATCAAGACAGAGTCGTCAAGAGCATGCATCCCAATACCAGGTTGCTGTAACTCAATGATCACTATTCATTGCTTCCCAGAAACAGTTTTGTCCAGCCCAGCACAGAGAAAAGGAGACTACATGAATATGTGAAGCGATGAAAAGGAGAAACTCTGCCCCAGTGGAAAAAACTGTATAAAACTAACCCAACAGAGACAACATTTGTGAACAGAGGGAATCCAAAGCAGTAGAGTTTGGATCAGTGTTCACCCAGCACCAATCCCAGGTTCAACGCTGTCCCTTTGATTGTGGCTATTGGAGACTGAATCTTGGTAGCAAAATAAAAACCTATTATTGATTATTAATTCAGCTTTATAATTTATTACCGATAACAATCTTGGTGACCCCAACGTGATCTGTTTTAGGGATACAGGGACCTTCTCCGTTCAGAAGGTGCCCTGCAGATTTCAATGGCCTGACAGAGTTGGGAAACCCCATGGAACCAGTCAGATCTCGAACTAAATTCCAGCCAGAGCCACAATCAAAGAGGGGATAAAAAGGGGCTGAGAGTTCTCAGGTAACTCAGACAGACCGAGGGACAGGGTCTTCAGAGCCATGGTGCAGCTTTTTTTCACTTATAAAATTCTACGTGCATGAGGAGCCCATGAGGGAAAAAGGACTGTAAGTATCGCGTGGTTGACTGAGGTGTGATCGAACACATGTGTGAGACGTGATATTATCACGAGGCGAGTGTGGACCCCAAGATAGCAATGATTGTTCCACTTCCCTCCCACGAGGGAAGTGGTCAGTCAAGGGGGAAGCAGACGTAACATGGTAAAATCCATTTTCATGCATAAAGCCTGAAACTCAGGGAGTTCGGGGGTCAATCATGGGGAGGATCAAAATAGGAAGGCACATTCACTGGTGTTTGGGAATTGGTAAACCTTTCTGATCCAGGACTTGGTAAGTCCAGGAAGGGAAGAAAAGGAGAGGTAGTAGAGAGCTCATTACCAGCCGAAAAACCCACAGATCTCTTCACTGTGAGGCTAGTAGACTGGTAATACTGAACAAAGATTAGGCATAAATATGATACTCGTTAAAAATGAGGATTCATTTTGGGATCCCAGTGCAGAGTTACGGTAAGGAGATGCTAGAAAAATAGTTCTTTGTATTTCTAAGAAAGATGGGACAGAGGAAAAGCAAAGCTCAAGGAAAAACCCAAGAGAAGCCCGTAAAGGAACAAGGAAATGGTTTACCTGAGATTCCGAGAGATAGCCTATTGGGGTGGATGTTAGAACACTGGGAGGATTTTCCCAAAAGGAGAAGGTAATCTAAGGAGAAAATGATTCATTATTGCATAGACATATGGGGAGATGAGGAAATTAGAAAACATCTAGTCTGGCCTGTGTTTGACACCTTCGAAAGATGGACTTGCCAAGCTTTACAAAATAATGCGAATGGTAAGAATTCGCAGGATAAAGAGGACAGTGGCTATTCCAGATTATGGGAATATGCTAGTACAGGGTTATTCCCGATGAAAATTTACAAAGGTGCTGCAGTCCAGAGTGAAGCATGGGAACCTTTAGATAACCTCCCACCCCCATATCTAATTCCCCCACCTCAACCTGTGCAAGCTCAGGTCCCTTTGCTCATACCCACAGGTCCCCTGCGACAACCCATACAAGCCCAGGCACTCCCATTTCTCATACAGCCTCCAAAAGTCCCAATCTTACAATGGCAAGCTTCGGCGTGCAGTATCCACAAGACTATTCCCAGCCCCCACCCCCACCACAGCCAGCACAAAATAAAAAGCAAACTCTTCCCACCGGGGAAACTGGTTCTCTCTCAGCCAGCAGGACGTGGCACAAAACAAGGAAGGTAAATAATGATGATAATAAGAACAAAGAAGATAAGCATAATCTACACCCTTTAAGAGAAGTGTCAACTGCACCGAGAATTAGTGGATATGTAAACGTGCCTATTAATACTGGGGACATAAGAGCCTTTAAAAAAGAAATGGGAAGGCCAATGGATGATCCGTTGAGGGTAGCAGATAGAGTGGATGAATTCCTAGGACCTAGCATATACTCGTACGATGATATTGATGCTATATTGAGGTCATTGTTCAACAATGAGGAATGAGAAATTATAAGGCAAGCCGTGATACGAGATTGGGAACGTAGAAACCCCCAGGGGCTGTGAGGTGAACAGAGATGGCCCAGCCAGCCCCTGGCACAGTGGGGTGAGTTCCGATTCTGTGCCGTTGCCAGTGGCACTTTTAAAAGCAGTACAAGCAGCTGCATTGTGAAGGGCTAAACGTCTGCGTGTTTTTGCTTCTTAACTGCGATTTTTTGGAAGTCGGTAGCAGATTTGGTTTTGTTTTCGGTCGGTGGGAGATTGTACTCTACCTTTTACATCTAAAATGGGCTCTAAGTTAAGCACAGCACAAAAAGGAATGTATTATCAGATTGCTGGAATTTTAGTTAGTGGAAATGTAACGTACTCTAAAGGAAAATTGAAATGGTTTATAAGGTGGCTTTTTCTACACTTCTCACAAATTTCTTCTGAAGAAGTCCACAATATTCAATTCTGGGACAAAGCAGGGCATGAATTGATAACTTTGGGAAACTCTGAGAATATGTCTTCAGCTGAATTCGTGTTCTGGAGTTTACAAGTTTGAGCAGCCTTGTTCAAACAAAGGGAAATGGAGAAAAAGCCAAATAACAAGGAATGTACCTCTGCTCTTCCTGTTTCTCCCCCCACCAGCTCTGAACCCTGTACCCTAAAACTTGGTATTTTAAAGAGAGCAGACTCTGCTCATGCCCAGGGAAGCCGCCTCCCTGAGCACCCTAAAATGCCTGAGTTCCTTTGTCCACAATGTCCTGGCCAGACCGCGTGAAACCTTTCCCAAAATCCTGTGTCCCATGCTCTGAAACTCAGAGCACGTGTTAGCTTTTCAGAAAGCAGCGAACCCCAAAATGGCCCCCAGTCCCCAGAGGGTCAAGAAGATGGAGAATGCCACGTGACACCATGCCATACCTGGTCTCCTTCTTCCCATGATTCCCCTAAGCATTCCAAAATTCCTTCCCCATCCCCCATCCTTCCTGATCCTTGCGACACCTTCCCTCCCCACACATTACCTGCTGTACCCTCAACTCTGCCCCTCTATCCCTCCCATAGGGTGTCTGCCGATGTGATGTCACCAGGCGTCCCCACCCCCTGTTCCCATGGTGTCCCCACCCCTTCCCTGGGTTCCCTCGGTGGGGGCACACCCGCTGCATGTCCCCACAGCTGTACCTGTGATCCCAGTTCTTCTGATTCAAAGGATACAGGGCATGGAACCTTAGACCCAATAGAGGGTCCCACTTTGTCATTTGCCCCTGTTACGTATCAGCATGCAGGGCAAGGGGGAGGAGCCTCGACTGCTAATTAGGAAGCTTTTGGATGAGAAATGATATGAGAAATTTGCAAACCCACAAAGAGTACAGCTTACATAGCCCATACTTCCGTGGTCTTTTAATGCCTAACTGAGTAGGACTGTGGTAGTCCCACATGATTTAAAACAGCTTTTTTCGTGCCTCATGACCTCTACAGAATTAAATTATGGGAATTGGCATGGAAACAACTGTTAAAAGAGGCTCTTCCAGACTTGCATGCTGATCCAAACGCAGCAAAAGATGCCAATGACATGCCAATTGCCATTGAGCATCTCTCCAGTAAGGGCCAATGGTCCTTAGCCCCAATCCAAGCTGCAGTAATTCCTGTAGAAGCACTTGAGAGAGTCAAAGAAGCAGCTGAAAAGGCCTTTTTTTCCTTCCAACCCAAAGGCCATTTGAGCCTTATAGTAAGATCAAGCAGCTACCATCAGAGCCTTTTTTGAATTTTGTAGAAAGGTTAACTAGAGCTATTGAAATCCAAGTTAAAAAAGAGAATGCAAGGGAAGAGATTTTAGAAGAAATGGCATTTACAAATGCAAATGAACTGTGTCAAATGGCAATTTTATGCTTACCTCTAGAACCCCCCTACACTAAAAGATATGCTTCTAGTTTGTAACAGGAAAGTGCATCTGATGAGCGTGGCTGAAGAAACTAGACCAAAGCTGCTGCCAAGACCACCATAGTGAGTCGCAGTTGCCAGCCCTGTGCCCATTCCCTCAGCACAGTGGCACACTGGGCAGCAGCAAGGACCAGCAATGGTTGACCCCACAAAGCCATGCCTGCTTTGCAATAACCTGGGCACTGGAGTAACCAGTGCCCCTTGAAAAAGAAATTCAATGAATTTAGAAATAGCAGGGGAGAACTACAAGTGCTCCCAGGGGGTCAACAAAAGCAAGAAAACTATGGGGAGTGCCAGCCTGCCAGGTGCGCAGAGACAAAAAGAGCAGGCCAAGGGAATAAGGGAAGCAAAAAAGACCAAGCGCATGGTAACATTCCTATTTCTGTAAGTGAAACAGATGCTTCAAAGACCAAGTCTGCCGGTCTACTGCTGAAAGTGAAACAAAATAATCTTTACTATGACTTAGGTGAACCTATGTTAACCACAACTTCTGTCAATGAGCCTTACAGGTTGCAGCTGACAGAACCACTCCACCTGAAGGACACTGACTGGCATTTTGTCTCTGTCAATACAGAACAGAAGGGTACTTGGCACCGAATTCGTTGTAAGTACATCGTCATTGGGGACACCAAACACATACCACAAGAGATTGCAATTGCTCCAGAATTGACAACATCAGATCCTGAGCAATTTGTTCTCAGGCTGCACTGTTTCCACCCACCCCAGTTTCTTCCAAAGAACAAATAGTTGCACAAGCCATCCCAGTGCCGTGTTTACCTGAAGGTAAAGGGCTGAAAAGGGCTCACAGCTGCCTGGGTCCAGGCTATTGGGAAGGACAAACCCAAAATCTGGTGTAATGTCCGTGGGAGTGGGGAGTCAAAACACATTGAGATGCTCGTAGATACGGGTGCAGACGGGTGCCAGCACAAGAATGGCCAGCACACTGGCCTTTGCAAAACATCGCTGGTCACCTTTGAGGCATAGGCGACATGCAATTGGCGAGACAATCCAAGAGCGTCATCCAAATCGAGGGACCTAACAGAAAATTGGAAAATATCCATCCATTTGTGTTAGATTATGTGGAACCATTGTTAGGAAGAGATTTAATGTCCCAGAGAGGTGTCACAATTGATATTCCAGACTCTCCACAGGATTTTTTTGCAGTGGTGACTGAACAGCGCCATACCCAAAAACTGAGTTGGAAGACAGACACACCAGTTTGGGGAGCACAGTGGCCACTCAGTAAACAAAAAATAAAGGCGCTCGACAAGCTAGTGGAAGAGCAACTGAAGAAGGGTCACGTTGTGGAGACCATGTCCCCATGGAAGTCTCCAGTGTTTGTCATCCAGAAGGCTGACAAAGAGATGGCAACTCCTCCACGTCATCCAACAAATTGATAATGTGATTGAAGATATGGGCTCCCTCCAACCTGGTATGCCATCCCCAGCGATGCTTCCCCAGGATTGGAAATTGGCTGTTATTGATATAAAAGATTGTTTTTTCCAAATTCTCCTATGGTCCTATGCGCCATGTTTCACATTCTCAGTCCCCACCATCAACATGGAACCCCACTGAAAAGGTACCATTGGAAAGTTCTTCCTCAGGGATGACCAACATGGAATGCTCAGACAGAGGAAGGCAAGCGGAGATGCCTTCTAAATGATAGAACTAAGGAATATGTTAATACAAGGTGTATGGGAGGCCATACCAAAGGGGCAGAATATTAGCAAAGTATTTGGGGAATGCCGGAGGAAGGAGGAAACACCCACTGAGTCGTTAGAAAGGGTGAGTAGAAGTCTCCAGATGTATTCAGGGATGGACCACAATTCCCAAATCGGGGAAATCCTGTTAAAAATGCAATTTGTTGTGAAGTAATAGGAAGTATACAGAGGAAACTTGAGAAAATAGAAAACTGGCAGGAGAAAGGATTGCAGGAATTACTTAGAGAGGCACAGGGAGTTTATACGAGGAGGGATGAAGAAAAGCAGGAGGCACAAGGAAAGGTGTTGGTAGCAGCGGTTAGAAAAGCACAAAAACAGGAATGGGCCCAAGACCCTGTAAAACCAACACAGAACCATCAGCCTCACAGGAGACAGAACCCCTCCCAGAAGAAGAAATCAGACAGTCAGAGAAATATCCCAGAGTGCTTTTATTGCAAGAAGAAAGGCCATTTTAAGAGAGAATGCAAAAAGAGGATGAAAGATGAAAAAATCTTCCATGAAGATTAGTGGTGTCAGGGGCTTTTAAAAGGGTCCAGAACATCTAGAGAGCCCTTGATAAAGGTAAAGATAGGACCCCAAAACCAGGAACTGATATTCTCAGTAGACTCAGGAGCTGAGCAGAGTACTGTCCAGTGGTTGCCACCAGAATGTGCTAAAAGAAAAGATACTATGGTGGTAATTGGGGCAAAAGGGGAATGCTTCAAAATTCCTGTAATTAAAGATGTAGAAATAGAATCAAAATCAGGCTTTGCTTAGGGAATATACTACTTGTCGAAGAAGCAGATTATAATCTGCTAGGGAGAGACTATGGTAGCTCTGGAAATAAGTCTGACTGTGCAAGAATCCCAGTTTATGCATTTGGGGTAGTCTATACCTTTGGAAAAATTTGGGGGGAAAGAGGACTAATTAATACCTGAGAATGAGGGTTGGTTCATGGGCAAATAATAAAACAAATCTTAGAAGCTATCAGGGAGCCAGAGGTGATTTTGATTGTACACATGAAAGGACACCAAGCAGGGACACAGTTTCAAACTCTGAGGAAATAATTTGGCAGACCAGGAAGCTAGAAATGCAGCTTTATTGAAGGTAAGTACCCTGGAAATTGGGTAGAGTGAGGCCCAGGAATATCCTCCGTATCTTTCCCAAAAGGAAATTGAAGGATATGAGAAAATAGTGGGAAGGTTAGAAGAAGGTAAGTGGGGATTGCCAGATGGGAGAGAACTACTATCTAAGGACTATACCAGAAAAATTTTGAGGACATTACATCAGAAGACTCATTGGGGGGTGCAGGCCCTTGCAGAACAATTTCTGAGATTCTTCAGATGTAAGGGAATTTATGAATTGGCCAAGCAGGAGGTGCAAGGATGCATGATCTACCAGAAGGTCAATCGGGCCAGGGCACAACAGGCAGTATTGGGAAGTTGCCCAATAGCATACTGTCCTTTTGAAAGGATCCAGGTAGATTTTACTGAATTGCCCAAAGTAGGAAGGTATAAATTTTTATTGGTAATAGTCAATAAACTAACCCATTGGGTAGAGACCTTTCCAAGCTCTAGGGCTACAGCTCAGACAGTGTCAAAAGTTCTACTAGAAGAAATAGTACCGTGATATGGAACAGTAAATTACATAGATTCAGATCAAGGGACACATTTCACCTCAAAAATAATTATACAACTAGCAGAGGCCTTAGGAATCTGGTGGGAATACCATACCCCGTGGCATCCTCAAAGCTCAGAAGAGGTTGAAAGAATGAGTCAGACATTAAAGGCCCAATTATCAAAACTAATGCGAGAAACTAAGATGTCCTGGCTAAAATGTCTCCCCTTAGCTTTACCAAACATCAAGACCATGCCTCACTCTGAGACAGGGCTATCACCCTTTGCAATGTTATACAGAATGCCTTATGAACAGGGGATGCCAGTAGGACACCCTAGGATAGAAAATGGACAAATACAACCCTATCTAATAGCAATAAATAAAAATCTACAGGAATTGCGAAAGCAAGGGGATAGTAACACAGAGCACCTCTTTGGGGTTCGCCATACATAAAATACAACCAGGAGATAAAGTGCTCATAAAAGCCTGGAGGAAAGTCCTCCTCACTGGGAAGGTCCTTTTCTTGTCCTTTTAACTACAGACACAGCCATTTGAACAGCGGAGAAAGGCTGGATACACCCGTATCGGGTGAAAAAGATGGAACACCAGGAAGAGACACTTGAGTGGAAAGTTAGCTCTCCCCCATGAGACTTAAAGATAAAATTACACCAAGTAAATGACCAAGAGGGATCAGATAAGTTGTATAGTGACTGGTGGTGAATGCTATCCATTCATCTATTTTAAATGTGAATATTATCACAAGCTTTGGGTCACACATTGTTAAGAGGAGGTATAGAACTAAGGGCTTGTGCACAAGGTGTATAAAGGATGAACAGTATCTGACTAGCCGTATCTTAGAACTTGCTACTGATTTGGGCATAATAGAGTTAGACTCCCCAGAGTGGTATCACTTGTTTAAAAATGGTATAGAGGAAAAATTGGATTCAAAGCTCAAATCCCAACAGTCAAGTGCCGGAGGCTGAATAAAGTACCCTGCAGGGCAGATGCAGTCAAGCTATCAAGGTGGGGCACTTTTAAAAGGCGGTATGCGATTTGGTCCGGGTACAGAACCCCAGAACAATACTCTTGCTGCCAAGAAGATGGTTTTGCCTCGCCGCTGGTGGCAACCCAGTGGGTGTAGTCAAGGGCAGAGGAGTACACCTATGGAGAATCCTTATGGGCCTGAGCCTAGTCGTGTGCAGAACAACTCGTCTGCACCCAGAAAATCCACCCAGCACTGAGACGCAAAGTCCTGGTAATGAGTGTGGGTGATGCTTGCAGACTGTCCTGGAGGGACAAGGAGAAACAGAAACTTCAGCATACCCAGCCCCTGAAAACTGCAGTAGTGGTAAGAAAAGTGGGTACTGTACCTTAAATGGCATTCGATATAGAATATGTGAATTGGAAAAAAGAGTATGTTATATCCAAAAAGCAACATCTAAGGACAGGCAGTCAGAAACACCCATATATAAAATGTATAAGAGGGATACAGAGCAAGTTCCTGCTTGTAATCAATGTAATCACACAGTGTGGATTGGGGGGGGAAATGAAATCAACATTTCTAGCCTATTTTCAAGTTAACAAACTATATTATGACAACACTCAGTTAGAAATATGTGTAATGGGCGGAAAAACTTACTGAATGGGAAGAAATTTGAAATATAAAAATAGACTAGCCCTCAGTAATGAGCCTGTTATTCTTGATCTCCTTGACAATAATGATAATAGGGTTTGCTTACAAACTGATAAAACTTTCTGTTTTTCAAGGAACAAAGAGAAAGTAGAACTGGAAAGTAAAATGAAACAGGTGGCCCAAGAATTTAAAAGGCAAAAGTCAGAAATGAGACAAAGGAGGGTAGAACAAGAGAGGTTAAAGACCCTGAGTGAACAATATGATCAACTGGAAAAACAGTACAGTGATTGGGGATTGCTTGCTTCAAACAGGAATTTATTTATAGATCTGGTACAGGAAATTGCTACTGAATTAGGATTGTCTAACTATTGGACTTGCGGGGGGCTTAAGTCAGTCGAGAAATGGCCTTGGAAAGGTGAGAGTTTAACTCAAACTTCTAAAATGGGACAATGCTCAAATTTCAAGAACAATACAGAGACCTGAGGGATGGGTTTTAGATCAAAGGATAACTGGAACAATTTGTAAAGTAGAGAAGGAAAGGAATATACTGAGATAGTGGGATATACCCCGTGTATATCCACCCCAGCAGTGATCTCAAATAACAAAAGCAACGTCTGGCAACCAGAACATCCTGCTGGGTATTGGAGTCATGAGAAGGGTACAAACTGCATGGAATGAAAAAATTGGTCTTTGTTGGAACAAAGGCTCTGGAGCTAACTCTTACCAATCCCTGGAAGAACTAAGGGGTTACTGGAATGAACCAGAAAACACAAAAATTAAATGGAAAGCACCTAATGGGATATATTTGATATGTGGGGAAAAAGCATATAGTGAGTTACCCCAAAAATGGAAAGGATCATGCCCTTTAGGAGTGATTTGACCTGTTTCCTTTATACTACCCAAGTCTGAAAGTAGTTTATTGGGAGCACCTCTGTACAAAACTTTAGATAGAAAGAAGAGAGAAATAAAGAAGAAATTGTCTATTGTAGGCAGCAGCAGACATGGGGCAAAGAGGAGTAGCCCACAGAGAAGATAGTAGAATATTATGGCCCTGCAACATGGGCCCAAGATGGGAGCTGGGAATATAGGACCCCAATTTATCTATTGAATAGATTAATAAGGCTCCAGATGGTTGTAGAGATTGTATCAAATCATACCTCAGGTGCCCTTGAGCTATTAGCAAGGCAACATTCCCAAATGCAAGCTTTTGTGTACCAAAATCAGATAGCACTAGATTACTTGTTAGCTGAAGAAGGGGGAGTCTGTGGAAAGTTTAATGAATTTGAATCCTGTATAGAAATTGATGATTACGGGGAGACCATCAGAGGCCTTGTACCGGATATTAAAAAGGTGTCATATGTTCCGGTCCAGAAATGGAATTCAATCTTCCAGGCGTCTTGGTGGGATTAGTTGTTTGAAGGAGCTTGGTGGAAGAAGGTAGAGGTTTTCATATTATGTTCAGTAGCTGGGGTTATATTTCTACCCTGCTTAATACCGTGTTTTATTAGATTAATATATTCAGTGGTACAGGGTATGCAGATAGCAGTTCTGCCTATAGACCCAGAACATGCTCCCAAGAAACTGAATCAAATTCCTAAAGTATCTAAAATAATGAAAGTAGGAGAAGGAGAAATAAACAGTAAGGCACCAGAAGCCCTGGCTAAATTTGAGGAACAGATAAAAGAAGATGGGATTGTTTATAGAATATACCAGGAAGTATCACAAGGAGACTGGGATAGAAATGGGGAGTCCAAAGAAGACTAAGGGGGTCCCTTTCTCCTAAAAACACTGAACAAATAGGTTATAGAAACTAGAGTAAATATACAGATTTGGCAAAAAGCTCACAATTAGTTGAAAAGTATAAAATTTGTAGAAAGGAGCACAAATTAATTTTTCTATGTATAAGGGGAGGGATTGTGATGTATGTTAGGGAATAATTCATGCTTGTGTAAAATATTCATGAAATAAGTTGTGCTTGTATCTTAAAGTTTTAAAACCACATGCCGCAGCCAGGGAAAAGATTGCTTCACAAATTGTGAAATGACAGATGGCAGTGGAGAGAAAGACCTAATAAGCAAATGAAAAGATGTGGTTCCATGCAAAGATGGGCTCTTTTCCTGGGACAGTCCTGAGACACCCAAGTGATGAATACTCAGCATTCATCGCTTCCAAGAAACGGTTTTGTCCAGCCCAGCATAGAGAAAAGGAGACTACATGCATATGTGAAGTGATAAAAAGAATAGGAGAAACTCTGCCCCAGGTAGAAAAAACTGTATAAAACTAACCCGACAGCAACAACATTCATGAACAGAGGGGATCCGAAGTGGTAGAGTTCGAATCAGCATTCACCCCGCACTGATCCTGGGCTCGACGCTGTCCCTTTGATTGTGGCTATCTGTGGCTATTTGACTGAGGCCAAAACTCAGTCGCAAAATAAAAACCTATTATTGATTATTTATTCAGCTTCATCCTTTATTACCTATTACCTATAACATCTCCATTTACAATGATGGCATGTGAGTTCCATGGCATCTCACAGGTGTTCCTGCACTGCCAGTACATGATATTCCACTTTGTAACTTCATTTCATCATATTTTTAAACGAAGTACATGTCCAATCCTACAGTCTTCAATAAGAAGCTGTTCAGAATATCCTGTTTTTCTTACCTGCTGGCTATATTATCAAGTCACTAACTCATTTTTTTATGCAAGATACATTTTTTCCATTTATAAAATGGTTACAATGGCATTTGCAAGATAAAGTTGTAGTTCAGTGATGGAAATATATCCAGCCCATAGCAAAAGAATTGTGTCCTATCTGTTATTCACAGAGGTCCCTCAACATCAGTCAAATTTTGATGTTTTGGTAGCCATAGGGTTTCTTCTGAACAACAATTGCTTATTCCATTATGTTGCAAAAAAATCATTCTTTTCTGAGGGTGTTTGCACTATTTACAGTCCCCAAGAAGAGAGGGACTTCCTCAAAAAGAACCAAGTTTATGGCTCTATTTAAACACAGATGAGCATATTACAGCTCACTAAGGCTCATCTTATAAGAAAACCCCAATTGTAAACAAATGATGAAACAAAAGATTTGTATTCCTATCACATGTGACATTAGCTTTCAAAGAGTTGCTGCTCCATTGATTAGTTAAACAGATCAATGAATGCATCTTCCTATGTTTTGCTCTCAGGCACATGATGATTTCAGGGGGTTGTCCTGGGCCAGGAGATGGACTTCAATGATCCTTGTGACTCCCTTCCAGCTCAGGGTATTCTATGATTCTGTGATTCTATGTCAAACAACCAGCAACACTTGTGATGTTTTCAGAGTAAATGAAGTAAGTGCAATTGCTTTACTTTAGCTACACAGTTTTTGAGGAATTTCTTTCCTCTGAAAACATTTATACATCTTGCATAAGGGGTGTCTCTATCAATTGAAGTGTATTTTTCACTACACTTTCAAAAAACTGAACTCTATTCATGAGTTGTGGAGTTATTTCAGTTCAGTATTGTTGTAGATAAAAGCTATGTTAAATTAGGGTATAGTTCAATTATATTTAAATAATTATGTTATATTAATTGCATTATGTTAAGAGTGGGGGGGGTGGTTATTAGAATGTTCTAGGAGAAGGGTTCAGGGTTTGGTGGAAGGGCGGTCTGGCAGGGCAAGGTGAGGTCGAAGAGGAATTGGGTGAAAAATCTGACCAATCATTCGAAGCCCTGCAGAAATGATTGGTACAGAATGAATGGTGTTAAAGACCAATGAGAAACCTGGAAATGGACCAAACACCGTGCGGATCCAGAATGGACCAATCCTGGACTCAAAGGGGGCTGTAAATGGGGGGAGTTCAGTTGGGTCAGTGTCCTGGTTTAGGGCAAATTTGGTAGAGAATCTCCAAATGAGGGCCCCTTCAGAAAGCAAACCCACACGGCCCCTCCCCCCAACCGGTTCGGGAAGAATTCCTCAGAGAGGTGGAAAGAACCTGTTTATTTAACAGGCACAGCACCCCCCAGCACACAAAATGAACAATACCAGATGGCAGCACTCTGAAAAAGGTGACAAAATCAGAAAGTCTCTTTCGGGGGTGGTTGCTTTATTAGTCCCTCTGGCGCGGGGGCAGCTGCTGCAGCCCAAACGGTGCAAACCCTCAGTGTTCCCAGGTCCCAGTCCAGAGCAGGTTCGAGATGGTCGAAGAAAAAGGAGAGGAGAAACAGTCCAGGAAGGAATTTGGACTGTTTAGCTAGAACTAGCTAATAAGCAGAAGCAAAAGCAAGCAGAAGCAAGAGAGAGAGAGAGCAAAGCAGAAAGCCAAAAGCAAAAAGTGAAAGCAGCCCTATGTACTGCCCGTCTCTGTGTCCCGATAAGAGAAACCCAAACAAAACTTTCACTCTTCAGAGACAGTCTTAAAGGCACAGAACCTATGAATGGGGGTACAAGCATCATAATGTCACCCCAGGACAGTCAGGATTCTTCTTTTTGGAAACTTGTTTTCTGGGTAGAACCCAGTGCACTTGGGGTTAGTGCACTGTTCTGGTTTTGGCTCGCTGTGTGGGTGCTTGGGCTTATTGTAGGTACTTGAACCAAGTATAGTAGTATATTGTAGGTACTTGAACCCCCCCCACTATTGCGGGGGAAGGGTAGATATAGGTCCAATTGTGTCAGGAACCCACGTTTTAAAAAAGGAACCCACTTGCCACAGCAGTTATGTCCAGATATGGATAACACTGGACAAACCAGACCAGTAAAGAGCCTTTTTTATTATTTGCACATCAGTCTCAAATCATTGTTATACAATGGAGACAGGATGTTAACAGCTCGCTGATCCACAGGGAATGCCAAGGAGGTGGAGTATTACAGCATAGCATAAAACCATCTCAGCCTAGATTTCATCCAGTCATACATAGAACAACACATATTGACAAGCATTCTATCCAATCTTATAAAACACACGTAATGGTAGTTAAAACAAAGACTGGTTCATAAGAGACAAAGAACAGAGCTCTATTCATGCTAACCTTCTAAAGATATACATTAAATAACCTTGCTGCCATCCTAAAGCCAATTCTACAGAAGCCTATTGTTATTTGCCACGTATGCTCTACTGCTTGGGAAACTTTTCTGCTGTATTTGCAATGCTAACAAAACTTCAGTCTGAGGCCTATACTTTTTTAACCATTTCCTAAAAACCCTCTAACTTTATGGATTCCAACAGGTTCCTTGCAGCTATTTTAATAAATGAGAACCTCTTTCTCCAGAGAACATTTGGCCTCATTCATATTGGTAACATTTTTTGGGAGAACGTCCGGGATAGTCCATGCCCTGAAACAGTTCGAGGTAGCCCAGGATCTGGGAGATGCGTCCAGCCACCTTCTTGGCTGCCAGAGATTGGACTACATCGGACTGTGGAAGGGCTTGAGCCTATGCCCAAGGCTGCAGGGAACACAGTGACACAAAAGGTTAGAGCCCTCCAAGAAGGAGCGAGGCTCACGTTGCCTCAGAGCAACGTGAGTGGGGTTAAAGGTAATAGGGGGTGTGAAGTGCGTGTGAGTGAATGAGATGGGGGCTGTGAATACAGACCCCCGAAGCAAGTGCAGTCCTCCGAGTATCGCAATTCTGGACTCCCACAGGGGAGAACGGAGGGAAGCGAGTACCCCTATGGACCCCCAGGAGTAGGAGGGATGGGGAGTGCCAACCTATAGCTGCCCTTACCTGTGCAGGCTCCCATTCCTCCAGTGATTGGAGGCTCCTAGGGGTGGTTTGAGTTGTATCCCTCAAACAAGGATTCCATTGGGGGGTCATAGAGGGGGACACACTTGGTATACGAACTAGGATCCCACTGGGGGGTCATAGGGTTACCTGAGGGGGTTAGTGGGGCGGGCTTTCCCAGTGAGGAGTAGAGCTCCAACTGCTAGCTCAAACCATGTGGAGGGCTGTTCCTCAGGGATAGACTAGGGGAATCAACTCCCTGAGGAACTAGGACCTTGGGGGTGGGAGAAAATAGTCCTATACGCAGACCACTGAACTAAGTGGCCACTGTGTAGGGGAGTGCCCCTTTTCTGAAGCCAGGGAAGGGGAGGGTGCCCAACCCAAGGGGAGTAGGGTCCCCTTGAACTAGGACCCCAGTGGGAAGGGGGTCATAGAGGGGACGTAGGCTTACCCTGAGCTAGGATCCCAGCTAAAGGGGGTCATAAGGGTGGCTGAAAATAGACTTCACAGGGATGGTGGTGCGCAGGGGGGAGGTGGGCCACTGGCTGTGGAAGGGCCCTTTCGGTCACTAAGGCTGAAGGGGAGGTTAGAACCGGCTTACATTACAGAGAATTTTTCTCTTTTTTTGTATGTTAAGAGTCAGGGCCCCTTAGGAGTGCGGTTTGAAGGTGAGGGCAGGCCACTCCTTAGGAATTTCTGAGTTTTCTGTGTGGCGGGCCGAGGAGCGGCCATTTTGAGTTTTCAGTAAGATAAGCTGAGAAGCGGCCATTTTGAGTTTTCTATGTGGTGGGCCAGGAAGCAGCCATTTTGATTTTCATATGTGGTAGGCCGGGAAGCGGCCATTCTGAGTCTCGTGTGTGGTGTACAGTAGCCATTTTGAGTAAGCGGCTTGTTGAGGCCATTTTGTACTTGGTTGAGTGTGGTGTGCAGAGGTCATTTTGAGTAAGTGGCTTACTGCGTCTATTTTGTATTTAGTTGAGCAGGTAAGTTGTTTCATTTCTTGAAATAGCCATAATTATTGTTTAATTTCCCAGCTAAAAGGATAGATATTATATTTCTTTTTGGAATTAATTTTGACATTTCACTATTCTTAGGTTATAAATGTTCATTTGAATTGACATTAATATCCCAAAACCCTTGTTAAACCGCCGTAGCTATTTTGTTTCCCACACTAAATATTTCTTTAAGTCGCCATTTTATTTGTTTTGTTTCCCACTAAATCCACCATATTTATTCTGTTTCCCACGTCATACATTTCTTTAAAGTTGCCATCTTTGTCTTGTCTCTTATGATAGGGAACTTTTTAAAGTAACCATTATTATTACATTTTCCACAATAATTAATATTTTTCTTCTCTTCCTCATTTATTACTAATACATATACATTATTAGGAAAAAAAATTGTATTTGGATGCCAATTGCTAGTTAAACATGGGACAGTGTGCTGGCAAAAGTGCCAGCAGGAAGAGAAAAGGGAAGGAAGTTTTTAAGAAAATACCTCCTAGTAGTCCTTTAGGTGAACTTCTGAATAATTGGGATACTAATGAGGGAATGAACGATCTAGATAAGATAAAGATGATAAGATACTGTATAGAAATATGGCCTAAAGAGACTATTGCTGAAGGACATATTTATTGGCTCTGGTATGGGACAAAAGAAAGATGGCTATGTATAGCTTTAAATAGATATGTCAATACCCGAGTAGAACCTTGCGACAAAGAGATTAGATATGCTAAATGTTGGTTAGAAAGGGAGAAACAGGAAGAGGAAATAAAATTATATAAAGTATCCAGAGAAGAAGAAAAAGAAGAAACTAAGCTACCAGAAAGGAGGTGGGATCCTTTAGACCATCTTCCTCTGCCTCCCCCTCCTGATCCCTTAGATTACCTCCTGTTACCTCCTCCTCCAACTCCTCCTATAGATAACCTTCCTCCTCCCCCTCCAACCTTGTACCCCTTGGTACCATCTCAGGGAGGTGGAGATGGTACTAATTTCAGTATCTACTTCCACAGAAGTTTTAAAATCACCTCAAGATTTTAATTCAAGTTGTCCAGCCCCCAGCATCCCGTCTTCTGTATCACCTCACTTCCCAAATATACCAGAACCTGCCCATTCCAGTAGTCCTTCAGTTTTGCAGATTCCCTCCAGTTCCTCAAGTACCCAGACACCAGTCTCTAGCACCACTCAGAGTGTCCATACTCCAATCTTGGCTCCCAAAACTTTCCAAAATACTCCTCTTTATTTTCACCCCATAATTCAACCCATAACCCAGAGTACCTCTTCCCCTATTCTTATTCCTGGAACATCACAAAACATTCATTTTTATTTATCCCCCATATCCCAACATACTGAGAGTCAAAAGCAGGAGCAAAGTTTGCAAACAAAAGGTCAGGGAGTGAAAAAGGCCTGTTGTTATAAAGATATAGAGGAAAAGAAGTTAATTGAACTAGATGAACATGTAGCAAGCCATCAGTATAATACAAGGTTCCAAGCAAAGAAAATTCAAGATGGATGTGGGAGAACTGAAAAGTTATATCCTCTAAGGGAAGTGCCTATGGGGGGGGCAGAGGTGGTATTGATTTTGTGAATGCCCCATTAACTGCCTCTGAAGTTAGAAATTTTAAGAAAGAAATTAAAACTTTATTAGAAGACCCAATAGGCATCTCCCAACAATTAGACCAATTCTTAGGGCCTAACATCTTTACGTGGACGGAATTCAATTCTATCCTCGAAATATTGTTCTCTTCCAAAGAAAGACAAATGATTCATACCGTGGGTATGAGGATTTGAGAAAGAGAAAATAGAGGGGGTCCTAGAGGGGAAGATAAAATGCCTGTTAACCCACTTAACTGGAATCCAAACCAGGAAGAGCGAAGAGCGAGCATGAGGCAATATAGGACACTAATTGTAAGAGGGGTAAGAGAGGCAGTCACAAGAACAAATAATGCAAGATTGGCATTTGATAGTCGACAGGAGCAAGATGAATCATCCAGCACCTTAGAAAGATTAGAAAGATTAAAAAGAAACTTTCAGTTATACTCAAGTGTGGATCCAGATAGTCCAGAAGGACAAGTTTTAGTTGAAATTCAATTTGTAACTAAGGCCTGGGTGGATATGCGAAGGAAATTGGAAAAGTTAGATGACTGGCAGGAAAAAGAAATGAACGAGTTATTAAGAGAGGTGCAAGAAGTATATCTAAGGAGGGACAAGGAGAAAACCAGGACAAAAGCAAAAATTATGGTAGCAGTAGCTAGAGAGAGTGCTAGATTTGAGAATAGTAAGTCACCAGGAGATGGAAAAAGCGAGTACACAGGTCCAAGAATAAGTGGGTTTAAAGATCAGCCAAGTAGAAGGTACAAGCCAGACATAGATAATAAGTCACCTTGGCCCGAAAGAAGACCACCTTGGGCAGAAATCACATGCTTTTATTGTGGTAAGAAAGGACATACCAGAAATTTCTGCAGAAAAAGAAAGATGGTTGAGGCTATTGCTCAGGAACAAGACACCTTAGGGAGAAGGCTGAAAGAAGAGGACTAGGGGTATCAGGGGCTATACTCTCTGAGGGACAATATTGGACATCAAAAGGAGCCCCTAGTAAACCTAGAAACTGGCCCTCATAGTGAGGAAATGGAATTTTTAGTGGATACTGAAGCAGATCCTTCAAGTATTTCAAAGTTTCCCAAGGGATGCAAATTAAGCAACTGAACCTGTAAAGTTAAAGGTGCAGAGAACAACCCTTTTGAAGTACCCATTATTGAAGAAGTACCTATAAAAGGAAGTTTCAGAGAAGGCTGTGCTGACCTGCTGTATATGCCTGATTTAGACTCTAACCTCTTAGGCTTTAGGGATTTACAAGTGCGGTTAAGAACAGGAGTAGTCCCTGAAGGAAAATGTATGGTAGTGAAAATGATGGTTTTAAAAGAAGAAGATGAGAGAGAGATAGATCTGAGAGTGTGGACAAAAGGAGGGGGTCGTGGACTGTTGGAAATTCCACCCATAGAAATCAAAATGAAACCTGACATTCTCCCAGTAAGAGTTAAACAATGTCCAATTTCTGTAGAAGGGAATGAGGGATTAACATCTGTAATTAAAGACTTAATTAAAGAAGGAATTTTAGAACCATGCATGTCTCCACATAACACCCCAATATTACCCATAAAGAAACCCAATGGTACATATCGGTTAGTCCAAGATTCATGAGAGGCAAATAAGCAAACTGTTACTCGATATCCAGTAGTAGCCAACCTGTATAATTCATTGAGCAAAGTACCATTGAGACATGCATGGTTTAGTGTTATAGATTTAAAAGATGCTTTCTGGTCCTGTCTGCTTGAGAAAGAAAGTAGAAAATGGTTTGCATTTGAATGGGAAGATGAGGAAACCGGGTCAAAACAACAATTAAAATGGACAAGGTTGCCTCAGGGATTCACGGAGTCACCAAACCTATTTGGCCATACCCTAGAAGAACTAATGAAACAGTTTATACCTGAAGAGGGATCTCAAATCCTACAGTATGTAGATGATCTATTAATTTCTGGGGAACAGAAAGAAGATGTACAAACAGCAACTGATAATTTACTGAACTTCCTAGGGGAAAAGGGGTTAAAAGTATCTAAAAGAAAGGTACAATTTGTGGAACCAGAAGTAAAGTATCTAGGCCGGATAAAAGGGAAAGGATATAAGAGATTAGATGCTGACGGAATTCAGGGAATACTGTCATTGTCAGCACCAAAACCAAAAACAGATGTGAGAAAATTAACAGGATTAATTAGGTATTGTAAATTATGGATAGATGGACGCACAAAATTAGTTAAGTTTCTATACAATAAATCAGTTGAAAATGAGCCCATAAGCTGGGATGAAAATGATGAGAAAATGTTAGAAGACCTAAAAGAAAAGCTGGCAAATGTTCCAGTATTAAGTTTATCAGATTTAAATAGACTGTTTGAACTACTTGTCAATGTAGAAGAAGGAATAGCTTATGGAGTTATTGTACAAGAATGGTGTAGGTTGCGAAAACCCATTGCTTATCTCTCCAAATTGCTGGATCCCGTAGTTAGAGGCTGGCCCACTTGTCTCCAGGCAGTGGCTGGAACTGTAACTCTTGTGGAGGAAGGTTACAAGTTGACATTAGGAAACAACATCAAGTTGTTTACTCCGCATGGTATAAAAGGTATACTAAGTAAGAAAGCCTGTCAATGGATTCCAGATAGCAGACTTTTAAAATATGAATTGATATTAAACAAAAGTGAAAATATAGAATTGACAACAACAAGGATCCAAAATCCTGCACAATTTTTATATGGAGAATCAAAAGAAGAATTGGAACATCACTGTCTTGAAACCATAGATTGGCAGATAAAAGTTAGAGAAGATTTATTAGAACTACCTTTACCTGAAGCAGATATACTGCTTATAGATGGTTCATCACATGTAGTAGATGGTAAGCGAATTTCAGGGTATGCTATTGTAAATGGACGTACGATGACAGTCATAGAAAAAGGAAAGCTTCCCAATAGTTGGTCTGCACAATGCTGTGAGCTATATGCATTATGGAAAGGGCTAAAATGGCTTGATCAAAGGAGTGGGACCATATTCACTGACTCAAAATATGCCTGTGGGGTAGTATATACTTTTGGGAAGATCTGGGCAGAGAGATGATTTGTTAACTCAAAGGGAAGAGCCGTAATTCATGGAGGCCTTATAAAGGCAGTGTTAGAAGCCTTGAAAAGACTAAAAGAAATCGCAGTGGTACATATAAAGGGACATCAAAAAGGCAATACCAGAGAAATAAAAGGGAGCAACTTGGCAGATGTAACTGCAAAAAAGGCCCCTCTAGAAGATTCTGAAAAGATCTTCAGGTTAAATGAAGTAGGAGATGGGAATGAGGAAGATCAAGAAAAGGAGGAGATTCCCTATATTTAATGAAAAAGAACAAGAGGAGTTACTAAACATGGTGCAGTCCAAAACGGAAAAGGAGAATGGAGGATACCAGACAGTAGACAAGTATTAAACAAGGCATTAACTGTAGAAGCGAAGGGAGACGACCCATCCTTTGATCAGCATCGAACTCCGATTTATTGATCCAACATGCACATTTTATAACTGCGTTAATTAAGTTCATACATATTACAAAACCCGAGCTCATCATTGGCGACAGATTACACACCAACCCCTCCTTTTGTTTTCAATACCTGTGGTTTGTTATTGAGAGCAAGACTTGTTTTTTCTCATCCTGTTATGAACGGTTCTCAAGGCATCCATGTTTGTCACTTTTGCTTTCCCATACTATCCAAGGACAAAATATTTACTTGTTATTAAAAAACAACCTGAGAACTTCTGCTGTTTACAGAAACGTCCCTGAGAATTTTGTTGTTTATAGGAACAGGCTTTGAGAATTTGCTGCTTACAGCTGCCTTTTACTTTCCAATCAGCTGTATATGATTATGGCATGTCTGAACAAAACTCTATAAGCCATGTCTGAGCAAAATTCTCCAACAAATTCCCCCTTTTTTCTTTTATGCACAAGGAGGTTTGTCTGCTAGGGTTTTTCTATTATTCTACTGACCATATCTTGAATACAATTAAAAATACAAGGTAAAATAAGTAAAAGCATTATAAGCACACTTAGTATCTCTATAAGGTTCCCCAGCCACGGTCTGAGCAATGGGGGTTAAAACCACCCCCAACTGAGCCATAATGTCCTGCCTTATCAGGCATTGCACGGTAGGTGGTAATTGGACTAAGAAAAGAAGGCTGTTAGCTGTTTTCATTCATGCCAACCCGGAGAGGAGGCGAATGGCTAGGGCTAATAATGCTGGAATCGACCCCAGTGTCCAACAAGCCTGAAAATGATCCTTTCTGTCCTTGAAATTCCACTTCCACCCTTTTCTTGGGTCTCTCAGAAAAGTTCAAAGTCAGTAAGGTAAGTCCTCCGGTGGATTCAAAACCATTTCCCCCCTCTCTTGTCCTTTTACAGTCTGTAATCCCTTAGTCATTTGGCTCAAATGGCACCAGCTGAGCAATTCTCAGTCCTTTGTTAGTTGGAGTGGTGGGAAAGTTGTATGCATCATAACATATAGTCCACACCAATGACGCCAAGCAAAACAAATAGTCCCAACAAATGCAGATCGTAAAATAAACATCTAGCATAAATCTATCTAACATCTCTCAAACTTAACAGCACTTAAAGCACTTAAAATATTTAAACTTAACAGAACTTAACATCACTTAAACTTAACAGAAATTAAACTCAACAGAACTTAGCAGAACTTAAGTTTAGCAGACCTTAAGTTTAACAAAACTTAACCTTAATAGAATTTAAACTTAACAGATTTTCAGATCAACAGAACTTACATGTAAAATCACTTAAATTTAACAGAACTTAACTGACTTTAAATTCTACATAACTTAAACCTAATATAATTTAATCTTAACAGAATCTAACTTCACTTAAACTTAATAACACTTAAACTTAGCAGAAATTAAACTGAACAGCACTTAAACCTAACAGGACATAAACTTAACAAAACTTAACCTTAACAGTATTTAACATTTAACGGCACTTAACAGATAATTTAACTTAAACTACTTAGCAACGGATAAAACTTACTATAGAAATAAAATATAGCATTTACTATGACTTACATACAGGCCTGATTCTAAAATACTAAGCTAAAACAACTTTTTTCATGTGTTTGCTGCAGTATTTTTGTACTTGAACGCACTTAAACATAAGAAGTTTTTTCAAGGTATACCTGTGGAAATATTCTTTTGAATTCAGTGCTTGCTTTTACATCTATCGCATCCAAGCAAAGTTCAAAGAACATAAAAAGCACACTCACTACATCTCACTCATACAATCACTTCAACACATCTTTAACATTTTTAAATTTTTCAAAATGCAATTTCAGAGTTTGATGTTCCACTGACCGAGCCATGTTAATGCAGGTGATTCTGACAGCATAATGGATGCTAAGCCAAATCGGCTGAAATTTGACTCACGCATTCAGTACGCTGATTTCTGTTTCACAGTCTCTACCAGGAAGAACAAAAAGTCTTTTTAACTTAGGAGAGGAGCGTCTGGATAGTAATGCTCCTTGGTGTCGCTTGTTTATTATCACTGGTTTCTTAATTGCAGTAGGGATATTTTCTTTTGATGACGAGAGTCACATTTATTACGGCTGTTAGGTCTAAAACTGAAGCTTTTTACCAGCTGCGGGGCGGAGGGGAAAACGCTGGCGCTGGAAAAGCGCTCTGGTCCCGCGCCGCTTGTGTCAGAGCAGGCGACCCCCCCGCACTGGGCTTCTATGGCGGCTCCGCTCCCCCCACGACTGCCTCTGCTACCACCGCTGCAGTGCAGCATTTCAGGCGGTCACTCGCCGCAGCTGCTGTCCATGGCGCAGCGCCCACGCCGAGTTCGGAGCGGCACAGCCCCGCAGGCGCCCCAAGCCGCGGCTGCTGCCTTGCACTCAGAGACATGCTGAAGTATTGTGCACTACCCGCCATAGCTTACTTAACTTCTTGGCAGTTTTATCACTCTCTAAAGTAGCCTCCCATAATAAATCACTGAATTTACGCCACTCGGTTAACTCATAAACCGTATGGGGGTTAATAAAAACTCCCCTACCGTAGCTGTAAGTCCACAGTCCTGGTAAATCCTTTTGCAAATCTACCCCCTTAACCTGCCTTTTTTGTAAAAAGGCAGTAAATAATTCGTATGCTGCTTGCCTTTCCATACCTAAAATCGTCAGTGCTGATTGCAGCCTCTTCAAGGTCTGTGCAGCACATATCAATCAGGCTCGCCTGTACGACACCCAAGGCACGACGCGTCTCAGCTTCGTTTTTATCCCTTTTTCTTTTGTTGCGTTTACTGCCGTCCCAGCTGCTCGGACCTGACCCGTGTCTTCGCTCCTCCGTGGTGCGTTGCTGTATCACGTCCGGATGTCACCATTTGTAGAAGCAAAGGGAGAAGACCCATCCTTTGATCAGCATCGAACTCCGATTTATTGATCAACCATGCACATTTTATAACTGTGTTAATTAAGTTCATACATATTACAAAACCCGAGCTCATCATTGGCGACAGATTACACACCAACCCCTCCTTTTGTTTTCAATACCTGTGGTTTGTTATTGAGAGCAAGATTTGTTTTTTCTCATCCTGTTATGAACGGTTCTCAAGGCATCCATGTTTGTCACTTTTGCTCTCCCATACTATCCAAGGACAAAATATTTACTTGTTATTAAAAAACAACCTGAGAACTTCTGCTGTTTACAGAAACGTCCCTGAGAATT
Organism: Melospiza melodia melodia; assembly: GCF_035770615.1. Taxonomy (NCBI): domain Eukaryota; kingdom Metazoa; phylum Chordata; class Aves; order Passeriformes; family Passerellidae; genus Melospiza; species Melospiza melodia. The sequence goes on along the minus strand of NC_086226.1, from coordinate 20,336,616 downwards.
TTGTTGTTTATAGGAACAGGCTTTGAGAATTTGCTGCTTACAGCTGCCTTTTACTTTCCAATCAGCTGTATATGATTATGGCATGTCTGAACAAAACTCTATAAGCCATGTCTGAGCAAAATTCTCCAACAATTAACCAGAAAGATATTACAGGACCTACATGCCTCAACCATTTGGGGTACTCAAGCTTTACATGATCACTTTATGAGAACTTACATGTGTATCGGGGTGTGGGAAATTGCCAAGATAATAACTCGAGAATGCATGGTATGTCAGAAGATAAGTAGGAAAACTAATGAGAAAATTACCTCAAGGAGGTAGAGAATTAGCGAAAAGGCCATTTCAATGTGTACAGATAGACTTTACAGAATTACCACAAGTACAGAGAGATAAGTATTTACTGGTGATAATAGATCATCTAACTCATTGGGTAGGGGCATACCCAACCACAAGAGCAACGGCCAAGACTGTAAGTAAAATCTTATTAGAAGAAATCATACCCCAATACGGAATGATTAATACTATTGACTCTGATAGAGGTCCTCATTTTACCACCAAGATATTACAACAAATAACAGAGGCCTTAAATATCATCTGAAGATTTCATACCCCATGGAGACCTCAAAGTTCCAGAAGAGTAAAGAGAATGAACAAGATAACAAGTTATCTTAAGATAACTCTCACAAAATTAACAGAAGAAACAAAAATGAATTGGTTAAGATGTCTCCCTCTGGCATTATTGAGAATAATGACTAAACCAAGGGCGGATATTGGGATTTCTCCGTATGAGATGATGTTTGGCTTACCTTTCTTAACTACTCCAGGTAATACAGGAACATATGAAGAAGGAGAATTTCGCATGAGAAAATATATAAAGACCATAACCTGCACTTTAGAGGAGTTAAGGAACAAGGGATACCTTTCTCAAACTACTCCTATTGATTTCAAAATCCACAAATTCCAGCCTGGTGACTGGGTGTTAATTAAGACCTGGAAGGACAACCACTAACTCCAAAATGGGAAGGTCTATTTCAAGTTTTACTCATCACAGAAATAGCCATTAGGATGCAAGAATGAGGATGGACACATGTCACCAGAGTAAAAGGGCCAGTTTCTGCTCTTGAGAGATGATCTCCCACTACAGATAAGTTAAAGAAGACATCAGGAACACCATAAGAACCACATAAGCTATAAGTTATAATAAGAACTTTGTTAGATTTATTATAAGATATTTAATTGAAAAGTTTTCAACATTCTTTTAACTTAAGGAAATGGTATTTATATATGAGAGTGAGATTATATGAATTATCAAAAACATGTTTTAATCTCTGGTATTCCCTGTTTCAGATCCTGTGATTTGAGAAGTGATAGAGCATTCTCCCATGCACCTAGCAATCTGGCCTTAAAAGAAAGGAAGAACAGGTTGATACAAAAGGGGAAGTAGACTCCTGCAACAGTAACCGGTAAGAACAGCACAGTAGTAAAAAAAGAGAAGGGGGGAGGGGGGCAAGACCAGATCAGGATATACTCTTGCCGAAAGGAGTCACTTATCCTCTTCGGAGGGGAGACATGAATGGGAGAGTAGCCTGTACCAGACCCCCATTCTATTGATCCTCTTAATTATCAGCATCAATAAGGGGGCAATACAATTGTGTGAAAAATGCTATCATCCTCTGTCTGCAGGAGAGTCTCAGACTGCTGTCCTCAGAACACACTTGAATCCAAGCCCCCAGTTGCATCAATTTTTTATCGTTAACTGCCTGTATAGCGGACGGCGAACTGTATTGGCTATTCAAAAATATAGGAAATTTTAAACAGAAGTTGTTTGGGGAATGCCCTATGAAAGAAAAATGGATCTATTCAGAAAGGAAACAGATTAAATGAGAAGTAAGACATGGGGCTTATGAACCAGATTTAACAGAACTATTTATAAATCGGAAAAACAACCCCAATTTTGGAAAGCCCCAAAAAGTCTTTATTGGTTATGTGAAAGAACTGCTTGTGCCATGTTTAATCCAAGTTGTCACGAAAACAGTACTCAGCTCCCTCAAACTTAGCCTGAAGGCTGGAGCCAAGAATGGAAAGACAAAGAACATTCTGCTATTACAGGAGCATGAAGTAGGAACTGCCCAATGCTCAAAGGCTGTAGAGACACCTGGTGAAATGTATAGCAAATACTGGACGTTGAGACAACTATACACGATTGAAAAGAAAACATGTTAAAGAACTGATTAAAGGACTGGTTAAGAAAGTAATTAAATAACTGTCAAGAGACTTAAATAGTTGATGCAGGCTAAAGCCCGATCAAAGTTTTAGAGGGGGGAGTTGTTATAGGTAAAAGTTAAGTTATGTTAAATTAGGGTATAGTTCAATTATATTGTAAAAATTATGTTATAGTAATTGCATTATGTTAAGAGTGGGGAGGGTTATTAGAATATTCTAGGAGAAGGGTCCAGGGTTTGGTGGAAGGGCAGTCTGGCAGGGCAAGGTGAGGTTGAAGAGGGATTGGATGGGAGATCTGACCAATCATTCTAAGCCCTGCAGAAATGATTGGTACGGAACGAACAGCGTTAAAGACCAATGAGAAGCCTGGAAATGGACAAATCCTGGACTCAAAGGGGGCTGTAAATGGGGGGAGTTCAGTTGGGTCAGGATTCTTCGTTTTGGAAACTTGTTTCCTGGGGAGAACCCAGTGCACTTGGGGGTAGCGCACTGTTCTGTTTTTGGCTCGCCGTGTGGGTGCTTGGGCTTATCCTAGGTACTCCGTTCCTTGCAGCTATTTTAATAAACGAGAATCTCTTTCTCCAGAGAAGGTTTGGCCTTGTTCATATTCATAACAGTATTGCACACTCACCCCTGAATTATGGTTCTTTTCCTTCTTACAATGCGCTTCCCTGAACTATTTCCCTCTTTGCAGCTGTTTTTTAATATCTTTCATTGCTAAAACTTTTAACCAGTGTTAGAGACATTTATTTCCATCTCATTGCTTCTATACAGGGAATTACTCAGATGAAATCCCACTCAATATGTAATATAAGCCTTTTGATACCTTTTATCATTAAAAGCTGGGATTTGCTTGTCCTTTTAAATCCTTTTGGAGCAGTAGGATTCTCTCTGAATCAGTCTGTAAGTTTGCAGTCAGAACTGTAAGAACTCCTGCTTGAAGTTCTCCTTGGAAATTCACCGTAACTTCCTAAGGCAGATCCCTATTTAAGCTCTCTATGCCCTCTTGGATCAAAAGGTAAATATCCTTGGAGGTTAAAGGGATTGTAACTTTTTGCATGCTGTAAATGTTCTTGTTTGTGCAAGCTGGAGGAGGAATTCTCCTCTGAAGATACTCAAACCTTCCTTTTACAAGGAGGGAGGGCTGATTTTATAGCCTATTCAGATGTACTGTGCTTACGGCAGAGTCCTGCTCACAGTCTTTATCTGGAAGGTCTTTTTTCATTTCTGCAAGAGAACCATCTCAGATATTGAGCTGTAAGCATGAGGGCAGCCTTGTATTTTAACAATAGGACTTTGACTTTCTGGCACTCTAGGAGCGTAATTTCTGAGTTGTCACAGGGCTGTAGCATTGGTACCTCTCAGCTCTGAGAGACCCAATGCACAGTGCTGGAGTCCTTAGTATTAGCACCAACACCTGTCCTTTGCCTACTGGAAAAGGTTTATATGTAAGAACCTCTCATGGTCCTTTCTATGGTACATTATTGAGTCTGAAAAGATTTGAAACATACTCCCTAATATGTTCTCACATAGGCTTCAAAAGACTGCCAGACCAGGCTTTAAGTTTCTCCTGGACAATTTAAAAATGCTCTCTTTCTGCCTGCTTGTCTCCACATTTGAGCTTAAAACTGTCTTTATGGCAATTTCTCACTTGACTAAGGAAATGGTTTATGCAATCTACCAGATTAATATCAAAGTGTTATGTCAGACTGGCCTCCTTCCTGCCCATATTCCAGATACTGGACCTTGGATATAGATACTTATATTACCTAGAAATGATTCCTCAGAGAATGAACTAGAAATTTGCTACTGATGGGATAGCAGTTGCTTCTGGAAAGTAGGTATCTTACTTTTTCAGTGGAGATGATAACTATCATCTAAATTTTAGATACTTAGGGCAAATTCATCACACAACATATTGTTAGGTTTTCCAAGGTTAAGCTTCCTCTTAAACAAAAGATGTCTAGGATTCTGGTAGTACATAGTCTTGTCTGTATGACTCCAGAAAAAAATAATAAAATATTTTGTTTTAAAAATAATTTGTCTACAATATTTTTACAGATATAGGAAGAGTAGAAAGCTTGTGCATTATCATATGAGAATAATTCCCTTGCTTAAAAAAATAATTGTAAAAAATCATTGTACATCACATACTATTGTGATGGACAAAGACTGGAGGTTTTGTGTAAATGATGGATAATTTCTTTACGTATGTGTGGAGTGTAGAAAAAATATCTTTTATTTGCTAGGGCAACTTATGAATTGATCCATACTAACTTTTAGGATTGTGAAGTCTGTCTTTACTCATAGTATAAATTAGAGAATTTATAGAGAACATAATTGTATGTTTTCTACATCCAGATGAGAAATTTGTAGCTGAAAGAAAACCTGACTGCTGGAATGAATTTCAGCTTTCACCTGGAGACCTGAAGAAAACTACTCCTCATGAGGCATCTCACTTGTTGCTTTCCTTATAATGTCTTTATTGTGATTTTCTTTCTTTTTACAGTGATGTTCTCAAAAAAGCCCTGCAACCAGCTGTAGTGCTGAGAATATATAAATACAAAATATATTATCTGTATGCATCCAGGATATTGTATTGCTATGCTTTGAAACAATGACTGTTAAAAAACTAAAAGCTTTAATGGAAAAATATATTTTGAAAGTTGCCCTTGAAAACACACTAAATAAATCTCTGAGTTGTGATGGTTTCACTGGCTGAGTATTCAGGATAATAGCAAAAAACTTAGCTTTACCTTCTTATTCTTATTCTTTGAAGTGGCCGTCAGTGATGTTAGGGTATACCTCTCTTTTTTACAGTAAAACCCATACAAGCCCCTTCTCTTGACCCTCTCAAACTATTTCCCATCTGATATGACCAGTCCAAAATATCTCATCATTTTGGTCCTGAAGGAGTTACTTGAAAGGCTCCTTAGGACACATAAATTGTTTCTTCCTAAATTATGTATGTAAAAGAGCCTAAAGTCATTGGATAAAAATACTGCTTGTTTTTTCCTTCCTGTTTCTGTGTCTCATCATCATGGTAAATTAAAATGTGGGAAAATTCAGATATTGCTTCTCTGATTCCTTCGGGAGAGCTCACTGGAGGATTCAAAAACACAGTCTGTAAGCATATAACACATAATACAAAGGGCAGAGAATTAATAATCTTAACAAAGACCATCTTTTATGCCTGAAGGTTTCTAAGGCCCTCAGATAAAATAATAATGGATGGAAAAGAAGTTTTAAAAGGAGTAGTGAAGATAATTCTTTCTATGGCAGTACTATTACTTTTTGAGCTAGCAGAGGAAGTTCTTACAAAAACATACATAAGACATGGATTTTGAATTTGTATACCAAAGAAAACCCCAAAAGAAATTATTTAAAAAAATTCTTCTCATAGACACTTCTTACACAATACAAATGAAAAAGAGAAAGGAATCTAGTATCTTTCTTTCTTTTTACAAGTCATCCCTAAGACAGATTTCTCTGCAGCTCAATCTTACTAGTGCAGGTTTACGCAGACACAGATTTTATGCTTTACAGAAAAGCATAGTTACATCTCTTCAGCTCCTAGTAAAGATTTAATAGGAGATGCCAGAATTTAGTTGTAGAATCACTGAATCATAGATAATTTGTATTGTAAGAGACCTTAAAAGTCATCTAGTTCCAATCCCCCTTTACCCTCAACCAGGTTGCTCCAAGCGCCATCCAACCTGCCCTTGAATACTTCCAGGGATGAGGCATCCACAGCTTCTCTGGGCAACCTGTGCCAGGGTGTCACCACCCTCACAGTAAAGAGCATCCTCCTAATATCTATCCTAAACTTAATTTTTTTTCAGTTTGAATCCATTCCCCTTTGCCATGTCACTTCCAGTTTAGGAAGGATGTTGAGATGCTGGAGTGTGTTCAGAAAAGGACAACAAGGCTGTTGAAGGGCTTAGAAGACCTATCAGGAGTGGCTCCGGGTGCTGGGGTTGTTGTTGTCATGGTTTGACACTGGCACAAAGCCAGTGCCCCCATGACAATACCCTCTCCCTGGTGTCTGCTGTGAGATGTGACCAGGAATAAGCAAAGCAGGCTCCTACTTAAAAATAAAGAAAACTTTATTAACTACACTACAAGAAAATAGCTAAACTACAAGGAAAGAGAAAAACACACAAGGAAAATGCAAACCTTACAAAAACATTTTCCTCCTCCCTCCACCAAATTCTAATACAATACATCTCCCAAATCACCTACTCTTGGTCCGGCACCACCCTTTAGAATACTTAATCCTCAGTTCATCAAGATGAGAAGGAGTCTTTCTTTGTGCCATGGACTTCTTGTCACATGTAGCACCACCCGGAGATCCTTTGCCATCGTGACATCTTCCTTCCATGCCAAGTGCTCTCACCACTGCGCATGGACCAGGGCTGCTTCTAGGGTTGTCTTTCAAGGATGCCTTGTCTCCTTCCAAAAAGGCACAGTCTCAACTTTGGGGCATCTGTCCCCCCCATGTTTTTTGCACCCACTGGGGCCAAGGGGTACCCACAATGAACCCTCCTGGTTCTGAGGCATTGTCCATCCTGGAAGCAGTCTCTGTATCACAAGGAAACAGTCCATGGCTATACAAAAAAAAAGAGTCCAGCAAAAAATGCCACTCCATCTTCTGTATTTTTCCAACATGTCTCTCTCTCTGCCCAGACCTTCATCACTCTTCTAGGAAGGGTTAATGTTCTGTAAAGTTTTCATTGTCCACAAAGGGGTTAAAAGCTCCCACAAGCGGCTGGACATCGCTGGACATTGCTGCCTCCTCTGCCTCCTTCCCCCCCCTTTCCTCCTTCTCAGCTGTGCTGCCTGCTGCCGCACTTGTTTATCAAGTTTCAAGGTAACTCTCAGGCATGGCTCTGTTTCTCTTTCTGTCTCTGTCTCCCAGAAGTGGGAGGGGGGAATACTTCTCAGTAGTTCTTCGATGCTTCCACCCTTGGGCCCCTCAAGGTCAGGCCCACCTCTCCCAGGCCGCATGGCTCTCCCCTCCGCTCAGCAGCTGGGCCAGGGGAGGAGTTGAACTCTCTCCCACCAGAAATCCCAAAGAGAACCTTCCAAGGGGGAGCCCTGCTTTTAATCCTGTGTTCTCAGAGGCGGATCCAAATGGCCACATCAGGTGCCAATATTTAATCTGAGCACCCATTGGTTTCACTACAGCATCCCAGAAATCCCATTTCCAGTCAAACCACCACACTGTGCCAGGGTGTCACCACCTTCACAGTAAAGAACATCCTCCTAATATCTATCCTACACTTAATTTTTTTTTCAGTTTGAATACATTTCCCTTTGCCATGCTTTTATCAAAAGGCAACTTGTAGCCTTTTCTGATACTGGAAGGTGCTATATTACTAGGTTATCTAGAGTCGTTTTAGAAATCCCACACACTGGAAGAAAATAAAAAAAAAAAAGAAAGAAAATCAACCCCAGTTTAGGAAGGATGTTGAGATGCTGGAGTGTGTCCAGAAAAGGACAACAAGGCTGGGGAAGGGCTTAGAAGACCTATCAGGAGCAGCTACGGGAGCTGGGGTTGTTGATCTGGCAGAAAAGGGGGCTTGAGGGAGATCTTATCACTCTACAACTGCCTGAGAGGAGAGTGTAGCCAGGTGGGACTTGATCTGTTCTTCCAGACAACGGGTGACAGGATGAGAGGACACAGACTTAAGCTGCACCAGGAAAAGTTTTGGCTGGACATTAGGAAGAAGGTCTTCACAGAAGGGTTGATTTGGCATTGGAATGGGCTGCCCAGGGAGGTAGTGGAGTCACTTTCCCTGGAGTTGTTTAAGAAAAGACTGGATGTGGCACTCAGTGCCATGGTATAGGTGACAAGGTGGTGTTAGGTCACAGGTTGGACTCTAAGATCTCTTTCAACATAGCTGATTCTGTGATTCCCTGATTCTGTGAAAATAAATAAAATAGTCAGTTAGAAAAAGTGTATTTTGTGACTTTTAAAATTTTTCTTTAATTGTATCTGTTGATTTACATAGGTTTGAATGAGGACAGTGGTTAAAAGGATATGGCATCATCAACTATGATTTTGCACAGCATTAAATTCAGGTCCATATAGCTGAATCTTGTCGGAACGCAGGAAATTCCTCTGGCTGCCCTGGAGGTCTCAAGCCCCTGCCCAGGGGGCTCAGAGACCTTGGCACAGGGCCCAAGACCCCCGTGCCTTTGATTTAGCCCTAGGAAAAAATAATTACCAACCTTATATGAAGAATTACAAGCCACAAAAGTTTAAGTAGAATGATAGGGAATTTATCACGGGGAAAAAAATAGATTTTTGGGGTTTTTTAAATGGGAGTTCAGGGGGAAAGATGGAGGAATCTGGGTGTGTCCAGCCTTCCTCCTTCTTCTTCTTGGCCTCCATCTTCTGCTGTGATGTTGGCACTTTTAGATTAGTTTAGAGTAGAAGCTCACTGTCTAACTTAAGTGATAAGTATTGGAAAGTAATTGCAAATATTGTACACATATTTGTGTAATACTAAATATTACACAATATTTACAATTACACAATTAATATTGTGTAATTGTAAATATTATACACATATACATAGTTTTAGTATAAAAAGATAACACCGCCCTGGGGGAGGAAGAGTGCCTCTGACTGTCTTGCTGAGCAGACCTCTGTGACAGTGGTCACAAGGATTTTTCAGGATGAAGAGAGAGGTGAGAATGTTGACCTCATGTTCAGAAGGCTTGAGGCTTTATTATTTTATGATATATATACTACATTATGACTATACTAAAAGGAAATAGAAGGAAAAGTTCTCAGAAGGCTAGCTATGCTAAGAATAGAAAAGAATTAATAGCAAAGCTCTGTCTCTCAGCAGAGAGCAAGACCCAGCTCTGCCATGAGTGGTTAGTAAATCCAAACATCCACAGGAAACCAATCACGGATCCACCTGTTGCATTCCACAGCAGCAGATAACCATTGTTTACATTTTGTTGCTGAGGCCACAGCTTCTCAGAAGGGAGAAAAATCCCAAGAAAGGATTTTTCACAAAAGATGTCTGTGACAGGCCTCGGCTGGACAAGAGAAAGAATTTTATAGATAAGATACAATAAACAACCTTGACACCAAGAAATGAAGAGTTCTGACTCCTTCTTTGACTGACGCGCTAGGAAAAGAGATTTTCTAACTTATCTTGGAGTCACTCTGACCAGAGACCCTTAGAGAATCTGTCAGGTAAAATTCAATGTAAATTTTGTCTTGATTCTGTCTCATTGATCTCATCAGCTCTACTGAAGGCTTCTGACTTTGGGGTTATACTGAACCACACTAAAATAAATATATACCAGTCAGACATAAGCAGGAAGAGTTTCCCACTATTCATTCTAATATTAATCTTAATTTTCAACACCAGTTTAATATTTTATTCTGTCAAAAGTTTGTTTATTGTATTTCTTTCAATATGCGGTCTTTTCATAGCTGCTTTGTAGCTACTAATTCTAATTGAAGTAATAAAATCTCATTTTTGTCTACATAAAAAATGGTCATGTGTTATGCATTATTCTGCTCAGAATGACTACATATGAAATGCAGCACTTGCTTTCCCCAGAATATCAGAAGATGTGCAGTAATAACTCATTACAATCATTTATTTTGAGATGAGCCTTATGAAAAACCTTTTGAGATATTTTGAAGTGTCTTGGGTCTGGCTGTTGTCTCTGCCCCAACATGTGTGGGATGGTTCTGGGGCAGCCCGCACTCCGAAGAATGAGACTGGACTCTTCACTTTTCTGTCTTCAGGTTGTTTATTATTTCTTATCTACAAAATTTTCTTTCTGCCCAGCCGAGGTCTGAACAGCAAGGCAGCCAAAGGCACTCTGACTGTCCCTGAGGCATTGTAGTCTTTATATACTACAAACTATGTGTATCATATTTACTTTTAATTCCCAATACCTATCACCTATGTTAGACAGTGCACTTCTACTCTAAACCAATCCCCAAGTGCCAACATCATCACAGAAAATGGATGACAAGAAGAAGAAAGAGGAAGGACGAGACATGGCCTGATTCCTCCATCTTGTCCCCATAACCCCTATACCAAAAACCTTAAAATCTAGATTTTCACCCTGCAAATATATCGTTCCTGTACCTTTCAAACCCGTGTGACTCTCATGTCCTCATACGCAGGTGGCAAATCACTAGAAGGATGAAAGTCAAGCTACCAGGTGTTCCTGGCAACATTCCAGGACTTCCAAGCCCCCCAAGAGGGTTCTTGGCAACTCTGGAGATCCGAGGGATGTGCTGAGTTCCCACAGAAGTGCATATTTATCAAGAGTTAAGAGTTTGCTGGCTTAATATTTGTTTACTTCATGAGGGACAAAAGGGACCTTGCCTGTTTCCCTATGGGCAGAAATTACCATGTCATCAAACCAAGAACTAGTGCATGCAATTCATGTATTTACAGTGTTGAGACCAGGTAAAAAGGAATTCTTTGTCCTACTGAGCAAATACAGTGTCAGAAGCCCTGAACTTCTTCATGGAATTTCATGAACTTTCATGAACTTCCTGAACTGTTTCAATGGAAAGTAGTAAGAGAGTGACTCAACACACCCAAGAGTTTTTCACAAGGGTTCAGATTATTAGAAGAACTTAGTTGATTGCAAAGGCTAAAACTGGTTGTTATTAATCTGGACCTTAAAGCAACTTAATTAATAAAATAGGATTTTCACATAAAATCTCTAATTACTCTAGCAATCAGAGTAATCCAATACATTTTCTCAATTACAGATAGTAGGAAAATAAAAGAAAATCTGCTATTGGCTAAATAACTTACTTTTTTGTGATTTTGAAGAGCAAGTGAGGGTAGACTGATAAATAAGTTGTTGGGCCAAAAAATTAGACCCTCTCTCCATTCTGTTTCATATTAATGGAGGCCATTCAACAGATATTTTAATGGTAAACTGTTAGATAATGTTTAAATTTTTTTTCTAGGCTATTACTAAGATACAAATTTATCTAGTGATTCTGAGTGGACTGCTGCGACAGCATTTAAAATGGTATGTCAGATGTGACTCATTGAATTATACCATTTTAGTAAATGAAACTATTTTCTTAATTTTCCTTATTTCTCATTATTTCATTAATTATTTCACATTTCAATTTTCATTATTTCTCATTATTTCATTAATTTACATGTTTAGCTATTTAAATAATTAAGGTTTTAAAGAAATGGGTTAACAAATTTGAGGTGGTGCTAGGTTCAACATCACTCTAGTGAAGAAGGGAAAATATTTGTCAAGTGTTCACAAATTGAAAATTCACTTCCATTTCAGTGTTCAAGTCCTAATTCAAAGCTATTTGACTCCATGAATTTTTCTCATGCGGAAGACTTACTGAACACTCACCCTTGGAAGGTTCATGGCTAATAGACATCTTGTGTAATGCAAGCAAGTTAAATATTCTTCTCTCGAGAGCTGCCTCATTCCAGGTAACTGCAAAACCTCTATGATCTCTCCATGCCAAACCAACATCTTGTATGTGCAGGATTTACTAAAAGACTTCCATACACTGTTGGGTTGCATTTTCGTGGGTAGAACAGTGTAGAAATTGGCACTTGGTTGATGTTGTCAGCAGCACTGATAGAACAGGAAAGCACGGTAGAATAGTCATGGTCAGAACTGTAGAATGTCTCTTACAATGTAAAAGATAAGGAGCAAAAAAAAAGGTCTAATCCTGCTGCTCTTCTCAATGCATCATGATACCCCACCTCCTACCCATATGGATTAGTCCTCAGAAAGCCAAACCAGTAAATCACATAATAATCAGGTTTTTTTATAAAGCTTCTGTGTCTCAGTAGTATTGATAAATAGAGGAAGTGGAAGGGTTTTTTTCTGAGCAAAGTGGCTGGGGATAGATTCAGCCTCGACACACTGTCTTTCTTCAGGGAAAGCAATTCTCACAAAAAATAAATGGCACAATAGTAAAGGTCAGAAACATGGCTTACATTGTTATCTAAGAGGCTTTTTGGTACCAGTATGATAGGTTAATCCAACCAGCAGGGAGAATCCTGTGGTGGTGCTGGTGGAGAAAATACAGGATGTTATTCAGTCTGGTAATCATAGAGAGGAGTAGCTCTGATGGACAGTGAGGTATACTAATTATACAAGCAGAACAAATGCATGTGGGCTTATTCAGCTACTCACCACATAAAGCATAATTTTCAAGAGTCAGACACACAGATGCAATGTCTTATGGGATTGCTTGGCAAGCCTTTGAATGAAGAGGTTAGGCAATGGCAGAGATCTACACAATTATATGTAGACTGCATACTAGTGGGAACTCATGGGAAGGTGGACAAAATGTTGGCTTTTGTGTTTTTCCTGGAAATCGGCCTGGCATTTTTCTGCCTGCATCATCATCTGCAGTACCTCTTTCTGCTTCCACCCAGATTTGCATTCGTTGATCAATGCAACCTCAAAGTAGAAAAGTGACTAACATATGCACTCATAGTCCACCCTGCAATAGAATTAAGAATGTCAAAATACTTCCTCATTTTAATGATGTTTGTTACATGGTACTGTGCAGTCCACTTCTCTTCTAGAAGTTCTTCAGAACTGAGGAAAATGGAAGATCAGGGATTATTTTAAACTCAAAAATACAATGCCTTAATGCCCGGGTTGTGGTACAACAAAAGGAATATTGGAAGAGAGACAGTTAAATTTTACATCCCATCCTCACTGATGCTTTAGTGTAGAAGATGAGGAAAGAAGACATGGGATCACATCTCTAATTGGCTTGAGATGTACTGGGTACACAGCCAATATAATATATTTTCTTAAAACACGTGTCATCTGTCCCACAGGAAAGGGAATGAGATGCCCTGCCTTATGGGAGTAGGTTAATTTGTTTTTCATGGGTCTTTTTTATATTTACTTATGTTTGGAATAAAGTCTGCTACGAATTTATAGTACTTCATTTATAGTATATCATTAAGATTTGCAGATAGTTTGAAGCTGATTTCTGCCATAGATGGTCAGGATATACTTCTAGGAAATATACACGAAGATATTACAGTATGACAGAGAAAATACATTTTTCTGCCTTTTTTTCATTAACTTCTGTTCAAGTCTTGCTGTTGATGAAAAGTAATATATTGATTTCTATGCAGAGGCAGAAGTCTTAGCTTCCTCCAAGTCAGTGTGTAAGCCTGGGAGATGCAAGAGCAGGAGTTTATTTTCGTGAGCCTTTGCAAGATATGTTTCAACTGAAACATGTCATGCTTTCAATATGGCATGAGCGTTCTTAGAGTCTCAAGTACTAGGAATTCGGAGCTGCACTCATGGCACATGGGTTATGCTGCCTGGCCCCACAACCCAGAGATCTGTACTTCAGCTTGATATTTGGTCTGAAGTGACTGATTTCTTTACTACAGGAAACATTTCACACGCATGGCCATATTCACAACACCTTGCCATGTATTTACAATTCTCTACCTTGAATATTTAATTTTATGCAAATGTTCACTAGATTTTAAAAACAGTTTTAGCCTAGTTTTCTTTGAATTGTCATTTCCTATACCAGTTTTTACGAGCCGGTGGAAGCTTCTTTTTCTTGTTTATTCTACTGTATTTATTTTGAAAGCAATATGTGAGCAAATCAAGAGTTTCATAAAATTAAAAAAACTAAAATTATGACTGTGAAAACAAAGGCAGTCTTAACTATAATCAAACAGGAGGAGATAGATGTTCATAAAATTTCTAGATATTCATAAATTTTCTTGAGCACAATATTTTGTTCTCTTACTGCAGTCCAGCTCATGTTGGTTTGTGCCATGCCCAGAAGTCCCTGTTGCTCAGATTCTATAAGTCTACATCTAATGGTTTGCGCACAACATCAAAATAAGCAGGGAAGAGTGATGAAGAGCAAGCTTTATGGTCTCCCTCTGTGCTTTGGTAACCATGAGACCCTAATTACTTTTCTCTCTCCCTGTCTCTCCCCACAAGCTAGCCTACATCTGCAGGAACAGGCAGTATTTAGACAAATCCACCAATAGAAACTGTTTTTTCAGACTTATATCTCCAATTTATTGTGACTTCCTTGTTTCCAAATTCAGAGTAATAGAATCTGAAGCTCATTAGTAGCCATATTTTTTCTAGAATTCAATATTTTGTGTTTGAAATAGATCGTATTTGTACATATAAGATCTTCAGGAAGACCTTAGAGCACCTCCCAGTAACTGAAGGAGTTCTAAGACAGCTGAAGAGGGACTTTTGACAAAGGCATCGAGTGATAGAAAAGTAGGAATCGCTTAAAATGGACAGAAATTAGGTTTAGATTAGATATTAGGAGGATTTTCTTTGTTGTGAGGATGGTGAAGCTCTGGCACAGGTTTCCCAGAAAACCTATGGATGTCCCTTCCTTGGAAGTGTTTGAGACCAAGTTGAAGAGGGCTTGGAGAAACCTGGTCTAGCAGAAGGTGTCCCTGTCTAGGGCAGGGGGTTATAGCTACATGGTCTTTTAGGACCCTTACAAGCTAAACCATTGTATAATTCTCTGATTTTATTTTAATTAAAAATATATAGGCTCAAGATTCTGCACTGAGTTTTAGAGATTGTTTTAGGTTTGTGAGGGTTGCAATCCAAACTCATCCAGAAATGTTAACAAACTGAAGCAATGCCTGGCACACAAGCATTAGCAAAGTTTTTGATGCAGAGACCTACAGTACCTAGTGTTACGTACTGCTGACCTAAAATCCTCACAACATTTTTCAATCTCATTATTGAGATAGTGGTGTTGAAATCTGCTGCTCTTTCAGCTGGAGTTCAGGTACCTCAACTGTGGACAAATAATAATTTCATAATTAGTATTTGGGTTATGCTCAAATATAATCATAATTTACTTTCCAGCCTGCTGTTTTAAGAAGATTGCTGTGCCAATTTAAGAAATAGCTGTAAAATTAAGGTCGGGCCTTAGGTCAGTCTGGTATGCAGGTTTCATAATGGTTTGCTGAAACAACAAAGGGAATGTGAAGCAAATGGCAAAAGCATCAACAAAAATACTGATCAGCACTTCTATTGAGGCTTGGTTTCACTGAATTTGTGCCTCACATGAGAGTCTCTGGCTCTCACTTAGAAAAGTACTTAGGAATGTATCTAGGAACACATGAAGTAATTTGAAGTTATTAAAAATTCTTATTTGAAAAAGGGGACATGGCTTTAGCTATAAAAATATTATCAAAACCACATCCAACACATTTGCTACTGTTTTGTGTATTTGCTTGCCATTACCTGGAAATGAAAATCACTCTAACAATACTAACCATGAGTGGAAATCTGACAGTCAAAATTTTAAGTATTTTATTCATTTGTGGTCAGGACCCTGGACGCAAAGGAACACTAACACATCTTCATCTGTTTGGAGGAGGGGCGGAAGGGGTTTAATTCTTAGAAAATTTATTATTTGGTCAGGCTTACAGTTCTTATTGAGTGAGCTTTTTCCGCATCTGCTGATACAAAGCTTTATTAATAGATCAAGAAATAGAATTAAATGTCATTGAATTTCAGAATACAGGAAATTAACTGCTAAAATAAAAACACGCTCTATGTTAGTATGTTATATGAACTGATTTTCTGTAGTGTTGAATTCCTAGTGAGGTTGCTTGGAGCTGTATTGCATCTTTAAATATCCAAGGTAAGATTCTATGGCAATCAATTACAAAATTTTTCTGATTTTAAAAGAAGAAAATTCTCTCATGAGTTCACCCTACATGTTAGACATTCATATTTGGAAATATAATGTGGAAATATTTTGTAATAATTTAGAAAGTTGAAGGTCTGACTTAGAGCTTTGTACTAAAGCAGGACAGAGCCTTCCAATGTCTTGGGTACACATATCCTAATGGAAGTGGAAGGTTAACCAGTTAACATCTCACATGGTCCTTTCTGAAAGTGTCTATTTTGGGGAAAAGAGATTAAAATGTGATGATTAAAATGTTCATAAATGTTCATAAGATGTTCATTAAAATGTTCATAAATGTTCATTAAAATGTTCATAAATGATGATGATGATTAAAATGTGATGAAAAGAGATTAAAATGTGATGATTAAAACGTTCATAAGGATGAAAATTTTTTCCAGGTTTCTGAATTTTTCATGAGACGTTCTTTTTCTTGACTTATTATTTGGAAAAAAAATCATTTAAGTCTTTCCAGGTAATACACAGGAATCCCATGTGGTCCTGTTGGATTGCACTGTAGTTAGATGCATCAAAAAGTGACATTGTCTAAAGCCTGCATCAAGACATTTGCTGTGATGCTGTAGTTGTGTTATACCCACAAAACTTACCCACACTTGTCGCCATGCTATTTTAAATTTAGAGAACGGTGACTTCGCTGTTAGTAGGCACCATGACTGAACAAGAGATGAGCTGAAAAAAATGCAAACAAATTGAATTTTAAATGCTATTAAATAATCCAGAAATCTCAACAGGGGGTTTATACTCACCTTTCGCACCTTCTGCATGGAGATAATTCAGAATATATGATACTAGGCAAGGAAATTCTTTCTATTTCTTGGGAAAGTGTACAGAATAAATATGTATCCTGTGTTACTAAAAAGTGATATAATCAACAGGAATTGTGTCACAACAGTTATTTTATAATTCCTTACTAGTGACACAGTTTTTGAGGTCTTAATTGCACAATTTTTTCCATTACATGTCTTTCTAAAATATACACAGAGAGTATGAGAAGGTTATATGTGTTTCAGAGTGACAGCATGAATAATTTTAGATTCAATACAAAAAGGTATGAACATATCACAGTTTTGGTTTTTTTTCTCAAGCTCCTTAGAAGAAGAATGACTCCATTTTAGTTAAGTCAAATTTTAAAAAGGACACTTTAAAAATATGCTATCAGTCTGTGTGCAACATGAGCTTCAATAAATAGTAGTATTCTGAGGGGAAGTTGTATTCTGGTGGCACCCAGTCAATTCTGCTTCACATTATGAAATAGTGAGAAACAGAAGAAAACTGCAGCTGTGAGCTGCCATATAACAGATCCAGTATTTTATTGCACAAGATTGACATGTCAGAAGCTGATCTAGCATATCCACCTGCAAAACTTTACAGATAATAACTTTTCATTGGACACAGGATATTGTCTTTAAAATTTGCCTTAGTTTCAAAAAGAGAAAACTTTGATTATCCTAAAGGGCTCTTTCAACCCAAATTATTCTAAAGGATAGACATGAAATTCTGAATGGCTTGGGCAATATGAAAACCTCTTTTTCTAGTAAGCATAATAGTTTAAAACAGTCCATTTGCAAAGGAACTGCATCTTATGTTATTTCCCAGGTAGCATATCTCCTCCTGCAGGGAAATTTTTTTATTTTTTTTTAAATCTGAATGTCTTTTGTCTAGGTGATGGGAGCCCATGTCTCCCATTTCCCACGACAGTTTAATGTAGTCAGTGGGGTATGCATTTCAAAAATTTTTAACATACCTCTAAAGACTGTATTTACCTCTCCTTGTGCGTGCACTGTCCCAGCAAAGCAAAGCTGTGCTGTGGGAGGAGGGTGACTGGGCAATGGATGCTTCTCCAGCCAACCCTGAAGGGACCAAGGAAGAAATTTTGTGTTTGACCTGGGAATGAGAACTGTCACTTCTGCTGCTGATTAACTTGCTGCTGATCTGGCCATGGCTTTCTCAAGGGTAGGGCTTTTATGCCAGGTACAAAGAGGTGCAATTCTTAAGACTGGCAGTGGCAAATAAGGGGATCAGTGCAATTAGTACCCAAATTTAGAAAGAGGAAAGTCACTCCTTTTGGAGGATAAATTTCTTAATATCTCTTACTATTTACTGTAAAAATATGGTGTGTAGCATAACCAGTGTCAGCTGTGTGATGGCTCTTTACCCAGTATCAGGGAGCTCTCTATCCAGGTTTGGAGGCACAGGAACATCAACCCCAGTCACCGTAGTAATCTCAAATAAATTACCAAGCTGGAAAAAATATGCCTACCTGCTAGGCAGGTCTTTTCCTACCACAAATTTGGAAAATAGTTAATAAGTATTTCTGTCCCTAATACTGTCTGTTTTTTTATATTTTGCTGAGTGGTTAAAAAATAAAATAAAAATGAAAAGAAACATCAGGTCTTGCGCTGAAATGTGCCTTTTCAAGGAGTGATTTCCTCTCTTCCTAAAGGAGCATTTGATGAGACATAAAATGCTGGAGAGTTACTTGGAAAGCTTTTTACAAACCGCAGCGAAATGGATACTCAGTGATAATGAGAAGAAAGAAATTAAATTTTTTGTGCAAGTGTTCGAAGTGACTTGTCTTCAGCCATAGAAATAATCTCTCTGGGATTTCATTGACAGAAATATGTGCAGTGAGGGTGTTTGCATCACAGTCCCACCTAATACAGCAGATTTATCCTGCATTTTGGCACAAAAGCCAGCAATTATTAGGCACTGCCAACTGGCCAGGTGCAAACCCAGCATACTGTATCTATCTCTCTTTGGTTAGCAACTCATTCACATACCTGCCTAAATGATGGATTTAGCAGTACCTTTTAATTTTAATTTCTTTTTAGCAGTCAGATTTTGCTTGCCTTGAAATCCACATGGCTACTTAGTAGAGTAGAGCTGCTCATGCCCATTTAGCTTTGCTCAACATAGCACACCTCATCCTATTGTTTCAGCAGTAGCTACCCTCTTTTCAATTGGCAGATGCCCTAACAAGGAACCTGATACTGTAGGTGGCCTTGGCTTTACTCCTATTTGTACTTCTGTGGTACTTTGATACAAAACACAAATGCTGCTTTTCTTATGATGAGCTGTGATAGCCTTCAAATGTGTTTGAAAGGATCATCATGGGAATCCCCTCCTCCTAAAATATTCAGGAGCTTTCAAAGCCAAATATGTTCTTCTTTTTCTTCCCCTGCACCCCCCCCCCTTTTTTTTTCCCAATGTGATTGATTTCAGGAGTGAGATTACGTCTTGGCCAGGTACCAGACAGCCTGGTTTGTGTTTTTCGATGTTGTTACCTTCCTAATATGCTGCATTAGCAATAATAATTACCATCGTGTCAGCCAGTCAGTGGCAACAGTCTTAATGAAATGAGTCATTTGTTATTCAGCACAAACTACAGTCTTTGAGATATCAAGCTAGGATATGATTATTTAGTGAACTTTCATTATCCAAATGTGAACAGTCTTTTAGAAAAGAAAAATGTGTAGAACATGATTTTGAATACTAAGCATGAGATGAGAAAAAGGAGCTATTTATACTAATTCTTTTAAATTAAGTCTTACCCAATTTTGCTGTGTAAAAAGGAAGAAAATAAATTTGCTTATTCACAACTTAAGGTCCTTTTCAATCTGTTAGAACAAAGTAAATAAAGAGTCTGGTTCAGCTGTGTTTTATGTCTATACTAGTAAACTTAGATTAATTTTGCATGGCAGAGACAGTGAATCTAGTATCACAATACCATTGTGAACATGAAAAGATAGGTTTCGTGGGAATGGTGTTGGCAACATATGCTATTATAAAAGAAAACATTTTCTTTTCTTGTAGTATATTGACATGTAGAAATACACATCAATTATTAAAAACTCTCCAGTCAAACCAAATCCACTTCATTTTTCCATAATAAATAAATACAACACAGTTGTTCAAAGGACTGTTTCCATCTCTGAAAGTGCTGGGAAAGTTCACTGAAATGCCAGATGTTTCACCAAACAATTACCTCAGTGTAGTGTTTTGTTACTTCAGAATTATTTTCTGTGCTTTTCGCTAATTTCCCCAGGGGGAAAAAATTGGAAAAATGGGAGTGAGGGGACAAACCTTGGGGTAATAGGAAAAGTAAAATAATAATAAAACAAACTGTGAGAAAATATTTAATTTAACTTTTAAGTTAACAAAATGAGGCCCGTTTCAGTTTAAAAAAATACTCAATGCCACTGAATTCTGTCCATGGAAGGGACTGGAACTAAATAGCCTGCAAGGTCTCTTTGAATCCAAACTATTCTATGATTCTATGATTCTGTGGAGTAAGACAGAAAGGGCCTGCAAAATCTTGCATGGTATGAAAATGTGCTTTTGAAAATAACCTTATTTTTCCAGTCATTACAAGTTGACAAGGAGCAGGCTACAAATCCCAAGGAAATAGCTTCAGCTATTCTTCTCCAGTGACTACTGAAAGCTATTGGACAATGAGGGCTGCCCAAAAGAAAGAGAATAAAATAATTTTTAGCCATTTTGTCTTCTTTTTCTTTTTCTTTTTCTTTTTCTTTTTCTTTTTCTTTTTCTTTTTCTTTTTCTTTTTCTTTTTCTTTTTCTTTTTCTTTTTCTTTTTCTTTTTCTTTTTCTTTTTCTGTTTCTTTCTCCTTTTCTTTTTCTTTTCTCTTTCTCTTTTTTTTTCTATTTATTTCTCTGTTTCTTTTTTCTTTTTTTTTCCTGTGGATGTGCTAAGGGTGGGAGCTTTATCCCATTTTGGCATAAATGGGGAGGGAGGGAGCTTTATCATTGCTGAAATTAGAGGGAGATGAGAACCATTAGTTTAGTGAAACCATCTGCAAGTGGAATGCTTCACCACTAGGTTATTAGGATGAATGTGCACTTTATCCCGTAGAGGAGTAGGAGTTGCTAGGCTACCTCCAACACCAGGAATGCAGGAGCAATAATGTACTTACATGTTTCTGAGTTTTGGAAAATAAAATAGGTTTTGGCATAAAATGCAATGTGGCACTGAGGTAGTTTTATAGAGGAGAGACAAGAGGAAAGGAGTCTAATGTCAGTGACAGTGGTTTACTCCTGGTTGTGACTTACAGAGGGCAGAGGTGGGACAGTTCGCTGGGATGCTTGTGTGTGGGAGGATGTTGGCACCCCAGAAGCTTCTATCCCAGCCCTGTATCCCAAAGCTGCTACTCTCAGCCCCGCTGGTTGGTCATTCAGAGGCTCCTGACAGCAGCAGTGAACTTGGGAGGGAAATAAGCCACCCTTTCTTGATAGAAATAAATCTGGCAAGTCTGTTGGAGTCTCTCATCTTACTCGTGCTGTGTCTTGAGATTCATTATCATCACTGTTGTCGTCATTCTCCTATTCATAAGGTATTGTCATAAATTACAGTCAGATACTATGCAAGTTTTATGATTGATGCTGTTTACACCTTTCTATACGATCAATAATGGATCTTCTGTGAGAGATAGGTATGGGGAAGGCAAATTATGGGAATGCCCTTATAAGGTTAGCTTTCCTTGGATGCTTTCTTCAAGATAATTTCCTCAAGCTTATGCACTGTGATCCTGTTGTACTAAGAAAAATGTGATGTCTGCACAGTGAGAAGGAAGGCAGAGGTATCTGCAAGCCTTTCCACACAAGGACAGTGAAAGGGCTGTCCGTGGGTTATGTTACAAGTAAAATGGACCTATGGCTAAACCACTGCTGAAGAAGATTGGGCATCATGGAGAGCAAAAGCTAGAGGGATCAGACAGATTTGTGTATTAAAAGATGTCCTGTCCTACCTAATCCAGTCACATTACCCACTGCCCATCTGCACATCACATCAGAGGTCTCTTTCCAAGCTAAGGAGAACAGTCCCATAAAATGTTCCAGACCAGGCTGGATGGGGACCTGAGAAACCTGGTTTAGTTGAAGGTGCAGGAGAATTTGAACGAGATGATCTTTAAGGTCCCTTCCAAGTGAAACTATTGTGAGATTCTGTGATTCATATTTAACCCCCTACTTGAGCTACCAATAGCTGTAAGAGCAGTGGCTAGATAAACCTTTACAGTGTATCAAACTACCATATCAGCCAGTAATGCATGAATAAGGGTAAGTTTTGTCTTTTGGCTTCAGGTCCACAAGGAGTAAACAAACACTGTATTCACCCAGATTATAAGAAGGTGTAAAATGGAGATTTCGAGTTGAGGCATGGGACTGAGTTTCCGTTGAAATTCTAAACTCTCCACAGCTTTGTCCCTGCAAAAGTCAACTGTGAGCTTATCTAACAATAACATGCAAGATGTGCCTGCTCAAAAATATCCAAAATACAGCCTTTCTGGAGGAAACAATTATACCATCTTGATTATTAGAATGTGTCATACTCACCTAGCGTGAGTGCTCTACAGAGAAGAGTCTATATGCTTGTACACATCCATCTGACTTCCTCAGGTGTGCAGGCAGAACTTCCATTTTCATTTCACCTGGAAAATGTCTTCATAATGCAATTCATCATTTCCTGAGGATTTTCAAGCCCCTTGCTGTTAGGATTGCACAAAGTGTTCCTCCATTTCAGAGGCATATGTTAGCATTGCAATTGTGCCACCATTGCTGTGAATCCCAACCTGTGAAACAGGCTTAAGAAACCCAAACCAACCACACCACACCACACCACACCACACCACTAGAAAATGTAGGGAGAAATATATATATGCACAGTGCACAGTGCATATATATATTTATGCACTGCTGTGGTTTTATTTTTATAACAATATAAGACACTAAGTAACAGATGGCCAAACAGTGACTAAAAAGCAGTAATACGTGAAGGGCTCTGCTCATGTTATGAGCAGTGAAAGCACAGATACAGTGATTTAAAATGAGAACTAATTCAGCTGCACAGATAAAACCAAAATCAACTAGATTCTGATTTTAACTATGCACCCCTCCCATCCCTCTCCAGGAAAATATAAATTAATAAAGTTAAACACAACATCACAACATCACAACATTAAAAGAAAAAAAAAAAAAAAAAAAAAAAGAGGGAATAAGCTGTTCTTACATAATTTCTAGTTTTATTATTTGCAACTCCTAACTTTGGACATCTCAGTTATTGTAAGAAATGAAGGAAGTTCACAAAACAGATACATGAATCTAGTTTTTCTGAAAGTAAATCTGAAAACTGAAATAAAACATTTACCCAAAAGCCCATCATTTCAGTGCCACAGGCCTAAAGATTTATTTGGGCTTTAAATTTTTGAAATATATTTTTCTGAGCTAGCAGCCCTCTCTGGAGTCCAAAAGTGGCAAATGTATAATTACAAACCATTTGGCTTCTGAGGTCTCACTGCCCCACCTCTGCAGCAGAAAGCCTCAGCATTCTGACGTACTGAGTTTTGAAAGTACCTCAGACAAATATAAATCATATCAGCAGAAAACAGGTAACAGCCACAAAAACTGTGCTGGAAACCTCAACCTAGTGCCACAACTTTGAGTGCGCTTGAACACAGTTGGAAGGTCATTATGCTGTACCTGTGAAGAGCATTTTCAAATGCAGAAAAACAAGGCTGTAGGAAAAGCTTAAAATCTGTTATTTGACCAAAAAATATTGTGGGAAAAGATAGAGAGGGGTTGGGCTCACAGTCCTTTCCACAGTTACAATAAAAAGCATAAATATCCATTCTTACACAACTTTCTGCAGTCAAGTTCAAGGCATAAATGATGACAAAGTGTTAAAAATTACAATAGTGTAAATCTCTTGAAAACTGACAACAAAGTTAATAAGCAGAAATACTGTATAAAGTGGACAAGTCAATGGTACCTTTTCACATCCTGTTTTGCTTTAAAATACAAAACTAAACAAAATATAATCAATTCCTCATAAGAAAAAAAAAAATGATAGGAGAGTTCTGGTTAGGTAAAAAATATTTAACATTTAGACCAGATCCTAAAGAAGTGGCCAGGGAGGAGGGAAGAATTTGGGACATCAAGATTAAGCCTGGATACTGGAGACAATACAAGGGAGGGAGACAATGTGAGTGGGGACAAATGAGCTCTTATCATCATTTAGGAGATGTAGGATGGCAGGCTTCCTGAATGCCAAGAGCAACACAGAGAAGGAAAAAGAGACTCCAGAACTGGAATCAGTAGGAGACAGGAAGAAGAAACTCCACAGGGGTGGGTGGGCCAAGTGGCTGAGTTATGGAATCTGAATTGGAGGGGCTTTGGAAATCTCCAAGTACAGCAGGGGTTCACAGCAGAAAGGGCAGTAAACAAGAGTGACAATGGGCAGAGCGTGTCTTTCAGGTGTTGCCAGTTCTTCTTGCAGGGAGTTAATAAAACCTCAAGCAAAATCAGAGAGACCTGGGGATAGAGATGGAGATTTAAGCAGGAAGTCAGAGGTGGAATTGAGCTTTTGCAGATTAGAAATATCTGAGTAGATAAGATATAAGAAATGGAAAGGTCTGGCCAGAGAGAAGATAGGGCTGGAAGGAGGAAAGGTGATACAGTAGAGGGGGAGCAATGTTAGAAAGGAGAACAACCCCCTACACACAGAAAGGATTAAGAATAGTCAAAGAATACTCAGATCAGGAATACTCAGAGCTGCAAAAAATCTACTGTTTTCATCACCACAGTGGTAGCAGTCCCTGGTGTTCTTCATCACTTTGATATTCCTCCAGGTCTCATGAGGGCTTGTCTTCTTCATCTATTATTTCTTTCCAGCTCTAATCCCTTCTCATCTCAATCTACCAGTAGAACAGTGACAAAGGCATATTGAGTACTGTCTCCTCTCAGCTGTGCAGCAGATGGCTGAAAAGTAGAAAGCCAACAGAGCTCCCATTATTATCCCATTGTTAGCCATGAGGGTGTATCTCTAACTCTTCTGAGCAAATATCACTGCCCACTAATCTGAAACAATTGGCTTCATCCCCACTGGAGGAGCAGAGGCTTCACACCATCTGTCATGGCTGGGAGCATTCAAAGAGGAAAAAGTGGGCAACAGTGAGGGCTTGGAGCTAGCCCTGCTACAGGAGAGGGGGATTTTAGGAAAGACTTGTTGGGGCAAGGCAGAGGTTCTGCTTGGGAAGGTGGGCATGGTGAGCAAACTACAGCTGTCTCCCACAGGCAGTCATAGCAGAATAAAGACAGCAGTTGAAAGGAGCCACATATATGCAAAAAACCCTCTGTGAGACTTGCTGGTTTTGCTCTGTTTGGGTACCAGACCTAGAACAGCCTGCAGCATAACAGGACTTGAACATCATCTTCACATTTATCCTATTGGATCAGGATGCAATAACATTGCCCATTTAGAAGATAACATGAAGTGACCTATGTTTATATAAATGCTGAATTTTTCAAGCTACAAAGATAAAACTGTAGCATTGATATCCTTATTGTTGAGTTTCTATTAGAATAAATAGAGGAATATGTTGTTAAATGTTCTTAAATTCACTTGGAATTCTTGTTCAAATTTAACAAGGCAAACAAGAGTTGAGTTTAAACATTACAATTGAAAACCATCCTATTTTTTCTCCAAGTACTGTTTCAAATGGCACAGAAAATGTTATACAAACTAAAGGATCCTCTACATTTAATTCCTGATAACACTGATATTTCCTCAGCTCCTCTGACAGTTTGGTCAGGTACTGTTCAGTCAACCTAGTTCTGGGACCTTCCTTGCTTAGTTAGGCTACACATAGGCCTTGACTTTCACTATTTCACTGCTGTGGCATTGAAAAAAAAAAGAAAAATAGTTGTCCTGCTGGTTTAGTGCAGCTTATAAGTAATGGCTTAGGATTTCTTAGCATCATGTTTACTGTCTAAAAATCCAAACCTGAAACACCAATTCATGTGCAGAAGTGGCTTCTTTTACATTCTGTGATGTTATTTCTCTCTTGTTTGGGTACCCTCATGATTATTGGAGGACTCTGCGAGCCTGAGTTTTATAAAACACTAAAATCTAATTTTACTTTCTGCAGAGCAACATGGAGTGTCAAGCTTGTCGCACTGAGGCTTCCAGAAGATCTACTGTGCATGTGTTATAGAGCAACACTTCAGTGCTTCACTATTTCTGCTAGTTCATGTCACATACCATGTGAAGCATTCTGCTTCCAGGGAGGAAGAATGTATTAAGACCCCAAAGGAATGCCTTTAAAGAGACATTTTGACCTTCAAAAACCATTGGAGAATATCATTGCCATGTGAAAATATTTGGGCAAGGCAAAAAAGGATGAAGAAAGCCACAAGAGAATTTGAACAGAATATAGCAAGCAAAAATCAAGCAAAAATAAACTTACACCTGAAATGTGAAGATAATCCCAGAAATTTCACTTGGATGGATGACTTTATAGGAATCATGAAGAAAACAAGCCAAAACAAAAAACCAATTGACCCAATGCTTGATAGAAGCATTCACAGAACTACATCAACTTAAACATGGTTCAATACCAGGGTGATGGCCATCCCATAAGATGGAAGTCTTGTAAAAGTTCTGCTCTAATTTTTCCACATTTTCCTGAGAAAAATTGTGCGCTGCTGAAAATGTGATTATATAAAATCTAGTATCAAATATTGCTGAATCTCTGCCTAAAATAACTTCAAGAATTATTGGGAAGAGCAGAGACCAAAAAATATGTTCCCATAAACCCAAGTGTCTTCAATCATACACTGACTTCCACATGAGACAGATGAAATGTATGAACATCATTCAAGTCTTAAAAACTACATTAGGGAAGGGTACTTTGAGATATCTAATTTGTTCTGTTGTTGTTTGTTTGTTTGTTTTGTGGTTGGGTTGTTTTTTGTTTGTTTTATTTTTGTAGATCTAAGTTCTGATTGTTCAACTCATCTGTTTAAGAAAGCCAATGACAGCAAGTCCACAACTCAAATAGTAACTGAATTGTGTCAATACTATGTTACAGTTAAACAGTCATACTATCTCTCCTAACTCACAGGCAGGGTGGTTAAAAATAATTATTTCTTGTGGAGATGGAATGTAGTTTCCTTCCTCACATATTTATTTTTCTTTTAATTTCTTATAATTTTTCACCAATCTTTTAGACCTTATTTATCTCTGAGGAATGTGATAGAAAGATGTCAGCACAAGTACATTTCTCAAAATCACTAAAAGCTAGGTCAAGCCTTACTTCCTCTGTCCAGAAGCTCAAGACAAATTTTCAAAGCTCAACAAAATCTCAGTAAGACATAGTGCCTGAAAGTGGATCCTAACTCAAACAGGCATTTTTAACAGTTTGCCTTACCACTTTAAGGTAAAAATGTAATCTTCTAGTCTGTAAATTATCTCATTGAGATGAATGATGGCAAAGTTTAATGAAACCGTGGTGGAGAAACCCTGTCATTTTATGATACTGCTGGTAGTGAGGGTACGCATGCAAGGCACATATTGTGGAGTTTGCCTGGGTCATCCTGACAGAGAATTATTAAAAGAAGACACTTTTATGGCCTTCCTGCATCTTTGCCATTCTGATCATATATTTGAACCTTAAAATCACTACACATGTTTGAGGATAAAGGGATCTAGAGCAGAGTCTGAGGGTGTTATGAATCAGGTGAGGAGAAGACTGATACTTCAGTTACATCTTCTTTTTCCTTCAGAACAAAGTATAATTTCTCTTGCCACAGTTAAGGTAAAATATCATTACAACATATTATCACTATGACTCTAAAATATTTCCTCCATGTGGTTGTAAGATAAAGTTAATTTTATACTTACTACTAATGAAGAAAAAAATCCACCCTCCAAGATGTATCAAAATAATGGATTCTTACATTTCTTTTATTTTTCTTGAACACTCATTCACACATTGTACTAAACTAATTTTCTTCCATAATTTCATCATGTGTCTGTAGATGAATTTGATAGTAGTAACATAAACATTACTTGCATTTGTCATTAAAAGATGGTAATACAATCATTGTTTAATAACAAAAATAACCGAGCATGGAAATGAATATTTTTATTGAAGAGACTGTGTTAAATTTCTTTTACTGTAAAAAGAGAGAGATAAAAATCAACTCCACATTGTATTGGACTGCAAAATGCTTGTATAGATGAAATCAGAAACATTGAAAATACAAGAAAGCATTTGTGTGGTAGAGGAATTATTCTCAGGCTCTCATCATCATTGCAAAAAGTAAGTAAGGTACTATCAAACTGATATGTGAAAAAAACAGGTGATGACAAATAATTCAGTAGTTATTGCCAGATTGGCTCAGTAACACTTACCAGACAAAAAGGATGAAAAACATCCAACTACTTCTGTGAAAGGGGGAAAAGCACAGGGTTTTAACCCGTTCCTTCCCGCTTGTCCTTCCATCCAAAGGAAAATTTCAAAGTTGTTCATGGCCAGGATCATCCCTGTACTCCCTCCACAGGGCACAGGGCACCAGGAACTTTCCCTCTTCCCACCCCCCAGAATTTTGCTGAGCCAGATTCCTCCCTCCACCCCTCCCATCCCCCTTAAATTTCATGCAGCTCCCTACAGGGTCGAATTAGGGTAGGGTTTGCTGTCTCTCTGGATGCCTTCTTTCCCTCACACAGAAGGGAATCATCCTAGAAAACACCTTCCTTATCTACTCCAACTGCCCTTTTTATTCCTTCACCCTCACTTTTTTCCCCTTTCTCCCTCTCATTTTTCTTTTCTTTTTTTACTTTTTATTCTATTTTTTTATTTTGGTTTGTTCTTTTTTTTTAACGCTAGGAAATGAACGATCTGCACGTTATAGCCCCTGCATGCAACTAGAGCAGTATGAAGGGGCAGAAAGGCTGCGGGAAGGAGCATGTACAGCATCTCACATATGCGCAGTCATACTTCCTTCCCTTAGCTCTGCTGGTCCCCAAAACTGTGTGAAAAGTTCTAAGTAACTGTGGAACTATTGGCTTTTGCTGTTATGTGTTGACTTTTGCAAATTATTATTAACCACAACAATTTTGATGTAGTACTATTTGCAACCCCTTTTAACTACTTCAATATAGTATAATCTGTCAGCTTTTGTAAGCATACAAATAGTAGTGTGATCAATATATGTTAGTTTATGTTTTAGCAAAACCTGTTAATTTCTGCAGGATGCTTTCATTTTGTAACTAGTCAACAATAGTGAGAATAACTTAGAAATAGCTGAAACTATACTAGTCTGTATGATTAGATAACATTGAAGGAACGACGCAGATAACATCAGAAAAACAATGTGGAAAAACTCCTGTTACTGACTCTACATTTGCTGTCTCTCACTGTTAGGAAGTGGCTTACACATTGTGAGGAAATGGCATATACATTGTAAGGAAATGATATATTTGAGTCCCCAGAATAAAATCTATACTATGAAAGGTCAAGGGTCGAACAAAGATAAAAGAATTCCCAGAAAAAGTAAAAGAACTCACAGGAATGTTTGAATATATATGTATGACCTCATTAATATATATGTAACCAGTGTACTAAAAAGGCACATAAGAAAATTGTTTTAAGCTAACTATGTGGTTCTGGCATTTACCCTAGGCAATCTAGCGCTGGATATTGTCCCTTTTATCCTTTATTAAACTATCCTAGGGTGATGCTTATATCCCCAATTGTGTGTTCTATTTATGCTGGATATTATGTTCTGTGCCTTCAAGACTGGCTCTGAAGAGTGAAGGTTTGTTTTGTTTTGTTTTATTATCAGCCTGCTCACTCCCCTAACGGTCAGCGGGACACAAGGACAGGGGCAGTACATAGGGCAGCTTTTGCTTTTTGCTTTGCTTTCACTTTGCTCTTGCTCCTGATTTGCTCTTGCTTTTGCTTCTGCTCATTAGTTAGTTTAGCTAGGCAGTCCGAATTTTCCCTGGACTGTTTTTCTTTTCCTTTCTTGGAACCACTCGAGCCTGCTCCGGACTGGGAAATACCAAGTTTGCACCTTGTGGCCTGCAGCAGCAATTCCCAGTGCCAGAGGGACCAATAACAGAGTGACCACTCCCAGGAGAGACTTTCTAAATTTGTAATCTTTTTTCAGAGTGGTAAAAGAGTGTTGCCATCCAGTATTGTTCATTTTGTGTGCTGGGGGTTGCTGTGCCTGTTAAATAGACAGGTTCTTTCCACTTCTCTCTGAAGAATCCTTTCCGAACCGGTTCGGGGGAACGGCTGTGTGGGTTTGCTTTCTGGAGGGGGCCCCTTTGGAGGTTTTCTCCCAAATTTGCCCTAAACCAGGACATAAACATTTAAAAATTTTATAGAGCAAGCTGTGTTTCTCATTGAATGATCTAGATACTATGTGGATACGGGAAGCTTTTAGGACGTCCTCTGGGAGGGTAGTGCCTGTCCAGTGCGGCTGCGGTCAGTCAAGAAAGGGGTGGGGGGTCCTTCAGGGGTCTGCCTCCTCTGAGGCTTCCCAGCTGCTTCTTCAGCAGCTGAAACTGTCTTTTGAAACAGAATTTTAAAAATCTAAAAAACCCAAGACAAACTAACAAGCAAACAAAAAAGCCCCACAACAAGCCCTCTAAACTACCACCCCCCTCCCCAAACAAACGACAAAAAGAAAAAGACAAACCTAAAAATCTCCATCCACTCTCCCCAAACCCAACAAAAGGGAAAGGAACTGAATCACCCCAAACCAGGCCAAGACACACTTCCATAACGAAGTCCAAGAAGCGGGTATTTGCTTTATTCAGCATGCCGGGTGTGTGGGGGATATCTCCTCCTAACACGTGCACATCCAGGCACACAGCAAATCACAACATATGGCGACATGTCACGTATAGTCATTGTTTTCTTTGAAAAGGTGTGGTTATGCAAACTATTTCTCAGTACTTATTACTATTGCTGGCATAGGTGAAGGTCAGGCACAGTGCACCCTGGTGGTCGCACCGAGGAAGGCTCCGCATCTTCCTCTGGGGTCTCCTAATGAAGGCTGGATGTCTTCCTTGCCGTGCCCTGTTCACCTTTCTCCTCTATGCAAATGCAGTCTCTTGTTAGCTGTTCCAATGATTTCCTCACTGGTTTTAGAAAGCTCTGTCCTTCATTTTTTGCAAGTTTTGTTGCCTATTTCTTGTCAAGTTTCATTCTGTGTCTCTAGCTTGTGGCTAATATTTGCTAGCTCCTATATTAGTAGTTATAGTGTATCTTATTCTTGCCCAAGTACATCTAGGCGCAATGTTTTTAATCCTTTCAGAACAAAGAAAAACAACAAACAAATAAACAGCAACAGAAAAAAACCTAAAAATGAATTAATCTAAAAAGCAACTACTGAAGAAAAGCAGCAGGCAAGGAGGAGGAGGGTGGAGGAGTAAGTAGGCTGTGTGGTTACTGTCTTGTTTTGCTATGGCATCCCAGAAGCTCAGGAACATCCTTTCTTGCCAGGACGGGTTGAGTCAGAAAATCCATGTCAGTATTGACTTGATAGAGAAATCACTGAAATGCTATTATTTTTTGCTTTAAAGCAGATGCTTATATTCCTCTGCTCCTTCAGTTCACTTGAAGCTGAAGGAACTATAAACTAAAAATTTTTTAATTGTTAAGCATGTATTGTTAGTTTGGTTATTATATTGTAAAAGGGGTTAAAAGGGTAAGTATAAGAAATACGGTACTCAATGTACTGTACTTCACCAAAGTAAAGTGCACCATACCCCAAGCAAAAGAGCCAGCATGGACAGAACTGTAATGGGCCAATCAAGTGCCTTAAACCTTCATGAAAATGAAGTCCCTGAAAAGAAACCAATCCAGAGGGACCAAAAAAAAAGGATAAAAAGGAGGATCTGACCCGCTGAATCCATACCGCTCCACCTGGAACACTGGGGACATCATTGCTGAAGAAGGCCCTGTGCCGGCGCTGCAGCATCCTCAATGGGAATTCTCCTGCCCAGCCCACGGACCCCCACGCTTTAGGCATTTTTGTTATAATAAATGCTGAAATCACTTTTAGTACCGGGAGTCTGCTCCCATTTTTAACATTAATGATTGTAAATATCAGGACAGCAGTTTGTACTTTGCTCTACAGAAAACTTTTTAATCAAGCAGATTAAAATATTTTGGAGAATAAAAGGCCTGAATAATTCAATAACCATAGCTATCACCCCCACCCACCATGGAGTTGGGTGTATTGCATGTATTGCATATCCGTACTAAATATTTGTATCCATACTCATGTTTGAGTTACTGATTTGTTTTTCTTTATTTTCTGTTTAGAAATCCAGGATGGTTTATAGATTGCAATTTTCCTTTTTTTTTTTGCTAGCAAGAGATGCATTTGCAAAATGACGCAGAAGTCTGGCTTATTATAATCCAGGATCATTCAATTTTACAAAAGTTTAAATTGTTAATTAAAACCACTAAAACCACCCTGCATCAAAATCAAAACGTTTCTGTGCAGGGATTTTTCATCTGTTGCTTTAGTCTTGTGCTTCAATCATTGGGAGCACCTGGGGCTTTCCAAACAACACTTTTCTGCTGTGTTTGTCAAGACAGATAAAATGAGCTTGCCTGGGAAAAACCCTAGGTTTTTTGCAGGTATGGTAACTCCTTTATCCAGAGAGGAGGGAGGTCATGGAGAGCGGCTTGGCAGAGCACCAAACATTGTGTGAAGTAAAGGGAATTGTGCTGGTATGTCCAGGCACTTTTTGTTTTGGTAACAGTGCAGCTTGGGGAAGTTAATGGGAAAGGTCTGTTATGTCAGAACCACTGCTTCTGTCAGTGGCTTGAAAGTATTCTGGCTGGGGATACATGGCTACCAAAGTCAAGCACCTTAATGCTTTTCATTATTTTGCATTTTTTTTCTTGAGAATGAAGGCTTCATTTTATCAATTAAGCAATCAAGGACTGCATGAGATATGTCCCTTGTGGGTGTCAGCAGACTGCACAACTGCTAGAAGCTTTTCCTTCCTTG
Source organism: Melospiza melodia melodia (assembly GCF_035770615.1). NCBI lineage: Eukaryota > Metazoa > Chordata > Aves > Passeriformes > Passerellidae > Melospiza > Melospiza melodia. The sequence goes on along the minus strand of NC_086226.1, from coordinate 20,303,828 downwards.
TGCCAGAGGAACACTTTTACCAAGTGTTAAAAAAAATGTTTAATTGCAGCCTAATTCTGTCAAAATGCAGAATGTTTATGTCAGTTGTTGCAACTATTATCCTTTGGAGTTTAAGAGGAAAAGTTTGCAGTGGTAGGGATTTCCCCCAAAAGAAAAAAAAATCACAAAGCCAAGCAAAGTTTTAAGGTGTTTTCAGTTCTAAACAAATCAAACATATTCATACAAAATAATGTATTCGCAACAATTTAATTGTAATTAAAAGACCCAAGAATAATGACACAAAGAAGAATTCCTTCTTCAGCCATATTCTGAAATTCTGTTGGTCAGTAGGATCCAGTTTAAAACAAACCTGCATGGGAAGCACGAATAGACATCACACAGATGAAACACCAAAATGATTACTGAAGCTCCCATACCAATTTTGTATGATTCCAGGAAAACTCTCCTGCAAGAGTAGTTTCATTCAACCCATGACCTGCCTTATACTTTAGCCAGAGGAGCCTGGGGTACCACAGTTGCACTATGCCCTTTGTAGCCTCTGGAAGGGGTGGTAACAGCGAAGTGGTGACAAAAGTCTTTATAAAATATTGAAGAGCAGTTTCTTTTTTCATTTTTGTTTTTCTTTTCAAAGAAGCTGGTTTGTGCTACTTATGAATTATCTAAACCTTGAAAATTTACCTGCAGAAATCTTTCTAAGTTTCGAGATTTTCTGTGAGGTGGTAGTCTAGAGAAGGTGATGTAGATGCTCCCTCTCTGTACTCTTCTTCTAGCCACAGAACATATTCACACCCATCATCTATGGGAAACAGAAATATGCTTGTGTCTGTGTCCCAAAATGAGTAAAACTTGTCAGGGTTTGAATTGAGCAACTTTGCCACAGAGCTGTGCACACAAGTCTTCTCACAATTCTCATGCTTTCCTTCTGATGTCATTGTATAATAAGGAATGTGAACCAGTCACCTCCCTAATACAGGAATATTTTTGGGTTTGTAGGGCAAGATTTTTGTATAGTGAAATGAATGTATAATGGCAAAAAGGAAAGGAAAAAACCAGGTTAATTAAATACTGTCAAATGCCACACAGGCTTCATTGCTTTGCTGAAAAAAAAGCCCTGCTAAAAAAGGCAAAGCACCGGTAAAATTCCACCATTTTACTAGGTGAACAGTTCTCTGTTTTTCTAGTCTTGTTTATATACAAGTGAAGAAAACTATTATATCATTGATGATCTAGGTGTTAAGAGCATGTTGGGTTCTCAGCTGCATGTGCTGGTGGAGTGACAGCCACCTCTGAAGGACCAGTAGCAGGCAGCATGTCATAACCTTGCACAGGCTGGAGATGGAGCGTAAGGGCAGGGGGCCCCTGAACAAATCACTCAGGGATCACCCTGCAGCCCAGCTTCACTGGTCACCCACTTACCCCCTTCAGCAAGCAATGCACAAGCATCAGACTGATGCCTTGTGAAGGCTGACCTAGAAGAGAGACTAGATAGAGATAAAGAATAAAGTAGGTGTTTATTAGAAGGCCTCAATGGTTACACCTTGGGCAGTACAAGAGCTCAGCCAGGGCTACACCCAAGATGAACCCAAAATGATCACAAAGTGGATGACTGGTCATGAGGTACCACACTTTTATAAGTTCTGGTCCATTAGCATATTGGTGTGAATTGTCCAATTATATTTTTAGCTTATGAAGTCCCATCCATCTTGTTTTTCTCTCTTCAGCCCACTGTTGTTTATGCTCTTGGGCCTGAAATTTGGATTATTTGTCCTTGGTCACCAGCTAGAGAAGGACTTGTTTTGTCTAGCTACTCTGTGCAGAGAGCTTATTATGCCCTATTGTGAAGCTCAGAACTACACGCTAAAGCAGCACAAAATCTGAAAAATATGAAAGCCAAAACCTGAGGCATCAATTCCCCCCTTTAGAGGCTCGAAAAACCTTTACCTTGTTGAGTCTTTATTCTAAATATTTACTAATAATGTGTGTTTAATAACAGATAAGTAACTAACAATAGTAAACAACTATCAATATAAACATCTAATAATAAACATTTAACAACACATAAATATCTAATAGTAAATAAACATCTAAGACTGGATAAATATCTCATAACAGTAAATATCTAACAGTAAATATCCAATAATAAGTATATATCTAATAATATTAATAATAAACAATAGTAAACAGTAATAAACATCTAACAACAGTAATGCACAGTTGGGTATCATGCAAAGAAGAATAATGATTATTGTGGACAGTTCTTTGGGCACAGAAGAGGAATAATTTAAAACAGGTTTTCATCTGCACTAGTCTCTGCTTTTACAGTTGTTTCAGGAGTAGAAGCTTTCCTAACTCTGGAGTAGTAAATCCAGGGTCCTTTGCCAGCAGCTTTGACTGATGTGAGGATGGTCATGAAAAATTGGAATGGTTCACTCCTCTTGGCTTGTAGAGGATCACTGTCCACCACTTAGAATAGACCCAGTCTCCAGGCGGGAAGGGATGTACAGGTGTGTTCAGTCATATGGGTCTGGAGAGCACAATATAATTCTAGAGCTTCTGCAAAGTAGAACCTGGAGCCATTAGATAATTCTGCAAACCAAGCTTCCCCTTCATATGAATTTCACCTGAAATATGTGGAATCTGCTATGGCCTGCCATAGAGAATTTCATAGGGACTGATGTTATCCCTTCACCTTGGTTGTACATGGATTCTTAGTAAAGTTATAGGCAAGGCCTGAACCCATGTCATGGATGTTTTCTGACAAATTTTGCTAATTTGTGTTTTGAGTCCCATTCATACATTCAACTTTACCCCTCAAGACAAGTAAAAAACTCCAAAGTCTTTTACTTTGTAGTGATTACTTCTGGAGTAATTGCTGACAGCTTACCTCCACTCCTGATTTTGTTACTGGGATTGGAGTGTTACTGGAAGCTTGTGGGAACCTTTGTCAATTAAGTTTACTTAGTTCTAATGGGCTTCTTACTTTCCACACATGAGCTGCTATTATTTATAATTATCACCATCAACAACAGCAACAATGTAAAACAAGTCTTTGTGTTTTACAAATCCATACCTTCCTGAAGAGCCAACATGTTTTTCCCTCTCTTGCGTCAAATGGGAATAAAAAGAAACATTGTAGGATCATCTTGTTAAAATATTGAGTGTTTATAATCACGCTTTCTCCTGAGAGGCTGTTCTTACATATGCAGAACCATTTATTACAGGTGAACTTTCAGCTAGCAAATGCAGAAAAAAATTCCCAGAAAAGATACAGTACCGACAATGATGAGCATTGAAATCCTTTATCCAAGACCAGAGGTGATGAATGCTCTCAGCTACTTTTGCATGCCACAGTATCCCCAGCCCCTTGGTAGTCCCATGTAATGTGCCACATGAACATGACACTAAAAAAATTAGGACCAAAGCCATTTATTAACAATGTCAAGTATTCAAGTCAATCACAAACTATTGCTGGGGTTAGCAAGTCAATGTCAAATGTTCAAGTCAATCACAACCTGTTGCTGGGGTTACCCCTGCAGCCAACAACTAAGTACACCGATAGCTATTGGAATATAAAGGCTCAAATCCTCTTCTTCTTTTTTAAATCTATTCTTCTAAAGATTTTTATTTAGCTGACACTTTGCAGAGCTCACTTAGAGTATATAAGAAATTATTTTGTAAACCTATAAATCTGCAAAGTACTGAAATTATGCAATTCTAAATTAAAAAAAAACCTTTCTGCTTTGATAAATCAGTCTTTAAAATTATTCAGTTAAGCAGCTGATTAAAGGTACAGAAGTATAAGGCTCTTAGTAATTGGACTCAACTTTGATCAGTCAGATACAAAAGCATTTTCATTTCAATAATGACATTTATTTAATTATACTTAATCAAATATATTTCAATTAAGCATACTTAATTGTTCTCACTACAAAAAGTGACTAATTCTGCTCCCTTCATCAGTGCATATATTTAAGTCACTTGCAGAGAAACAAGAAGATGTTGCCACTGCATTTTCCAGTCAACTCCAAGAGAAACTGACAGCACAAATGGATTGCCTTCACCTTTTGGCATATATTTACTTTTGTAGCCAAAGGCTCTTATTTTTCTCAGAATGTGAACTTGTTGAATGGTTAAAATGGATCCCAGCAACTTTAACTAAGTTAAAATTTGAGTCTGAGCACTGGTATTTTTGGTTCCTTCATTTGGAGGTGACAAAGATATAATTAAAAAGAAAACAAAAATTCAGAGTCAGCCAATTATTTTACATTTCAGTGGTAAGTTCTCTGTTTTGGACTACTGAAGTTGGCCATGTAGGTCTACTTCCTCACCAGAAGTCTCACAGTATATTCATACATTATTGAAAATGAAAATATGTGAAAAATTGTTTGAAAACCATTAAAACATTAGTTTTTGCCTTTTAAAGTTTGGCTGTGAAAAGGCTTCTCATTCTTACACTGCTTAGAACTTTGTCCTGAAAAGATGGTCGTCCATGCTTAGAGTGATTTAGCAAGGGCTTTTTCTGAGCTGTAAATTTCAAAGCAGTGCACAAGAAGCTGGCTATTAATATTGATGCAATGGCATGTTCTAGGTGCAGCATGAAGTTTCTAGAACAGTTTTGTTAGCGTTCTTACATAACAACCTCATTCTTTGCTGTGAGTGGTGTGGAACTGGCACAGGGCCAGAGAAGCTGTGGGTGCCTGAGCCCTTAAAGTCCATGCCTAGGTAGGATAGAGCTAGGAGCAACCTGGCCCAGTGGAAGGTCTTCTTGCTTCTGGCATGAGAGTGGAATGATAAGAGCTATAAATTCCTTTCCAAAGCAAATCATTCTATGATAGCAACAAAGACCACAAAGCCCCACTTCTCACCTGATTTCACTCTTCCTGTATTTATTTTTGTCATTCTTTGTTAACAAAACAGCTTAGAGGACCCAGTCAAGACAGGCTTAAGTTGCAAAGAGAACTTAAAGGGAAGAGCAAGACAGCTGTCTGCTACAGCCATAACCCAGCTGTGCACTCTGAATCTTTCAAAACTAGATGAAGGGAATTAAATTATCTTTGAAGATGATGGGCAAGGGAGGTGCATACACATCCTCTGAGCATTACCACCATGACATCCATAAGCACTGATTGATAGCTCAGTGAAAGAATGAACCATCTATCAATCAAATCGTGCTGCAGGGCCACAGCTCAGCAGCTTTCAGAAGGGATTTTTTTTCTGGGAAGTGAAGTCTGGAAACAAGATATATGATATACGAGATGGCAGCAGTTCTCTGCATTCAGAGGGAAGAGGCAGGTAGTCGATAGGAAGGGAGAGAACTACATCAAGAGCTAATCTTTCTGTTTTTCTTTGTCATATACACAACCCTACACATACATACATAGGAAGGGTTCAGTGTTCAACAGAAGGTATAATTAAGATGTAATAACACACCAAGGAGTAACCTGCTGTACTGCCTCAAGATGCTAGCAATGGCAGCAATGGAAGGAACAAGGTTTGGGGGAAACATTGCTGGAGCAGGCAGAGGTACCCTAAATAGTAATGATGCTGCTAAATTCTTAGAAAGGAGAATATAATGAAAACTTGAAGCCATGAAAGGGTGAGGAATACTCCTGATGATGTGGAGTAACCTGTCACCCTAAAGAGGACAAACAGTAGAAAATAATTTTGACGGAAGAGAGAAAAAGTGATGGAAGAAGGTCCCTTGAGATTGTAATTTGTACAACCTTGAAAGAAGGTCCCTTGAGATTATAATTTGTACAACCTGTGAAATCATGCTGTTGGAAGCTCCAAAATGGCCCTGAAGAAGATTAATTATGCTGATTTGTTGGAATAAGCTCTAGGAGGGAACCTGGCAGAGCCGGAACAGAATTTTGCAATGGATGCATCTGCCCACCATCCTCAGCAGAGAGCAGGAATCTGAGGGAAAAAATACCTGCAGCATATCTCATATTGTTGCACCTTCTCTGCCACCAATTCCAGTACAGACCTTTTATATTGTCCTTGTTGCTGTATCACATGAATTCTCCCCTCTCCTGACATCACTTCTTCCTTCTCTCACCAAGACTTGCACTCATGTTACACCATGTTGTGCTTCCATGATGGGAATTCAAATTTCCAGTGCTATGGGGGCAGCCAGGGCATAGGGTAGGCATGTATTGACTGAATGGTGGGTAAACTTGGCACACCACACCAAAGGTCAGTGAACCTTTGCTGCCTTCCAACTGTCAAATCATGTATGGCCTGAGAGCACTTTGAGTGGGACTCTTAGCAGGCCTTCCTCACCACCCACCGGCAACACTTAAAACCTCCAGGAATTTGCAACTTCATGACTAGAATGTCTTAAATTTTATGTATGTGTGTGTAAGACTGTGCATAATTGTATATGACTTACTGCCACTTTTTAACACTCCTTAGTCGTAAAATGTCAGATGCATCCATGGCAACAACTAAAAACCAGTCTGCCAGGCCTTACCAACAGTATTTCAAAATTATAGCTATACAGGGTATGGCATATTGGACAAATGTGTCCTTAACCTAAATGCTCTAAATAGGAAAGTTTAAAGATATTATGTATAGACCTGAATAATAACACAAATTTTACATGAATACTCTGAATCCTTTTTTTTTTTCCTTTGTGTGAATGTTCCCATCAACTTTGAAGGAATCAAAGTGCTGTCACTTGCCTCCAAGCAACCAACCCTTGAGAAAACAAATACACATCTCTGAACAGGCAAACAAAGTTAGGGAGGTAGAACCAGATAATCCTGCCAGTGATCCATTGCAACCTTACTGTGGTTCTGTTTATGATCTAGGGTTTACACTCATTCAGAAGACAAAATACAATTTGAAGCACAGCTGAGAAGATGTTGAATTTCAAAAGTTAAAAGCAACACACACACAAAAAAAGACACAGACTATTCCAAATGCGTAATGCTGGGGAAAAAAATCAAGCTTTTGCAACAAAATTAGTGTAAATTTTTTAGGAAATTTTACTTTATTCTGTGTAATATTGACTAGAAAATGCACATTGATAAGATCTGTGAATGCTGGTTATTTCAAGGCAAAATGCCTATATTATAAATCCACAGCTTTGAAGCATTCCTGCCTGACTAGGATGGACAACTGAAATTGCTGAGCAAATCAAACTAATTTTTTCCCATATTGCTTTTCAAAATGAGATGAAAAAATTGAGGAAAAGCCATGATATGTACTCCAAATATCCAAACCACACCATCACATGAGAAGTTTCTCTACAATTCATAAGACAACTTTGAATAGGAAAATAATTTCATGTCCTGGACAGTTAGTAAAAAAGTGACAACTTCAGGTTTTTGTGTTTGGGTTATTTTTGTTGTGGGTTTGTTTTTTTTTTTTTTAACTAGTATGTAATTTTTTTAAAACTCATTTTTGCAAACTGTTTAGTCATCAGATCTGTGAAGGCAAAATGCACTCTCTTTTTCCACAGCAAGGGGTTGATGCCCCTTTCACATGAATACTGTCACCACCAGGATTGGCATATGGTGGTAGAGCTGCACTGATCCCCCTCCCTTTTGCCTGGCCAGACTGACATATGGGATGCTGTTGCTCACTGGAAATATTTATATAAGCTGAGGGAGACTTATAGCAATAGCACCAACATGCAGATTAGGAAAAAAGACAGGAAAAATTACAAGACCATTTACAGGTTGTTCACACAACCTTGCTAAGAGCTCTACAAAACTCATTACAACACTGCTAGAGTCACTAACAAATTGAAGCATTTTACAAAACTTGAAGTGCTTCAATAATTCTGAATTGCTCTGAAACACCTGTGCTCCAAACACTCATATTCCATAAAGTCTCTTTCAACCACTGCAGATTTATAAAAGGAATATAGTCAAAATTATGGTAATTCAACTCCTTCAATCGCAGGTGTGAAATGAAATGGTTCTGTATTTTTCTCTTGTAATTTTTGCTATTCACCAAGTAAAAAAAAGTAGATTATTGGATGCAAGAAAAAATAAAAAAAAATTACTTTTCTGAATTAAAAAAAAACACTAATGCAACATTGTCTAAGCTATCATGAATTCTTTTGTTATTGTTAATATCCACTTCATGACCAAAAAAACACCAAAACATGAAGGGGCTGGACAATCTTCAGAGATTTTCCTTCAGTGTTGAAAGCATTTTATGGTCAGGAGAAGATGTACACTTGAAGCAAGTTGTGCTGGGAACTGAAAATATATTAGAAAATACATTAAGCTTACCACTTTTTTTTTTTTTCCTATTACACCACACAGCAGAGAGCAACACTGAATTGTCTAGATCAGACATCCTTAACTAAGAAGTTGTGTGAATAAGGCTTATCTCAGTTTAGCTACTAAAACAAAAGAATATTGGTGTGTGGGAAGAAAAATTTCAGAATGACTCAAAAGGACAGGAAAATTTATTCAGCTTCAATTAAGAAATCAATTACAAAAACATACTAAACTAATAAAAATCAAAATAATTAGAAAATATGTGTTTCATCACAGTTATTAATGTAATTCACAAATATCTAAGTTCCTTGAAGAGAGTGGTCCTTTGGATTTTGATTTTAAGAAAACACCACTTCCTCTTATGCTGCTCACTGACAAAGTATAAACTTATCTTCCCAGGAAAATGCATTTCTGCTCACACTGTTGTTCCAAAAATCCTCCTGCCTCTGCTCCAAGAAGAGGCCTGAAGAGACATCTGCTGAAGCTGATTAGATTATCATGCAGTGGCATGATAATCTAATGTATATGAGCAATCCCACGCTTAAAAGATGCAAAAAACCAGAGAAAACTGCAAAAAAACTTCTTTCATTTTTCTGCCCCATCCTTTTTTTTTTTTTTTTTTTTTTTTTTTTTTTTTTTTTTTTTTTTTTTTTTTTTTTTTTATCTTTTCTTCCCTCCCTCCCATCAACTAAATTAATCACAAAATCTAGGTCAGCACAAATGAAAAAGGTGACCCAGCTTCAAACTAAATGGGTAGAACAGCAACAAGTGAGGTTGCTGTGAAGGCATATGCCCCAGAGTTCAAATTGCTAGGGAACAGCTTCATGCAGCTCTAACCAATTTTCAAATGTGCTTACTCTTGGTTTTTACAAGTGAGTTTAAAACCACATATTGACCACTAATTTCTGAAATACATCTTTTGATTCATCAGGGACTAAGAGAGCATCTGTCTTGGTTTGAAAGACAAGTGTCAGCTAAGGAAGGCAGGAGCCTCCCTTGAAATGGAAAATGTAAACCCCTTCTCTCCAAATTACTGTCATTTTGAAACCAAGGGCTATCAGGCAAAGATATGGGGAAAAGGAGTAACAGTTATTTACTAGTATGTATAACAAGGCAAACAAACAATAACAATGGTAATTTTAAAAAACAGAACCAGAAACCCAGTATCAGCCTTCTTGGCAGCAGGCACTTTCCCCTTTGGTGTAGTTACGGTCACAGCCGGCATAAGCATACGGAATAAGCAAAACTCCCGGGCTGATGGACGATTTATCGGAAGCTCCGCAACTATAGCTGGAACCACGGGGCGTCTCAGCAGGCAGGGGGTGCAGGGCTACAGTCCGGCAAATCTCTGAGCACTGGCCAAGTGGCGGGGCGGAGCAGCACGCAGGGCAGGGAAAGGCGGGCTCGGGATCCGGCCACCCCAGCAGATGATGGAAAGTCCCTTTTTTAGTCAAGCCGCTGTTAATAAGGTCCCAGTTCAGCGGCTGCTTTCATGAGCGGAGGCTCACCCCACAGCAGAGAGAGAGAGTGAGAGGGAGGAAGAGAGGGAGAGAGAGAGGGAGAAAGGGAGAGGATATCTCTGCCCTACACTGGAAACCTCAGGTAAAGAGTGAGTAGCCAGCTTCTCCGTAGTACAACTTCTTTTCTATTTATTATGTATCCAGTCGTTATGTCTACTAGCGGCATGTATGAGGGAAAATTCCTTAAGTGGAAAAATCCAAAAGGAAAACTCCTAAAACCCCAACAGCATCTGTGCTCAGATTCCCTTAAAAGCTTTTCACACATGAAATCTGTAAAATGAGTATATTTATTGGTGAAACACAAGTTTAAAAAAAGCCAAAAAAACCAAAATAACAAAACCAAAACAAACCAGAGAAACCAAACAAAAAAATGCTGTCAGTACATGGCAATTCTCTCAAAGAGTAAGAAAAAGTATGGAATAAAGGAAGACAAGAACAGGAATTTTTCAGAAGGTTGCATACAAAAAGAAAATACCTGCAAGAGTAAACTACATACATGACAAAACCAGTTCTGTGAAAAGGAACCGCATGTGCTACATGAAACAAATGAAGTAACTCTCATGTAGAGATGGATCTCATACCCATCTTTGTCCAGACCATAGAAGGGGAACCTGCTGCCTCCTGGATTGTTCCTCATCCTTGGAGAAATATCCAGGCCTCATGTAAAGGGTGACTGTTCATGGGGGAAAATAAAGGAGAATTCAATTGTGATTTGCAATGGGCTAAACACTGCTACATCTAAATCCAGTATCAATGTGCTTCTACTTAACCAACAGAAGACCAGTTAGACACATGCCCGAGTATAAACATCTGTGGTAATGACATATTCTCTGAACAGAGAGAGACATTGCTGTCCCAGTATTTTCTTGGGAAGCTGTGAGAAAGCTCAGAGAAATAATTAAAACAATTATCTCTCTTTCTGTAACTGTTGTTTATAGATGTGATTCTCCAGAGTGTGCGAATAGTGTGAGAGAAGATTCCTAAAGGCTAATCAGGTCTTGGGTCAAGCATTGTTTCTAGATGAACTGTAGATTTCTAATAATAAAGTGGTTTTTTTCATGTCTTCTGATGATGGGGTCTCTGTATCACCTTTGTCTGTCCCCAATACCCCTCCGGTGATAAGTCTTAGCAAAACAAGACCAGGGCATACACAAATATTTAAGAACTCATTCTGAGGTGGACAGGCTTGAACGCTTCACCCTGTAAAACTCTCTCTCCATGTTTCTAACCATGTAATAGTCTAACATTTACCCACTAAACAATTTAGTCTTGTTCCTCACACAGTGGGCACCAATTGTTCAGGATACAAAAAGATGGGGTCAACAACTAGGCAACAAAAGGTTTATTGGAAAATCAGTTTCATGGAAGGGTGAGACTGTAAGGTTGTTACATCCAAAGCCATCACGTCAGAAGCCATTCTGATAGTACAATTTAAAATTCTTCATTGTAATTCTAGCTACAATGTCTTTTATAAATTTCTTACACAATCAGCTACTTTCACAAAACCCCCTAGCATCTTCATAAATCAATTGCTAATTGCTACGTTCTACACAATTTGCCGCAATGCATATTCTTCTATCCAATCATATAACCCTACAGAAACTTATTGCTTTTCTTCTACTTTTTACCACCTCTATAACAAGTTCTATTGGTAGACTTTGAAACGAATTTTTTTATTTACAAATTTATTTGCTTACATGAGGCATATTTCTACTTGCTTAAAACATTTCTGCTTAAACTGCAAATCTTTATTCTTATTTTGTGCTTGTTTGACTATTCTATTTTAAACCTTCCAGCCTTCTCCAAGGTCTTAGATGAAACACTGTATTCATCTCTATCTCTGAGCTTGTATGTCCGAGGCCTTAGGAACTCTCCGTTCTTGCTCTTTCTCACACATTGCTAGTTCAGATTCATTGCAATATTGCTTGTTCAGGAAATTTAATGTAAAAACCTTTTCAATTGAATGACCTGCTACAAGTATATTAAAGTCATCTCATGATTTTAAAATTTCTTAAAAGAAAGGTTATTTGCATAGTGATCATTTTTCACATGCAAGACCAGTGGCTTTTTTCAGCATTCAGATTCCGCATCTTCTTTCTCACCTTATATTTAATTTTTACACCCAGTAGCAGATAGGTTAAAGAGACACCACAACCATGAAATACAGTCAAGTAATTTCAAAAGAGTTTAAAATACAGTTTAAAAGCTAATTTTATATTTTTAAAAACTAAATTTTATATTTAGCTAATTTTATAAAGCTAATTTTATATTTCAAGTCTATGAGGCACTTGTATGTTGTCATTTTCTCAGATGACAAGATATATATAGTATATTATATCTATATCTATAAATATACATATATATGCATGTATATATATACACAATATATATAGATATACATTGTACGTTGTCATTTTCTCAGATGTATGTATATATGTCTCCCCATAAAGACTTGCCAAAAATAAAACCTTTACTCTTCTGTGTAGTTGAATCAAAAGGTACAGAAGATAGAAGTCAAAACAGGATTGTAGAGACTGAATGCAAATTGAGGAAACAAATTTTATTTAAGCAGCATATCCTGCCCACTTCAAAACTTACTCTTCAGTATTTCAGGTTGATGTTTACATACCTAATTGATTTGTTAAAAAGCAGAAATACTACTAAATCCATGTGGGCAAAGAAACCAACTTGCAGGGTACCTCCTCTGTCCTGCTGAAGAGCTGCTGGGCATCACAAGCATCAGCAGCTAACATTTGGGCACATTTATCTCTAATGCGCATCACAGATACTGCCTTCTTGGCAAATGCCGCCTTCCTTGGTACAGCGCTGCAGTGGAGAGAAAACACCTAGAAGCTTTTTGTGTTGACTAGCAAGTTAAGAGAACACAGACTGAAAGAACTGTGTTAGTCAAAATCTGGTAAAAATAATGGTAAAACTGAAAGTAACTATTAATTTTGTAACACAGAAAAAAAATCCTTTTTCTGTGAGTTTAGAATAACTGTATTTTGTAAAGATGCAAACATCAGAAACTTATGGAGCTGCCAGAGATGGGAGGTTTTTACAAAAGGCAGCAAGCCTGTACTTAATACAATTTCCCAAAATGATTAATTCATGGTGTGGGTTAACTTAGGTATGTTTTAAATCTTGCAACAGGTCTTTCTCTAAAATATCTAAGAAAAGTGACTTTTCTGGTGGGAGTGAAGAGAGGTGATAAATAACAGTGGATAGGAGAAGCAGTAACATGGAAGGAGAAAATCAGCGCAAGGAGAAAGCTGTATTTCTTTCATAACCAAACTCAAAATGAAAGCGGACAAACACTACACAAATAAGAGGAAGTATAAGAAGAATCTACCACACGAAGACAGGGGAAAAAGCTAAGAAATCTGAGAATGTCTGAGAGACAACCCAAATAAGAAGGAAAATTTATAGCAGTCATTTAAGATGGAGACTAAACAAATAAGCTGCTATGATGCCAGGATGATTTTCTGCCTTTTTATAATATACCTTTTATATTACTTTCATGTATCCTCAGTATTCTTATATGCATACTTGTAAGTCCTTAAGTCTGATAACAGCATGGTCCCAGTATTTTGTTAGGCCAGGAGACCAGACATCCTAAAGGTCTTGTAGTACAAGGCGAGAAACTCTTACATTATCTTGAGAAGCTGAGGCCCCCTCTAGAACGTATCCTGTAAACTAGAGATTTGGCCCATCCAGGAGTGTATTCCTCGGACGGGAGAGTATTATGCCATTCATCCAGGCCTTCCAGTGGGGCATCCTTGCTAGATATGCTAATTTGTAAGGTCTATAAATTGTACACACAGTCTATATGTCTGTGCTTTGCAGCACACATCACCTTGGTGAAACAGAGCACCATAAGTATCCTTACTAAAATACGGAGGTAAAAACCCATTATTCCTTAAACGATGTCTGGCTTTTAAATTTTTTCAGACCAGGAAGAGGCATTAGCTGGAATACTCTTGTTTGTTTTTCAAAATGGCAGTCCAGGATACAGGAAAAAAGACTAGGGAATATTAAGGCAAATTAAATGTATAGACATAATCAGAAATGCTTGAGGAAACTCACTGGGTACCATGGAGTTGGTGGTCATATCTTAAAAGACATATATGTAAACTTACATATAGCGCATGTGTGCATGCACCACTGTAATGGCAACACATTTCAGTGTTTTCCTTAAGATCTTGGGGACTGAACTACATGACCCTTAAAGGTCCATTTTAGCCCAAACTATTCTATGACTGTAGGATCCTAGTATGTTTCTATAGAAAACAAACAAACAAACAAAAAGTTAGTTTGAATTGAAGTAACTTTGATCCATTGGAGAAATGGTCTAAAATTACTATTTCTTTAAAAAGAAACACAACAAGTGCTAAGTGTTACACTTAATAAAAATGACAACACATATATATACAAAAAAAGGGAAACAATTGTTTAGCAATTAGTACTGTCTAAAAGGAGCTGAGAATTATCAAATATCCATGTAAGAATCAGAGCTGCAAAGTTGTTGCAAGACAATAAGTAAAATTAATTGTGATTTGCATTAATAAGGCTACTTAATTAGCACTTGAGAGGTTATTATCTTGGGGGGTAGCATAAGGGGTGGCATGAAAAGACCATGAACACAGCATCCATTAACATCTTCAACAGTACTGTTTTGTATGAGTATACACAGCGTAATAGTTTTGTAAATCTGTAATTACAGATCCATGTAGGACCATTTGTGCCAGGTGGACTTCTTTGTGGGAGACAATGACAAAGGTATGGGATGCAAAGAGAAATGGTAAGTATATACCTGGGCTGCCTGGCCCGCTGTGTCTGTGGAAGGACACAGCTGGCACCTTTGGAGATTGCTCCACTGAAAGCAACACTCCTCAGCTAAAAACTGTGGTCAATGGAGTTGAATTCAGCAGCATTTAGACAATGAATTTTCATAGAAAGTTTTGCCTTTTAAGATATCATGGTCTTTAGACAGAGCAAAACTTTTTTATTACCTTATTTTCAAATTTCTATTACCTTTTTACTAGATGCCAGCAAAATTTTAAAATCTCTTACCACTAAAACTTTTTGAAAGCATTAAAAGCAGTGCAGTATAAAAAAAGGACAATGCATAGTCTGTGTTAAAGAAATTAGATTTGTGCCTTTAGTGTGGCAAGCCAGCCATAGTTGTGCCAATCCAATAGTTAAAATATTCCAATCCTAACAATCGAAATTGATTAAATAGTCATTTATTTGTTGATTTGTTACCCTAGTTTTCCTATAAAAACACATTAAAAACAATACACACCACCTCATCCTGCAGTTTTAAAGCATTAGTCCTACTTGTTCTGCAGTACACAACATCTACTCCAGCTTGCCCCTTGTGTTTTTAGTAACTCTCATTCCTCATATGGAGGATGATGTCTAGCAGCATGCATTGAAATGACAGAAAACCACATTGTATTTTCCTGTGGAAAACAAATCCCTGTCCAGAACAACTGTTTTCATTTTGCAAATTGCAGCCCAAATTTCTTGATATATAACTCAGCTGATGGGGAGCCATGTCCCTTTTCTGTGAGCTCATGCTCTCTGTGGAATGGCAGCAACAGCTTAATCTGACTCCATGAAAAGAGGAAATAGCAATCCAGAAAATGTTAGGGCTGAAGATTTTTGTATTTTTCTCTTCTTGTCAGGCTGATACCTAGATTTCACTCAAAGAATAAAAGAGATTGTATGACCAAATCTTGAAGGTTTGTCCTACTCACAATATAAGCCAAATGAATAGGAAGCAAATGGACATTGTTAATGCTTGAAGACCAACCTAACTCCAACTAAGAGCCTGGATCCTTTTAGTTTCTGACAATGCACAAATTCTACACAGTATATTTCTATATATCTATAGAAATGACAACTTTGGAAAATCATACAAATTTTATACTTGTTAAAAAGCTACTTTAAAATCTGACAGTTGAGAGGAACTTGAGAGGATGGTTAAGCTGCTTTAAAATCTGACAGTTGAGAGGGATGAGAATTTGGTTATCCAGAACCACTCAAAGCAGCTTGTAAAGCTCAAAATTCAGAGAGAAAAATTCTTTATTTTCCTGTTTGCTTTAAAAAGAGACATATCATCCTCCCTTTTCATAAAAAGCTGACCTTCCCTCAGAGTCAACGGTGCTGCACCCCCTGGAAAGCAACACTTTCATCTCAACTCGAGAGTTATGTATAAAAAAACTACTTTCTTTTAACATGGAATGGAGCATGAACACTCCTCTAAAAGAGGGTTTTCTGGTCTATTTCATGATTCACCCGGTAACAACCTATTAAGGATGCAAGCAACAATAATTGTGTTTCATATTCTTTGAAAAATTGTCAATAAAATCCAAATCAAACCACCTTCAACATTTTCTCAGCCCTACCTAGAACAGACAGCACTGGACAGGTGCCAGATGCTTACCCTTTTTTCTGGAGGATACTTCCAGGCTTTCCTCTCCCACAGCACATACTCAGCTAAAATAAACATCTCAAAAATTTGAAGACTCCCTATGGAACTACACTGAATCATGCATGTTTGCATATGACAGCAGAGGTCAGCTGAAGACCTTTTAAGTCCTTTGAGTTACAGAGTGTGGACCTGGTGGATTGAAAAGCAAGATTTCATGTGACCCCAAGGCTAGCTTTTATCCCAGAAGCATACTGCCAAACCTTTCACTGTTGTATTTTGGGCTAAACCATTCTACTGCAAAGTCCAGAGGACTGTCGATTCCAAAGGCAGCCTGAAGCTTCAGGCTGCATGGAGAGAGCAGAAGGCTAAGCTGCCTTCTGAGACATAAGCAGATCTCCCACTATAGTTCTGTTCTTTCCTCTTAACTATCACTTTAACCATCACTAAAAACCATTTTTACACTTTCAGGAAGGGGTCCCACAGCTCAAATGCCTTGTAGACTTTCAAATTCCCCTCCCAAATGTCAACACTGGCTCTTCTCAACACCACACCACACTTGGCTTCTGCAACACAACTGATGGCTATTGCTGAAGGTGTCTTTGGTAGCACTTTGGGTTTAGGCTAAAGAAGGATGCTTCTGCAAGAATTTTTTTTTTGCAACTGTGGAACTATTTGAGCAATTTTGGCATAATTCACCTGCATTTGTTGCACACATGGAAAGAAAATACATGCATAACCAAATTTGGTATTCCAAAAATCAAATTCAAGATGGTTACAAGATTATTAAGATTATTAAGTATACTCTTTCTTAGTGCTGCTATGATGAAACAAATAGGAGAGACAATGTAATGATTTTAAATACAATTCTTTTTATAAGAAGCAAACACAACCCCTTTCTAAGCCCTAGGAAGGGCAACAGTCAAGAAGGGTGACAAATCCTTTGAGTGTAAAACCCAGAATTTCCTCCACTTATCATGGTGTACAACCAATCTTTCTCTAGAAATGGTTCAAAAATTTAAATACTTACATACACAAAAATGGAAACACTCATACGAAATCTGTAATGATTCTTTGTGATTTAACTGCCATCCACATGAATAAGACACTACCTGCATTTAGACTCAAAAAGTATTTATTCTGCTACACCCAAAAGAAGGAGGGAATAAATGGCCTACTCAATTACTTCTAAAATAAGTAAAAAATTTACACTCATAGAAAAATTGATAAGAAGCCTGGTTATTACATGCTCTTTGGAGATTTTGCAAGCTGATAAAGAATAGCATATATCACAAAAAGCAGGAAAAAAGCACACTGGTAGACAATAAAACATTTATTGATCTTTGGCTTTAGAAATTGCCTTATCTTGGATATGGGAAAACCTATGTAAAATAATGAGGTTTTTTAAATTCTTTACAGTGTACAAGTGCAAGGCATGCAGAGTACATGTAAGGATACTAAAATACTATAGGAACATTACTGCAGTAGACATTATATGTCCAACATGGGTTAACGCTTTACAAAGGCAAACAAGTTGATGAAGCCACTTGATAAACAGCATATATCAGTTTCTCTTAGATTGGCTGTGGTATTACCATGAGCAACTAATAGACATAAATTTGCATACACTGTATAATTTTATAACGTATGCATTATGAAAGCGGAGTTAAACTGTAACATTTCAACAAAATTAATAGGGAATAAGAAAGTTGCTTCAGTTTTGTGAAATTTACTGTTGTTAAAGAAATTTAGGCATTTAAATGACAAACCAATTCTTATTATTTTCACATTAATATAAAATGACCAAGGCAAAACTATCTTCTTAAATGCTCTACAGTAAAAAATGTAATGTAACTTCTTAAAAGTGCTGTAAGGAAATATTTAGCAAGTTTACTGTAGCAGGTTTTCCCTCAGAGTGTACTATATACAGTATGGATTTCCATAGCCACTTTTTAGAGCTAAAAGCTCAACATGCTGTGACAAGCCTTCCTCAGAAGAAGGCTTCCTTTGGTAGATTTGAATCAGCAACACCATCTCAACTTACAAGCACTTCACATGCAGAATGTATCATTAACGCAGGAGCAGGGCCCTGTTGTTTCCTCACTTTTTTAACCTCCTTGCTGAACCAGTCAGGTTCTACCTTCAGCTCTTGCATTCCTGAAGGTGGACAAGCAGTTTTAGAGTAAGGGTGGTTTCTCTATTGAATACTCTTTAACAGAATTCTACAGTATTTTACAAGGCTCAACTTTTGGAAGCTTGGTGTCAGTCAGCAGTATCACAATTGGTACTCTTTGTGCTCCAAATCCATAAGGATTCAGTGGCCTTCAATGTTGCCTTTCTGAGCCCAAGCAGGACTACTTACCTGGCTGAAATCACCCACACGCCTGGGGTATAATTAGTGACACCCAGGTTCACTACAGAACTTTGTAAGTCAAACCGTTCCAAATCTTGAAAATACTTGCCCTCAGTCATAAAGAAACCAATGCAGAGGTGGCAGGTGGCAGAGGGAGGGGTGTTAATTTAAATTAGGGGTGTTCAATTATCAGTCATATATGGGCAAAATCGTTAGCTTACCACTTAAGTAAGAGGAATGGAAAAGATTTCTTCAAAATCTTATTTGTTTCCAATATGTAAATAGCAAAAAACCACACATGGATATTACATAAGCCAAAAACTGTATGAAAAAAATAATTTCGTAGCAAACCCTATTTCAAAGGTTACCAGAATCACCCACAATTAGGCACTTTACAATGTACAAAAAGAATATTGGAGGTTTATTAGCTGTAGTAGTTGTACCCAAGTATTATCCACACCACTAAAAAAACCCAAATATAAACAAAAAACACTCCAAAGTGAGATTTTTCAACTTGTGCTGTGCTTTTCTGATCACAGATCCTGAAGAACATTTAAAAGCACAGAAGCCAATTTGGTTTTAAACAACAGGTAATGCAGCACCATATCCATTTAACGCAAACACCACTTGACACCATCCTCATTGTGAAGCATTACAGTGTTAGTACTTGTAAATCTGTAACTATAAAAATCATTTTAACAGTATTCTAGTAGTAAGAGGAAGCTAAAATTTACATATATAACACCAGAGTCTTCTCCATTTGGCAAATACTGAAATGAAGGTAGGGGAATCTTTTTGTCTTAGGTCTTTATTCTAGAGCAGAAAGTACTATGTACTTTTCACTTAAAGACAAAAATAAATAACATTGAGTTTGATAAACAACATTGAGTTTGTGTGTTCCCAGTAACAATGAGACAAGTAGAAGATTTAAAGTAAAATATTTATAACTTGGAAGATGTTCCCTGTGCAATGCGTAAGATGTCTACTTTATGAGAAATTTTAGGCTGAAATTATTAAATAGCATCTTTGCATTAATATTTCCTCACATAAATAGGAAGATTGAAACATTAGACAGCTTTCAGTATCTTCTATTACAGAATTTTTTTCCAAGTATAATCCTCCTAGAAAGCCTTACATACTGTTAACAATGGAACAAAGAAATGACCAAAGATAGGAAAAATAAAAACTGTTGGCACATCATGACATGGGTATGAACTGCAGTTATGAAATATAATTTTTGGTGCCTTTTTCTTTGTCCTATGCTTTTATGAAAAATACTGTGAATATGTATTCTGGAAGCTTAGAGCACATACAGGAAGCAGAGTTACTATGAACAGAAGAGAGAATAAGTCTGACTTTAAGGAATTTTAAGCCAGGTTTTAAAAAATATATTGCAGCACAATAAAAGAATAATGGCTTACTACTAAGGAATTTGTAAAAAGCTATTCAAACTATTTTGAGATATGTATTTTATAGACAGCAGGGTCATTATGGATAGTATGTTGTTGTGAAAAAATGCTGCAAGTACAAATTCTAAGGGCTCCTGACTGATGTGTAATCACATGGAAAAAATCTGGTATTTGCAGGCTATTAATACTTCAGCCTAAGCAACAAGCTTTAAAAAAAATAGCATAGAAGTTTTTGACTTCTAGTTGCAGGCACCAATATTAATTTTAAAAAATGAAAATATGAGCCATGGTATTAGGATTAGAAATAATTTCCAATAAAAACACCATTGAAATCAAAGGTATAAAAATACATATACACTGGCATGCAAAAACAACATCCAGTGCGATATTACCCTCCTGGCAGTCCACAGTGAGAGAATGGAAAAAGTTAAGTGCAGCATATACAGATGTCAGTAAAATCAGCCTGGAACATGTTGGCTTCATGATCTCACCTAGGAGGAAGACCTTTCAATCTAGTACTCAGGAATGCAAATGAGACACACCATATACTTCATCATACAGTACGTGACTGTATGTGCTGCACAAGTCACAAAGCATGGCAGGCCTTCCTAGAAAAGTAGTTGCACACAAATCACTCTGAAGCAGACACCAATCTGTATCAGCCTGCTTGGTGAGATCAGACATCTGGCTTCTAAGCATCTGTTGCCTAGATGCTCTTTAGAGTAGGTATCTGCGAGGTCAAAATATTGCTTTCTTTACCATTTGGGATTTAGGCTGTAGATGCTAAAAATAACAGTCTTACTCATAATTCACATTTAATATTTTATTTGAGATACAAGTAAACTGCTGCTGCCTTCCTCCATTAAGATTTTGCTCAGGCATACAGATTCCTCCAAGAGAACACAGAGTATTCTTTGGCCTTATTCTTGTTCAATGTCTCCATTTTGTCTGGGCACTCAATTCTTGAAGTGTCTTTTAGTTGAAGTGTCTAGAACTTTATAGTGACAACATTAACTGTGTGGTTAAGTCTGAGTGCAGAAGTGCTGTGTGGAACAAATTAATGTGCAAAATGTGTAATGAGAAAAATCATGAAGCATAGTATTTAAAAACTGATCAAAATTATCTCCGTGAAAAGCACAGCTATTTGAGAATACAGAAACATAAGGCCTTTTACCTTGGAGAACCTTCCAACAGCTTTAATATCAGATGTGCTCAATTTTCTATTTGATATATCCCAAATGCCTATTACCACTTAGGTGTAGGTACTGTAAGGAAGCACAGCTCTTTGAATTGTTCCTTGGAAGTTAGCTGAAATTTCCTTACTTGCTAACCCTACACATAGTGAGGTGATGCTGCCTAAATGTTGTGTGGATGTCTTGGTAGCATTTTTGTTCTTAAAACAAATTTGACTTTACAGTCCAGAGAAGAATGCATTTCTGTTTAAACACCTTGCAGTACTTGTGACCCAAATGAGAAGAACAGCTGCAACAGAAATTAATTTTCTGCAAGTATCTTCTGTACAAGGATGTTCTGTTGTACTGATGCTACTATTTAATCTGTGGATCCTTTACGCAAGCAAATTCTGGACGAGGGAAAGACTGTGCAGCTAAGAAAACCTCAAAAACTGGCATAACCTCTAGTTTGAGAAGGAATTAAAAGAGGACAAGTGTAGCCTGAGAATGTCACTTACAAAGTGTAAGAATAGGCTTTCTATAGTCTATTCTCCTGTTCTTAATCAATGTCTCTTAGCTCAGAAATAGCCCAAGTGTTAAGTTTGGACCTCCCTGAACTTGCTGGAAGACTTGGATTTTTTGCTGTCTTAACCCTTTTTCGAAAGGGACCCACATAATAAAAGTGCAGAGTTTAAACAAATATCAACAAGTTTGTTCATATTTCAGATGGAATTTTAAGTTATTTCAAATATTTAAAGGAACTAATCCTTCAAAAATAGATAAATTTAAACTAAACAGAAGTCAAAATACAATCTTGAACTAGTTTAGCCTACTTGGTTCTGAGAAGGGAACACAGGGACAGTGCTGTAGATCAGCAATGGAAGTCACATCACTAAGAGAGGAAAAGAGATCAGAATTTAAGAAGAAACAGACATGGACTCTTTACCACAGGAACATTTCCTTCTAAAATCTCTCAGAAACTAAGGGAGATCTCACTGTGGCCTCCCAGTACTTAAAGAAGGCTTATAAAAAAGAGGGAGAATGACTTTTTGCACAGGCAGGAAGTTATAGGACAAGGGGGAACACTTCTAAACTAGAAGAGGGGAGATTTAGATTAGGTATTAGATGGAGACTCTTGCCTATGAGGGTGGTGAGGCATTAGATAAGGTTAGCCAGAGAAGCTATGGCTGCCCATCTCTGGAGGTGTTCAAGGCCAAGTTTGATGAGGCTTGAAGCAACCTGGTCCGGTGAAAAGTGATCCATTCCAGATTCATTCCAAACCAAAACATTCTACAATTTTTTTTATTAAGTAGTGGGCAAAAAGCAAGACAAAATGTTTAAGAAACCTGAGTAACACCTACCAACCTTTCAGTCACATTTTATTGCTTTTCCATTTCTGCAAGATGCTCACCTCTCATTGCCAGGTGCCGCTAAAGGTCTCCATGAAACAAACAAAAAAGGCATTTGCCAGCTGCTGTTTCAAAGGAACTTACTACAGAAGTAAGCAGATATTCCTTTGACCCTTACACAATATATATGGAAGTCAGGACTATCGGGGTTGCTGATTTTCTTTAAAACATATTTTTGATCATATCACATACTTGTCTGAAGCACTGCTCACAACCTTAGCAATATGGTCCCTCTGGTTTCACTGTCACCACTTGTTTCAAAGGTTTTTATTAGCATATTTTAGTTTTTCATAAGCCTTCTGGACTCATGTCAGGATTAAATGGACCCAAAGAAGGACTGTCTCCCACTTACTGCTGACCGGAAGGTCAACCATTCAATTCTGCACAACAATGGTCTGTAGAACAATGGAACAGCTCAGCGGCTACAAGCACTGATCTTCATGTTTGTAACACTAGGTGCCTATTTTTCACTGTGATCAGTATAATGTCTGAATTGTAAGTCAGCATGAGCTCTTAGCAAAAGCTTTGTGCAGTTGAGCTACACGATCCTTATTACTTTTGCTGAATGCATTATTATATAACTACAGTTCACTTTTGCTTATAAGCTTTCAGAATGACTGTTAGCAAAAACTGTTAACATTATTTTGAAGTATCTCCAAGTATCCAAAATTTACTCCTTCAGATTTCAACAACAGGTTACATCTCCTATATAGTGAGCTTCATCAGGCAAGTTCACTATCAGAATCAAGCTGCTTTGCATTGTTTTATTTTTCTGAATAGAAGATTGGCATTGAGCACCTAACTAACTTAAAAGCTGGCCTTACTAATTCTGTTAGTAATGATGTATCTCGCAATGATATATCTTGAACTAATGTGAAAGCGGGTGCAGTGTTACTGGACCTGTCATATTTTGCCATTCAATTATTCATCTGAAAAACACTTCCCAGGAATGATTGAAATTTGAAACTATGAGGTCAAATATTATTCTTTAGGCCAATTCACAGTTAAGCACTTGTCCCTATTAGTTACAAAAAGTTGGTGTGAAAACAACAAAGCTTGCAGTCCCAGTCACACTGAAATACTGCAATGAAACCAGTAGCATCATGCAAGGTGTTCTCAGATGTCCCAAACCCATGCAGTAGGTACTATGCTGGTGTACACAAATCTTTCTCCAGTAAATGCAACTTAACAAACTAATAAATAACTTTAAAAGCTTTCAACACAGCAAGATAGTTTATCACCAGTTTAAAATCTTGACTTTCTGCATTCATTGAGTTTGTTCTCCTATATGGTAGGTTTGCTACATATTAAAAGTTAGTTAAGCTTTTTCATTTATAAATGCTTATTATATGCCAAAGCTGTACACAAATTCAAGAGAACAAGAACAGTAAAATAAAACCAGCCAGTATTAGCTAAAAAAATCCACTGACCTCTGTGAAGTTCAATATTAACTGTTTAAAAAAGCTACTGCATATAAATCCCCATTCCTGTTTTGCAAATACACAAAACATCTGAAAAACTGTAAATAATTTTATGACTGGAATATATCTATCCAGTTAAGCAAAAATTGTAAAGTTAATACTTTGCTCTTTTTCTTACTACATGGCTGTTTTATTATACAGAAAATCTATTTCTGAAGCCAAGATATATTAATTATCATTATATGGTCAAGTTAGCACAGATTAAAGTGGCAAAAGATGATGATTTGACAGAACAGAAATTTTAAGATTAACAGTTTAGGTAGATCTTTTCTTCCAAGACATAGTAAGTTCTTTAGTATAGTTAAGTACCTCTAAAGAGGCAAAAAAACCAAACAGCCCTTTCAACTGAACTGAAAAAAAAAAAGAAAAAGAAAAAAAAAAAAAGAAAATTTAAAAGTTTAATTTCAAAAGGGAATCTTGAAATTATTAGAAACATATACACCCCTCTCCTATAGCTCTGTAAGATACATTCAGGAATTTAAAATAAAGATTCCATATTTCATACCTTCATATATATTATATATTTGATATATAATATATATGTACATTACACATATACATACACTAGCAGTCAGCAGGATTAAACTGTTTTGTTTTGAAATGTTTGACTGGTGTCACTAATTATTTTCTATTCTTTTGTAAACTCAATGGAATTTATCTACTACCTCAAAAGAAGAAATTTATAAGATCCAGATGCAATGTGTGGATCAATACTAGCACCAATACAGATGGCCATTAATTCAAAATGACTGCAGGGACTGAAATAATATAATTGTTATAACTCTCTTCTTACTGCACAAGCACTCCTGCAAAATATGTAGGCAGCAATACCTGTCAGGTACATGCATCTACTCCTCTTTAATTAATATTTTATACAACTTTCCTTACTGTAATATACAGTATCTCTTTTGTCCTGTTGGATTTTTAATTTTCCAAGGAGAAAAGTGATCAATAGTTATCCAACAGATCTATTTTTTAAAATCCCCTCTCTCTCCTTTCACTTGTATGGCTCAGTTTCAGCACTTAATTGATAGGCAGCCACCATCACTATGTCCAGTACCCTTTGAATACAGTTCAGTCAGTGACTGTTGATGCTTAAAAACCAAATTTTTGAGTTTGGCTCACTGTTTATGGAAACCAAGATACCCAGAGGTCATATCTTTTCAGCATGCTTCTCACCATCTACAACACAATAATGTCAGTCAGTCCCAGGACTCTAACTGAATTAGTTACCTACCATTTGGGTAACAAGAATAACCAACCCAGTTGCAATTTTAAACATTTTAAGATTATTCACCCTGAGAACACCAAGGAAGTTTTAAAAATAATTATGACATGTTTTCTCTTCACATACATAGTTTTCTTTTCTCTTTATCTCCTCTTGGGTACCTGGGATACCTTGTATCTAGAATGTGACCTCACACTTGCTCAGTCAGTTGACTTCATGCCACAGTCAGGTACTGGTGATAGAAGAGACCAAAAAGGCTTGTAGAAAAAAGGCAAGCAGCAATCCACCAAGTGAGGAAAGACAGGAGTCCCCGGAACAGGAGAGGAGTGAAAATATTCTTTAGGCTTCCCAGAGCCATCGTTATTTGTACGACAGTTACTTTCATCTTTCCATCAGCAGGTGGAGACTCAGAATAAACAGAATTGGGAAGCAGACTGCTTTCTACTGGAGTGTCAGAATTCAATCCTGGGTAGATGCCCCAAGAATAATTACCTGTTAAAAATAAACAAGTAACAGATTTTTGTAGAATTAAATTCAACTTATGTTAATTCAATCACTCTACAGGTCTTTGATATATTTTTAATAGACACACACACAAAATGCTGTTTTTATAACTTTGTAAATACAAAGTATATTCATCTGGCTTCCTGGTCATATCAGGAAGTAGGATGAATCAATCCTACTTCACCCTGGGGTAGGATTCATCTTGTATTTTGACAACCTAACATCTACATGTGATATAGCTGCCTTGAAACCTCTGTATGTCCTGGGTATGACTGATCTTACCAGATGGAGACGTCTACTCTAAGGCAGGATGAATCATAACTTAATAAAGCCGATCTCTATCCACTGCCTTTTTGCAAAGAGAATGATACAACCGCATGGCAGGCTATGAAATACAAGTCTCACAGGAAAGAAAGAAAGAAAGAAAAAAACCCAAACCAGAGCTACTTCAGATCTCCCATTAACTATATGAACACTCTATCTCACAATTTCCATTCTAAAAGCCTACTAATGATAAAAAAGCTGAAAAATTCGGGTATGAGATGTTAATGAAGTACAGTCAATCATACTTTATACAGTCCACTTTTAAAATACTTCTAAAAAGACATATATTTCAACAGAAGTAAACAGTTTAATCGATTGCATTACACAATCTCTCAGAAATAAATAAAACAAATTAGCATGTAATTGGAAGATATCAAAAGCAGCAACAGAAATAACTACTTACAAGACACATATGAATGTTTTAAATTACAGGAAACTACAAGATGTTTTTGTATTGCAAGTACTCATGAATTCTAATTCTCTTTAGTCAGGTGAAAATAAAAAAAAGCCCCCTGTAGAACAGAATAAACTACTGTTGATCCAATTTTGCCTACCTAGTGTTTTTAAGAGCAGAGTTGTGTGAAGAAGCATTACCAATGGTGCAACATACTGCAGTGCAATTACACAGAGATAATAGAATACCCGAGCCACCTAGAAAAAAGAAAGAGTATAAGTTCATGATTCCTGGTTCATCAAAGCAGACTTTTATGAACATGTCTAGAAAAAACAATTTATTAAAAAAAAACAGTATTTATGCACTAAAGCTGTTTTAAGAATTTTCTAGTAACTCCTGGCATGGGACATACTGTCTTCAAAAGACCTAATAAAGAAATCCCCATAATGAATTCTAGTTTCAGGACATTTACAAAACTGAAAAGAAGGGCTGAAAGAAAATAATTAAAAACATCAAATCTGTTAAAAAATAGAGAATCAATTTTGCTTCTGCAAACTGTATGCCATTATTCAATGACTCCTACTTTAATATACCAGAAACAAAATTAAATATATATGTTTAATTTTTCAAGTTCCCAGCCATTTACAAGCTAAATCCTATTTCAAAAATGAAGTAGTAGTCTAAAGCCCCATAAAAGGTAAATGAAAGCTTCATTAATATTACAGTCCTTTTTCAAAAGTGAGATATTTTTAAGACTTCCAACTGGAAAACATTTGTATTTTAGAAACAATGATAACTTGAGTTTTCATTAGATCAATAACAGCATTTAAATGATCTTTATTTCAGTCATACACCATGGTTCATCAAAGTCCATTCAGATATATCCCTCCCTCTACTCTCCCACAGGTTCCATTTTTCTCAAGATTGTAACATTACGTATTTTTATAAGTTATTGACCAAAAAGATTAAATTAAATAAAGATGGGAAAAAGTGATAAAATAAGAGCAAGCAAGCAGTGAAATAAAACTACTCATGTTTTATAGAAGAAGAGAATGCAGGTTGGCAAAAATGATGAAGATAGATGTGATAGTTTTGGGAATACCTCTCAACAGGCTTCTTAATGAGCATGTATCAAAAAATTAACATGAGAAAGAAAAGTAGTAAGACACTGACAGAAGAAAAAGCATGAGACAAAAAAAAATTGTCAAAAAATTGATGGAATATGACAAAAATAACAAATTAAAAAGTAACGATCACTGTAGAATGACAGACAGGAGAGAATTCACTGGCACAAATTCCTAAAAAAGGTAAAGCAGATATGATTAGTAAAACAAAACAAGTCATAAGCCAACTAGTAACTATGGCCTTCTCAAACAGAATATATGAAGATGGAGAAATGGATATAAGAAATGCCACATGGAGAAGACATTAATGTTTTACAGATAGGAATAAAATTCCCATTATTAAAATAGCACATTTACAGCAACTGGCACAGTTCCATCCTAACCAGCTGCTACTACATGTACTTCGTAGTTTTTTTTCCTGGAACAAATTCCTAGCCACTTTGTAAATAACTACTGCACCTTCAGACTATGGCATTTAGACACTTAGTGTAACTACATGTAATAATGACAATCCTAGAAGAGGAGTCTCTGTCTTACGGCATGCTTCAAATATTCTGCCTGAAACAGACCCCAACTCAGCAGAATCATTAGACAGCACTATCATACAACAATAGAAATGTAAGTTTATTTTGCAGACAACACACAACAGCCATTCTATCTCATCCATTTGTTCAAGGTATGGTTTACTACTTTTCTCTAAAAAAAAGAAACCTTGGAAAATTTGTCTTGTCCACAATATGATAAGTAATTTTTTAACTAGGCTGGTGCACTTCTAAATGGTCTGACAGAATCAAACATCTGTCATTTTATTCCAAAATATAACCACCTTGTCATAAATTTTCCCTCAATTTAAAAATCATAGTTGGTAACAGTACATTACCCTTCAATAAAAATTCAATTTTTTCTTTCCCATGTTGTAGTTACAGATCACCACTCCTTGGAAAGGATCTTTTATAAAAACTTCCAAATAACCCAGGACAAACTACCCGCATAACAGAGATGATACATCTCTCCGTATTTTGGTTTGCTGGATTTTTCTGTATTTTTATAGGAGATATAGTCTAGAAAGCTTCATTCAGATTTGAGCTCTGCTGCCACAGAATACAACAAATTAGAAAAAAATAATTTCCACAGTAAAAACACTACAAATATATAATCTAAGGGCCACCATACTTACCATTTTTTGTAAATCAACCATACTTATTCTACCAGCTTCCTTTTTCATCTGGTCCACGCTTTTCTGGGCTAAATTCAGATAGGCCTGTAAATGATGACGCATCATAGCCAACCGTAAAACACACAACAGGATTATAATCCACAATCTGATGGTATCAAATGTATCTTCTGACATTCTGTGGATAAAGAAAAAGGGTAATGCTGTTTTCCAAAGACCACCTACTGCTACAGTTATTTGTTTTTATCATGTGTAAAGTAATCTGAGACAAACTGTCAAAAACAGTTAACACACAAACTATAGTTATGAAGTTCACATGCAAGTAATGCCTTCTATTTCTCTTTCCCATTACTTCTCAGTAGCCCCACAGCATAGATCCAAATTAGTATTCGTTTGTCTGTAAACAATAGCAGTTCTTAACTGCCTAAATTCTAAGAAATGAAGGCTGGACACTAAAAACGAAGATTTCTCAGATAATTAGAGGTTTTTGGACACACAGGACTAGATAGTAAATAGTACTAGATTGTAAATGGTAGCACTAAATTGCATCTAGTACTAAATTGTATCTTCAGTTACCTGAGATACCCAGTAAAAGCTCAACCCTCATTTTAAGACAAACTGAGAAACAGAAGACATACAAAATATGTATATCTGTTGTGTTTCATGTAATAGCTCAATGGTCACAGGATCACTTAAGAAGGTTATCTCATCTCTTTCAAGTCTATTTTGAATTAGCAAGACTAATTGTGACAATGACAATCAACTCTACTTATACATCATTTCAAACACTACTCTTCCTGGAAACTCTCTCCCTTTCTATATTCTAAATATTTTACCTATCAATTCAATACCACTTCATCAGTATGTAATATTAAGACAAACCTCCTAGCTTAGTTCTCATGCCAACATATCTTG
Organism: Melospiza melodia melodia; assembly: GCF_035770615.1. NCBI lineage: Eukaryota > Metazoa > Chordata > Aves > Passeriformes > Passerellidae > Melospiza > Melospiza melodia. Next base: position 20,274,148 of record NC_086226.1, on the reverse strand, counting down.
ACTGTTTTCACTGAAACCACTTCTCTCCTACACCAATATGCAAGACATAAGGTTCCAGCAGGTAGCGAGGTGGTATTCCACCCCCACAAAAAACAACACATTACTGCCAAGGAGTCATCAAGAGACAGCAGTTTCTTGGGAACCACTACCTTAACACTCAACATTCTGCAACTCATTCTTTTGAAATAACAGATGCTCCTTATAATTCAGCTGCATCTTCCACAATACCTCTGACAGCCAATGCTATTAAAGTCTTTCACGTTTCTTCAACTTGCAAAGAGCGCTAAGACAATGTTTTGTTCTCAATACCCCAGAAAGAACTTTTAAATGAAATCTTACAAAGGAATGCTCTCTTTGCCCAAAGGTGGGCTCATAATGTAGTCCTTAGTGATTGGTTTTACCCACAGTAGAACCATAAATAAAGGTGCCAAGAAGTTTATATGTAGCAATGTTCTGAAAAAAGAAAAAAACCAGGGAACTTAGTAAATGAAAACAATGACCATACTGTTGAAAGTATATACAGATTCAAAAGGAGAAATATTAACTTTAAAATAATTGGAAGAAAGATAAATAAGAAAATTTCTTCCCTATTTTATAGGTATGGCTTACATTTCAACAAAACAGTAACATTATATATTGTAAAATCACACTGGATTTTGGCTTTAAAAAGAAGAGGATAAACAGTTGTCAGAGGTCAGATTACACAGTTTAATGATGCATTTTATTTAGAAACCCTGATTAAATTAAAGTTGGTACTTACATTAAAGATACTCAGACCAAAAAAATACTGTATGAAACTGCACAACAAAAATAAAAGTGGTACTCTTTAGTAATTTCTGAGTACAACCTAGCAGAATTTTAAAAGGGGATACAGTTTCTGGAGTTCTCCCTTAAATTAATATCCTTCTTTATTTCTAAACTTCTAAATTTTCTTCTCTATTTCTAAACCCATTTTCCCCAATCATTTTTCGTTACTAAAATGAAATGAGAACAGTTGAGGGGATTGGGTTGTTTTGTTAGCAGTGTTTCCTCACTAATAGTATCAGGTTTGTCTCTACCTTCACTACAGTACCTCTGCACTACAGAAAAAATTATGTAATCAAAAATTGTTCTAAAGAACACAAGACCTTCTTGATTGCCAACCATCAAGCTTCCTAAAACCACTAAAATGTTTGCATAATACAGAAGCTGTCATCAAACACAAATTTAGATCTTCGGTTTCAGATGAAGAAATAAACCCTGCTAGCTATTAAGTGGTGCTTGGGAATGCAACAGCACCAAGGATCGGCCCAAAGCATTTAATTAGATTGTGAAAGCCTTTTACCTGAGCTTCTACCTATTTAGGAGATCCTACTGAGTTAACGGACTGGAGTAATGGACTGCAATGTGCCAAAGGGTGGTGGGAATCTCTATTTTTTTTGTTCTTCTTTTTGTTTTGTTTTTTTTTTGTGTTTAATGGAACAGGAAGTAAGGCTGAAATACTCTTGATGCAGACTCTGGCAAAGGAGGAAATGTGTATGAAAATTGTACAACTTTGTTAAGAGGACTCCAAATATATGCAAGTAAGGATACTACTGCCAAAGAAAAAATGCAAGTAAGGATACTACTGCCAAAGAAAAAAAATCAAGCCAGTTCTCAAAACCGAAAGGGATACCAGATAATTTCTATTCTGTTTACCTAAAAACAATGAACTTACTCCCTACACTCATAAAAGAATCACAATAATAATTTTGAACATATTAGTAAAATAGTTCTTGCTCATTAACCTTTAAGTTTTGGGGCTGTTTTTGGTCAGTGCTCCCTGCAAGTTAAGTGTTCCATTCCATTAAGGAATAGATTTTGTGTTGGATATTTTTAAGTTGTTTTGTTTTGGTTCTTTTGTTGGGTTTTAAGAGAAATTTGTGGGTTTTTCGGGCAGCTTAAGGGATGTAGGGGCTTTTAGTTTGATTATGGTTTTTTCTTTGGTTTAAGCTGTTTTTGTATTTTGTTTAGTTGGTGAGCTTTTTCTTTGCAGTTGTTTTGGTTGAGGTTTTTTAAGTAGAGTACGTATTTGACTGCAAAGATAGAAATTGTTTTAGTACCCAACTTAGAGAGCTTCTACCAGTGACAAGTCATCCCCCCCTTTAATCACTGTCAAACAAGTGTAGTCAATAACACTAGCAAAAATGCATCAGCAAGGACAAGTTATGTTCTTCAGGTTTGTTAGAACCTATCACTTGACAAATATTCTTTATAATGACTTTATCTAATTATATGGATACCTAATCATGTATCCATTTAATACTCATTTAATGTAATTTTCACATTGTTCCAGTTGAATAGTCTATTGGTAGACTTTCAAAAATAACTTGGTGGTGTTGAACAAAGTTATCTTCAACAACCAGTTCTGATACCGTCTAAAGAAGCTAGAGAAGTTTTAATTTTCATAACCACACTTCAGTGGATATTAATTGCCCTTTAATTCTTAATTAATGGATTTTTTTTTTCAGAGAGTTTATATTTCTGCCTAGGATGTTATGTCCATTGATCAAAGAAGATGCTGGAATACGTAGAGAAAAGAGACAAAGAATTTTAAAATAGTGAGAACTATAGCAATTAAGAACTAAGGAGTTTATCTGTCTGGAAAGAACAGATTAGGAAGTGACTCAGTCACAGTCTACACACAGACAGAAATATAACAACAGATAAAACAATCCAGTAGCTGGCTGCTACATAGAAAATTACATTGAGTGCAAGTGTACTCAATGCTTATAAATTACCAAGACTGATGGACTCACTTCAAACAGATTAATTTTTAAGGTGGGCATTCCTGAAGGGAAAGGAAAAAACATGCAATTTGAACAAAAATTATTTTCCTACTGGAAAACATAGTGGTTCTCTTAGGAAATTTACCACACTGAATACCTAAACTGCCCTATGCTGCAGAATCTGTCATTATCATGTACTAAACATCAACAGTCAAGATCTCTGAAAGCCACTTGGAGTTTCACCCTCTCAACCAGAGAATGTTCAAGAGAAATAGTTAAATTGGACAGAACATTTTACTACCAAATGGAAGGGCGGCAGGAAATGAAAATACTCCTTTAAATTGGTATTAACATATGACCCTAATTAAATATTCTGGGTCATTTTTGCATTTTATCCTATGCTAAATTTATTAAAGGAATAATTCCCATCTGTAAGTGTGGGTGAAAAAAACCAGTCTGTGGTCATATTTGTATTTCCTGAAGATTATGTTAACTTCTGGAAAGACATGATGGTGGAAAGAAAGCTGGGCACAGAGACATTCATGGTGGAGTTTTTGCAGGAGGAAAGGAAAGCTCCTTTAATTGAGACTCTTAATTACAAGGCAAAGAATGTAACAGACTGGCAAAGCACAGGTTGAGCAGAAAGTGGCAGGTGGCAAATCTGCTCAAGATACGAAAAGCAGGCAGCAACAGAAGTCTTAAGTCACTACCTTCTTGTTGGAATAGTTTGCTTAGACATTTTTAGACATAAAAGATTTAAGACTGAGTAGCATATACCTATTTGCATATATTTTCTCTTACTGTGTTATTTTTTCTGTAGCTAAATTCAGAGCATCCAGATGCATTTGAGCCAGTCGCAAGCCAGGGAATGTCAAAAAAGCACCAATAAGTGAACACAGAACAGCCAGGAACAATTTGAAGGTTAGTTTAGACACAGGACCCCTAAAAGAAAAGAAAGGAAGTAAGCATTTTCTTGCTGAGGACGTTGGGGGAGCAGGGAGTATCAGAGACTACTTTCAATCCAACAGTATCTAACATTTAATAAAAAAAGCCAACAGTATTCTATAGGCTTCCTCCAAAATACTAGCATTATTAAAAACCAATCAGAAATTAAATTTTTTAAAAATACTTTCAAAACCAAACCAAATAATCTATTTATTTCCTAGAAAAACAGAAAACCTAATTTACTGACTGTGAGATATTAATTTGTTAGTATAGAAGAAAAAAAAGAACAATTTTATATTGTAATTAGCAACAAATTACATAACAGAAATAGCTAAAGTAGAATTAATTTCATGATTGTGTTTTTAAGAGGAACAGATGTTTCATAAGTTTAACTGCTTGAAGACAAAATGGATACTTTATTCTACCATTATCCATTAAAAATCTCTATCAAACTGTTATTACTGCAACTTTTCACAGATTTATCTGAAATGTACACATGGTCGATAACATGTCTCTTCTAAGTGATTAATATTGTACATAAGAAAAGCTACAGGAAAAGTATCTATGATCAAAGAAATCACAGAATTAATCACATAATTAACAAAAACAGGTTTACATAAAGAAAAAAAGAGAACAAAACAAAACCCTCAAACAAACAATAAAACCATCATAGTTACAGTGAAATGTAACTAGCAGATCAAATAGGAACAAAACCAAATCTAGTGATTCAAATGAGTTTCAGATCCTTTCTTAATCTATGTCACCTAAACTAACAAGAGACACCATCATTAACTCAGGTACTGCTAAAAAAGGCAAAGCACTGCAATAATTTATAACTAAACAAACAACATGAAAATCAATACAGAAGGTAGTGACTTTGCAACAGTTTAGGAAAGCATATTAAAGAAAGGCTAAGAACCACATGGGATTCAGTTAATGGTTTCCCATGAGTTTATTCATAAATTACACTGATCTAGTTTGAGGAAGCTTCTGTTCCTCAAAAATAAAGATATGCCATGGCTTCTGCATGATACTTGAGACCTACCAAGCAAGACATTCAATGAGCTCCCAGTGATGAAATGGTCCCTAAATTTCAGCACACAAGTATAAGGAACTGTAACAGAAATCCATTTTGCAATATACCAAGCCTGCCTGCCTATTGTGTATTTATGTAATATCACAAGATATGGCATGCTCCTTTAGCAGTCTATATGAGGCTTGGATGCCCTGTAGCAAGCAGATGTTTTTGCATGACAGGAATACAGCTATAACCTGAAAACATGAATAACACAATTTATTCCTAATACGAAATTTAACACAAACTCCATCTTGTAGCTTTTGCACACTCCTCCTCTTACATGCCATAGGAATGACAAAAAATACTTCTCTATTTAAACAATCCTTTTTGAAGGGAAATACTGTGAAAAAAATGTTTACAGTTTTGAACTATATTTTATGAACTACAATCAAAATGTCAGTAATTATCTCCATATTAAAATGAAAACTTTAATGCAACTTCAGTTACTTGCGGGTACTTTTCAGATCTTTCCATTAATCTCTTTTAAGTGTTGTAGGGATTATAACCATGTACAAAAGCAAAACATGCAAGACAAAATCTTGCAAACAAAATCCAAATGGTTCATAAATTCACATATAAACAGACAAGTGTATTTTCAGAAACTTACTGGGATTCCAAACCTTGTTTTTCGAGAAACTGCATAGCACTCTCTGAGAAATTCGAGAATCCTGCAGGGACATATATATTTCTTTCATTATAGTACAAACAAAGAATCCTTTTTGTGAAATAAAGTGTTGGGTAACAAGTCATTTTTTAAACAATTTTTCATATGTGTAACAGAGCTCTTTCATGTGCTAATTAGTTGGCACAATAAAGTAAAGCTTGATTAACAACATCTGTAATATCTGAACACTTCGGGAAGATGAAAAAAGATAACTTTTTAAATTCTTTTCTAGTTAGGGAGCTACACTTTACTATGGAAGTCAAAGGGGGCTAAATCTGTAACTGGAAGACAAATACAATTAACAAAACAAACAACCTAGGCAAAAAATAGATTATTTAAGAGAACAGTAGGAAAAGGTACAGGATATTATCTAGAATCTTCATTCCGAAGCAAATTTCCTTAGAAGCATTTAACTTACAGCATTCATTTTAACACAGCTTTTCTCAAAAACTCTGGAAATAACTTATTCAGATCATGCAATCACCACAGCTGTTTCAAACACTAAAGAAAGGAGTTACCTGATTCCAATCCAAACTCTAGATAGTTTTCTGTCACAATGAGTATTGCCATGGCTTTCACAAAGAAGAAAAAACCAAAGGTGACACAGACTGATCTTTCACCTCCATCTTCAACTTTGAAATAGTGCGTAGTCAATGAAAACAGTACCTTACTATGTAATGAAAAGGTCAAGGAAAATCAAGTTTGTAAAATAACAAAGAATCTTATAACTAAGAATTATAATATTTTATTCTGTTCATCCACAGGTTTGTTCTATGATGTGTATTTATTTCTTTGGAAGGTATTACGTGTTCAGTCGATTTCAGGTTAAATTACAGAACACATTTAAGCATAATAATCTCATAACGCATAGCCAGGAATACTCTGGAGTAGCATTTTGATTTAGGCTTACTTATAGTAAGAAAGAAGACATATGAAAAGAACTTATGTTTCTCCCCTTTTGTTTGGAAAATACTTTTAGGATCAAATCCAATCATCATCCTAACACCAGCAAGTTCACCACTAATCCATTTCCTCAAGCATCCTTTTATCTAGCCCTACTGCCATGAAGACAAACATTTAAGACACCACCTGCTCTGTTATCAGGGTGTTTTAAAAATATTTTTGAAGTATTCTTTTTTACATATTTCTAAATCAGTTCTCGAGTGTAACAGAATAAACTTTTCATTATACACTCTTATTACTACGAACTGCAGCTCATTATAATTTAAATGGTACGCAATATCCAGCCCAGATTTAAATAAAGTATTTGGAGATAATTCCAGGCATTACGTTTTGAAAAAACGTAATTTACGATTTGAAAAAAATACAGACAAAAAGGAAAAAAAAAAAAGATTGTCAGTGTAATCTGTAGCACTTTTTTCCTCCACTATGCAATAATGCAGTTGAATTTGCCTATTTCTAATACTGAAATAATATTAATATGAAGAGTACATGAAAACATTTTTGGGGGTATCTATTCAGTAAAACATTTGAACAGACATCAATCTCTCAAGAAACAATGATTATGCTTCAACAGGCAGCATGCATTTAATATACACACTGCTGAATTTCATGTACACGCAGAAAGATTCTAATATACACTATGTGGTCTAAGGACAGCATCCAGTAATTCTAATCTCATACAGTAACCACCTTCAAACCCCTCTATACTTTACAGAAAGAACTCATACATTAAAAGGAAGACTTAACTCATCCCAAAAAGATGTACATTAACAGATCATACAGACTGTGTTCTGGATGTTGTTTCTCTAATAACACATGCTTAAACCAAGGCTCTTTTTATAGCTAGCGGCATTAATCACAAATTGAAAACACCCTGAAGCTATACAAAGGATTTAATAAGTTTGTGATCAACAAACCTAATCTATCATCAGATTTATGGACCCCCAAATACTTTATGACTTCAAGTATGGATTGTGCCTGAAGGATTTGGAAAATTCAAGGAGGAAAAAAAAGCATTCTAAAATTATAGTGCAGATCCATGATTATGCAAACTACACATGACCACTGCTCCTATTTTTGGGTTGGAGAAGATTGAAGCATTATGGCTGGCTTCATCGCTTCCTTCCACTGCAAGACCTAATATTCAGGATGTACTGAATGAATAATTTAGGAGTATTTAGTGCTAAGTTAATAGAATGCCTGCACCAGTTCTGCCCTTCATTTAGTTTTTTTTTGCCACAAGAGGCATTATAGAATTGTATACTTTGCATTTTGTATTTAGTTGCAGACATTGTAGAAATCATGGTATACCCTTTTACAAAAATAATTATATTTTTTAAACTGCTGCGATTATTGAATTCTTTAATTTTATAGTTCATATGTTGAGGTGAAAGAGATCCATCTTCTGTTCCTACTAAAACACATGAAAACTTCGAATTCACAGAAGCAGAGAACATTCTGTGGACGGGACCCATAGGATCATCCAGCTCCTCGGCGTGCACAGCACCATCCCCAAGAATCACACCATGCACCCAACACTGCTGTCCAAATACTTCTTGAACTGTCTGGCTTGGTGCTGTAATCACCTCCCCAGGGAGCCAGTTCCAGTGATCAATCATCCTCCATGTGAAAACTTTTTCTTAACATTCAATCTAAACTTCCCTGACTTAACTTCAGGCCTTCCCTGGCCTAATTTAACTTCAGGTCATTTACTTGAATCCTGTCACTGGGCACCACAGAGAAGAGATCAGGGTCTGCCCCTTCTCTTCCCTCACAAGAAAGCTGTAGGCTGAAAAGGCCAAGTGACCTCAGACACTCCTCATACAGGTTCCCCTCCCTCATTCTCCTCATGGCTTATTTAGACACTTTAATAGCTGAATGTCTTTCTTAGCGCAGGACAAACTGGCCAAGCTTAGTGCAGGACAAACTGGCCAAGCTGGGCCAGTTTGCCCTCCTGGTTGCCAGGGCACTGATGTCTCACACTCAACTTTCTGCCAACCAGCAGCACCAGTGCTTTTCGATGGCCCTATTTCTCTGTTCCCTGGTCTGCCCATACAACCAGGGTTGCTCCATCCCAGGTGCAGAATCCAGCACCTTCCCTTGTTGAACTTAGAATGGTTGGTGATTGCCCATATCTCTTTGGGTTTGATTTTGTTGAGGTTACTCTGCAGGGCCACCATACCTTCAGGAAGTCAACAGCTCCTCCCAGTTTTCTATCATCTGCAAACTTGCTCTGTATCCTCAGTACAACTTTTCACCTTTTAACACACTGGCACAAAACAGAAGAAACACTTGTCAACAAAACACAAAATTGCTCTATATTTAACTTTGACATATCATGTTGACTGCTTTCTGTCAAAAATATGTAGGCAACCAAATTTTTCTGAATCTTCCATTATCATAGAATAATTTCTGGTCTTGACATATTGAGTTAGTGAGTAGTTGAGTAATTTTTAAGTATTCTCTGCATCCCAAAAGCCTGATGTCACAATACAGGAATGAACCCCTTCTGAAACCTCATCTAACTAGGTTCCACTGACCCCAGGAATTGTTACCAATACCCTCTGTATTGTACGTCTTCCTACAATCTACAATTCACAACCCTGTTTCACCTAGAATTGCAATTACTATAGGGTTGTTTAAATTGATTACTCCTGAGATAAAAGAGATGAAGCAAACAAGGCATTGTCACCGATAAATCTAAGAGTACATTGTGGCTTTTGTATTAGAAGCTTTTTTTTCCATTAGTTCTATTAAAATCCCCCTCATCCTTAAAAATCAGAGTGAAAGGTGTTGGCTATCTTCTGATTTTGAAACAGTAGCCACCTCTTTCTCCTTCCTTCTGCAGAAACTAAAGTAAAATTCTCAACCTCACACCAAAAAAATTAAGGATGTGCAGTAACAATTACTCATTACCTATACTACAGCTATGATACAATTAAAAGGTGCCCAAGAGCCAGACACTGATTTTCTTCCCACAGTAGACTGGAAAAACCACCTTTCGGACCATGGATCTGTTCACTGACATGTCTAAGGGCAAATACCTGATCTGGAAGTATGCTAACAGACATTCTCTTACCCAAATGTGAGTTGACCTTCTCTTCTAGCAAGTTTTTATACATTACAAGGAAAAAATTCTGGAGAAATTCTATGATTTATGCTCCAGTATACTTAGAAAAGAACCCCTGTCCATGCTATAAAGGCATCACACATTTTAATAATTATCAAGGATAGGCAAGCATGAAGCATATTCAGAACTCTTAGACAAATGTAACCAAACATTAGAGTTCAAGGTTTTATATAACACCAGCAGCTACTGCTGATATTACAAAACAACTGACCAAACCACAACACATTAAGAATCTTTAAAACTGCCATTTATATAGAGGAAACAATTTTGAATATTCAAGATGTTTATCAACTGTAACTTAGCATTTTATCTGTTCTCAGCTGCTGAAGGAGCAGAAGAGCTGTAGCAATTCACTTCCCAGTTCACCTTTCTATAATATGCTCTTTTAAAAGCCCTTATTCCATTCTACTGCTTTATCTCCAATCATATCTTTAAACTGTAACTTTCCTCCCTAAAGCAGCAGTCTGGATTTGTATGTGGTACACAGGTAATTACCATGCAAGCATCTATGTGTGATAATGCCTTCTCCAGTAAAATAAATTTTAAAAATTAACTGCCTCCTCCATAACAAAACAAACATTTTATGGTTTCATAATGCCTGTTTCCTAAATACTCCACTTCTGTTTCCCTCAGTTTCAGAGGTGAGTTTAGCTTTTCACAGACCTCAGTTTCTACAACTGTTTACATACCTTATTTTCTGTAAGAATACCTTGAATGTATTTTAAAATTATGAATTCACACATGTATTTTTGCAGTAAACTAGTATACACATCACTGTGCTATTCTGATCAAGAAGTATCAGATTAAACATATTGAAAAAAAGAAGCACACTAAATTTCCAAACTTCTTCAAAAGCTATACTTTATGTACACATTACCATTTCTGATTGCCAAATTGAACAAAATCAAGTTAGTTTAGAACCACTACATACTACAGATCAGCACTATCTTTGCATACATGCATTTTTCTCCTAAATGGTCTGGTATTAATGTTAGCAAGCTAATGATACCAGCATTTGCAAAGAGCACGTACAGCGTATATATTATTTAACAATAGCATTAGCTTACAGGACCCTTTTTCCAAATGCCATGTATTTTTGTGTCCCGCCCATCAGTGGCATGGAAATTTATATGAATTGCAGAATTATGTAAACTATTCGGAACAGGTAGAGGGGGATTCAACACAACAGAAAAGGATACACTGCAAAACCCAAGACAAGCAGACACCACACTATGCTGATATTCATTTCTTGTGAGGGCTTCATAATGCTGTAGTAGACCTCTGTCACCACATACACAACTGTAGCTGCAACAGTGAAATCCACCAACCACTGATATTCTGGAAAGTAATGCAATGCTGAAAAATATATGTTTGTGAATGTTAAAGGTATGTTTTAAGGCAGTTACTGATATATATAGAATGGAGCAGCAATTAAAAGAGGTTTTCAACTGTGTATTAAGTGTATTGAAGTCAAATTTAGGTAGACCAAGATCAACCAAGTGAAATGTAACAATGAAAAAGTTACTTAACAATGTGAACATCATTCTTTACTTCTGTCATCCAATACTTAATAACTACTCAAATTTATAAGGCTTCAGAGGTTTTACTATTTTATCACCTCAGTTTTTATACATTAACATCCTCAATCCAAAAAGCATACTTAATTTAGATTTCACAACACAGAGAGTAAGCAGTTTTCCAGTTGAGTCTGGCTGCAATTCCAGGTAAGAGGGTTTGTTTTGACTCTTTGTTAAAGACTGAAATATCACTGGCTATCATTTATTATATTACAAATAAACAGTTCTTTTTATTTTACAAACTCCCCCATCTAAGATACCTGATGGATTGCTCATCAAGATTTTGTTAATATATCCTATAAAGCAATAATCGTTGTGTAAACTTCATTGTAAAAATTCTGGGAATCATACTGTGTTGCATATAGGCTAGATGTTATGGAGAGAGTTCCTATAGGTATTAGAAACTCCAAAGAACCATTTGTGACCACGCAAATTGTCTCCCCCAAACACCTTCCCTACATTCAAAAGTGAGAAAACACTACTGAACGTTTGATTTGACTACAAGCTACCTGTTGGCAAACTTACGAAACTAGGCAAACTTAAGTATTTCCAAGTCCTACACTTGTTATTTTGAAATAACAATCTGGTTAGATTTACAAACAAATTGTATATTTTATTTTTCAAACACAGTCAAACCCTACCTTGTATCATTCAGGTTGACAATTACATGACATAATTTCAGGTAAGTAACACTAATTGAAACTTGTGAATGTTTTGTTTATTTACTTCAAAAATTTATGCTACACACATGCTGTCTCCTACAATTTAAACTGAGAATATACATCCTTTCTTTCTATATTTGTCCAGAGTACACATAAATATAAAAATGTGTAGAAAGAAAATATGTATCACATACATACTCATATATGACCTTTCTGTACAGAATGACAGATTATTATTTAATAATCAAAAATTACCCATCTAAAAAATAATAGTCATACTTTCCACTTCCTTCAAACACTTAATGCTGCATATTTCTGTACTATCGCTTGCTATTTTTAAACATTTTACCTGAATGTTTGAGATGTACGGCTGAAAGGGCTTATATTCCAATGCTACAGCACATACCCTATGTTAGATGAGCAGAAAGTATGACTTGACATCTACCCATTGTTATTTTCTTGCACAAAGTTAAAAACTCTATTTTGAATAGACAATTATCTGATTGTTTCAGTGCTGTCTCATATTGCTATAACTGATAAAGTTATGCTTTACATTGGCTGTCATCTACTCATCCTTTTCCACAACACTGCTATTAACTGTCACTCATGGAACAATAAAGGAGACTCAGCCCTACTACCCGCTTTCTCATTTATGATCAGTTTTGCATTCTATTCATCCACATTCTACAAAAAAGACATTTCAGCATTAATTACAAATATACACTTGATAGAAAGAATCAGGATATATTCGAAATAATGTATTATTGTTGCATACTCTTACCAATAGTGTCCCTTTCTGTTACAGATTTTGTTTCCAGATGAAGATCAATATCTTTTGGAATGGTTAAGGGTTTGTTTTCAATATGACCATTATATTTTCTGTAAAAGAAATAAATAAATAGATAGTACAAGCATGGGTATGACAAAATAATTTTTTTCAATATAGAATGACATTTCAAATTTTAGAAAAATGCAGAATGTTTTTTTTTCCAAATACAAGTATTTTTATCATTTTAACTAAAAGTAGAACTTCAAGTTAAAATCTTAGAAAACAACCAGATATGTCAATGGCTCCCATCTATAACTTGACAGACTGATATACTACATGGTATGGATTTAAATGGCTTCCAGCTGCTTCAATCTGAGCATGTATTGGATCAAGGTCCAGAAGACAGTTTATTTCAGCCCACTGATTTTATCTATTCGGAGCTACAGGGTGTTACCAAGTCAAAAAAAAGAAAAAAAAAACCACTTGCATCAGTCCTTCTAGTCACAACAAGCAGGTACATCACATGAGCTGAACTAACCTAGATCTTTGCAACGTCCAACCTACTAGCCATCAAGTGAAGCAATTTGAGGTATCTTTCTAATCTAAAAGGATGTGTATTTAGACCAAAAGGTGCTTTTCATCTGGAGCTCTCAAACTATACCAATATCATGATTTTCACTTCCCTGAAATTAAGTCACACTAGATGACTTTAATTTAAAAACCCAGCACACTCTTAAAAGAAGATTAACTAAGTTAAAGAATTTAATCTGGTAGACCAGCATTAGTAACTAATGTAAAACTTCCTTCTCACACTATTTAAAAAAAATCATTAAAGGAGATCAGAAAATGTTTTGCTACATTAAAAAATCATACCTAAAACTTAAGACCTCTAAAAGGCTAGAAGAAAACAATAAACTGCCACATTTTACAATATCACCTCTGAAATTAGAAAAAGAGAGGTGGGTTTTCCATAGGAAAACAAATTACTGCAATATAAGCATTAAAAAGAAATCAAATCAATCATGAACTTAGTTTTCAGGAATGCTTTCATCTCAGCACAAATGTGAGAGGAAAATACAAGCACAAAACATTAATAAAAATTTTCAGGTTATATTAATGGACAACCTATAGATAGGAATCTAAAGTATTACCCAAAAAATTCAGTTATGCAAATCTACAAAAGAAGTCCCAAACACTGCCCAAGGACTATACTACCTGCAAGCTCCTGTGTACTTCCATGCCTGCAGCTGTAGTCCTGATTTTTTTCCTACTACCTGTATCCAGGAGTACTGTCATCTTGAGTGAGATGAGCATTTTTACCACTGAAGCCATTTCAGATCAACAAAACTTGGTGCTCCTACACTTTAATTATCCCAGAGCCCTACAATCCAAGAGGCACAGACAGAATCTACCTAGGACCATTGAATGCTTTAGTTCAAAGTAATTCACAGTAGCTATGGACCTTTTCATAAGCCTAACAATTTTGTATAATACAGACAATTCAGAAGCAGACAACCTACCTAATATTCTTGTGTTCCCAAAGCCTACAGGATAATACACTGAAGGGTAATATGTGCTGAATAAAATTAACTAAAATTTCACACTACAGCTGTTTCTAAGCAAATTTTCAAGCAAGCTCCTTGTACCTCCTTTAACCATTTCTCTTTAAATTAGTTCAGACTGAAAGTGTATTTAAGGAGCTGGTATTTCCAAGACTATGGTCCTGACAAAGCAGATTCTTTATCCTGCAAAGTATTCTTTATCATGGGGAGTATAAAACAGATGCATCTTTATTTCTCTCACACAACCTGTTTCACATCTCCTTGCTGGGATGACTCAGAAGATATACATTCCATTTCGTGCAACTTAGATCAGTAAATCCAAACCAACTCGACAGGAACAATTCCCACTTAACCATGGTTCTTCACAAACCATAGTCACTTCTTTCAAGGACACAGAGGTACACTCATTCATTAAAAAGTAAATTATTATTCATTCAGCAGTTAAACAAGTAAAGCAAACAAAACATCATTTAAGCCTCCACATTACTGCTTCAGTTTCTTTGAAGTTTTATATTCCCCTTTGATTAACATTCACCATGATACAAACACCTACTACTACTACTGCTGCAAAAGACTGGCAAGGCTGAGGAAAGGCAATAAGAGCAAAGGCACAATTATTATGTAGAAGTACAATTGCGTTTTTCAGTTTAAGGCTCCTACGGGTGGACTTAAAATTACATAAATTATTTCATATATGAATAAATACCACTGGTTACATGGATAATTATAAATTATGTTCTTATTCACAATTATTTTGCTTCATTTTTGTCACAGAAAACTGTTAAGATAAAAAGACAATTTTAAGGAATGTTGTTAAAAAAAAATTACTACTTTACAAGGAACAACTTAACCCAGAGAATGGCAGTGAATGATGCTGCATCAAGTTGGCAGCTGGTCACTCATAGTGTTCCATAAGGCTCAGTACTGGGCCCCATCCTGTTCAAGATCTTTATAGATCATCTGGACAAGGGGATGGAGGGCACACTCAATAAATTTCCAAACACTAAGTTGGATGGGAATGTTGATCTCCTGAAGGGCAGGAAGGCTCTTGGAAGTGATCTGGACAGCTGGATTGGGCTGACAACAATGGCATGAGGTTCAACAAGTCCAAGTACTGGTCCTTTACCTGAGTCACAAAAACCCCATGCAGTGCTACAGGATGGGGCAGAGCCACTGAGAATTGCCCAATGGAAGAGGATCTGGGGCTGCTGGTTAACAGTGACTGAACATTAGCCAGCATGGGCCTAGAGGGCCAAGAAGACCAAGCACATCCTGGCCTGTGTCAGACATAATGTGGGCAGCAGGACCAGGGCAGTGACTGTATTCTGTAGTCAGCACTGCTGAGGTCATACCTAGAATCCTGTGTTCAGTTTTGGGCCCTTCACAACCAGAAAGACATTGAGGGGCTTGAGCAAGTCCAGGGACACAGAACTGGGGAATGGTCAGGAGTACAAGTTAGATGAGGGAAAGCTGAAGGAGCTAGGGGCTATCAGCCTGGAGAAAAGGAGGCTTACAGGGAGCCTTTTTGTTCTCTACAACTGCTTGAGGGAAGGCAATAGGTCCGTGTGGGATGGTCTCTTCTCAAGGTTAACCAGTAACAGGATAAGAGGACCTAGCTTCAAGCTGCACCAGGGGAGGTTCAGGATGGACCTGAAGAGGAATTTTTTTGTCGTGGAATTGGAATGGGCTGCCCTTCTTGGGCAGTATTTGGTGGAGTCGTCATTCCTAGAGGTTTTCAACAAATGACTGATGTGGCCCTCAGGGCTGCAATTAACATGTGATCAAAGGCTGATCTCTTTTCCAACCTAAAAGAGGCAAATACAATTGCTAACCACACTGCTTAAGAGCTAGGAAACAGGAAGAAAAATTAGATTACAATTAACATTATATGAGCAGTGCACAGATTAATTCAAAACTTAAGATTTATAAGGGAGTTCATTCTGGGATAGAAGAAACAGAACTAGGAAAAAACCTCCTGTGTTGCCAAAAAGAAAATCACAGTGGATTGTCTGGTTATAAACAAAGCCAATTTAGACATATTTCATCAACATGGGCAGTTCCACCACCTCAAGATGTCTCAGTTCTTGATGCAGCTGTACTTTTGGTACAGCTGTTTGGAACTTCATGTCTGAATACCAGAAATCTATTTCCACCTTAAGCTGGTAAGACAGCTATTCAATCCCCTGAATTGTCTTTTGATAGATTCAGAAAGCCTAGCTCTTTTAGCCCCCTTGAGTAAGAAAGACTTTGTTTCCTGGATGATCCCAGCAGCTCTCTTTTCCTGTTCACATACAAATTTTATTTTTCTTGAACACAAGTGATCAGAACTGTACACAGTAATCCAGATAAAGTTCTACGTTGGTGTCTTGTCCAAGAGGATTAATATTTCCCTCTCTCTTCACTAGAAACATTCAATGTAATATATCCTAAGATCCCATTTCCCTTTTTCACAGCTGTGTTAAGAGCAGTGGCTTACAGTAATCCTATGGTAAACTAATATACTCAAATCTTTCTTCTCTCACTTCAAGATGAAAAGCTACAATCCTAAGATTTGTTTCCACAGCATCTACATGCATACATTCACTAAAAAAACTTGCTATTGAATTAGCATTTCACAGACCGTTTTGTGGGCAGAAATTAACCAGTTCTGCACAATTTGGGAATGTCCAACTCTGTTAAACTGATAAAACATGTTTTGATAAAGAACTGTGACAATTAATGCAAGCAGGGCATCATATGCAACTAGCAGTTTTTAATTCATGCTAAGACAAAAGGTAGGCTGGTAAAGTTACTAGATGAACTATATAATGCTGAAAAAAACCCAAAAGATGGGGGAAAGCAAGCTTAAAAAAAGTATTTACCTATCTTTTTTACTTTTCCCTCTTTGCTTCCCTGCAAGAATCCGCAGTTCTTCTTCAGTGGGATGTTGATACCACCGTAAGCTAAAGAAAAAGAAAACCTCAAGTAAAACAATACCATTATTAGCAATTTAGAGCATGGTTTTCAAAAAACTGTATAACAACACAGATTTATATATTTACTAAGACACCTGTAATTTGTCACTCCTAAGCAAGACACCTTTGTGTATCAGTACCAACCCTGCCTGAACTGAACAACAGCTAGAGTTCAGTTCTCTACAGCAAATGAGGTTTCCATACATAACTAGAAAGCTTTGCCACTTTGTCATTCACATGAAAGCTCTTCACCAACTTTTAAAGATATCATCAAATACAGCAAACACAGTCATACAAGGTGGGAAAGTTCACTAGAATAATTATACCACTACAATTACTCATTAGAACCATATTCTAAACAACCTAATAAAGCATATTATATCCCCACCAAACCCAGTAATTTCCCAGAATCTGAAATATCAATTATCTAATAATCATTACCAAACATAATCAAATGTTTTTTCTTAAGCAGAGCGCATTATAACCCCTTTCCTTAAACATCTCTCAGTGATATCTTCAACTTCTACTAGAAAAAGTGCTATTAAAAAAATCACTAATTTACACATAATTGACCTACAAGTCTTTTCACTTTCATAGATCAATGCACCATTAATTGCTCATTCATTTAAAAGGCAACAAATGGCATGGAAATTTTGAAGAGGACAAAGAGAGATGGTTAAGCGTCTAAGATGGTATATTTTACCTAAATTTTTAAGTATGGCAAAAATCTTAGTAGCTGAAACAAGCCTTTTCCACATTCTGTCCTGATGCAGGAAGTCACTATGATCTCCACTCTGAAATGCTGTAGTAAAGGAGACCAAGTATTAACAAGGACAGACATGAGAAATGTGTGTGGAAGTAGAAGGCCACTAATTGTCACACATAGTGACACAGGTCAATACGTGATAAAGGAACCCTCAACCACCACCTCTCATAAAGAAAACTTCACCAAATAGGACCATTCAAATGCATACTGGTGAATTAGAGATGATGTCAGATGCAATTTCAAAAAGTTAGCAAAGGCAAATTTGGAAGGCATCAAAACTCAAACAATCTCAAGCCATTTAATAACACTTGATTCCTGGCTCCATTTTAGAAAGGCTTCCTTCATCTCGGGAACTCTTCAAGAGAAAAGAACGCTAATACCAGCCAACAAACCATCAAACCATTGCACAT
This sequence comes from Melospiza melodia melodia, assembly GCF_035770615.1. NCBI lineage: Eukaryota > Metazoa > Chordata > Aves > Passeriformes > Passerellidae > Melospiza > Melospiza melodia. The sequence continues at coordinate 20,255,921 of NC_086226.1, read as the reverse complement.
TGCAAATTTCCGTTTAAAGAATTCACTGCCAGTTCCAAAACTGAAAATGGCAAATATTACAAAGTTTGCACGAACAGTTTTGGATGGGGAAAAAATGAACTCAATTTTGTATAAGTAAGAGTGAAAGTTACTTCATTAATTTATTTTTATTCGTTATAGTACAGTTGAGGCATCTGTGATTTGCAAACTTTGCTGCAAAAGAAACTTTAAGACTGAGACACAAATAAATCAGAGAAACAAGCTTTGCATCCAAGTCAAACTACTCTGGAGATGGTAACTTCTGTCCTTCACATGACCCAAAGCAACTGTGAAAAAGCAGATGTATTCTTCTGCTTTGTCATTTACCACATCACCCTGATCTGTACTTGGGATGCTAATGATGAAAGCCACCTATGTGGTAAAAAAACTTTTCAAAATCTTTCCTGCACAGACAGAGAAATGGTACCTAATGCAGCAGAACAGACAAAATTCTTGTTCTGTGTAGCATGCTAATACAAATCAAACCACAAATTATACCACAATTTGCTCCTAATTTTACTACAAAATGACATTGCAAGTGATAGCTAATTAGAACTAATAGGACAAAAAGTTTTGGTATTTTTCAGTTGATAAACCCTACACATCTTACATTTAAAATCTCAAAACCAAAATACTTGGACAAACATTTTCATAAAGACAGAGATAATAAAAGGTAGTTTATACCTGTTTTAGCTTACATATGCTTAAAACTGAAATCCCACAACTGATTACCTTGTGGCTTTGACATATCCAAGTCAGTCTGAATAGCAACAGACACACAGACATGCCCTAGTTAATTTGAATAAAGGTCATTAACGAATCTACAACAAAACATCCATTTTCCCCTGTATCCTGACATGCCCTGAAAACATAGTAGCTGAAATAGCTGAGTGACTTAAAAAGCAATGTTTTGGTAGAGAATGTTTTATTACTTAAAAATGATGCAAGGCCTACGCAGATATTTAGGCTGGCAAATGTTTCAATAAATCTATTTAATTGCATTCAAGTTCTGAAATTAGCACTGACTGAAATAGTTCGTATTTCTTAACAAATTTATGTAAATTGCTCTTCAAGAGTCAGTGATAGCTACTTATTCCATTAATAAGTGAAATAAGTAACTACCTTAAATCTGTCTATCCTAACAGTTCTTTTAGATTTTGAGAAGTCTTTGTTTCCTTTTAACAAACTTCCCATGAACACAAACAGCCATCTTTAAACAAACTAGTCACTTAATGTTTCTGTCTTGTCTGATAACATGCTTATCCTCCCTCCCATTTAGCAAGGACTATCCACAGACATTTCAGATCTGTCTTGCCTGCTAATCCTTTGGAAGCAGGACACTCAAACAAAGTCACTTAAAAACCACTGTTAGATACCAAAGATTAGTTGAAGATTACTAACAAAGGTAAGGAGGAGCAGGTGGTAATTTTTCCTTAGACAGATGGATTGCTTTAGGAGTGTGCCCGTACCTGCACACTTACGTGTGTAAAATCCTCTAGAAAACCTACCCCACCCACACAGGTCTGTCAAATATCACTGGCAAAAAGACTATGGAGAAATGGGTTAAAGATAAAAGATAACCTTAGTTATCAGGTTAACTAAGAAAATAATTGCTTTTCTTTCTACCATTAAAATTCAGATTCTTGTTGCAGCCAATCTTCTGACTTATTCTTTTTTCTAGACCACAGGCTTACTTCTGATTCTTCATACAATTCCTGTATTCAGGGAATTATTCAGAGTGCCTGAAATGACTAAAATAGTGCTATCAGATACATAAACGAAACTGAAAAGCAACAACCAGCTACTAACATGGAAGGCAATAATAAAATTCCCACTGACTGCAGTAAGAGCAGAATTACCCAAGCAGAAGTGCTGAAATCCTGCTTGAAGTATTTATCAATCTGCAGGTGCACCAAGATAAATGGAGAAATGGATTTGAAAAATATTTGAACAGCAAACTTCTCCCTATCACTGGCATGTGGCATGCCTTAAAACAAGGATACAGTAAGTGAAAACTTCACAAAAATGAAGAACACAGGCATAATACTGACAAATTATTTTGCAAGAGCAATTAGATATTTAAATTTTCAAATAAAAGTTTACATCAATCTTAGACATAAAAGGTACAATATGCAATTTGGATAATTGCTGATGAAAAAAGACTCTCAGTGACACATTTTAAAAATAAATGGTAGCCAGTTTCATATTGATTAATGTCATGCTCTTTTTAGAGCACAAGAAAGGTGATCAATATCCTGCCAATATGGTTAACAGTGAAACTTCACACAACAATTAAGAGTATGATTCCTGTTTGTGTCATCCACCTGACAACTACTGTTTTCTGTTATATCTAACATACATCTACCCAACATTTACAGTCACTTTTCATTAGCAACTTGATGGGTGATGAAACCTGGAATATTAAAAAGGAACAAGTTGATAATTATGAGATGCAGAGAAAAAAGACAATGCAAAGACTTGTTAATACTCCTATGGAGTACATTATTATTCAAGGATACTCCTTCAGAAAGTAGGCAGTAAGGACCTGATATTCTCAAAATTTTAACAGTTACAAAAGACAGCACACTACCTGCTAATCATACAAAGTGTTCCCCTTACCAAATGAAAAGACACAGTATCTATGATTCCTTTTAATATTTAACATAGTGGTTCATATTCAAAACAGCTGCTGTTTTAAATTGTTATTATGGATACAGTGACACAGGGAATGCTCCCCTTGCAACTCATTATGTCTGTTTGATCTATTGCTACAAGGAAGTACTGTAATTTATATTAATCCTGTCCTTTGACATATTAAAAAGGAATTGAATTTTTATTAAATACCTAAGCACTCTTCATATGCAAGGCTAATCAGGAAGTAGATTATCAACAACACAGAGACAGTGCAGAGGAAAAGAAAACCCTTTTATTCTTCAGTATATTGTATTGAATTTAGCTTTTTAATATTAAAGGATGAACCTTGTACCTTTAATATAAGAGCTGAACAACAATTAACTGTGTGACTGATACAATTAATAGCAACAAACAAGTAATGATCTTTTACAGCAACACTGTCATTTTGCCTTGAGCCCACAAATCAGGTGTAACAATGCTATGGTAATAAATTTAATAAAAGTCAATTACTTAAAAAAAACCCAAACAAAATCAGTATGTATTACTTTTACTACCCACATGCATAATTACCATATTCACACTTATCTTACCTGCCACTACAGAGAAGCCAACGAGCAAGAGAATAGTGAGGTATGATCTTCTGTATGACACTAGCCATTACCATGGTAACCACCAACTGTACACCTATCACACCCTGTAGAGAAGTAAGTTAATAACAAGTCAGTATGTGCTTCAGAAAAGTGTTGAAGAATCTTTAAAAAAAAACAAACCTAGTAACAGTCTGTATAACAGGCATGATAACACTGGGGAGGAATGGAGGGAGTGAGCCGGCAAAACACTAAAGCTGTTAAAAAAAATTCTCTGAAACTTGCTACAATAACTTACAAACTTCATCAAAGGGAAAAGGCATTCTCAGGTCACCACAGCTAATCTCCCTGAAGAGGTCTAAGATCCTCCCCCTCATAATGCTGACCCCATTATGTATGTACAGATATTTCCTCTTTGTTTACCTAAATGTGTGGATTTCTATCTTCTCTAATTAGTCATTTTCAAAGACTCCTCTCCACATCATCATCATCCTTACTTTACCAGCTCAGTTCACCACCTTTTCCTCTTGACTTAAGGGTCATCAACTCTTTCCTCTCTAAATCCTAGTCTAAATACCAATTTGGCCAGACTATTGGCAAAGATGCTCTTGTCCCACTTGATCTGGTGGATACTTCTCTGTCTTACCAATCCTTGCACCTCAACAGTGTCCCATGGACACATAAGCCAAATCCCTTCTACCAACACCTGCTATGCAATGAGCTGTTAACCTACAACTCTACATCAACCCTTCCCCTCCCTACCAGCAGTATAATCTTTCATCCTAAATAATGCACTAAGGAAATGCATGCACTCTTTTCTTCCTTTAATGCTTTCTCCCTTAGTAAAACACAAATTGTGCAGATATTGCTTTTATTAAAAAACGTAGGCAGATGAAATGTTTTGGATATACATTATTATCTGTAATTCAACACAATTGAGGGAAATAAAGATAGAATAAAATGTTCTTCAACTACTTATAAACGCTTTCAATATGTTACCACATGTGTCACAAAAAAGTGCCATGTATCAATAAAAGGAGGTGCTACTTTTTTATACTTTGAAGTAACACCTTTCAAGGGCGTCAGATACCAGCAAATTTCTTTGGTGCTCAAGAGTCTCCACCTCCTCCCTCTTTGGAATTTCTACTGCTTCTACACTTTGGCGCCATCAACCCCTTGAGGAATCTCAAAAAGTAAAATCTCACTTTTGTTTAAGTTCTGTTTCACTGATATCAGGATCAGGAGCTGTACGTATTTGAATGCTCAATCTTTATTAAGGATTATGCATAGTTCTGCACATAGATTACTCAAACCAATTCCACCAGCTTCCTAGCTAAGAGAAGTGCACTCCTAACAAAAAAGTGTTACCAGCTGCATGCATAAAATACATGGTATACTTACATTACTACACTGCTAAGTATATACTCTTTGAGTACAAAACACACTATTTTAAAATCAAATGTTTCTTCTGACCATCTCACACTAAGCCCTATCACCACTTCCACCCAATGTAAGCGAGAAATCACTGTCCCTTCATCTAGCCTCTCCACTAAGCCATTATTCTCAGAATTCACTCTCTCAGGGTGAACTTACATTAATATTCCTCTAGAATTATGTATTTATTAGAAGCACAGCCTAATCAGATGCCAGTATGTCTCTTCATTTACTCCTAGAGCTTCCTATCTGTAAGGGAAAGAAATTGCCTTAAGACAAGAGAAGGGAAAAAGAAGCAAAAGAGGCAGTTTTTTAATATAGGGCAGCAGGTCCACTAGCTGAGCTAAAATACTTACAATTCAAGAGACTACTTAAAAGTGTACCAATAAAAACTAATTTCCTTACTCAAATAAAGCCTGCAGATTGTAACAGAACCCATCAGGAACAATTCCTCTTAGCCACTGAATGCCTTGCTGCACCCTATATACCCGTTTCCAGCGGAAATTTATAGTGCTCAATCCCATAAAGTTACTGATGTATTTGATAAAAATAGAAACACCTGCAAACCTTTCTGTGTACAAATAAAAATAACCTAGCAAGTTTTAAGCCACTTGGAAACAAAAAAACAACCAAACCTAAAACCCCAATGATATCTCTAAACTTAATTTTGACTTTGTGGAGGAAATATCCTAATAACCTTCTGGTATTTTTCTACATTTTAAGCAATTAAAAAATGTATATACATCTATATATACACATATGCCATGCGTGGGCATTTTTCTCGATTCCTGAAGGTTACTATTTAATCACAAGCAATATACTAATAGAGAAAAGCTGTCACAAGAAATTTTTTTTAAAATCCACTGCATTAATCTTCCTGCAATCCACCAAGAACACTAGTCACAGGAACACATTAGACAATACAATGAGTCAAAATAACCAGCTATGTGCACAGCACAACTTTTTGCCAACTCTACCTTTCCGCCCGGATGTGTTTACACTCTACTTGTAGGCTAATTAACACCCTCCAGAAAAAAGTACAACACCCCAAACTACCCCCATATTACAACACTAGAACACATTTTCCCTCCATCCCCAAATACAGGGTTCAATTCAGACTCTGTCTAGATCCAGTCTCCTCCAACTTCTGAGTCTTCAGTAATAGCAGTTTAAATTCAAAACAACTAATTTCAGAACTATAAATGAAGATTAGGTGCTGGTTTCCACCAATATCTTACATCCTCTACTTGCACATTAGAGGACACAGGATTCAGATCTTCATCAGAAATCTACAACTTTAAAAATCTACAGTATGAGAAATAGAGTGATATGTGTTTGAGGAAGATGCTCAATGTCAAAGCAGACACTACAGGGCGTTTTGAGGACCTCTGGTAAACAAACCCTGGAACCTACCACTTGATCTGTATTGAAGTAATAACCACACAGTTGGTGACTGGGTTGACTCAAAACTAAGAGAAACACTACTCATTGTTAAGAGATGAGGAATTGCTGCACAGATTAAATAAAGTGTCTACAGTTACAGAATAGTTTGTGGAACTGAAACCATTCCATAAGGCCTCCAACACTGATTCCACATACATCCATGTCCTTATCATGCTTCAGCTTTGCAGTTTGAAACTTGAGACCAAGTTCAAGACACTAGAGAGAGAGGTCTGCACTCTGCTGATCAAAGACATTTTTGTCAATCTCTCTAATACTGGGAAGCATAGGGACCAAAGCTGACTATGTAAGTCAGTTTTCCTGCAAAACACAGGCTGGCAAGCAATCTCCTGGTCAAAAACAAGACTGAAATGGTACAGCCATGCAGCAACAACACAGTCTAATAAACTGCACTTTCTGCCACAGAGGAAGATCTTTGATGAGAGGTGTCTCAGAAGTCTTGAGGACTATGTTCACTTCCTGACCCTCCAGGAACCATGGCATTCCTACCTTTGTTTGAGTAACATAACACACTTTACATAAAAGCTTTAAATAAAACATAGCAGAGAACACATTAAGTAGTCCGCAAGAATAGTTTCAGCAGTCACACTAATGTGAAGCTTGACAGATTTCTTAAAATTGGTAGGAAAGAAATGGCAGGCTGAAAATGCAAAAGTGTAAGGTTGAAAAAAGTGTAACCTGGACTTTGGTTTTCAGTCCTTTATAGTACATACCTGGAGACAGACTTACTGATTAGTAGAAGGACAAAAACTAAGAATAAGTAATTAAGATAAAGTTACAATACTCTTATCTACACAGTAAGTGTACTTATAAAACACCAACAGCTACCTCACAGTAAGAAAAAAAAATCCAACATTTTTTTCAAAGTACTTCTACCTAAAGTACATTTTTTCTTTTCATCATTACACGATTTATAGAACATGAAATAAAAAGACAGACAAGGTTGATTGTATTATGCAAAGACACCACTCCAGTCTCCTTATTTTGACCTTGCCAAAGGTTATTCCTCCTTACCTGTAGTAAAAGGGCATGGGTTTCCGTCTTTTCTTCCTTTTACCACTCATCTACCTATTACAAATAATTCAAATACCAGCTTTACACAGGACTTTGAAACTACTTGTACTCATACAGTAACCATCTCCTCCATTACAAGATGAGGGCCTTGAGCTGCAGCCAACTGCTGTTGCACCAGGACTGCAGTACGGATACAACTGCACGACTGAGAAACAGCTGGTAGAATCCCATTCACAACTTCACCTTAAGAAATTTAACGCCCACTGCTTATTTTCTGAAGTGGCAAGTCTTGTAAAAACAAGATTTTAACACAACTGTACTTGAGCATCCTACAGATGTTAATACAGGCCATAATAATATCTTTCAGTGGTAGCACACAAACACACTAATATGGCTGATGATTTTTCAAGTAAGAAATTGAAAAGGTATTGTAATAGTAGTGGTCACCAAGATTTTTAAGAGAATATAACAAATACTCCTATCTCCTGCAATTTTAAAAGTGCAATGGTATTTGTGAAGTCTGGAAGATAAATCCGCTTTGAAATGCCATTTAATAGCTGACACATTACTGCTTTTCCTGTAAATGAGACTTCCCCATATAATTTTTTCTTCACATGAAAATTTTTCTCCTTATGTCCATGCTAAAGCTCCAGCTTGCAAGAGCAAAATAGTGTTCCCCTGAAACATAAATGCAATTCAGAATTGTTTCCTAAATAGTAGAAAATATTATACAGGATGGCCAGGAAAAGTGAACTTGCTGTACAACATCTTAAAGTGAATGCTTCCTGTGAAAACTACTACTTTCACAGATATCTTTAGTCATTACAATAATCAGCATCCTGAAGCAGTTCAAATCCTACGGTTTGTAGAAATCAGACATTCATACAGCTAATTTTGGAAAAGAAATCTACGATAAGAGAACTCTTTAAAAAAAAATCAGATTTTTACTGTTTTTTCTATTCTCATGACCAAGGCTTCCCTGAATTAAAATTTTCACACACCTATCACTGTTTACAAAAAAGTTGCTTAAACGGGCATGAAGAATATACAAGGTGTTCAATAATATCACTTAACTGCTCACCCTCACAGAGTCTTTCATACCCAAAGGTTACTTCTCTCTTGACCAGTGTCCTTCCACAGAGACAAAGAAGAACCATAAACTGGTGCTTAGAAGGACTCAGACATGCATGTCTCCCTTTGAAACAAGGTGATTTGTTTGAAACCAAACAGTTTTAGTAAGTGAACAGCATTTTACCTGACAACCTGACAGTCTTGCTTCATTTACCACTGAGGCTCTCTAAGTACAAGATTACAGAACTAGTGGTCATTAGGCAAACCACATTATTGCCACAGAAATCTTAGGGACAGAACAAGGGCATTTATAAAAATGCAAATTTATCATTATTACTGAAAAGGCAATACAGAATACCTGTTGCAGTGAACACCAATATATACAGAATATATTATTAAATTATAACTAAAACTAGTTCAGAGAAATTATGTACTACACAGGGAAAAGAAGGTTATACTCCATTATTACTTTTCCAAGATTTTCAAAATTTAGTTTGCTCAGTATTTCCACAAATCAGACAAGTACAAACTACAGAAGTTCCCATTCTCTAAAAGACTGGCTTTTTAAAGAACAGGCTCTGTCATTACAGGAATCATTCCAAGTATAAAAAGTGCAAAGACGTTAACGCCTCTGCTGAACAGTCTAAAACACCATGGTCTTACAAAGTGTTAAGAAACTTGTGCAGAGCTTAAAGTCATGGCCTAACTGGCATTGCAACCGCACAGAGGAGTCCTGACAGTCCCATCCCCAGGTGCTGATGTCTATAACCTGATTTCTAAGCTTTTGGTACAAAAGAAACTGATCAATGTTTCATTCTGCTGTTGCTTTGGAACTTGAAAATACAGCTTCCAAACAGCACAGAAGCAGACTACCATCTTTTGCCTTCACTTGTCATGGAACCACACACAAAGGTTATTTGCCCGCGCTGCCAGCACACAGTAAAGAAAACTGGACCTGATCTTTCAACCCCATTAGGCCACACAAGCAAGCACTCAATTACTTTAAATAAGGACCTACACTGAAAGGAAAAACTTTTTTGCTTGCAATTTTCCAAATGTAGCTTCCCATACTAGACCACAGCACTCTCGGACTCCTACAAATGAGAGGAGCATCTCAAGGCCTTTTGAATAAGTATTCTAACCCCTGTGGAAAAGAAAAAAAAAAAAAAAAGAAAAAAGGAAAAGACTTCATGAGAAAAAAATCATAAATTTTTTCAAAAATCACAAAGAAATCACAATTTCTTTCATATACAAGAATTTACACTATAAAAACTACTTTAGTGAAACAACATGATTAAACTTCTAAGTAGGAGAAAGGTTAAAAGGCATATTTTATCAAAAAATTTACTTGTAAAGTGCATTTCTTAAGACTTAGATCAATGAACAAACACTGGTGCCATAGCTAAAATGACATATTGACACTTACATTCATATAGTCATATAGAAGAGAAATATATTAATGGCACATACAAAATACGCTTTTATACCTGCAGACTCTGCTCCTCATATCTCAAATATAAGTACATTCAAGGCTAAGCAAATCAATTCCAGCGTTTTAAATGCTAAGACCTAATAACAAAATTCAGCATATCTCTACAGAGAAATATCTTTATATAATTTAATATTCATTAAATACTTAGCCTGCTCTATTGAATCAACATATATCCAACAAGGCTACATTGTTAGTAGGAATTACACCAAACTTAATTCTACTGTGTTACAAGGTCATTTATTGTGCACTACATTTAGCCCAATAAATTGTAGCTGTGCTGAAATACTTGCTGCAAATAAGCGATTTGAGTTGGGACTCTTTTCATGAGATCCTCTCCAGCCCCCAATGTACTGTGATTCTACAACACTCACGTGCTGCCATTGCACACATGGCTGCTGTGACACGATCCAGAGCACCAAGAGCGAACTTGTGGCAATGAACAACAAAGCATATGGCAAAGGTTTTTGGATATATGGAAGATCACATACACACTCCATTTACAGAGGATTTAAGGAGACCCGACAAGACAGTTCTACTCATAGAATCAATGCTGAAAAGAACTTAGGATAATCAAGACCAAATGGCAACCCAGCACTGCCACTGTAATCCCTGAACCTCTAAAACACATCACCAAGCACCAGGTTCAAACGTTTCTAAAACACTTCCATGGATCGTGACTCCACCACCTCGTTGGGCAACTTATTCCAATGCCTGACCACTCAAACAAGGAATTTTCTTTTTTCTAGTATGTGTAGAAATTTGTATTTCCAATCTCTTCGCTTGAGGCCATTTCCCTGCATCTCACTGCAGGCAGGGTAGAAGAGACCAGCCCCCACCCCACTACAATCTCCTGTCAGGTAGTTATAGAGAAGGAAAAGAATCTTGTGCATTTATACAGAGACATCCTAACCCCGCTACAGAGCACTAAGTGCAGTGGCTCGCTCTACTTCCCAGCGGAAAAGCAGCAGAGAGGGGAAACAACCACTGGGCAGTGGAACCGTATCGACATTAGACCGCGGAATGCCGCAGACGCCGCGGTGTTCTGTTCACGAGTACCAACTGCAGAGCTCGATGGTGTCACTCCGCTGCCTCCCTGCCCCTGACGCGCCCAAACCCCCGAGCTGTCCCAAGAGCCAGGGACCGGGGCCTGCAACAGCTTAGCCCCGATTCAAGGGAGGCGAGCGGACTCAGCCGCCCCGCTCACCATGGCGCCCGCCTCGGCCCCGCCAGCCGCCGCCGCTGCCGTCCAGCACGGCCCCACTCCCGGCACATATATCCGCCCGCTCGCCGCTCCCGACAGCGCACCCCGAGGTCACGCCGGGATCCCGCCGCCAACAAGGCCCGCCACAGCTGTCCGACCAGCTGCCTGCGCGGGCGGGGCTCAGGAGCGCTGGGACGGCACCGCGACGGACAGCTTCGGCCTCACCGCTCCACCCCCGCCGGCCCGCGACAAACGGAGAAGGGAGAGACGCCTACCACGGCACACGGGCCGCGGGCCCCTCGGCGACAGCCCTCTCAGGCGTCACCTGGCCAGCCTGTTCCGGGAACGGCGCCGCCGCGGCCCCAATCACGTGATGCGGGAGGTCGCCCCGAGCGCGGAGTTTCTCCAACTCGCGACCCCCCGCGTGAGGCACGGCACCGCTGGAGCACCGGAGAGGAGCGGGCGGAGCGGGGAGGGGTCCGACACGGAGGCAGCGTGAACGGAGCCCGGTGGAGGAGTCGTGGGAAGCAGGAGGTGCGCATGCGCCGAGGTCACATCGCTCTCTCTCTCCCCTGCCGGCGCTGCGCATGCGCACTGGTGAGGACTGAGGTCGGAAGGGTGGCTGGGCCGATTCGCGGTCGTGGCCGCGGTTATCGGTACCTCAAGGAAGGCCCTCCGAGGAACGAGGCGGAGTCGCTTGGCCCGAGGGAAATAGGTGTTCTCCTTGCAGAATACTCAGTACTGTGCACTACCTGGCTCGGTCCGAAAGGGATACACCTGGATAGTCCGTCCCAAAACAGCCATGGGGAACAGTTGCTCAAGTTTTGTCGCAAATGCTGCGGTTTTAAATGCGTCGCTGTGGTCCTTTATGCATGAGCTGGAAAGAAATAGGAGCATTCTGCTTGAATAGATAAATAGTATTTCTGTAGAAAATATTTCACGTCTGTTCGTATTTTGTCAAGCTTTATCTGCCTTCTGAGAAACTTAGAGGGTCGCAAGATGGTTTGAGCTGGAAGGATCTGTATGGATAATCTCATTCCAAGCCTGTACCATGTCAGGGACACCTTTCATCAAAGCAGCGTGCTTAGAGTCCTGTCCAGTCTGGCCTTCCAGGGATGGAGTGTCCATCCAGTTTCCCTCACCACGCTCACAGTAAGGAACTTCTCCTTAACATCTAATCTAAATCTCTCCACTTTCAGTTTAAAACTGCTTGTCCTGTCACTATCTGCCTGTGTAAAAATTCATTATTGCTCTTATAACGCTATCTTTAAGTGAAGGGGCTCTAAGGTCTCCCAGGAGCTTTCTCTTCTCTAGACTGATGGTTGCCAACTTTCTCAGCCTGTCTCTTTTGCACAGGTGCTCCAGTCCTGTGATCACCTTTGCAGACCTCATCTGGACTCACTCCAGGAGGTTCCTGCCTTTCTTGTGCTGAGGACCCCAGAGCTGGACACGAAACCCCAGGTGAAGGTCTCAGGAGGTCAGAACAGACCTTCTCATCCTTCAATCCTCCTCCTCCTTCCATCTGCTGACCAGGCTGGTTAGGATGCAGCTTGGGACATGGTTGTCTTTCTGTGCTCCACATGCAACTGGTAGGCTCATGTCCAGCTTTTCGTCCGCCAGAACCTTGAAAGAAGGATCTCTGCAGGGTGGCTCACAGTGAATCTAAATCTTGCTTCACACCAAATCCGTAGGGAAAGCTAATGTAGTGAAGTCTCAACAACTATCAGGAAGTTACAAACTCTCTAATTCTGACATTTTAAATTCTTCCTTTGAATTATGTTGCAGCTAAAAAACCACCAAAAATAACTCAAAATCACATTCTAAAACAGTAGAACAAATAGATTGCAAAGCAAATCCTCTCTGATACTAGAGATTATACTGCCAAAGACAAGATGATTCTGAGCTATTCAAAGCATTCAATTTTAGTCAACAAGTAGGTCTTTGGCCTCCAAATTTATTAATGCTAATTTCGTCACATTTATGGGAAATGTTGCATGTCAAGAAAATAACAAATTCTAAAGGCATTTGTTCTACTCCATGTGTTTCTTGCACACAGAATACTAAAGAAAATCAATAAGCTCTTTAAAAGGCAAAGTTACAACAAAAAGGTATCAATCTTATTGCAGAAACGGTAAGAGATGAGATGCATTTGGACACCAACTGATTTGAGGCATGTTTACTTGTGGAGGTAAGAGTCTCAAAAGTGTTTTAAACAAAATTCTTAATCTGGAACTCTTTGGCATAAGATTTCATCACTGATACAAATTGGTGGCATTTTACGAAAAATAATCAAAATTGGAAGTGAGCAGAACTGTTTAATTAACTGAAACAAGAATTAGTCATCTTGAACTCTAACAATCACAATTTCAGAGCTCTAGTATTTTAATTCTAGTGTTGTTTGAATTTGTATTTCACACAACAAAGACAAGGCCAAAGTTGTTCTAATCACTATGGAAAAATGTATTTTTGGATGGATGTATATGGGCTGAGTGGACCTTTGCAGCAGCGAGGTAAAGAAAACTGCCCTGTGCGTTACTGCCAAACACCGCTACTGGTACAAACACAACCTGACCTGTGAAGTTGCTCTCTTGAGTCCTCTTGTCTCAAAGAGTGAGTAAGTTTTAAGAAAAGCATTAAAGGAGACACATTTTTACTGCCTGTGCCAGCTGAATACAAGGCAGTCTTAAGCTGGAGGTTTATGCCTCATTATTCAGAATGTATGAAAGTACATATTTTTAATACATTGGTTCACACAGCTAAGCTATGCACACAATATTGATGCATGCATACACCTCTATAAGCATAGAAAAGTTAATGCTCTCTAAATGTGCTGTTTCAAATGAAACACAACATAAAACAGACAAATCAAATATATCACAGCTAAAACTAGGCACTCCTCATTTTATCTACTGTGTGACATTTAAGTCATTACTGCTCTGTTCAATTAACTTGAAACATGCTTTCTGATAGCACTTTTTTGTCCCCTAAAAAATCATGTTACTGAGCAAGTGCCTTCTTGCTGAGCAGTTCATTCGTGCTAAAAGGTGTGTTGTGATTTGATTTAACCACTATTAAAAGCGGATAAAACCACTTGTTAAAAGAACTTAAAAATACATGTCTCTGATGGTAGTATTTCATTTTAAAAAGCACAGAGAGGTTTTGATGCATTTTTCTTTGTATTGTGTCTTGAGGCTTCATGTACATTGTTTTAATATACAGTAAAGTATCTTACAAACAAAGTCATAACAGCATAATCAGAACATAACTATATCAGCAATGGGCTGGTACATGCTGCGGTGTCCCAGAGTGGCATTTGTGTGTAAAAAATCTTGTCCTGAGTCAACGGGCTAGAAATTGGCAAAGCATTCCAGATGTGTAATGCAAAAAAAAGGGGAAGTTCTTTGGGATGTTGGTACTCAGTAGTAGATGATGAGTGGACTGCAATCTGCAGGGCAGTTGGGGAAAAGATCTTATGCTTGTGTGCAGGAGCTGGACCACTGAAGGTCTTACAGGTCAGAACCAGAATTTTAAAATTAATCTTCTGCTTCTCAGAGAAGCAGTGTAGTGGGCAGAGTAACTCTGGTATGTTGGAGGCTTGGAAGCAAGCTAGCATTCTGTCAGGAACATTCTTTAAATACTTGGGGATGGTGCCACAAGCCTTCATCTCAGTTCCTCAGGCATACTTAGGAAGTATATCCCAAGCACTTGTAAGTATTACAAACATATTAAACAAACGAACAAACAAAACACTGACTAGAAGAATATTCTCCATCTACAAATCAGAATATAAAGGCAGCATTTGTAAGACTCAGGACTAGGAATTCTCCAGCCCCTCTTGATGCTCTGAGCACATACCTCTCATTCCTTACAAAAATGATGATTTGTACAGCTCTAAACCATAGCAGGGGCCCCAAATAGACTGACCATGAGTGGGTGGTGATCAGGTAATTACTTATTCTAGTCCCATGCTGTCAAAGGGGAGATGAGGGTCAGGATGCAAGTTCTGCACCCCCTCCCAGTCCCTCTGACCTCAAGGTCAGTGATAAATTTTTTACCTTTCTATGCTTTCAGGGAAGGGAACAGGTGAGGCTTAGTCAGCTTTGTACAGAGGGCTGCATGCACAGAAGCAAGCCTCTCATTTTTTTCTGTTGTTTCTGTCTACCTTTCAATGCATAAACAAATCATATGTGCAGTCCTTTCTTCAGAAAAATCCCCAAAAGGCTAGCACTGGGAAATCTGTTGCACAGTCAGCCCTGAAGAAGTTAGCTGTTGTTGTAGTGCAAAGCACTGCACTAATAAACTGCTGTCTAATAAGTGAGAGTTAATAAAATGAAGGGGTAAACCAACATGTGAGTTATGAAGATCATCTATCACTAATGGGTGTTATCTAGTGTCCCATAGATGCTCAATATGTGTTGTTTATATCAAATAATAAAGCCTTGTGTCAGTAGCA
Organism: Melospiza melodia melodia; assembly: GCF_035770615.1. NCBI lineage: Eukaryota > Metazoa > Chordata > Aves > Passeriformes > Passerellidae > Melospiza > Melospiza melodia. The sequence continues at coordinate 20,240,556 of NC_086226.1, read as the reverse complement.
TTAACTGGAAATGGTGTTCTGTGATCATAGAATAAAAGCTATCAAGGAGTTTTGTTTACTGTACTTAGTTCTCTCTCCTTTTTTTCCTTGCTCTTCTCTCTGCTTCCTATCAGAATGGTATTTATAGGAGCAATTCTTCAATTAGTTTTTAAAAGAGCTTAAAAACATCTTGATACAGATGAAGACTTAGGGATGTTAGTGCAACAGGCCAAAGTAATCCCCATTATAAATCCATTTTTTCAACACAGAGTAAATCTGGGTCAAAAATGTCCAAAAAAAAGTTTAGTCAAGATGTAAAGCTCAAATTAAAAAGTGCAACAGAACAATGCATCTGTTGAGTGTTTTCAAGTGTCTTTGTATGCTTTATTGTGATTCCAACATAGCCCTGTGGTAAAAATGTTAAGAACTCTTCTATTCTTCTGTAATTTGAAGTGTCACATTCTTCTGTAATGTGAAGGCAGAGTTACCACTATATCTCTGGTAGTAAAGGAGAGATAAATTAATTTTATAAACTGGCTTTGGACAAATGACGCTGAAACAATCAGTGTTTTGGTGTTAACAGGAGTTACACAGTTTTGAATGCCAGGATTCTTAAATTTTGGGACATATTGAAAAAAGCTGAATGTTTTCAACTGTGCCCTACTGTTTCTCTGAGATTAAAGGGAATAATAAATTAAAAATTGAAAAACGTTTATATTTAAAAAATTATTCTGTCAAACTCTGCTATAGTGCTCTAAAGTGATTCTCAAAAAGCCAAAATACTGTGGGGAACAGGAAGACTAAAACATACTTAAAGTAAACATGTTTTTATATCCTTTAACATTTTGGTCTATTTTCTAAGGAATTCTGGTGGTTTTAATCATTCTATATTTGCATGTGAGTGTGTGCATGATAATGTCATAGTTATTTCACCTGGTTACTTTAGGCCTTGTTGTCCAGTTTCTACCTAAATGCCCTGAAACATGCTAACTTCTTACAAGTCTGATGAAATTGTGAACCCTGGGGATTGTCAAGGGGTGTGTTAGTTTTGGATTACTTGATTTTTTGGTGAGGAGGGAAAAAGCAGGAGGCAGGAGATGCTCTGGGCACCGGAGCTGAGATTCTTCTACTAGCCATGATGAGGACTAATACATCATTACAGGGAAACATCAATTGTTTCCCTGTAATTCATAAAGTGCGTGCGTGGATGCAGAGACTCGCTACCTTTGAGAAAAGGTGTTCACACTGGAGCGCATGGATGCTGAAAGGCTGTATTCTATTAGGAAACTCAGAGAGAAGATAGAGAAGGAGAGCCCTTGCTTCCAAACTCATCCTTAAAAACTTACAACAAATCATCCTTAAGAAACTACACCCCATGAACTAAAATGACCCACGCCATGTAGTTCAAGAAGACTATTTTGCCCATGGGAGAGATTCACGTTACAGCAGGTTGGGCAGGACTGCTAGTCCTAAATAATAGAACCACGTTGGAGAAGTCCATGGGAAGGACCCTATGAAGAGACTCTTCTCTCTAGGTGAACTGAAGAAAGATTCCCGAAGTGATAAACTGACTAAAACCCCATGTTTTGTCTCCCTTCACTATCGGTGGGAAGGAAAGTAGGGCTGGGGAGGGGGGGAGGCATTCTAACGGTTTGTTTAGGTCTCTTTATCCTTTTATTATTGTAGTAAATTTTTCTTTATACCTATTAAGTTTTGAGTTGATTTTGTCCTTAAAGTGTTTTCTCCTAATCCTTATCTCACCCCACGAGCCTTTTGGGGTTTTTTTCCCCCTCCTCTGCTCAACTGTAGTAGAGGAGAAAGAGTGAATGTTTTTTTGTTGATCCCTAGCTTTTAGCCAGTGTCAAACCCCAACAAGGGGAGACCCTTATTATTGCTACAAGCAGAGATAGTGCTACAGTGTGAACTCTCCCCTTATTAAAATTTATGTCTAAATGCAGACAAAGCATCAGCTGGCCCACACATCTTATTCAGACAGTAGCAAATCCAAGCACAAGAAACAGACACCAAGCAGATGAGGGCTCATTAGCTCCACTGCTAATATGAGATTTATACTCAATTGAGTTTGAGCCATTTGTTCAGTAGCACCCTGGACAAGAAAGTTTTCTGTTTCAAAGTGTTTCTGACAACTTATGCACTCTCTTTAATGCAATAATCTCTAAAGTGTTCTTCACAATTGTTATACAGATGGAACCTGGCCGTGAAGATGTTCAGAAGTACAGAGAAAGACAGCATACATATATATATGTATATACACGCACACACACACACACGTGTGTGTGTGTGTGTGTGTGTGAGCTCGTCTATAAATATACATACATTTGAAAAAGTCTTTAGATATATGTATATATGTGTGTACACATATCTAATGTGTGTTTGTGTATGAATATGTGAGTCTATATTCTATGAATGTTAGTACTTACAAAAAACTTGGTAAAATGGTATTGTGTCATTCTCAATTAACATTCTCAGAATAGTCCTCAATTGAGGACTTCATAGTTAGACTCCAGTGTACATTGATGAATTTAATATTTTAAAACTCAGCAACTAAGGAGACCAAAAAATACATTTACCAAAATATATTTCTCTAACTATAAAACAAATATTGGACTTTAGGCAGAGGGACAATGTCCTTCCCTTCCCTTCCCTTCCCTTCCCTTCCCTTCCCTTCCTCCTTCCCTTCCCTTCCCTTCCTTCCCTTCCCTTCCTTCCTTCCCTTCCTTCCCTTCCCTTCCCTTACCCTTCCCTTCCCTTCCCTTCCCTTCCCTTCCCTTCCCTTCCCTTCCTCCTTCCCGGAACCTTCCCTTCCTTCCCTTCCCTTCCCTTCCCTTCCCTTCTCCCTTCCCTTCCCTTCCCTTCCCTTCCCTTCCCTTCCCTTCCCTTCCCTTCCCTTCCCTTCCCGGAACCTTCCCGGAACCTTCCGGAACCTTCCCGGAACCTTCCCGGAACCTTCCCGGAACCTTCCCGGAACCTTCCCTTCCCGGAACCTTCCCGGAACCTTCCCGGAACCTTCCCTTCCCTCCCCGGAAACCTTCCCTTCCCTTCCCTTCCCTTCCCTTCCCTCCCTTCCCTTCCCTTCCCTTCCCTTCCCTTCCCTTCCCTTCCCTTCCCTTCCCTTCCCGGAACCTTCCCGGAACCTTCCGGAACCTTCCCGGAACCTTCCCTTCCCTTCCCTTCCCTTCCCTTCCCGGAACCTTCCCGGAACCTTCCCTTCCCTTCCCTTCCCTTCCCTTCCCTTCCTTCCCTTCCCTTCCCTTCCTTCCCTTCCCTTCCCTTCCCTTCCTTCCCTTCCTTCCCTTCCCTTCCCTTCCCTTCCCTTCCCTTCCCTTCCCTTCCCTTCCCTTCCCTTCCCGGAACCTTCCCTTCCCGGAACCTTCCTTCCCTTCCCTTCCCTTCCTTCCTTCCCTTCCCTTCCCTTCCCTTCCCTTCCCTTCCCGGAACCTTCCCGGAACCTTCCCGGAACCTTCCCGGAACCTTCCCGGAACCTTCCCTTCCCTTCCCGGAACCTTCCCGGAACCTTCCCTTCCCTTCCCGGAACCTTCCCTTCCCTTCCCGGAACCTTCCCTTCCCAGAACCTTCCCTTCCCGGAACCTTCCCTTCCCTTCCCTTCCCTTCCCTTCCCTTCCCTTCCCTTCCCTTCCCTTCCCTTCCCTTCCCGGAACCTTCCCTTCCCTTCCCTTCCCGGAACCTTCCCTTCCCGGAACCTTCCCGGAACCTTCCGGAACCTTCCCGGAACCTTCCCCTTCCCAGAACCTTCCCAGAACCTTCCCTTCCCGGAACCTTCCGGAACCTTCCCTTCCCTCCTTCCCTTCCCTTCCCTTCCCTTCCCTTCCCTTCCCTTCCCTTCCCTTCCCTTCCCTTCCCTTCCCTTCCCTTCCCTTCCCTTCCCTTCCCTTCCCTTCCCTTCCCTTCCCTTCCCGGAACCTTCCCGGAACCTTCCCGGAACCTTCCCGGAACCTTCCCTTCCCTTCCCGGGAACCTTCCCAGAACCTTCCCGGAACCTTCCCGGAACCTTCCCGGAACCTTCCCTTCCCCGGAACCTTCCCGGAACCTTCCTTCCCGGAACCTTCCCTTCCCTTCCTTCCCTTCCCTTCCCTTCCCTTCCCTTCCCTTCCCTTCCCTTCCCTTCCCTTCCCTTCCCTTCTCCTTCCCGGAACCTTCCTTCCCGGAACCTTCCCGGAACCTTCCCGGAACCTTCCCTTCCCAGAACCTTCCCTTCCCGGAACCTTCCGGAACCTTCCCTTCCCGGAACCTTCCCGGAACCTTCCCGGAACCTTCCCGGAACCTTCCCTTCCTTCCCTTCCCTTCCCGGAACCTTCCCGGAACCTTCCCGGAACCTTCCTGGAACCTTCCCGAACTTTCCCGGAACCTTCCCTTCCCTTCCCGGAACCTTCCCTTCCAGAACCTTCCCTTCCCGGAACCTTCCCTTCCCTTCCCGGAACCTTCCCGGAACCTTCCCTTCCTTCCCGGAACCTTCCCTTCCCTTCCCAGAACCTTCCCTTCCCAGAACCTTCCCTTCCCGGAACCTTCCCTTCCCGGGAACCTCCTTCCCTTCCTTCCTTCCCTTCCCTTCCTTCCCTTCCCTTCCCTTCCCTTCCCTTCCCTTCCTTCCCTTCCCTTCCCTTCCCTTCCCTTCCTTCCCGGAACCTTCCCGGAACCTTCCCGGACCTTCCCTTCCCTTCCCTTCCCTTCCCTTCCCTTCCCTTCCCTTCCCTTCCCTTCCCTTCCCTCCCTTCCCTTCCCTCCCTTCCCTTCCCTTCCCTTCCCTTCCCTTCCGGAACCTTCCTGGAACCTTCCCGGAACCAAACCTTCCTGGAACCAAACCTTCCCAGAACCTTCCCTTCCTGGAACCGTCCCTTCCTGGAACCGTCCCTTCCTTTCCCGGAACCGTCTCTTCCTGGAACTGACCCTTTTCTTTCCCTTTCCTTTTTCCTCCTTACTTTCCTTCCCGAACCTTTCCTTTCCAAACCTTTCCTTTCCGAACTGTTCCCCTTTCCTTTCCTCTTTCCTCTTTCTGTGTTTTCTGAGTGGAAGCCTGAACAGGGGTTATTATTCTGAACCACTACAATCATTAATTATCTGTTTCCTCCGAGTTATTAATAATAATTAGCACTTCAATGTGCTTTGCATTAAACAAAATGCCGATGAAACAAAATACTAAGCCTAATTAGTGTTGTGATTCTATTTTACATTTTAGGCCTTTTCCTTTTTTTACTTTTTTTTTTCCTTTGGAAGGGAAAAGTTTTCTCTTTTTCAGCAGGCTTTCAAACTAATTTAAACTGAATATGTTCAAACTACTACTAAAAGTTAGTCACTAACTTGCCAATACCAGCTTGATCAATTACATCTGGAGCAGCTGATGCAGAACTGAACAGTATGCATGTTAATGACTGTTGCTGACGGCATTAATTTCATTGACAAATTGCTTTACACTCTTATTTTCAGGTTTCTGATGGCCAATTCAAATTTTAACTTTTCTTCTAAAAAAATCTAACCAGGTAGGGACATCATAATACTTATTTATGAAATTACTAAATTACAATAAGCAGATTTTTTGGCGGGTTTGACATTTTATTTTTGAGACTACATCTTTAAACTACACAGTATTTTAAGTACAAAGATAAGAATTGCATTAAATATTTATTTTGTTGAAATATAAGCAACATTAACAAGTATCAAATCTCTTCAATTTTCCACCGTGACAATGTGAACATTTAAAACATTAATCAGTTTTTTTTGATACATATTAGCCAGAACAAAGATAATTAGGGGAGGGTTCATCCTGGAGATTTCCAGGAACGCTTGTTTTAGTGTTCCTGAATGGCATACTTGCACATTACTTTGCAGGCAAATTGATCTTGTTTACAACAGTAATATTTTGTCTACATATTTGCTTTGTGCAAATACATTTCCACAAAGGGCCACAGAATGCAAGAATTATTAGATGTAATTTGTAACCACTAGACAGTGACTGCCTGAAGTGTCAAAGGGGAATACTTCTATTGCATATGGACCGATTAATTTGGGTTTTTTTCATATCAAGTACTATCTTTGTGGTCAAACAAGGTAAAAGCAAACAAAACAACAAAAGAAAAGAAAGACTGTGGAAAAGAATCACAGAGTAAAAGTGCAATATGACACCTACAAGATGGCTGCCTTTTCATTTTTTGTCCATGATTATAGACCAGTTTCTATAAGAAACTTAATGGGAAATGTCCACTAACAAATGTCCTAGAGGAACTACAGCTAACATCCTCCTAACACTCTCGCAAAGAGTAACAAAATATATTAAACATATTAAGCTTAGATACACACACAGCAGAACATCACATAGTTTGTCTGGAGGAACATTTGCACATGAGTCATCATACTGATATCAACAAGTTTAGGTGCATAAGGAGGACAGAAAGACACAGAAGAATATGAATAATATAAAAGAAATCCTTCACAGATGAATAACATAAAAGAGATTCCTTCAATATAATATGCGAAATTGGCATAGATTTATCCAACAGTGACACCATTTTAGCAGATGATTTATATATATATATATGTACAACTAATATATATATAGTGTGTTAAAAAGATCTTTAGGGAGGCTTCTCAAATTTGCAGAGAAAATACAACTTTGTATGAGTGTATCAACTCCTCTGCTCTTGGTTTAAAAGTTATGGAAACAATATAAAGGTAATGTTCAACATTGTATTACGAACTTGCTAAAAAAGACCAAACAGTCTTACAAAACGTTAGATCAAGTCCAGCAACAACTTTGTGGACAAAATTAAGGTTTCTTAAAAACTGTAAATAGTTTGGATTTTAGTCTACTCAGCAAAAATTGGTAGGTTACAAGGTTACTCAGTGGGCTGAGATGAAGAACAAAGCAAATGGTTCAGTTTCAATAGGAAATATAATAAAACCCCCTTTATCTAAAAGCCATCAGGGACAAGCACTCAATACAAGTTAACAAGCAAGAACTGATAAGATAACATTTATGTGAGGTCAGAAGTCAAATGCCAGTCAAAAGCTTTTAGCCTCTTGGGTTATAAACAAGAATAGATAAAACACATAGATAGTTACTTATTGGATTTTAAAGGAATCTGATAATCGTGTGTGAATAACTTGATGATTTATATAATTGGGACTTACAGAATAGGAACTTCATCATTAATATAAAATGCAAGGCTTCTGGTCTCTAATTCTCCTGGCGTTTTGGCTTTTTCTTCTTTTAATTCACTTTTCTCTCTCTTGTTAATCCATACAACCCAAAGCAGACAGGGAATCAAAACGATAATAATTGTCTTAAATCAGGTGAATATTTTGTCAATAAGATAACTGATCTGTGCAATCCAAGGTTTGTCTGAGCATTCAAGAGGCTAAATATTTACAGTCAGCATATATAAAAGAACAATAGTCACTGTCCCCATTGGGGTGTTAGTGCCAATGAAGCTCTGTTTTGTTGATTTTCTTTGAGTCCACTAAAATAAAAAGCAATCTCATTTCACATTTAAGGGATGTCCCTTTAAAGAAATGACAATAAGAAAAAAAAATCAACCAGCATCTGATATTAAAAGAAATCTAGTTTTACATGCATAAATGTTTCATGTGGATTTACAAAAACTTTAATTATACTTCTAATATATCCAGGGAATAGTAACTTCTCTATGTACTACTTCATGTAGTTAAAATCTTCAAATTCTGTATATTGCCTGTATTTTTGCTCAAAAGTAATTTTGAAGGTAATGTTAAAAAAAATACCAAATAAACTGTAATATCCACCATCCAAGAAAGAAACAAGGATTGACAGAAGGCCTTTCTAGGCCTACTTACTGTTTCTTTAAACAGAGTTCATAATACACTAGGCAAACACTGTGGATTTAAAATGCTTTAAAATATTTATCAGAAGAATTTTATCACCAGATTTAAATGATACCTGGAGCGCATTCACCTTTATTGACAAACTCTGTTCCAAATCTCCATTTGTTCCACAAGAGATCCCGAAGCAAAACAACAAGGATTAACTGTTTTGATTCAATGTTTAGTAAAAAAGCCAAGCAACCCTAATCACCATATTGATTGCACTGTCAATCAACAGATCTGAGCACTGCATGCCATTAAAAGCTCATTAAATTTTCTGTTCTACAATGGGAGCTTTAGCTTTTGAGCTGCATGCTTTTTGCTCCAAAATATTACTTAATCCACACTTTTTTCACTTCCTGACTGTCCCCCTGTGCCCCCCTCCCCACATCATAGACAGAAATTTCAGTACCTAGATACATGAAAGCAAGGTAAATAGAGCTCAGATTTTTATTTCTTTTCTGAATTCAAGCTGTTTGGGTGTCACAAGTGATCAAGAGTGAAACTACTTTGCTAGATTCTCACTCTGAGCAGTTTAATGTCAGTGAAACACCCCTCTTCCAAGGACAGGAATGGTAGGTGATTTAGGTATGGGAATACTTTGAATAATTTGGTGGGTAGGGAGAGAAACACTTAAGACAGCAACATTTTGTCCTTTAAATTGGAAGTGATTGCTTAATGAGAGAGAAAAGAAAAAAATTGTCAAAAACCCCCAAACCCTTTCTATTGTATTCATGTAAACACTGAACATAATAAAGAAACCCACCCTTTAGGTTACAGAGCACAAAATTTCTTGTCTGTCCCAAATATCGACGACTGCAGTTAGGACACTTTGGTAGGGCTCAAAGCGGAATAAAAAGTTTATCTGCCTCAGCCTTGCATACTAAGGAGCACATAATCATTATTAAAATGCAAGCAAATGTCAGCCACTAAATTAAAATACATCTCTGGATTGCTAATTGTGCTTATTGCAAATCTGGGTCATTTTGCATGAGTGACGACTCCAATGTAGGGCTGAGATTGCCATGTAGCACAGTGAATTCCTGATTCCCTGCACGAATCCTGAACTCAGTGATTGTGTCAGGTGCAGTCCTGTATGCTCTAGCAGCTGGTTCATCTGTATCATCATCTGTATCAATACAAATAAGGCAACTCCTACAATCAAAGCCTCGTGAGTCTAAAGCCTGATTGCTGAGAGCAGGCTTAAGTGCTACACAGGCTCACTTTCAAATCATGCTAACTGGCAAAACAGCTGTAATGTACCCCTGGTTTCAAAGCCAGCCTGTTGCGAAAAAGGACCAAACAGTGCAAGACAAGCTTAGAAAATTTATATATATATATATATATATTTATGAACTTGAGTGAAAGTCTGCAGTGGTGATAATTAACATAATATTTGAATACTTATGAGAAATATACTTATCCCCAGCCAGTGATTCCTGGCATGGCCTACCTCTTTTCTCAAGGACAATCTTCCAGGTGTTGTGGTGTATCCACTCCTGCCACCCCCCCACCCTATGCATTATCCCTGCCGCCCATCCCAAAAAGGAGCTGGTTTTGGCATGTCTCTCACTCAGTCACCTCTTCCTCCTGGCTTTCAAGAAAATCCTAAGGAAATCCCTTACTGAAATCTTCCTTCTGTCTGCTCCCCAGTTTTTAGGACTTGTTCTGTCTGCCTTTCCATTAAGACTATGAAGCTGGAGAAAAACGCTACCTTGAAAAAGAATAAGGCGGTGAAGGGGTTATAAAAATCCAAAGGCCACTCCTGGGGATCTGTATCAACATATGTAATATGTGAGCATACCCTATAAATATAATACACACAGTACTATAATTGTAAAACAGGAGAAAAAATAGCCTTTCCAGCAAGAGCAAACCCCTTGGACAGGGCAAAGAGGAGACCTACATCCCAAGTACCCCGCCCGGAAACTAAAAATTCTGTCACAGCCAACAATGGTTCCAGAAAACCAGAGTTTCAGGCAGCAGGAGCTGCACCGCTTTCCTCACTCTAGGCAGAGAGTGGCCACTTGTAATCATTGATTTGAAGGATTAATTTTTCAATATTCCCCTTCATCCAGAGGCTGGTAGCATGGCAGCCCAGGCCTTTACACAAGGCTTTGAGATCGCTTTTGGATGGGAAACTGAGCAAAACCAAACAACCTCTGTAAAGTATGCAAAAGGAAACACCAGACCTTCCTTTCACACTTTCCTCCACGTCTTACCCCTTCTGTTTACTCTGTTCACGGGTCTTAGGAGGCATGGGCAAGGCCAAAAGAGCGACAAGTAAATCCAACCTCAAAATCCTGCATTCCCACAGTGGCTGCAACCAGACAGCTGGTCCCTGCCCGCTAGTGCCTCACCCTCTTCCGTCCCCCTAACAGAATCAACAGATATTTTCCTAAGAGCAAATCAGAATTTGGCAAGTTGTGTGTGACAGTCGATTTGCTCACAACATCCACTCTTTCCTAGTGTTATAGAGGATAATGAGATGATTTGCTCTCACAATTAAGGGATGAATATTGTGTGACTATTAAGAAAATCTTGAGTGATGTATAGTTATGTTTATTGTAGTTTAGATGTCCTCTGTTCTCCCCATAGTTCCCTTTCCACCCACCCCCATACTGTTGCCATCAGACAGCCTGGGTTGTCTAGGACGGGTAGAAAGAAGATGTTTCTTCTTCTTCACATATGTGCCCCTTACCTGGGACAGCTGGGAATGGAAAAGCTTGTTGCTTAGGGGGTGCGGCATGGCAACACCTGATCTCCAATCAAGTTTCAAGAAAGCAGTCTCCATTGATAAATGGCAAAGAAGAGCTGACTGACTGACTTTGGGAGAGGCCAGGGTTGTCTGATGCAACCCCCCCAGGGGTATAAAAGACTGTTGCATCCATCTTAAAGATGATCTAGTCACACAGTAGCCAGCCATAAGGGCAGCTTCTAGGCCTGATTTTCCTTATGTGGTCATTTTGTTGTATTTTTGTTAAGGTTTAATTAACCCTATAGCTTTTCAAAGTGAGCAGTCATTTCTCACAAAATGGGGGCTCGTCTGTGAGCATCTGGAAACGTCAGACTGAGGGTCACCAGATTGAAGCAGTGTTAGAGTGATGGCAAAAGTCACCATTCAGTAGAAATGGTGCTCATGTTAAGGCAAGTAGTCACAGCAGGTGGGGATGGGACGGAAACCGCTTAGCTACTCCACTTGGAGGAGCAGGGTGCACAGCGCTCAGTGCAGTGAGCTTCTGGTGCACGAGCACCGCAATAACTTCCAAGAGCTCACCAGCCGAGACACGTGCCTGCCTGCAGTGACTTGGTGGTGGCCGGTGCCAGCGGGGCCACTGCTTGGGGTGGGCAAGCGGGTTTTCTCAGGATGCCGTCTGTGGTGGTTCTCCTGACCCACGGGCATGGAGGAGGCCAGGGGCCAAGTCTACATAGAGTCACATTTGTGGCCACACTTAGTAGGGCGGCTTTCATGAAATCAGGGCATTGGGCAGCTGGCAGTGCCCAGAAGTGGTGGAAAACCATGGGAAGCGGGGAGGCTGCTGGTGGCAACTATTTTGCCAACTATTTTGCTCTTGCCAGGTGCACAGAATTTCCAAGCCAGGGACCACGTGGGCCCACACGGCCAGTGGTGTGCTGCGGGAGGTGCCTGGCACAGGGACTTTCGGTGCTGCCAACCAGTTTGGAGTTGGCTGCAGCAGTTGGGGGCGTTGGAGCCCAGAGTCACTGGTGTGGGACTGCTGGTGGCGAAGGATGTGCTTGTGGACCGGGGAAGTTTGGAGGCATAGGGCCACCAGCGGCAAGAGCTACGGCCACCGAGAGCCTTTGGGCTTGGCACTGCTGGGGATGAAGCCAGAGCCCCTGGCCCATCGGTGCAGGCTGCTCTCATTGTGGGGGCTGTGCTCTCGTTGACCGAGAGATAGGGAGGCACAGAGCTGCAAGTGGTGAGGGGTGGCTGCTGGGTGTGGCGGGGTGTGCAGGGCACTTCATGACGAGGATTGGGGATGGGCTCAGTTGTGCAAGGACCTTGTGGACGCAGAGGTCACTAGCCCGGCAGCAGTGCCACGTGATGCATTCTGTGTGGAAACTGATGAGAGTCGAAAACACCTGGTTGTGCAGGGGCTTCTCTGTGACCCATCAGTATTGGGCTGAGCTGACCTGGAGCGGGGATGCATGAAGGTGTGAGAAATGACTGCGCACTTTGAAAATTTAAAAAGGTTTTTTAAACCTTGACAACAAAAGGACTACGTAAGGGAAAAGCTGCAACACTGGGAACTGCCCCTCGTGCATACCACGTGGCTAGCTCATCTTCAAGATGGATGCAACAGTCTTTTATACCCCTGGGGGTTGCATCAGACAACCCTGGCCTCTCCCAAAGTCAGTGAGTCAGCTCTTCTTTGCCATTTATCAATGGAGACTGCTTTCTTGAAACTTGATTGGAGATCAGGTGTTGCCATGCCGCACCCCCTAAGCAACAAGCTTTTCCATTCTCAACTGCCCCAGGTAAGGGGCACATGTGCACGTCTTCTCTCTACCTGTCCTAGACAACCCAGGCTGCCTGATGGCAACAATACAGAGCGGGAGGGGGAAAGGGAACTTGGGGAAACAGAGTATATCTAAACTACAATAACATAACTCTACATCACTCAAGATTTTCTTAATATTCACATAATATTCATCCCTTAATTGCGAGAACAAATCATCTCATTATCCATCTATAACAAGGAGCAGTACCAGCTCAATGGGGAGGGGGCGGCGACTCAAGGATACTGCTCCTGACAGGGCTGGCCTGAGGGGACCAGGCTGTGGAGACTCCCTTGCAATGTTCACCAGCATGCAACTGTGCTGCTATATGTGGATAACAATATTTGCAACCGATGGTCTTTGGTAATTTGGGGTTGAGGGAATGAGACAGGTACATGTAACCAAAATGACACATTAACTTTTGAAACATAAAAAAATAGAGTGACCCCCATTTTCTGAATAATTCACAGTGAGATGTCAGAGCAGTAGCTCCATAATCTGCAGTTTTGAAGAATGTGGTATAAAGGCTTTAACCATTTGTAGTCAGAGGAAACAATGGTGCATGAGCATGTCTTTTCAGCAAGGGAGTCCCCCACCAGCAGCAACCTTCTAAATCCATTTGAGTAGATAATAGGTAACTCTTCACAACATAACCTCAGAGCTGTTTGGCTAACAGTTTTCCAGGACTAGTAAACAGATGGCAAATGAAATAAATTCCTCCTCTCTAAGAAACACCAAAAGCTACCTTATACTCATCTCCAGAAGTCTCTTAGTGGGCTTGGTAGGCTCCTTGCAGCTTGACCCAGCCCCCAGTCTTCCTTCTGACTAGCGCAGAAATAGACACTAAGCTTTCCCTGCTTTTTATACTATCAGCTTAGCATTTCTGACTTGTCCCACAGTAAAGGCTATGTATTCCTTTTTCACTGGGGGGGAAACATGGTGGCAGACATTCATGCCATTGCAAACTCATAAAAATTAATCAAGAGCCTGCTCATGATCAGTGACTGTCCTCAAAGAGGTTACCTGAAGGTCTCTTGTTAAGCAACCTATTTTAATAAGGCTTCACATTTGTACACTACTTACCTGTCAGAGCCGTCTTATATAGGTGATGTTCATAGCAAAATCTCACCATGTTCTATTGTGTACTCACACTCCATGACTTATCACAGGCATTATGCTTTAAGAATTGGGATGTCTATTCAGTACAGGCTAAACAAACAAACCAGAGAAACTAAAAAATAGCAATATAGCTTAAAAACCCTCAACAAACCACAATCAAAAAACCAAAACCACAAATAATGAATATATGAAGATGGCCTAATGTTGAATGTCTCAGTGACACACGCTAAACACACTAGTTCTAGATAAGAATAGCATATTCCATGGTAAGAGTCATTGTTTTGGTCAACACAGGTTATTGAATTGGAGTGAAACATAAACTTGAAGCTAAATTTAAGAAGACAGCTGCCACCCAACCTCTCAGCTAGCAAAAAAAAAAACAAAACCAAAAAACAAAACAGCCCTGTACAAGAAAAAAGGAGAAAATACATGCCAGAACATAGAGGTCATTTAGGTATATATTATAATCTTTAGGATTATAATCTTTATAAATACAGCCACAATCCTTATGTATTCATGGAACTATCTCACTCTTCCAACTGATAATTTCTACTTGTACACGAAATTTTTATTTGAAATTCAAATAAAAACGGTAAAGTGATCACATAATAACTGTAAAATCATCATAATTTTAAATGTGCCAATTCTGACCATTAAGCAATATATACTCTGAAGATAAATAAAGAGGATCAATTATTGCTATGAAGAAGCAATGTGTCAAATCAGAGCTATCAAACAAATTTTTTTCCCATGATATCCTCATTTTCTGCTTTTCCTTGTAGAGACAAATCATGAGTATTTAAAGGAATATGGGATGGTGAAGCTGATTGTAGCATATTTACTCAATAAATATGTACTTGGGTATTGTAATGAATTTGTTTTAAAATATTCATATCATATAAATGTTAGTTGAAGTTGACACTAATTATTGAATAGAATGTATCAAAAGGGCAGTATGTCATCTTCACTTCTCTTGTGTTGTGTAACATTTGGGCTGCTGTTTGTTCTGGTTGTATACATTTTCTTATGGAAAATTAATTTTTTAAATTTGTACCGAAATGATGATTGAATATGACAGATGAAGAAGGAGGGAGTATAACAGAGAGAGTTTAGAGACTGAGCCACCCACAAGAAATTATTATAAACTTCCCAGGGCTACTGTTCTATTTGCATCAATTAATACTATTTAGTTATTAGGTCTCTTTCGCCGGACATTAGAATGGAAGACACAAAGAAGACTGAGGTTTAAAGCTATTCCAATTTTTCAGCACAAGGGAAGAATTAGGAATATGCTGTTACTAAATGTCTTGGTTTGGAAAGACAAGAGTCTGCTAAGGGAGGCAGGAGCCTCCCCTGAAATGGAAAATATAAACCCCCTCCCTCCAAATTGTTGTAAATTTGAAATTAAGGCTCTCAGGCAAAAATATGAGATCAGGAAGAACAGTTTTTTACTAGGGAAGAAAATAAAAAGATAAACTAAACAACACTGACAGAGTCAGAACTCAACCTGACACTCTGTTGGTCAGGGTGTTGGTAGCAGTCCAAGTGGAATTGTGGCTGCAGTCCTCCTGGAGTGTCCGGTGTGGTTCTGTTGGAGCAGGGGGTCCTGTAGAAAAGGATGTTGTCTTCCTCTGAAGATCCAGTGGAAGAGGCATGTTTCCCTGTTCCTCTGGGAAATCCAGAGGAGAAGCCATGATGTTGTTCCAGAATCTCAAGAAAATACCTGGGTAGGAATGCTTGGCTCTTCCCTCTGGGCGGAGCATCTCACAATGGGACGCTATTGTTCTTATTAGTCACGCAGTGACATTCAATAGCCTGATATCAGCATATGGCTCCCCAAAAGGAGGATTGGGTGTGGAAGAGATAAGGAAAACTGCCCACTTAACAGAAGACAACTGCCATACAAATGGCAAATAGAATACAATTTGCTTGGCAAATCCAGGACACTAAAAACCCCAAAAACGTTCAGGATTTTTTTTCCAAGTGCTACATGACAAAGAAGTGTTTCATAAGCATTTGTGCCAACATGACTAAAAACAATTGGACTAAAAGGGTTGTGAGAGAGTACCTCAGCTCCATGTTTTCTATATGTCTAAAGATGGTATTCTGTGGGAGAAAGCCAGGGAGAAGACAAACCTGGAGTGCCATGGGAGGACACCTCTGTTTAGTTAGGGTGAGAGGCTGGCACAATTCCCTATAGTTCTTTGCTTGTTAATGCTAATGTGCTGTTGTCAATTGACTGGTGTTCATCCCCCAGTTCCAGAAAAGTTCTGTGTTCCTGTTCCTCCATTGGTTTTCCCTGAGAGACCCCTCCCACTTTGCTCCCCCATTGGTATATCCTGTGTCACTCCACCTTAACTCCACCCCTGACTCCCTTTCCGATTGGATAAGTTGCACTCTGTCCCCTCCTACCTCCCACAGTTATATAACCTGGCCCCACCCAGGCTCTTCATGCCTGGTTGCCTTCAGCAGAAGTTGTATTCCTGCTTGCTCTTGTTTCTCTTGTCATCCTCACCTCACCTGGACCTTTGGATTTTCCCTTAATAAACTCTGCTGGATCTGCTATGTGAGGAGTCCTCTCATTTTCTCTGGTGAGGCTTTGATTACACCATCTGGGCTCAGGTATCTGGTGGGCTGGGGGAGTTCTCAAAGCAGCCCGAAGTGGAGACACTTTAGGTACTGCAGGCACCCCGACAGCGGGTGTGACAGTCTGAATTCAAACAATTTTTGTAGAGAACTTAGTTATAGTAGCTTTTTTCTTATTTTTCATCCTCTAAACCAAAATACCTTGAAACCAGACAAGCAAACCAAAATACCATGAAATATTACAAAATCCTTCCTAAAGGAGGAAAAAAGCCTCAGATGGTTGCAGTTAATAAATGAGTGTTTTGAAAGTCAAGAAGCTATTAAAGCATTGTCTTAACTCTTCTTTTTTTCCTACAAAGTCTGCAAAGTTTTACTGCAGTAGAATTCTAAAAGAATTCTTCACTCCAGGAACAGCTTTGGTCGGAGACCTGCTATTAACCTATAGTCTTCCAACAATCTTAGACTAAGAGTGGATGTAGAAGCACATACTTGACTGGAAATAACACATGGGGCAAAAGTTATTTGTCCTGGGCAGCTTTTGCAACTAGCAATTTAATAAGTTTTGAGCGTTGGATTTAAACTATTTCTCAGCTGATACACATGGTTGTATTCTTTAGGCTGTAACTGAGAAAATACACATTCTTTTGTAAGTATTTTCATGCCAGAAAATTGCCAAACTCTTCTCTCCTAGCTTACAACACAATGATCCAATTCTCTGCTTGTTTAGCCTAGAGGAGATAGAAGATTAAGGGTGGGGAGGGGAGTTCTGGGAAGGGAAATCATGGGAAGTTCCAGGGAAGGAAGTGGTGGAAGAAAGTGGTGGAAGTGGCAGAAGGAAATGGCAGAAGGAAAGAAATGGCAGAAGGAAGGGGAGGGAGGGAGTGGCGGAAGGGAGAGAATGGCGGAAGGGAGGGAGTGGCGGAAGGAAGGAAGTGGCGGAAGGAAGTGGCGGAAGGAAGGAAGTGGCGGAAGGAAGTGGCGGAAGGAAGTGGCGGAAGGAAGGAAGTGGCGGAAGGAAGTGGCGGAAGGAAGTGGCGGAAGGAAGTGGCGGAAGTGGCGGAAGGAAGTGGCGGAAGGAAGGAAGTGGCGGAAGGAAGGAAGTGGCGGAAGGAAGGAAGGAAGGAAGGAAGGAAGGAAGGAAGGAAGGAAGGAAGGAAGGAAGGAAGGAAGGAAGGAAGGAAGGAAGGAAGGAAGGAAGGAAGGAAGGAAGGAAGGAAGGAAGTGGCGGAAGGAAGTGGCGGAAGGAAGTGAAGGAAGGAAGTGGCGGAAGGAAGGAAGTGGCGGAAGGAAGTGGCGGAAGGAAGTGGCGGAAGGAAGTGGCGGAAGGAAGGAAGGAAGTGGCAGAAGGAAGTGGCGGAAGGAAGTGGCGGAAGGAAGTGGCGGAAGGAAGTGGCGGAAGGAAGTGGCGGAAGGAAGTGGCGGAAGGAAGTGGCGGAAGGAAGGAAGTGGCGGAAGGAAGGAAGTGGCGGAAGGAAGGAAGGAAGGAAGGAAGGAAGGAAGGAAGGAAGGAAGGAAGGAAGGAAGGAAGGAAGGAAGGAAGGAAGGAAGGAAGGAAGGAAGGAAGGAAGGAAGGAAGGAAGGAAGGAAGGAAGGAAGGAAGGAAGGAAGTGTCGGAAGGAAGTGTCGGAAGGAAGGAAGGAAGGAAGGAAGGAAGGAAGTGTCGGAAGGAAGGAAGTGTCGGAAGGAAGGAAGTGTCGGAAGGAAGTGTCGGAAGGAAGTGTCGGAAGGAAGTGTCGGAAGGAAGTGTCGGAAGGAAGTGTCGGAAGGAAGTGTCGGAAGGAAGGAAGGAAGGAAGGAAGGAAGGAAGGAAGGAAGGAAGGAAGGAAGGAAGGAAGGAAGGAAGGAAGGAAGGAAGGAAGGAAGGAAGGAAGGAAGGAAGGGAGGAAGGAAGGGAGGAAGGAAGGGAGGAAGGAAGGGAGGAAGGAAGTGTCGGAAGGAAGTGTCGGAAGGAAGTGTCGGAAGGAAGTGGCGGAAGGAAGGAAGTGGCGGAAGGAAGGAAGTGGCGGAAGGAAGGAAGTGGCGGAAGGAAGGAAGTGGCGGAAGGAAGGAAGTGGCGGAAGGAAGTGGCGGAAGGAAGTGGCGGAAGGAAGTGGCGGAAGGAAGTGGCGGAAGGAAGTGGCGGAAGGAAGTGGCGGAAGGAAGTGGCGGAAGGAAGTGGCGGAAGGAAGTGGCGGAAGGAAGGAAGGAAGGAAGGAAGGAAGGAAGGAAGGAAGGAAGGAAGGAAGGAAGGAAGGAAGGAAGGAAGGAAGGAAGGAAGGAAGGAAGGAAGGAAGGAAGGAAGGAAGGAAGGAAGTGGCGGAAGGAAGGAAGTGGCGGAAGGAAGGAAGTGGCGGAAGGAAGTGGCGGAAGGAAGTGGCGGAAGGAAGGAAGGAAGGAAGGAAGGAAGGAAGGAAGGAAGGAAGGAAGGAAGGAAGGAAGGAAGGAAGGAAGGAAGGAAGGAAGGAAGGAAGGAAGGAAGGAAGGAAGGAAGGAAGGAAGGAAGGAAGGAAGGAAGGAAGGAAGGAAGTGGCGGAAGGAAGGAAGGAAGTGTCGGAAGGAAGGAAGGAAGTGGCGGAAGGAAGGAAGTGTCGGAAGGAAGTGTCGGAAGGAAGGAAGTGTCGGAAGGAAGTGTCGGAAGGAAGTGTCGGAAGGAAGGAAGTGTCGGAAGGAAGTGTCGGAAGGAAGTGTCGGAAGGAAGGAGGGAAGGAAGGAGGGAAGGAAGGAAGGAAGGAAGGAAGGAAGGAAGGAAGGAAGGAAGGAAGGAAGGAAGGAAGGAAGGAAGGAAGGAAGGAAGGAAGGAAGGAAGGAAGGAAGGAAGGAAGGAAGGAAGGAAGGAAGGAAGGAAGGAAGGAAGGAAGGAAGGAAGGAAGGAAGGAAGGAAGGAAGGAAGGAGCTTACAGCTGCCGATATGTTGGTGATGTGAAGGAAAAAGGAAAATGGAATGTATTTCCTATCTAGCAGGGACATTTGTAGATTGAGTAAAATACCAAGTGACAAACCAATTGTGTAATTGAGATAATAGGAATAAATAATTCTGTGAAGTTTGTGAGTTGTTTTTACAGATGCTGTGTAAACACGTTGTGTTTCATTCACTGTTACCTCTTTATATTTTGTTTATATAAATTTCCAAAATACATACTCTGCTTCATCTTTTGAATTGATTGAAGCAGTTTTTTCATTTATATATTCCCTCTGTTGTCAGAGAACATGGAAAAATACATTTTCTCATGTAATCCACAAATTTACAAGCAAAAGGAGGCCTGCCAGTGAAATGAAAATCTGCAAGCAAAAACAACATTCAAATTAAGTAATGAATTCATTTCTTGTTTTTGAATACTTGGCTTTTTTCAATGGCCATTTTAACAGACATGCAGTGTGTGAGTACTTGAGAATCCTCATACTTACACAGACTCTTAGGCAATCCAAATTAGTACAGATTTATACCAGTGTAAGAGTATTTAAACTCCACTAACTGTGTCTACAAATGTGCACATGGAGGGATGTTACTCAGACTCAAAAATTAAGAAAACAAAGTGCATAACTTCTTTATTTCCAATGATAAAATGCTGAATTTATATAGCACAAGAACATATGTAAATGTAACACATGCTTTTGCTGGCATTCATGCACTTGTATAAACTTATCATTTAGTAATACCTACATATACACACACAGATATGGGGGGACATAATGCAAAACACAGGTAACGGTCTTCATTAAAATGGTAACTGCAGGACCCCAAATTGTCTGTAAAGCATTACTGGAATTTCCTTCATTTTTCCTTCCAAAGTACGCAGCATGTAGCTAAGTGGCTTTTATTCACTTGGAGATATTTATGTCACCAGTAGCACTTTACTCAACCAGAGTAAGTAACAGAAAGGAAAAAGATAATGCAGAGAACATATGATTCACATAAATGAAGAAGAGACATTTTGTTTTGAGGTTTATTTCCTTATTTCTGGTGAGCTTTTTGGACCCAGTTATAAACCAATAGAATCCTTTTTATGTATTTATATTTTGTTTTTGTGAGGAACCAGTTCAGTTTTGTTATGCCCCAACAATGGTTGTCAGAGGCCTTTGGGGGAGGACTTGCCCGTATGCCATTTTCAGGAGGCAGCTAGGAGAAGATGGAAGAAAGCTTTGTCACTGGGGAGACTTTGCCTGGCCACAAGTTCATGTCTCATATGGGACAGGCAGTCAGCAGGGGAACAGTGAAGACACTCTATCCTCCAGACCTACTCTGCAATCAATAGCAGGAGGTCTCTACCAATGGACCACAGTGGGACATTGGACTGGGCCAATGGTCTCCTGTCAGCAGGCAGATTTTGGGAGGAGCCAGGAGCATAAAAAATAACTGCATCATAAGCCCTGGGGGCTCTTTGGGAGCTGTTCTGTACTTTGCCTTTTTATTCTTTGGGGGCTTTTTAAATTTGCTCTTGGAGTCCTGCCTTTTTTTGGCTCTCCTGCCCTCACTGGCTCTTGCTCGCCCTCACGTCTGTCCTCCCTCCCTGTGTCCCTGACCAGCGTCCTGCCTGCTTTGTCTCTGCATCCCTGCCTGAGCCACCTGTGTCCAGCCTTCCCCACCTCTGAGCCTGCCCACCACTGTGATGCTCGCTGCGAACCTGTCCAGGCTTCTAGACCTCCTGCCCGAGCACCCCCTCACCTTGTGTCTGGTCGCCTGTCACCGCAGGTGCTGTCCACAGGCAGGCAGTGTGCACAGCCCTGCCTCGTGGACATCGACAGCACTCCTCAATGCCCGGTAATAATGCTGTCTTTTCCTCTCCCCTCCCACTCTCCCATTTTTCTTTCTCTTGCTCGGTCTTCTCTAGCCCTCTTTCATAGGGTAACTCCTTTTTATTTTGTTTTTTCGTTACCAGTAAACAGTTCTCAGATACAACATTTGCCTCATTTGGCTTAATTCCTTTCCTGACCATCCATTATTAAAATACCTCCTTGCTGTTCCACACATTGGAATAATACAGTTTTACTTGGTGTTCAGGAAAATCCTAGGAGAGAAAAGTATCTACAAACGACCCTTATGAAAATACTTGAGTTCAAGCTGATGGATACAACTTAAGTCTGGCCCTCCAAATACGGCTTCACTTCAGCCCTTCCCCACTTTGTTACGCTACTGGCTTGCTGCTCATTGGTACCTTCTTATGGCGTCATGGAGTTAAATATAGAATAATTTCTTTTTTATTTGGTAAATAATCCGTGTTGACTTAATTGGTATCAAAACCTGTGTGGAGTTTATTCAAAGTTTCTCTGTTTCTCAACCACTGCCCTCACTTGCATGAATTATTGGTCTGTTGTCCTGTGGATTCATCAGTGACTAAAAAAAATGCAATCTGAGTACAAAACCTTTTTATTCTGATTGCAAAACAAGTGGTATGTGCTCTACATGGAGGTAGCTGTCAAAGGCAAAGAAAGGGTATTGTTTCAGTGCGAATTGCAATTATAATACTGTTGATTTTCCCAAGTTTCCTTTTTCACAGAGGTCCTTGGGAGAAGAGGAAGGAGAGATGATGCCTTATCAACTCAAACATTTCCTAGGAAGGTACATGAAGTCTAATAGTGTCAACACCCCAAAAGAGGCTTAAGCTGGGCTAACTCTGCTGCTCAAAGGCATAAGGAAGGTATAGCAGCTGGAACATCTCAGTGAAGCTCAAATTGACAAAACTCCAAAACTCAGGAAAATCAAGGACCAGAAAGAGAAAACTTTGGTAGTAAGAATACATTGGATAGGGTAAGAAAACTTTGGTATTTAGTAAGAATACATTGGATAGGGTTATGGACAGAAGGAGACTGGAGTTTATTTCTCAGAGTCTGTGTTTGCTATGGTACTTCATAATGAGGAACATTGTGCAAGTTAAAAATAACTTTCAATTATGAAGAAAATTCATTGGCGATATGTTGCAGTGCATTTCTTTGTTTAGCAGGTTCACTGCTTAATTTGTGGTTTTGTTCACTGTTTAATCTGTGGTTTTGTAATCCCCCTGTATTGTCTTCCCCATCTTTGGAGTGGCATAGGCTCCTCATTTTGTATCTTGTGTTTCTAAAATTAGACGTACTCCCTGGTTGTTATTCCAGTTAGGTGTCAATCTTTTTGTTTGTCACCCAGCCATTCCCTACCAAGTTTTAATCCCCAACCTTTCCAGGTGTCAATCCCTCCTATCCCTGCCCATTTTCCCCAGAATCCTCCTTGCCCCCCTCCCCCCGAGTGTCAATCCTCCCCCAAACCTACCCTCTCTTCTGAAGAATTCCCTGCCTATCCTGTGTCTTTTAGAACCCTATTGGTTTGCCCAAGTTATTCCCCTCCCTAGTGCTCCCTTATTGGTTCAAGTGTAAAATATCCTGCCTCTCCCCAACCATACCCATATTGGTTTGCTGCCCTAAACCCCTCCTCCCAAGTGATGTTATAAAAGCTCTTGTTTGCCCCAAGTCTTGTCTTGGGCAATGGTCGTGAAACAAAGCTACTCCTGTTTCACCCCAAGACCTATGCTGCTGCCTTTTGTTCCTGCACCGAACCATTGCTGGTAGCTGGGATTTGCAGAGCTTTTGAGGGGGA
This sequence comes from Melospiza melodia melodia, assembly GCF_035770615.1. Taxonomy (NCBI): domain Eukaryota; kingdom Metazoa; phylum Chordata; class Aves; order Passeriformes; family Passerellidae; genus Melospiza; species Melospiza melodia. Next base: position 20,217,932 of record NC_086226.1, on the reverse strand, counting down.
TCTATCACACCCCTGTTGTCATCATCTCCTGGCTGGGGCATAGGTCATGCTGTGACAGTGATAAAAAAAAATCTCCCCCCATCTAGTATATGCAAGGATGCAACCTCTTGTTCAGGATGTTCCTCAGCCACAAGATGCTGATAAAATGTTAAAATACACTTGCCAGTACTTACGCTATTTCCTAAGTATCTGCTATTGACCTTGGCTAGAGATAGGATAATAGGCTAGATGGACCTTGGATTTGACTCACGAAAATCTGTTGTCATGTTCTTAAGGCACAGAGGGAATTCAGTTATCACCACGGACATAAACGATGTCTGGAAATCGTTCTGTAAATACAATAGTATTGAGGCAGATAACAAAGGGAAGTGTTGTTTTACTGCTCAGGGGATTAAAGGATATGCTAACAACACTCCAGCAAAAGAGTAATTTGTTTTTCAGTCATTGCTTGACTGAAATTAGTTATTGTGGTTTTCTGTAGAAAAAGAGCAAGTTAGGGAAGATGTAGTTTAATTTACCTTTCCTGTGAAAACAGGCTGAGCAGGTTGTGGTTATTCAGCTTGGAAAAGGCTTTAAGGAGAGCTTAGAACCCCTTCCAGTACCTAAAGGGGCTACAAGAGAGATAGAGAGGGAGTTTTTACAAGGATGTAGAGTGATAGGACAAGGAGGAATGGCATCAAACTGATTTAGATTGGATATTGAGAATAAATTATTTAGTCTGATGGTGGTGAGGCACTGGAACAGTTTGGCCAGAAAAGCTGTCCCATCCATGGAAGTGTTCAAGGCCAGTCTGAACAGGAATTTGTGCAATCTGGTCTAGTGGAAGGTATCCCTGTCCAGGGCAGGGGGCTTGACGCTAGAATATTATTAAGTCTGTTCCAGCCCAAACAATTCTATGACTCTACTTGTTTTTAAAGTCACCAAAATTGAGGAATTTTACCTTTACGGTACTAGGCAGTTGGCTGAAACAATTTATTTGTGATCTTGGAGGAGTCAAGGAACGACAGGCATTGATGACTCCTGTACAGTTCAAATATCAATATTTGCCACTTCTCTAACAAATCTTCAAAGCAGAGTAGATGCTGTGATCTTACTGCAGGATCCAGCAGGACATGAAATTGATTTACAAGGGAGATCTTAAGTTTTCAAAACTAAAACAGAAATGTGGGGGGAGGGAAAGTGGAAATCACAGAAGCCGCTGTTTGATTGTCCTCTTTAAAGTTTGTTCATGTTTCTACTTTCTTCCCTATAATGAATTTGCCTCCCTCCATTACTCATCCTAGTGAACATCTGTGTTGAGTTCAAGGTATAACATCCATGCAGGACTGTGAGAGGTGTAGAAAAAACAGAGCTTATATTTTTTTATCACCATGGTGGCAAATGTAGCAGACTCTCGAGAAACAATTAAAGAATTGTATACATTTGAGATTATTAAAGTTGTGATCAATAATAATGAATTAGCATCTCTTTTTTACTTAGGATCTCTGATTGATACCTATTGAGATTGACAAAGAGGTTGCACAAAACCAAACTTATTCCAGCAGTACAGTCAATTCCAATGTCTTCCAATTTTTTGCCCTTAAATAATAATAATATTGCTCAAGAGTGAATTCTATATGTTGCATGCTGAGGTTTAGGAGCTGATAAACTTTGAACAATGGTAAGCACTGGAGTCCACACATTGACATGCAAAGCCATTTATGACAGCTTGCTTCTTTTAAATAAAATGAACATGAAAACAGTGTATAAGTAAACTCTTCTGTGTTACTGTAAGAAAGCAAAAGTGTAAGGAACCAAATGGTGGGAGACATGGTTAAATTGCAGCTCTCTGCTGTTTAAACATGACATTGTCATCAGTCTTAAGACTGACTACAATTTTTTTAATATGGAAAAGCAGATTCAAGTCTTATGTTATTTATGTTTAAGTTGAAAGAAGCACCATTTTTATCAGCATTTTATTATGCCTATTGCACAGGAACATTTCCATGATATTAGGTAATTCAGTGTCAGATTAATTTGTAATTCCAAATGGAGTAGTGATGTTTGATCTGAATGCAACTATGACAATCACTGCTAAATCTGTGTTGGATTATATTTTCCTGCATGATCTATGCAATCAATTCTCCAAATCTACTCTTCAAAGAGTACATCCAGAATGTCTCATCATTAAACATCTTCTTAGTGCTTGTTCTATTTCCCACTTCAAACTGCTGCATTTTGTTGTGAAATGGTCTCATGAAGGAGTGGAATTCTATTAACTCTTCAACCTGATGGTATGGAGATGAAAAGGCCAGTGAAAAGGGAAACATAAAAATGTACAGCTGTGGGCTAGCTCATATGGTGGAATGTAATTGAACAGAAGTAAGTTCTCTGACTAAGTGATTGCATATTGGTTGCTATTGCTGACATAGCTTTCACCCTCCTAGGATGTTCCAGGTCCATATGCATTTCTCTTTTTGCTTTCTGTTAAGTAAGGCGGGACTAATTTTGTCTTCAAGTATGTGATACATCCAATGGTCAAATTTTATGGTTTTTGCCTTTTTGCTTTCTATTGTGCTATATTCATTACATATATGAAACCAGATTTACATATTAATTATTAATAAGCAAGTAGGGTTAAATGAGTTCCCATGTACAATGCTCTTATGAGACTATGTGTCACAGGCGCACTCCATCTCTTGATTTTGTCTCTTCCAAAGTGGAAACGAGACTCAGCAGCCCTTTAGCCAGCACAGGTGATTCCTTGTTCAGTGCTGTGTTGGCATTATTGCAAGTGTTTAGAGGTCAGGGAAAAGATTCTGAATTAATGCAGAGTAGGATAGTTGTCCATGGGCAGATTTTCCACTTTTCCATGTGGTTACCTGGAATTTGTCTGATATCAACACTGCATTGCAGGGAAACGTAGTTGTACCTGCAGCTAAATGCACCAACTGATAACCCCACTCTATTAATTTAGGCAAAGAAACACTGAAAATCTAAGCTGCTTTGCTACACTCTGAAATGATCACTGAGCAGTTCAGCTCTGCCCTGGTTGTGAAGAAGCAATGCCACAGATATCTTGGATTGAACTATTACCATCATGCAGATTTAAGCTCTCTTACTCTATGAAGTAAATTCCCAGCTCTCAAAGATGAACATAATATGGTTGCATTGAGAACCATTCAGGAATGGAAGGTGGAACTTCTTTTGTTCCTGAGTGACTGATTATAAGAGGCCTCTGGGGAGCCTGGCAGCACAGAGCATGGTGAGCAGGAATGGGCAAACATGGTCATGGTCACGGCAGGTTGCGTGGCAGTTTGCACAGGCAGGGCAAGCAGGTAGTGTTGCAGATCTTCTTGCTAGTTAGGTGTGCTGTGTGTTGTTTGAGGTGTTTCTGTTGGCTGCTTGATTTTGGGCTTTCTCCTAGTAATGGTTTTAACACAGTCAAAAACTGTGGCTGGTACAAGTGTTTATGACCAAACCCTCCAAAAAGGATGTGTCTGTACAGACCCATTCCTTCCTGGAGTGTTTGAAGTTATCCATGGTTTCAGGGGGTGTTATGGGGGAGGCTTACCTATGGTGTGAACAGGTGAACAAGCTCCTTTCACTGGTAGCTGAGCTTAGGGAGGAAGTTGAAAGATTAACGTGTATCAAGGAAAGTGAAAGGGAAATAGACTGGTGGAGTTCAGCCCTTACATCTTTAAGGGAGGCCCACCAAGAGTCAGAGGACTCAATGCCTCTCACTCTCAGACAATAGAAGGGCACCTGGTAGATGAAGGGGAGTGGAAATGGGTCCCTGCTTGGACAGGTAAAAATTCCTCCCAACCCCCATCCCCTAGCCAGGTGCCACTTCAGAGTAGGTATGAGGCACTGGATCTAGAGAGCCAGCCAGAAGATGTAGAAGAAAATGATCTGCCCAGTGAGTCTCCCAGTTTTGACTCATCTGTAAGACGGATCACCACCTCTAACATCAAGAAGAAAAGAAGGGTAATCGAAAAGAGGGGAACAGAGGGCCCCATATGTGGACCGGACCCACCCCACAGAGAGGTCCGCTGCCCTCCTGGGGTCTGGGTATGGGATATCACTGAGACACTTTCTAGGCTGATTCAGCCCTCTGGTTATTACCCACTGCTGATACTACAGACGTGGCCGTGATGAGATTGAAAAAAGGAGTATCAAGGCGATTAAAAGGAACCTTAGGGCATTGAGTCAAGTGGTCAATAGGATAGGGGCACAGGTAGTGTTCTGCTCAGTCCCTGTGGTGGCAGAGAAAAATTATGAAATAAATAGGAGAACTCACATCATTAACAAGTGGCTTAAGGGTTGGTGTCATCAGCAAAATTTTGGAGTCTTTGATCGTGGGGCAACTTTTATGGCACCTGCTCTACTGGAACCAGATGGGATGCATCTCTCTGTTAAGGGCAGAAGGTTTTTAGCCCATGAACTGGCAGACATTGTTAAGAGGGCTTTAAACTATGTTTGAAGGGGGAAGGAGATGCATTTGGGCTGTCTGGAAGCAGGCCCAAGGGTGTTTAGCCTGAGTTAGGAGAGAAATCTGTAGCCCAGCTGAGGTGCATGTACCTAATGCACGCAGCATGGGTAACAAACAAGAAGAACCAGAGGCCATGGTGCAACAGCAGAGCTATGATGTAGTCTCCATCACAGAAACATGGTGGGATGACTCACATAGTTGGAGGACTGCACTGGGTGGCTGCAAGCTCTTCAGAAGAGACAGGGAAGGGAGAAGAGGTGGAGGGGTGGCCTTTTATATTAAGGAGGCTTTTGATGCCTCCTTATATTGAAACTTATGTAGTTGAAACTTATGTAGTTGAATGCCTTTGGGTAAGAATTAAGGATTAAGGGGAAGGCCAACAAGGCTGATATCCTACTGAGAGTCTGTTATCATCCACCCAACCAGGAAGAAGAGGTGGACAACTTGTTCCACAAGCAACTAGATACTGCTTCAGGATCATCAGCCCTTATTTTCATAGGTGACTTTAATGTACCAGACATCTGCTGGGAACTTAATACAGCAGAAAAGAGGCAGTCTAGGAAATTTTTAGGGTGTATGGAGGACAACTATTTGTTGCAGCTGGTGGGTGAGCCCACGAGGGGAGGGACTATGTTAGACATGCTGTTTTCAAATAGAGATGGGCTAGTGGGAGATATAGTGATTGGAGGCCGCTTGGGGCAGAGTGATCATGAAATTATAGAGTTCTTGATATTTGGTGAAATGAGGAGGAATACTAATAAGACTTTTACACTGGACTCCCAGAGGGCAGACTTTGGCCTATCTAGGAGACTTATTCAGAGAGTTCCTTGGGATGCAGCCCTTAAAAACAAAGGAGTTCAGGAAAGGTGGGCAAGCTTCAAAACAGAGATCTTCAGGGCACAGGAACAGACTGTCCCTGTGTGTCAAAAGATGAGTTGATGAGGTAAACGCCCAGCTTTGATAGGCAAGGAGGTTTTGAAGGAACTTAAGAATAAAAGGAGGATGTATCACCTTTGGAAGGAGGGTCAGGTCTCTCAGGAAGTATTTAGGGAGGCTGCTAGAGCATGTAGGAAAAAAATCAGGGTCGCCAAAGCTCAGTTTGAACTTAAAATGGTGATTTCTGTAAAGGATAATAAAAAATGCTTTTACAAATATATTAATGGTAAGAGGAAGGGTAAGACCAACCTTTGTTCTTTAGTGGATGAGGGAGGGAACTTAGTAACTGCAGATGAGGAGAAGGCAGAAGTGCTTAACACCTTCTTTGCCTCAGTCTTTAGTGGGAAGACTGTCTCAGGACAACTGTCCTCTTGGGTTGGCTGATGGTGCCAGGGAACAGAATGGTACCCCCATTATCCAAGAAGAAGCTGTCAGAGAACTTCTGAGATGCATGCATATTCATAAATATATGGGACCAGATGGGATCCATCCCAGAGTGATGAGAGAACAGCCAGATGAGCTAGCAAAGCCACTCTCCATCATTTACCAACAGTCTTGGCTCATTGGTGAGGTTCCAGATGACTGGAAGCTGGCCAATGTGACACCCATTCACAAAAAGGGTGGGAAGGAGGATCCTGGTAATTATAGACCAGTAAGCCTGACCTCAGTACCTGGCAAGATAATGGAGCAATTTACAGTGAGTGTCATTATGCAGTATCTAGAGGATGGCCAGGGCATCAGACCAAGTCAGCATAGGTTTAGGAAGGGTAGGTGGTGTTTGACCAACCTGGTCTCCTTTTATGACCAGGTGACACACCTGGTGGATGCAGGAAAGGCTGTGAATGTTGTCTGTTTGGACTTCAGCAAAGCTTTTGACACTGTCTCCCGCAGCAGACTCCTGGTAAAGCTGGCAGCCCACAGCTTGGACAGGAGCACTCTTTGCTGGGTTAGGAACTGGCTGGATGGCTGAGCTCAGAGGGTGGGGGTGAACGGTGCTGCATCCAGCTGGGGCCTGTCACCAGTGGTGTCCCTCAGGGATCTGTACTGGGGCCAGTTCTGTTCAATATTTTTATTGATGACATGGATGATGGTATTGAGTGTTTTATTAGTAAATTTGCAGATGACAATAAGCTGGGAGCATGTGTCGATCTGTTGGAAGGTAGGATGGCTCTGCAGAGAGACCTGGAACACTTGGATAGATGGGCTGAGTCTAACAAGGTGAAGTTTAATAAGTCTGAGTGCCAAGTCCTGCATTTTGGCCACAATAACCCCCTGCAGTGTTACAGGCTGGGGAGGGTGTGTCTGGGCAGTGGCCAGGCAGAAAGGGACCTGGGGGTGCTGGTTGACAGCTGGCTGGACGTGAGCCAGCAGGTGCCCTGGGGGCCAAGAAGGCCAAAGGCATCCCGGCCTGTATCAGGAATAGTGTGGCTAGCAGGGACAGGGAGGTCATTCTCCCACTGAACTCGGCACTGGTGAGGCCCACAGCTTAAGTTCTGTGTCCAGTTCTGGGCCCTCAGTTTAGAAAGGACATTGAGACACTTGAGCGCATCCAGAAGAGGCTGGTGAGGGGCTTGGAACACAAGCCCTAAGAGGATCAGCTGAGGGAGCTGGGCTTGTTTAGCCTGGAGAAAAGGAGAATCAGAGGCAACCTTATCACTCTCCACAACTTCCTGAAGGGTAGTTGTAGTCAGGTGTGGTTGGTCTCTTTCTCCAGGCACCAACTGACAGAACCAGAGGTCACAGTCTCAAACTGCATCTAGGGAAATATAGGTTAGATATTAGGAAAAAATTTTCCATGCAAAGGGTGATAAAGTACTGGAATGGTCTGCCTGGGGAGGTGGTGGAGTCACCATCCCTGGAGGTGTTTAAAAAAAGACTGGATGTGGCACTTGATGGCGTGGTTTAGTTGAGGCGTTAGGGAACAGGTTGGTATCGATGATCTTGAAGGTCTCTTCCAACCTTGTGATTCTGTGATTCTGTGGTCATATATCATGTGGGTCTAAATGTTTTAAAAAAATAGTATTGAAAACGAAACAGTGCTATGATATTTTAACTTTTCTGTTGCTATAGGATGGTGCTGCACAGACTCTTAGACTTTAACCATCAGCATAATACCCAGATGAAAAGAGATCAAGGTCAAAAAGAGAAGCCTAAGAGGTTTAGAAATAGGAATTTAAAATAATTTAAATATTTTAACCAGATATCCAACCAAAGAGATGTGTTTAAGCAACATGAATTCTTTATTTTATTAGAAAATTTGGAAAAACATACACATTACGTACATCAAAAGTTAAGTTGTATTGGTGGAAAAAGTGTTCTTAGCAGACAGAAGAACACAAAAGTATTCTGAGTAGACATGAAAAATGATCAGGAGCTGTGTTACACACACACAAGACCAATCACAAAACTCCATTTTATAATAATTTCAAGCAATATCAACAAAGATTTTGTCTGCAAAGGACCTACAGGATTTCTAAAAGACTAAACTTGTTCTGGATACAGAGTAGATGGGGTCAACTGATTAAGAGATTAAAAGACGGTTTATTGCAATATCAGACCCATGGAAGGGTGAGACCTCTAGGTTTTTACATCCACACACACCATCACATCAGAAGCCATTCTAATTCTAGTTACAGTGTCTTTTATGAATTTCTTATCCAATCAGCTACTTCCACAGAGCTCGCTAGCACCTTCATAAACCGATCATCAATTGCTATGTATTATATGATTTTTCCGCAATGCAGCTCTTTATATCCACCCATATAACTCTACAGAAACTTATTGCTGCATCTTCTACTTTTTGCTAACTCTTTAACAAGTTCTATTGCTAGACTTTAAAATTTTCTGTCTTGCTTTACATATTTATTCACTTACATGAGAAATATTTCTACTTGCTTAAAACATATTCCTGCTTAAACTACAAATCTTTATTCTTACTTCATGTCTGTTTCACTTTTATTCTTACTTCATGTCTTTCACTTTTCTATTCTAAAGCTTCAAGCCTTCTCCAAGGTCTTAGGTCAAACATTGTATGCATCTCTATATCTGAGCTTGTGTGTTTGAGACCTTGGGAGGCTTCTGTGCTTGTATTTCCCATATAAACTCTATAAGATGAATGCAAAAAAGTAATACAAGTAGAAGAGAGTTGAAAATGGTTTAAGGTTCTTTTCACTGGATATTAGTTTAATATACTGCTGAGCATACATGGAACAGTGAAAAAGCAAAACATTTTGGGAAAGCAGTAGTTCAATAAGGAATATGAAGATAGATCATTCTCCAAGAAACTTTGAAAGAATGAAATATACATAACCACATTTCATAGAAACAAGCCGGTTTTTAAGTTTAAGATATAATTTTTAAATTTTACAAAATTGACAAAATCATACCCTAGGTACTAATCAGAGCTTTTCCCTGATGATTTCCATTGGAAAATTTTGACAGACTGTAAACAACCTATTTCTGAATGATATATGTTTAAATGAAAAAAATGTAATTAACTTATTTGTCTGTTAGATTCCATGGTGGTGAAAGCAAGCAAGAAAGTGACAAGAAATCTAATAGAAGAACCGCATTTCTATTATACGTTGCAATAGATAAATAATAAAAAGACACTGAGAGTCAGACTTTTATATTCTGGTGGTTCCTTCTCTTAAGGATTTTTGATATGCCACATGCTGTCCAAAAGCAGAATTGCCCTGTCCCCAAAACAGTGCAAACTGCACATTTCACTCCACAGTTTTCCCACAATTATTGCCTTCAGAATATTCTACAATGTGGGTAAAGACCTAGTTTTCTTTTTGTTGCTAGCATATGTTGTTTCCAAGGTATCCAGAATTACAGATTAATTTCTCAGTAATTAGTAATACATCTTTGTAGCAGCCACAGGGCCTGCAAGGCCTCCCTGGCGATCGTTGCCTAAGATAAGAAATGTTGAGTCAGAATGACTGGACCAAAAGACCCCTCTTCTGCCTCAGACCCTTGTTATCTCTCTGTAAAACCATCGGTCATATTTACCTTGACCCTTACTATTGGACTGTTTTCCAAAACCTACATACCCTATATAAACCCCTACCTCTGCCCAGTTCAGCAGAAATGCTGTCACTGGCACCCTTTCTAGAGGCTGCCAATAAAGACACCTCTGTAGAACCTCACACAAATCTTTCCCTCTCTCATTCCTGCATCTGCCAAGGCACTTAGCAAGCAAAGAGCTGAAATCACCAAAGAGCTGAATTCACCAAAGAGCTGACCTCACTTAAAGAGCTAAGCTGCTTGCTAAGGTTGCCTGCAGCTGGGAGACTGCCTAGGGCACCTGGACTGGTTTTGCTTAGCGGTACTTTGCCATCTGGGGCACCTATGGCAGCTAGGGTCAGACAGACCCCAGAACCCAGCCATAATACATCTTAAATGCTTTTATGCAACACAGCTAAAATACATCATCTGCAAAACAAAATAAAACAAACAAAACCCTGTTGTGGTGTGCTGTAATGTCCCATTTTGGCCTTCCAGGTCACTTTCCCAGGTGTGCCAATACCTCTCTCCCTTCCCCCTTGCCCCCATGCTGAGTGAGTCCTGTCACTCAGACTTAACATTCCAGCAAGGCGTCGTGTGGTTGGTCAAGTTCAAAGGATGCCCCTCAAGCCCAGGGGTCATTGGCCTGTCTCACCTGGTTGGTGGCTCACCTGTACCTCCCCTCCCCCTGTCCCTGAACTTAAAAAGGTCATCAGACCATGCGGTCGGGGTTCTGTTGGAGCAGGTCCTCACGTTCAGACCTCTGTAACTATGGAATAAACCTCTGGACATTAAACCCTCCAGCAGAATCCTCTCCTTTTTCTCTTCACCATCGCCTGAAGCTATCCTCCTGAGGTAACGGGGTCCCTTACAAGCCTGGACTTGTTCAGTGCCCAGCTGCAACCACCAGCAAACTAAGGTATCTCTGGGGTGACACGCCGCAGTTGCTGCCTTTGGCCCAGCAGCAAGGGTCAGACTGGCCCAGGCACAATCTAACTGGTAATATTGGGAGCCTTTTTTTTTTCCAATATTTGGCGTCCCTGAGGCGGGCAAAGCGACTCTGCAGCCCAAGACGGACCTGCAGTACCTTGGAGAAGCTTCTGGCAGCTGTGCATCCAGCTGAAAGGGGCTTTGGTTGCAAGGCCCTCGGCTAGAGACTTTGGGAATATTCCCAGAAGAAGTTTCGTGGACTGTTCGGTGCCTCTGGAAAGCCCAGCTCCTTTCTGGTGAGCAGATTTTCCAGAGGAAGGACAGGGTAGCCTCTCTCGCCCAAGAGAGGTCCTGTTCCGGTGAAGAGACCTGCCTGTACCCAGCCAGCTACAGCTTCCATTTCGGGTGAGTATCTCTGCTCTCGGTAGGGCAGGAGCTCAAAAACAGACTCTGCCGTGAGTTCTGTTCCTTTTTGCATTTGCATTTTTGGCTGCGCAGCCCCACAGACGGGAATTCATTGATTTCTAGCTATTAGCTTTCTGCCGCGTGTTTTGCTGTCTTTTGGAATTCGCGCGGGAGCTCTCTGCCCTTTCCTCTTGGCTCTGCAGGCTCGGCTCTCTCCACGTGGTCGGGAGATCTTTCTCTCTCTGTGCGGGGGAGGGGGGGCTCTCGGCTCTCTTGCCGCGGGGGATCCCTCTCTTTCTCTCTCTCTGTGCGGGGGAGGGGGGGCTCTCGGTTCTCTTGCCGCGGGGGACTCTCTCTCTCTCTGTGGGGGAAAGGGGGTTCTCTGCACACGCGGTGCGGGGGGCCCCGGTTTCGGCTTGCCACGTGGCGTGGCTGCTCTCTCTGCTCCGCGGGGGGCTGCATTCCACGGCGGGGGAGGCTTTGTTTCTGCCTCAGCTTGGCAGGGCGTGCCCTGCTGCTGCTGCCCGGGAATTTTAAAAGCAATATATACAGCTGCATTGTGAAGCTTTTGTCGGCTCGTTATCCCTTTCCATCTGTGGTTTTTTTAGAAATCGGTAGCTGATTTTGGCTTTGTTTTTGGTCAGGCGGGATTTAGTACTTTGCTTTTTACATCTAACATGGGTTTGAAACTCAGCATTGTACAAAAAGGAGTGTATTATAATATTGTAAGCATTTTGGACAGTGGTAATGTTAAGTTCTCTAAAGGAAAATTGAAACAGTTTATAAGATGGCTTTTCCTCCACTTCCCACAAATCTCCCCTGAAGAAATCCACAATATTCAATTCTGGGATGAAGTTGGAAATGAATTGATAATCTTAGGACAATCTGGCAATGCCCCCTCAGCTAAATTTGTGTTTTGCAGTTTACAAATTCGTACAGCATTGCTCAAACAAAAGGAAATGGAGAAAAAGCCAAATGTAAAGCCATGTACCTCTGCTCTCCCTGTTTCTCCCTCTCCTAATTCTAAAACCCCTAAACCTCTTTCCCCAAAACTTAGTATTTTAAACAGATCAAACTCATTGGGAAGTCGACGCCCAAAGTCTGTTGAAATGCCTGAGTTGCCCTGTCCACAAGGCCCTGGCCAGCCTGCGTGGAATCTTTCCCAATCCCTTGTGTCCCCTCCTCTGAAACCCACAGCACGTGTTAGCTTTCCTGAGAGCAGTGATAACCAAAATGGCCCCCAGCCCCTAGGGGGTCCACAAGATGGTGGATGCCACGTGGCATCTTCCCAAACCTGGTCTTCTTCCCAAAATCCCCTTAAGCATCCCGAAACTCCAGCCCCATCCCCCTCTCCTCCTGTTCCTCGTGACACCTTTCCCCCTCCCCCTCCCTTTCCTGCAGTACCCTCAGCTCCACCCCTCTACCCCTCCCAGGGGGTGTCTGCTGACGTGATGTCAACAGGTGTCCCCGCCCCCTGCTTGCCCCTTGACCCCGCCCCTTGTTCCCACGGTTTCCCCGCCCCTTGCCAGCCCCCTGTCCCCACCCCCTGTACTCGTTGCGTCCCCGCCCCCTCCCCGGGTTCCCACGGTGGGGACACACCCACTGCCATCCCCCAAACCTGTATCTGTGATCCCAATGCTTCTGTTTCAAGGGATACAGAGCAGGGGACAGCAGACCCAATGCATAGTCCCATGTTGTCACTGGCTCCTGTTACCTTTCAGCCTGCTGCTCAGGGGGGAGCAGTTCCAACTGCTAATTGGAGTTCTTTTGGACGGCAATTGATTAAAGAGATCTGTAAGTCTCATAAAGAATATGGTCCACACAGTCCATATTTCCGTGGCCTTTTAAATTCTGAATTGAGTAGGACTGTAGTGATTCCACATGATTTAAAACAGCTTTTTTCCTGTCTAATGACCTCCACGGAATTTAAATTATGGGAAATAGCATGGAAACAAATGCTAAAAGATGCTCTCCCAGGCTTGCATGCTGATCCAAACACAGCCAAAGACAACAGTGGTAACCCTATCACCATTGAGCACCTCTGTGGTGAGGGCCAATGGTCTTCTCCCTCGATCCAAGCTACTGCAATTCCTGCAGAAACACTCGAAAAAGTAAAGGAAGCAGCTGAAAAAGCATTCTTTTCCCTACAACCTGAGGGGCCTTTTGAGCCCTATAGTAAAATTAAACAGCTACCATCAGAGCCTTTTTTGAAATTTGTAGAAAGGTTAACTAGAGCTATTGAAATACAAGTTAAAAAAGAGAATGCTAGGGAAGCAATTTTAGAAGAAATGGCGTTTACAAATGCAAATAATCAGTGTCAAGCGGCAATCCTCAGCCTTCCTCTCGAACCTACCCCTACGTTAAAGGACATGCTCCTAGTGTGTAACAGAAAAGTGCCTCTGATGAGTGTGGCTGAAGATACCAGACCAAGGCTGCTGCCAAGACCACCCCAGCGTGTCGCCGTTGCCAGCCCTGCGCCTTTCCCGTCAGCACAGCAGTACCCTGGGCAGCAGCGGAGACCAGCACTGGCCGAGCCCACAAAACCATGCCTGCTTTGTAACAACCTAGGGCACTGGAGTAACCAGTGCCCCCTGAAAAGGGAATTTGATGAATTTAGAAATGGCAGGGGAGGAGAACTACAAGCCCTCCCCAGGGGTCAACAACAACAAAAAAACTGAAGAGCCAGCGCCGACCTGCCAGGCGCATAGACACAAAAAGAGCAGGCCAAGGGAATAAGGGTAGCAAAACAAATCAAGCGCGTGATAATATTAATGTTTGTGTAAGTGAAGCAGGTGCTTCAAAGACTGTGTATGATTTAGGTGATCCTGTGTTAACCACGTCTTCTATCAATGAGCCTTACAGGTTGCAGCTGACTGAGTCACTCCATCTGGAGGACACTGATTGGCATTTTGTGTCTGTAAATCCTGAACAGAAAGGTACTTGGAACCGGATTCGTTGTAAGTACATCGTCATTGGGGACACCAAACACACACCACAAGAGATCGAAATTGCTCCGGGAATGACAACATCAGATCCTGAGCAATTCGTTCTCGGCCTGCATTGTTTCCACCCACCCCTGTTTCTTCCCAAGGGACAAATTGTTGCACAAGCTATCCCTGTGCCATCTTTACCTGAAAATATCAAAAAACAAGGGCCCACAGTCGCCCGGGTCCAAGTTATTGGAAAAGACAAACCCAAATTATGGTGTAATGTCAGTGGGGGTGGGGAGTCTAAACGCATTGAGATGCTTGTAGACACAGGTGCAGACTGCACAGTAATTCCAGTACAAGACTGGCCAGCACATTGGCCTTTGCAAAATGTTGCCGGTCACCTTCAAGGTGTAGGAGGTCTGCAATTGGCAAGACAATCCAAAAGCATTATTCAATTTGAGGGACCAAACGGACAATTGGTTAATATCTGTCCATTTGTGTTGGATTATTCAGAACCTTTGTTAGGGAGAGATTTGATGGCCCAGTGGGGTGTCACAATTGATATTCCAGACTCTCCACAGCATATTTGTGCAGCAGTCATTGAACAACAGCGCCCCACCCAAAAACTGAAGTGGATAACAGACAAACCAGTTCAGGTGAAACAGTGGCCGCTCAGTAAACAAAAAATAAAGGTGCTTGAGGAACTAGTGGAAGAGCAACTAAAAAAGGGCCACATTGTGGAGACCATGTCCCCATGGAACTCTCCAGTGTTTGTCATCCAAAAAGCTGACAAAAAGAGATGGCGGCTCCTCTGCGACCTCCGACAAATTAATAATGTAATTGAAGATATGGGTTCTCCCCAACCTGGTATGCCATCCCCAACAATGCTTCCCCAAGATTGGAAATTAGCTGTTATTGATATTAAGGATTGTTTTTTCCAAATCCCCTTGCACCCTGACGATGCACCGCGTTTTGCATTCTCAGTTCCTTCTATTAATATAGAATCTCCTATGAAAAGGTACCATTGGACCGTTCTTCCTCAGGGATTAAAGGTCTCTCCAGCTATCTGCCAGTGGTATGTGTCTTCCCTGCTTTCCCCAGTACGTGCAGCCGCAGAGAAGGCCATTATCTATCATTATATGGATGATATCCTTGTGTGTGCCCCCAATGATGATTTACTCACGCATGCGCTTGACCTAACGATTGATGCATTGATTGTTGCAGGGTTCGAGCTCCAGGAAAAGAAAATTCAAAAGATGCCACTTTGGAAGTATTTGGGCTTAGAAATTGGAAATAGGACCATTGTTCCTCAAAAATTAGAAATCAATCCAAAGATCAAGACCCTTGCGGATGTCCACAGGTTGTGTGGGTCTTTGAATTGGGTAAGACCATGGCTCGGTCTGACTAATGAAGACCTTGCCCCTCTTTTCAATTTATTGAAAGGGGGAGAGGACCCAGGTGCTCCTAGGTCTGTTACCCCAGAGGCACGGAAAGCTCTAGAAAAGGTTCAGATTGCAATGTCCACAAGACAGGCCAACCGATGCCGGCCTGACCTGCCATTCAAATTTATCATCCTAGGTAAGTTGCCACACCTCCATGGAATTATTTTCCAGTGGGAGGAAAAACAAACACCTAAGGCAAAGAACACACCAAAAAAGGACCGGGACCAGAGGGACCCTCTCTTGATCATAGAATGGGTTTTCCTCAGTCACAAAAGGTCCAAGAGACTGACAAAGCCTCAGGAGCTGGTAGCAGAACTGATCCGGAAAGCAAGGACCCGGATCAGGGAGTTAGCAGGATGTGATTTTAAGTGCATTCACATTCCAGTTGAGTTAAAATCAGGACAAAATACTGTGAAAATACTGGAACAATTGTTTCAAGAAAATGAAGTGTTGCAGTTTGCTCTGGATTCCTACTCAGGACAAATTTCGGTAGCGCGGCCCGCTCACAAATTGTTCGAACAAGATGTTCAATTTACCTTAAAACTGAGAAGTGCTCTAAGTAGGAGACCTTTAAAAAGGGCTCTAACTGTCTTCACAGATGCATCTGGGAGGTCCCACAAGTCTGTTATGACTTGGAAGGATCCTCAAACCCAGCAGTGGGAGACAGACATTGCTGAGGTGGAAGGTTCACCTCAGGTTGCTGAATTGGCTGCGGTTGTTAGGGCCTTTGAAAGGTTCTCAGAACCATTTAATCTGATTACAGACTTTGCATATGTGGCAGGAGTAGTATCCAGGGCAGATCAAGCAATACTGCAAGATGTGTCTAACATCGCACTTTTCGAATTGCTCTCAAAGCTGGTAAAGTTAGTCACTCACCGAGAGCAACCATTTTATGTGATGCACGTCCGGTCACACACTGACTTGCCAGGGTTTATCGCTGAAGGCAACAGAAGGGCAGATGCTCTTGCTGCACCTGCAGTGATGGCCACTCTCCCAAATGTTTTTGAACAGGCAAAAATCAGCCACCAGCTTTTCCACCAAAATGCACCTGGCCTGGTTCGTCAGTTTAACATCACTCGAGAACAGGCCAAAGCGATTGTGGCCACATGCCCAAATTGCCAACAACATGCACTCCCTACAGTGAGTACGGGAGCAAACCCAAGGGGACTGAACAGTTGTGAACTGTGGCAAACAGATGTAACACACATACAGTCTTTTGGACGGCAGAAATATGTTCATGTTAGTGTAGATACCTTTTCTGGAGCGGTCTATGCTTCTGCCCACACAGGAGAATCATCTATTGATGCTACTAAGCACCTCTTGCAGGCTTTTTCTTTCATGGGCATCCCCAAGGAGCTGAAAACTGATAATGGGCTGCTTACAAATCCAAGGAATTCGGGAGCTTCCTGCAGCAATGGGGAGTAGAGCACAAAACTGGCATCCCCTACTCCCCTACAGGTCAAGCCATTGTAGAAAGAACTCACCGTGATATTAAAAGGGTCCTGGACCCGCAACAACAGGTTCTGAAGGTAGAACCTCCCCACATCCGGTTATCCAGGGCGCTATTCACAATAAATTTTCTGAATTGTTCTTTTGACAGCCTGAACCCACCCATCCTACGCCACTTTGGGGGGAGCAATCATAGGTTAATAAAAGAAAAACCTCCAGTTTTAGTAAAGGACCCTGAGACTTGGAAAATGGTGGGACCTTACAAATTAGTTACTTGGGGACGTGGATATGCCTGTGTGTCCACCCCCTCTGGTTTAAGGTGGGTTCCTTCCAAATGGGTAAAGCCCTATGTTCCCAAGTTCTCAGAGAAATCTACAGAAGCACCCCAGGTTGCTCATGCTGCCTGGAGAAGAAAACGCCGCCCGTGTTCTCTGGAGGAAATTCCATTTAAGCCTCCTATCTGGAATAGTTTATAATATATGTTTGTTTCAAGTTTTTGTACCAGTTTAGATCCCACTGTTCGTGTGTAGCCTCGAGATGCCATGAGACCGAGCCTGCTTCTCGTCCTACTCGTGATCATCCAACCTGTGACCTCCTGCATAGTGCCTCAGCCCAAACCACATATGGACTACCTTGACAAAGGCTCTCAGACATCAACAGAGAAACTGACAACAGGCTGAGTGGACTGTTCAAGGGCTGGGGACTCTCGGGCTGGTTGGGATCTATTCTGAAAACTGTGTTTTTAGTGCTGTTTATTTTAGTCATAGTTATTGTAGTTGTCAGCATTGTTTTTGGACTAATCAAACGCATGGTTCTCAAGTTAATTTCAAGCTCATCTCCCCCTCCTGAGGTCTACCATTTTTGAAGCCCTCAGTGGAAAACACTGACCCTCCTGTAGAGGAAGAACTGATTTACCAACCATGCTTTGGCAATCATTCTGCACCACAAACACAGTCCTCTTCTTTTTAAACAAAACTAGGGGGAGATGTTGTGGTGTGCTGTAATGTCCCATTTTGGCCTTCCAGGTCACTTTCCCAGGTGTGCCAATACCTCTCTCCCTTCCCCCTTGCCCCCATGCTGAGTGAGTCCTGTCACTCAGACTTAACATTCCAGCAAGGCATCGTGTGGTTGGTCAAGTTCAAAGGATGCCACTCAGGCCCAGGGGTCATTGGCCTGTCTGGGTGTCATCTTCCCCTGAGACCCTGCCCCTCTCACCTGGTTGGTGGCTCACCTGTACCTCCCCTCCCCCTGTCCCTGAACTTAAAAAGGTCATCAGACCATGCGGTCGGGGTTCTGTTGGAGCAGGTCCTCACGTTCAGACCTCTGTAACTATGGAATAAACCTCTGGACATTAAACCCTCCAGCAGAATCCTCTCCTTTTTCTCTTCACCATCGCCTGAAGCTATCCTCCTGAGGTAACGGGGTCCCTTACAAGCCTGGACTTGTTCAGTGCCCAGCTGCAACCACCAGCAAACTAAGGTATCTCTGGGGTGACACGCCGCAGTTGCTGCCTTTGGCCCAGCAGCGAGGGTCAGACTGGCCCAGGCACAATCTAACTGGTAATATTGGGAGCCTTTTTTTTTTCCAATAAAACCCCGCCCAAGTTGGCATTAGCTCTTTATTTCAAGATAAATAACATAAACTACTTCTCCTCAGACAAGTCAAACAAAATAGTCCATGAATATACTGTTACCCTTCTCCATTCACTTTTGCACTGCAGATATTAAGAGAAGCAAAGGAAGAAGAATTGAGTTTAAGATGTGTAAAATGTTATCCAATGATTGTGATAATCTCATTTTTTTTAATACACAGTCACATATAAGTACTTTTAAAAAGGTGCAAAAATGTGGGTGGAACTGTGTTTTCTTTTTTTTTTTTTTTTTAATGCAAAACTCTGACCGTAGCACTATCAATCCAATGCTGCAGTTAATTTTTTTAACTCAGAAATCAATTTAATTCAAATATATTTCAGAATTGGAAGTATCTACATGAAATTATGCAGTAATAATTATGCAGTCAATACCTTCTTTCACTGCAATTGTAGAATATTATGCAACCTTCAGAACAGATCAACTACATCGATTTGGATACTTAGCATCTCTGTAGCAGAAGGTAGCAAGTGCTCAGTTCTGCAGACAGCACACCTCATAGCCCTAGGGGGGTATTTCTTTCTGAGAATTCTCCATGAAGCAGGGATACATCATATGTAGTGGAATCTTCTTAATGATGTATCTGTTACAGCCCTCTGAAAGTTTAGAGGGATAATTGTGATTATCTTCAAGTCCAGTTAAAACTGAATTCTTCTTGTAATTGCTTTGAGAGTATTCTGCCTTCCTAACACAGGACCAGTCCTTCCTAACTGCCCACCATTATATATCATACCCATCAACCCAGGAGGAAAAAGAGGCCAGGAGAACATTCCTCTAATCCAGAGAGTGAAAGAGAAATCAGAACCTATTATCTCTTGATCCTCCATTATTTCACACCAAGCTGATAGTCCTGTGATTTACTTTTATAACTTTTCATTAACATTTAACAGGATTTTAATGGAAAATCTTCTTCTGCCTACCTCACATAGAAATGATGCAGGTTTATACCATCTTTAGCATCTCGTGCTTTTTTGCTTTAGGAGGGAAAGAAAATAAAATGCATGGCCCCACATGGGATGCCGTTCTGAGTAGCTTTACATGTCTCCAGTGAAGAACAGCGAACTGGTAGACAGCATAGGATTTGTCTTAGAATTCTGTAGCTGGTCTCACTTAGATAGCAGAATGTATTTCTTCTTTATATATTGTCCCACTGCACCTTTAGCAAAAAAAAAACCTTGAAAAGAGAATTGAACCAAATTTTTAAAAGTTTATCTTCATGCCAGGAGCCCCAAGCTGTGTGTGTGTTTTATCTGAAGGGAAAACCCAACTAAGTAGGGTTTGTGAAAATGTCAGTGAAACCAGCCTGGCCTCCTCTCTCACTGCAAAACAGAACTAGCTAAGACCCAATTGCTTTTAAATTTAATTCTATGGCAAATTGACAAGAGTTTTGACTTTCTAACACTGGTCTGGAAAATAATAGTTCCCATTCTCATACAAAGATTTACTCCTATACATACATATAAGCATAATTTTTATCAGACTATGGAAAGTAAGCATTTACTTCCCTGCAATTATTAGCAATTGCATGTTGTATCTTAATTTATACATTATATAAAGACTAATTATGTTAATGTAAAGTGATGATGATGATAATGATGATGATGATGACGAAGATGATGAAGATGATGAAGATGATGGTCGTAAGATAAAGGAGCAGATGTGTGAAAATAAATGCCTGCTCTTTTAATTTATGTATCAGATAAGTTAAATTGAAGCTCTCTTATCTTGAGGGGATAATTTTATTATCAATTGTGACTCAATATACATAATTCTTTACAATTTATTCTATGTTTGAAGATAAATTATATCACAGTCAAATGTTCTTCACAATATTGATACTAGAGAATACTGATGTCATCCCTTTATAGGTAACCAATTGAGAACACGTTAGGTTAAAATGCCTTTTAAAATGAGAAAATGAGGGAACATAAAATTTGGTGGGTCTCATCAAGCCTTGTAGGTACTCACCTTGTAGGTACTCACTCTTAACAGAGTCTACTCTGTTGCAGTACAGTAGACTTTAATATTTTAATACTTAAAGAAGGCTTAAAAGAAATGTGTGGACAAGCTTTTTTGTGGGGCCTGTAGTGATAGAATGGGGAAATGGTTCTAAGCTATAAAAAGATAATGAAGACTTTTTGTATGAAGTGGGTTGCAACCATGTTCACGGGGGTCTTAGGATGAGGGAAGAGATGAGGATTTGACTCCCTGTTTCAGAAGGCTTGATTTATTATATTCTGATATATATTATATTACTACTATAATAAAATAATAGAAGAAAGGATTTCAGCAGAAGGCTAGCTAAGAATAGAAAAAGAAAGAATGATAACAAAGGCTTGTGGCTCGGACTCTCTGTCTGAGCCAGCTGGGCTATGATTGGCTGTTAATTAGAAATAACCAACATGGGCTAATCAAAGATGCACCTGTTGCATTCCACAGCAGCAGATAATCAATATTTACATTTTGTTCCTGAGGCCTCTCAGATTCTCAGGAGGAAAAAATCCTAAGGAAAGGATTTTTCATGAAAGATGTCTTCACAGTGGGTGGTGAAGCCCTGGCACAGATTGCCAAGAGAGCTGCTAGGTGGCTCATCCCTGGAAATATTCAAGGTCAGTTTGGGTAGAGTTTTGAGCTACCCAATCGACTTGAAGATGTCCCTGCTCATTTCAGAGTACTTGTAGCAGATAATGTTTAATAGTTCATTCCAAAACATTCTATGGTCTGCAGCCCCTGGGGCTTTTTCATCTTTGCAGATCTCATGAGATCTTTAAGATAGCAATGCTCTGGACAGGACAGGGTGTGCACATGATCCAAAAAAGAGTGTAGTCAGAGGTGCCCCCCACCTGTTCTTTGGCAATTCAGTGGGGGTGTAAGAAACACAGCTGCATGTCACACCTCTACCTCTTGAGCTTTATTTCTTCCTGCAGCCATTCAAGATTTGACTTAACCACTTGATGCCCCAGGGCAGGAGACCCCATCAGCCCACAGCATCTGTACTTTGTGTAAGGTATTTCAGTTTTGCTGGGCAAGGAAGAGAGCGGCTGCAGGTTAGGCAATAGATGAGGGTGAAGGAAGAGACAGTGAAGTTGTGTCAGAGATGAGATTAACCTCAGTTGCAGTGACTCCTTCATATGAAACACCTAAAATGTGTGAACATAGGGAAGAGGTGAAGTACCACCAGGGCCTCTCCATGCAATATATAGGAAGACAATTTACATTGTTTGGCACCAGCTCTGTAAGGCATAGCCGAAGGTCCAAGTTTGCATGCTGAGACCCAAAGCCACTTTGGAGATTGATAGGATTGCTGCATCCCAGTGTATATCAGAGCAGGAAGTTATACCTGTTGCTTCAGTAAAGACACAAAAGAATTTGTGGACAACAGCAGGAACGGGCTCTTGAATGGGGTCTGTAGGTTTTTATTGTCCTCTGTCACAAGCCTTCCTCACGTTTCGGCTCTATAATACCCGACAATATGCAGGAAGAGCAGCTTCTCCATCCAATCTGTGATGGATAGACCTAGTTGAAAGGAGCTACAAGAGTTGTAATATAAAATATTTTAAAATTTCTAAGAAGAAAATATCAAGGATTTTTTTCCACTGCTCTTAACTGATTTCTTGATATTAAATCATATTAAGTCACTGTTATTTTTTTGTGTTTGGCATTTTTTCTAGATTTTGATGCTGATCCTACCAAATGTGCATTATCTCCCCTGTAAAAAAATGAAGTGAGATAATTATATTTAAGAGCATTGTATATAAAATATATAGCTTCCTCCTATGTTCAGGTGGAGAGCAAAACCACAGTTTTAAATAGGCATATCATGTGAGGTGTTTGATTAGAACATGTATAAATAATACATTCAGACATGCTTCACACACATGGGACATAAAGACAGTCCAGGGATCTCAGTAACCTTCAAGTTGTGAGCCTGAGTGAAAAATTGTATACATTTCATATTTTATTAAATATTTGTTTTCAGACTAATGCAAATAACATCTTCATGTCATGTAACTATGAAGCCTTTTGTCAGAGGGAAGCAAATCAAGGAAAACTCCACTGAGCTTAGATCAAATCATAGCTATAAGAATAGAAGTGTGCTTGCATGTTTATATACACCAACATCATTAGTTACTCCACTGAGTTTCTTCTAGGGGCAATATTGAGTCTCGCAGTCCCCAGGTGATGTTTTGACTCTTTAGAAGTTATCAACAAGTTGGGTGTATTCTGCAAGATTTATAATTCACTGTACTTTGGACTTACTATTGCAAAATAGTGTCACTTGAACTAATATTCATAATACATTCAGAAAACATGTAGATAAACCCATTAGAGTTTTAAAGTTGGCTTATTGGTGAAAGTATACATATTAATTAAGCTGATTAAGAACACATGTAATATCATAAGAGGGCCAGGTCAACTTAATTTTTCTCATGAGAATATAGTATATAAGTCATACAGTTAGACAATAGGAATACTAATTGATTAATATGTTCTGCAGCTGCACTGGGGATGTCAGGAATTGGCTCACTTTTAAACTAGATTGGTTTGAAAAATGATCTAAGATAGTTTTAGCTGCCTATTTTTAGACAATTAAATTCAAACACTTTATCCCATCACTTTCAAATAGCACAATTAATACATTCAAATTAATTAAAAACTCCTATATCCTAATTGTCTTAGTCACATCCTTATCTGTTTGCACCAGATGGTTCTGTAAAATCATCAGACCAATTAAAAGCATTAAAAAACCCTTAAAATTTTTCTTGTATCTGTCCCTGCAAAATATAATCCTAGTATAACAAAAATATCTGTTGAAGAAAAGAAAAAATTACTCATGAATTTTAAAATTGCTTTTCTTGAAATTCTGTGCATTACATGATCAAAACGAGAATATGAACAGAAATTTTGGAAAAAACTAAAGTAAAATTGCACATCTTTTACATTTAAGGGTTTGAAAAAAGGAAAAATACAATTCTGAACTTAAATAAAGTTCCTTTTAGTCCTCATGAGACTTCTTGAAAGACTGAAACCTAGTTTTTTTGGTGTTTTTTTGCTTTGCTTAGGTTTGACTTTTTAAATGTGAAACTTACATGGATAGCTTGCATCTTTAAAAATGGATCATTAATTCTGTATAACAGATTCAGTTAATTCCACAAAAAGGTATAAACTGAAAAATCACCAGTTTACATTTTTTCTGGTTAATAAGAGATTATATATTTCTAGATCTGCAACTGCATAACTGCAAGTATTAAGCCAAGTTTAAAAATTCTTTGTTATTTTCTTGCCATGTAAATGTTACAGATGTGCATACAATAACCAGCTAAATTAACTGGTAAAAAATTTTGTTCTCTTCCCTTACCTTTTGGGTACCTAACATCAGCTGAGGTATTTGTCTAATGGGATGTTATCAAACAAAATCTTATGCACATGCCAACATATTTAGCACACTGTGTTTATTAACTATATTTTTCAGTGAGTAGCAAATGCTCACAAGTGAACCTTGTCATTAGGATGTGTCTAAAAAAATTTTTCTTAAATTGCCCTAACATAGTTTATACGAGTGAGAAATTCCTATATTTACTGTTTCCACGCTTTGTTATCGCTCAAATCACTATCAGGAATACAAGTACTGACTTCCTCGATCCTTCTAGTAAAAAGGAACAATATTGATAGGAATAGGCAGATACATAAAGTCAATGTGTGTTGCCCTGGTTGTTTTTAAGGTTTTCTAAGCCTTCTGATGTTTACATTATCGTAACGAACTTTCGCACACACTTTATGTAAATAACTTATTGGTTTGCATTCTTTTATGGAGGAGGAGAAATTTCATGGACTGTTGGTTTGTCCAGTGTCATTGGAGATGTGGCACTGTCATCCTCCAATCCACTGTCACTTTTGGAAATATGTAAATGTTGGAGTCAGAAATTAAAAGTTCTCTTTTTTACCTTGGGAGAGCTGCGTGTCTGCATCGTGTTATTTTGTGTCCTATAGCAACAAATATGCAGCTCAGAGCTCAGAGGTGGATATAGTAGGAAAAATTTGGGGTTTTTTACCATGAGAACATCTATTCAGCACGTGGTCTACTGACATCTCACAGGATGTCGCAGAAGGGAAAAAGATCTCTTGCACAGGAGGTAGCAAGGCTCATTGACAGTGCTTTTAACTAGCTTGGCAGGAGGAAAGGGGCAAAACCACACTCACCAGTGAGGAGTAATGGGTTGCTGTGTCAAAACTTGAGGAAACGGGGCGGGGGAGCATTCTCCCATGCCTCAGAGGTAGAAGAGGAGAATGCAGAGGAGATGCCAGAACAACTGTGGAAGATGAAAGGGCGACTCTTAGCCGAGGTTAATCCAAAGTTTATTTCAGGAGCTCTGGGGAGCCCCTGCAACCTTAGGGGCCTCCTGCTGAGAGCCCCGGGAGAGATGCCAAGGTTACATTTAAAGGGAGGTGGAAACCTAAAGTAGATTACATTTTCTGACCAATAAGAAAACTTAAAATATGGATACTGGGACAATGGACATTTAGGACAGTGTATGGGGTAATACTTGGGGGGTATTACCCAAGTAATAGCTAGGGTAGGGTACCCCTAGCCTATAGCTAATCACTTGATCTCCTGGACCAAAAGTTCTAGATGGAGGGGATGGGCTGCCGAGTGACTAAAAGAGAGCCAGGGTGGGGATCTGGGGATGATCTCAGCAAAGGAAAGGGATTACACATGTAGAGGGAGAGGATACAATCTGGGGTAAACCATTTGGGGAAAATAAGGGGATACAAAGACAAAACCATTATAAAACATAAAAACACACTACAACATTTTCTACAATAATGCACAGAGCATGAGGAACACACAAGAGGGGCTCAAGGTGTTTGCTGTGTCCCAGAGATTTGACATCACCGGCATAAGTGATGGAATGAGTCCTGTGACTGGAGCGTCCTGTTGGAGGGTTCCAGGCTCTGCAGGAGGGATAGGCAGGGCAGAACAGGCTGGGGGTGGCACTGTATGTAACAGAAGGGTTAGAATGTATGGAGTTCACAATTGGCAGTGCAGTTGAGAGCCTCTGGGTTAGAACCAAGAGATGAACAAATAATGTGGATGTCCCTGTGAGAGTCTGCTATAGACATCCCGGCCAATGGTGCCAAGGAATTATTCTATGAGGAAGTTACGGACAGTTCCAAGTCAACTGCCCTGTCCTCATGGAGAACTTCAACTTGACAGAAATTACCTGACAGCATCACACAAGCAGTACAAACCAGGACAGAAGATTCCTAACACACCTGGATGACAACTTTAAGGAACAGATCCTAAGGGAGACAACTTGGAAAGATGCCCTCCTTGATCTGCTTCCTGTCAAAGGATCTTGTGAGCAAAGTGGAGATTGGCCACAGCACCCATGAAGTGGTGAAGTTTAAAATCTCTTGAGAGGAAGAAAAGTGCCAGCTAAACTTTAACCCTGGACATGAGGGAAGCAGACTTGAGGCTGGTCAGGAAACTAGTGAGTGAAGTACCCTGGGAAAATGTTTTTGCAGTGCTGCTCTCTTTTTAAACATTGCCTCTTAAGGGCAGAGCAGCAGGAAATTCCAAAATATCAGACGTAAAGCAGATGAGGTAGAAGACTGATTTGACTGAACAGGAATCTTCTTTTGCAGATTGGCAAAACCAGAATCTCTATACCCAGTGGAAGCAAGGTCAGGATGCCACTGAAAACTGCGCAACAAATTCTCCGATAGAAAATTGATACTTCTTTATTAGCACTGCTAGAGGCATGTGAAATTCTTTTGGTATCATGGATGCTCAGTAACCTAAAAGACCAGGCTATATTCCTGAAACTAATACACATTTATCAAAATTCCAGAATATCCACATGCATATATGTTGATTTTTTCTATGGACTTGTTTGGGTATGGTTCCAGATATTCTGATGAATCTTTCCTCCTTGAAAATATTTCAAATATGTTGTCAAGTCATAATGTACTTCTCTTACCATTCTTTGATGACACACTTTTGTTCTCAAAACTAAGATGTCAGCTAGTATATATGAAACTGATAGAATT
Organism: Melospiza melodia melodia; assembly: GCF_035770615.1. Classification (NCBI taxonomy): domain Eukaryota; kingdom Metazoa; phylum Chordata; class Aves; order Passeriformes; family Passerellidae; genus Melospiza; species Melospiza melodia. Next base: position 20,191,660 of record NC_086226.1, on the reverse strand, counting down.
ACACAAAGAAAAATTAGCCTACAACAAGACTTAATAGTCACAGATACAGGGAGCTAACATAAAGCCACATTAATCTCTGGCATTTTTACTAAGTACTGTATGGCACAGAACTAAGAATTAACAATGAATATAGGGATCATAAACTATTGTGCTAAAGTTTAAAGGGTTTTCCAACATCTCCCCTCGCTGCTGTGTAGACTTCTTCTTACAGAAATACAAGCTGTTCAGTAACAAGGTGATGTAAGAAGAATACAAAAATGCTGATGCCACTGTACAGAGAAGATTCTTATGGCCAAATTGGAGTGGAACTTAGCCAGTACTGTTGGGGGATGATAAACAGAGGTTTTTTTCAATTGTGTCAATTACAGAAGGCAATGCAAAAATAATGTTGGTCCTCTGCAGGATGAGGATGGTCACCTCACACACAGAGACAAGGCAGAGATGTTTAATTCATTCTTTGTCTTCAATGCAGTTGATAAACCAAGAGAGTCTCAGCGCCCTGAGCTGGACTATCATGAATATTAACATGGGAAAGTGCTGAATTCTGCACCTAGGATGGGGCAACCCTGGTTGTGTGTATATTCTAGGGAATGAGAGGCGGGAAAACAGCATTGTGTAAAGGGATCTGGCAGTCCTGGTTGATGGCAAATTAAATATGAGTCAGCAGTGCCCTGGCAGCTAGAAGGATCAACCATGTATTGGGGTGCAATCAGGCCCAGCACTGTCAGCCAGGCAAGGGGGGGCATTGTCCTGCTCTGCTCTGGACTGGATGGCCTCCAGTGCTGGGGACAGTTTTGGACACTGCAGTATAAGAAAGACACTAAGCTATTAGAGAGTATCCAGAGGTGGGCCCTGAGGATGATGAAGGGTCTAGAAGGGAAGCCGAATGAGGAGCTCTTCAGAACAAGGGGAAACCTCCTTGGGAGGAAATGGAGGGCAGGGGCAGGTCCTGATCTCTGCAATCTCTTGACCAGTGACAGGACTCAACAAAATGGCATGAAGCTGAATCAGGAAGGTTTCAATTGGATATTACTAAAAGGTTTTTCACCTAGTGGGTGGTTGGGCACTGGAACAAGATCCTCAGGAAAGCGGTCACATCAGCAAGCCTCTGAGATTCAAGAAGTGTTCTGACGATCCTCTCAGGCCCATGGTGCGATTCTTTCAGTGTTCTGTGCAGGCCTAGGAATTGAACTTGATGATCCTGAAGGGTTTCTTCAAACTCAACCTACTCTATGATTCTATCATTTTTATCTATGAAACACCCTGGTGGCTGGCATCCTATGAGGAAACCAGCAGTTAGAAACATTTCATGAGAACTGTAGGACACAACTACATGTTTTCCATAATTTCCATATCATTTTCTGAACTAGTCAAAACACATCACAACACATCACTAATCAAAAAGGAAGGTTTGTTACCTGTGGGATCTCAGCACCTCAGGATAAAGGTGCAGAGTGGCCGAGACCACCCTTGGGGGGCTCGGGAGTCCTGGAATGTTGCCAGAAGTGTCTGGTGGCTGGACTTTGATCCTACACAGGAGATGACATCTGTATGAGGACTGGGAGGATTTTACTGGGTGAATGGTGAAGGGATTAATTAGAGTATAAAACACAGGGTTTAGGATTTCTGGACAAGGGGGTCTAGAGAAGTAAGATGGAGGAATTGGGGCGTGTCCTGTCCTTCTTCTTCTTCTTGGCCTCCATCTTCTGTGGTGATGGTGGCACTTTGGGATTGGTCTTTACTAGAAGTGCACCGGTTAATAAGAGTAGAAGGTATTGGGGAAAAATTATAAATATTGTACACGTAACTTCGGGGTATAAAGATAAGTGACCGCCCCAGGGGCTGCGGAGTGTGCCCATGGCTGACTGCTGTGCAGACCTCTGTCGGGCTGAAAGAAAATCTTTTAGATAAACAATTAATAAACACCGAGACCGAAACAATATCAGAAGTCTCTCCTCGTCCTTTGAAGCGCTGGGCTGCCCAAGGCCACTCTGGGCCTTTCCAGGTCTTTGAAACAGCCGAGAAACCGAGCAAGTGGCATCCCTGAGCTATCTCCGGACATAAACCAGTCATAAATCAGCCGGAGGGAGAAACAGAAACAGAAAAGCAACAAGTAAATCAGCCTAAATCAGCAAAGAGAAACAATGAAATCGACAGTTACCCACTTGATTTTTTGTCACTCACACTACTCTATCTCACTTTTAGACAATACAAAGAAAATTTACAGTATTTTATGTAACTTTTCCCTATTCCTATATTTTATAGGAATTCCTAAAACTTCAATATCTTTTTGTGTCTCTATGAATGGAAATAAGTTGAAAATAAAGATTTTATCTTAATTTATTCTTAAAATACATTTCATTTTCAAAAATTAGTTTTGAAATATCACTTTTAAATTTTAGTTAGTGACTTTATGACTCTCTCATAATTTACTGCCTGCTTTCTGGTGGGTTTCCTGCCTGCATTTCAATCTATTCTTGAAAAAATATATTTACAAACTATCATTTACTATCATTGTGCAAGCACACCAGAGATATATGATTTCAGGATGCGTAAATATAGCTGAAAGAATCACCAAATATTGCAGAAGTTGCTAAACAATTAGGTATTTTTTAGAAAAACATCAGTAGCATGCACAAAAGAATTCTGGGCAATTTTTTCATGACATAACAGATCTTCAAATATCCCAGCTCAGCTGTAGGAAACAAACTTCCAAAATGCTAATCACGGAGTTGCAGAATAGTTTGGGTTGAAACAAACTTGAAACATCATTTGGTTCCACCCCCATTGCCATAGGCAGGGACCCCTATCCTCAAGACCATGTTGCTCAAAGCACCCTCAAACCTCCCCTTGAACATTTCCAGATGTTCTGTGCATTAGAACTGCACAATATGCCAAAAACCAAAAAGATAACCATGTCTATTAAAGTGAAAACAAAACCAGGAAAGCAGATGTCAATATAGCGATTTCTTGGAAACCTGCTGCTTCTTTAGTTAACAAATTCTCTCTGGTTCAGATGTCTTATCCACAACTTGAAAAGTAATCCTATCATCTTTTTTACCTAGAATCTCAAACCCACTACATCCAAAACACAAATTTTCTCAGATTAAATGAAAAAATATCCAGAAGCTAACTCTCCAAGGGCTGATGACCCCCATGGCCAGAAATAGTTATTTCTGGCCATTCCTGAATGTTTTAAATCATCTCTGCATGCAGAGCCAGGAAATCCAGAACAATATATGTGCTCAGAAGATTAATCTGCATTTTACAGTCTGAACCAATTCCAGTAGGGCATCTGACTAAAGTGTCAAGTGAGACAAATTGTTATTGTCTTCATCTTCATCCCTCACAGGCTGTTATATTCTTAACCTGCCTCTAAATGACAATAGGTAAAGTGTTCTGCCCTCTAAAAGGCAAACTTCTCTCAAAAATGGTAAAATTTGCAAAAAATGTCTGAGTCTCTTCCACCTGGTTAAATTCTTGTCAACCAGCATAGGGAGGGAAAAATCCTGACGGGATTGTCAGGTTAGCCTTAAACCAAGTCAGGTTTGGATCATCAGAAATGAACAATCAGTGAAATTAGTTGTGTGTGAAATTTGTGCTGTTGTATAAATATATGCTAATATCAGAATGGTCAACACTGTCCAAAGAGGACTAACCGCATTGCTCACTCTTTGTTTTATGGGAACAAAAGAGCTCTCTGCTTTCACCAGGTCTTAATTTATACATTTCTAAGGAGTTTTCTCTGACATTTTTGTACAATAGCATCTCAGAATTATTTGAAGGTGGCAGAAAAATAATGGTTTGCAAAGTGTCATCTGAAAAAAGAGAAGATCTTGCAAAGAGGAATCTGTATACTAGATGGATGGAAATTTGGCACCAATATCAAAGATAGAATCCTGAAAATTACTGCTTTTCTAACAACAAAGATGTCTCATCAAGTTAGCCTGAAAATAGAAGTTGTCCACTCTTCCACTTCTTTTGAGCTGAAAATGCAAGGCATTGTCACTCTAGATGGATGCCATTATCACAAGGCTCTTTCTGACCTCACAGACTGAGTAAATACAGACCCCGAGAGCAATAAGCCCCCGACCAAATTCACAGCTTCATTTGTATGGGAGTGGTGGATAACAGCTGGCCTGAAGGCCTCACAGTTATAAATAATCCTAATTTTACAACTGAAATATAACTAATTGTATAATTAGATATACAATTACCTTAATTATATAACTCAACCAGTCTGGACAACTGGGGAGCAGGTCTAGGCTGTTGGGGACACAGGCAGCTATTGGCCAGTTAGCTGGATGGCAACTAATTCAGCCAATCAGGACTAACTGTGTGGAACTTCAAAACCTATCTAAGGAGAAGAGCACTCAGTGAAAGTTGGCTGTTGTCACATGAACCTTGGTGTGTTCTGTCATGTAACTGTCTCAAACATCAGAGACAAGTGATGACTGCTGATGTGACACAAGCTGATGCAGGAACTGTGGGGAGACAGAGGGCAGTGGGATTGCTGCCTGCAGCCTATAGGGCCGCAGAGAGTGGTGGGAAGAGCCACCATGGTAGCCCTGGCAGAGCAGCAGGTATAGATGCAAGTAGTGAACAGAGTTGCAGAAGGCAGTGGAGAAAGCTGCATTGGTCCAGACCCTTTGTGAATAGAAGCCGCCGACAGGAAATATGGAACCATGGGCTCTGGTACAGGAACATCCTGGTGTCAATGTATGGACTCTTTAAAGAAATGAGGGATGAGCAGAAAATATGATGAGCAGGGTTTGCTAGCCTTGCTAATGTGGTCCAAGAACCCCGGATTTAATGCAACTGAAGGAGCCTCCCTGGACTTAAGAACATGGGAGTGGGCTGGCAGATTTATAATTGAAGCAGCCTCCATAGGCGATGAGACCTCCATTAATGTAATAAAGACCTGGAGGCACATTCTGGAATTATTAGGTAGTAAAGACCATGTGACATGAGGATGGGGGAGGCGATGCCACAGCAAGTGGTGAGGACAGGGCACTGGGTGGGGCAGCAGGAGGTGTGGACAGTGCACTGGGTGTGCAGGAGAGGAGGATGGGTGAGACAGCCTTATGAAGCCCAGCCTCTCCTATTACAGCGACCTGAGTGGGTCGCTGCTGGTGAGAGAGAGACGGTGAATCTTGTTTCTAGATCAGAAGGCTGGATTTATTGATATATGATATATAATACATTATTACTATACTAAATAGAATAAAGAGAGAAGTTTGCAGATGCTTTCTAGGCTAAGAATAGAAAGAAAGAATCTATAACGAAGTTGTGTCCAGGGACTCTGTCCCTAGCTTGCACTTTGTGATTGGCCCTTAATTATAAACATAGGAACATGAGCCAATCAGGTGCATCCTATTACATTCCACAGCAGCTGATAACAATTGTTTACATTCTCTTCTGAGGCCTCTGCCTTCCAGAAGACACAGAAATCTGAAAGAAAGGATTTCTGTGAAAAAATGTTTGCGACATCTCCCCATGCCATAACGCCTTGCCCAAGGAACGTCCTGCAGCCACGTGAAGCTGCACCGCTGGCCTGTGCTGCATCGTCACCAGCTGAGCCAAGCTGCTGTGATGTTGCACCTAGCTGCGGTGAAGCAGCAACAAACAGTGGAGCCACGTATGCCACTGAGCCCCACCAATTTGTCAATGGTACATTGCTCAGGCATTATCATCAGTAAGAGAACAATTTCCAGGGACATACTATTACCATTACATGGATGATATCTTGATAGCAACCCCAGCCAAAAGGCGCTTTCACAGATTTGGCCAAGCTTGATGCAAGCATTAAGAACATTTGGGCTGCGAGTAGCACTGGAAAAAGTGCAGCAGCAAACACCCTGGACTCAAAATAATGCATCAGACCATACAGCCGCAAACAATTCAACAAGTCTTAACAAAAATTCAAACTTTAAAAGATGTGCAAAAACTTTCTGGGTACCATAAATTGGCTCAGACCCTATCTAGGATTGAGCATCTCACAATTAGCACCGTCATTTAACACCCTAAAGGGTGATCCTGATCTAAATTCTCCCAGAAAATTAGCCACAGAGGCAAAAGTTGCTCTTGAAATAGTAGAGCAGGCTATCACAGACAGACAAGTCGACCAGATATGCCCAGAGCTGTGCATTACTGTATTTATTTTCATAGTCAATTGTGGGTAATACAAGCACAGAAGCCTCCCAAGGTCTCAAACACACAAGCTCAGATATAGAGATGGATACAATGTTTGACCTAAGACCTTGGAGAAGGCTTGAAGCTTTAGAATAGAAAAGTGAAACAGACATGAAGTAAGAATAAAGATTTGTAGTTTAAGCAGAAATATGTTTTAAGGAAACAGAAATATGCCTCATGTAAGTGAATATGCTAAGCAAGACAGTAGAAAATTTTAAAGTCTAGCAATAGAACTTGTTAAAGAGTTAGCAAAAAGTAGAAGATGCAGCAATAAGTTTCTGTAGAGTTATATGGGTGGATAAAAAGAGCTGCATTGCGGAAAAATCATGTAATACATAGCAATTGATGATCGGTTTATGAAGGTGCTAGCGAGCTCTGTGGAAGTAGCTGATTGGATAAGAAATTCATAAAAGACACTGTAACTAGAATTAGAATGGTTTCTGATGAGATGGTTTTGAATGTAACGTTGACGTCTCACCCTTCCATGAATCTGATTTTGCAATAAACCATCTTTTAATCACCTCATCAGTTGACTCCATCCACTTTGTATCCTGAACAGTCAATTTTCATCCTACCAGGATTATTGGACAGTGGGATATTCAGTGGTCTGAGCCTTTACATGTTTTAGAGTGGATGGTCCTACCTCACAAATCTAAAAAGATGGCATCTGCCATCTTTGAGTTAATTGCACAATTAATCATCAAATGCCATCAGAGATGCTTACAATTAAGTGCAAGAGATTCTTCCAAAAGTATTATACCTGTGCCACAAGAACAATTTGAATGGTGCTTTGTCAGCAGCACAGCCTTGCAAAGTGCCTTGCAAAATTTCTTAGTTACCATCTACCAAGCCACAACTTACTGCAGTTGAGTGGGACCACTGAACTATCCCTAAAACCACTGAACAGTTGCACATCCCTAAAAGGTGTTACAGTATTTACTGATGGTTCTGGGAAAATGGGAAAAGTCATTGTAACATGGAGAGAGTAAAATGAATAGCAAACATTGGAACATTGTGAGAGTGGATCACCTCAGCTGGTAAAATACTGTAGTTATGGCTTTTCAACATTTTCCCCATATTCCTTTAAATATTGTCACTCACTTTGCCTACATTGCTGATATCTCACAGAGATCAGACTGAGCCCTGTTAAAATAAATTGACAATGCACAATTATTTGACCTACTAAAAACTACATGGCATACCATCCAGGCATTAGAAGTCACACAAATTTACCAGGTTTTATTGCAGAGGGTCAATGCTGAGCAGGTTGCCTAGGACAGCACCATAGCCTGCACAATCAGATGCCTTCTTCCATCAAGATGTTTGAGCCCTACAGCAACAATTCCTGCTATCAAACACAGAGGCTCATAATATAGTTAACACCTGTGCTGACTGCCAAGGGCTACAGTGCACCACTGCAAATGGGAACTAACCCTCATGGTCTGAGAGCCTTACAAATCTGGCAAGCAGATGTCACACACATCCCTGAATCTGGACATCTAAAATATGTGCATGTGTCAATTGACACCTTGTCATCAACCATATGGGCTTCAGTACATACAGGGGAAAGGAGTTGGGATACCATCACACATTGGCAATCAGTCTTTGCTGCTTTAGGTATCCCCCATACCATCAAAACACACAATGGCCCTTGCTTACAGTTCACAGAACACAAGACAATTTCTACAACTCTAGGGTGTGTTACCACCACACCAGTATTCCCCACTCAGCAACAGGATAGGCCATTGTGGAATGTGCACGTGGCACTTTAATATGTATACTTGATAAACAGAAAGGGGGAATGTGTGGTGAGACCCCACAGAGTAGAGAGGCTAAAGCTATATATACTTGGAACCATTTAACAGTACTAGAAAATTCCCAGAATCCAGTAATTTTAATCACTTTTAATCATTGCAGTCATCTAGTGATGCCCATACACCTAAATCCAAATTAATGGTGCAAGATATTATCACTAGGAAATAGGAAGATCCATGGGATTTGCTTATGTGGGGACATGGCTACACTTGTGTTTCCACAGACACCGGAACACAATGAGGACCTGCAGGTGTGTACACCCTGCTCTACATCCTGCTTGGGACCAGAAGCAGCACCCTCCTGATGGCACTCCAGCATATGTTGTGGAACAGTGATTTAAACAACTTGTACACCTGCTACATGGAGATTTGGGACAATTTATTTAAGGTTTTTTTAATCTATTTAAGGATATGAAAATTTTATCTAGTTAAAGATACAAGGGCTTAAGGATTTTATCTATTTAAGGACATGAATTGCAAACCCAAACTAAGACAGATTATTTCTCCTGTTAGTTGGTTTTCTAACGGTTCTACAAAAAGTTGTAAAATTGTAACTTCTAAGTAGTGAGCCTGCACCATGCCATTTTGAGAAATTATATTACTGGTAATCCCATTTGACAGCTCCTGGATATGAATGTTACATCTCCAATGATACATGGGATATATCACTACTTGAGAGGGGCTAGGCTTGTTGAGTTGGGTGGAAATCATCATTCAACCTAGGCTTTTGTTTGTGTCATCTTGATTGTTTTGTACACTGTCCTGCATTTGTCATCATGAATGCAAGGGCCCTGCAGAGGATGACAGACTTTGTACTTAAAAACAAAAAAGGGGAACTGTGGTGGCTAACAGCTGGCCTGAAGGCCTCACAGTTATAAATAATCCTAATTTTACAACTGAAATATAACTAATTGTATAATTAGATATACAATTACCTTAATTATATAACTCAACCAGTCTGGACAACTGGGGAGCAGGTCTAGGCTGTTGGGGACACAGGCAGCTATTGGCCAGTTAGCTGGATGGCAACTAATTCAGCCAATCAGGACTAACTGTGTGGACCTTCAAAACTATATAAGGAGAAGAGCACTCAGTGAAAGTTGGCTGTTGTCACATGAACCTCAGTGTGTTCTGTTGTGTGCCTGTCTCCAGCATCAGCAACATGTAGGTACACACCTGAATAGCAGGTGTAAGCAATCTCCTGTCACCCTAAATTATGATGTTCAAAAGCCACTCAACAGAAGATCAAAACCTGTTTTCTAGCTGAGGAGCAGGTACTTTCAGAAGCAGCTATTTACTAAAGCAACGGCTGCTTTGTTTCTTCAAGACATGATTGATCATGGTCTGTCCAGTATAGGATAGAAAATCAGAAAAAACCACATTTTCTTTATGAACTTTTAAAAATCCCTATTTTTGCTGTTTTTCTGAAAGTCAGATATTCTATGCAGTTCAGTCAATGTTTTCTATATAATTTACAGAGCTGTTACACCCTGATCATCATCTTTTTTACATAGAATGATGGGCCGGCGTGAGGAGCCAATTTAGTTTTGATTTGTCTCAACACTGGTTGCCGGGGGTCCACATGTGCCACTTGCAACAGGCAAATAGAATATAGGTGGAAGCCTTGTCTCTGGGGAGATTTTACCTGACAACAATTCACATGGGACAAACAGTCAACAGGAGACACTGTACTTACTCCCCAGAGAGGCTTCTCCAATTAGATGATGATAGGTCTCCACCAATGGACTGCTACAGAAGGTTGGACTGGACCAATAGTCTCCTGTCAGGAGGCAGACTTTGGGATGGGCCAGAGAGCATAAAAGCAACTGCACAACAAGCTCTGGGAGGTTTTGCACCTTGTGCTTTTTGCTTTTTGGCTTGGTGACTGGGGCATTTTTGTGTCTCATCTTTTGGGCTTTTTGAGTCTTGGGGCCTTTTGGGTCTTGTGTTTTTGCTTTGGCTCTAGCCTGTGGAGGCTTGCTTGCTCCTTTGACCTGGCCCTAGACTGTTTTTTGTCCTTTTTGACCTAGTCCTAGCCTGCCTTTTGGCTCTCCTGCTCTTGCTGGCTCTTGCTCGCCCTCACACCTGTCCTGCCTCCCTGTATCCTTGACCGCCACTCTGTGGTTTCACCCCCACATCCCTACCCAAGCCACAGGCACCCAACCCCAGCTGCCTCCAATCCAGCCCATCGCCACCATCCCCACTGTGACCCTGTCCAGGGTTCTGGACCTCCTGCCCATGCACACATTAACCATGTGCCCAGCTGCCCGTCGCCACAGCAGCTGTGCCTGTGGAGCTGTGCATCTCTGAGAGCTGCACAGGCTGAGCAGCAGGCAGAGTGCAGTGCAACCCCCTGCCTCGTGGACATTGACAGCCCTCCCCAGTCCTGTTAGTGGTAATGCCCGCTTTTCCCCTCTATCACCCCTCCCTTTCTCTCTCTCCCCCTTTTTCCTTTTCCATTTTTCTTCCTCCTGCTCCGTCTTTTCTAGTTCTCTTTAGTAGGGTAACTCCATTTTTTTGTGGTTTGTTTTTCAGTATCAATAAATGGTACTGAGATACAATGTTTGTCTCAGTTGACTTGGTTTCAATCCTGACCATCTATTTTTAAAAGAACTCCTCACAGTTCCCTGCAGTGGATGAGACATTTACATTTGTGGCAGCGGTGGGATGGTCTTGAACAAAAACCTTGTATCTGTTTTAATCATTTTGATGTGTCTTGAGGAGAGATTTCATTTGGGCAATAAAAAAAAAAAAAAAAAAAAAAAAAAGGTGTGACCCTCCCTGAAACTTTGCGCTTGCTGATCTCACTGATCTAACATATGTCCTCTCAGAAATTGTTTTTTCTGTCAGGCACTTTGGAACTCATTACAGTGTGACCCTTTATAAGAAGAATTTTGTCCTGTTATCTGTAACTGCTGTGGTATTTTAAGGTCTGTCCTCTCAGAAACTATTTTTCCTTGGGGCAAAAAGGTGCAGCCCTTTCTGAGAAGCATTTTGTCCCCCTTTCTGTAACTCTGTGTGCAGCTGCCTTTGTGGTTTAAAGTGTGCTCCCTCAGGAAGCATTTGGGGCATTTTTGGGTATTTTTATTATGTGACCCTTCCTGGTCACATAATTTTTGTTATGTGTCCCATCTCTGCAGCCAGTTGGCTTGTTGCTGTAAAGTGTGTCCTCCTGAGGAATGCTGTTCAGGGCACTTGGAAGTTTTTATAGTGTGACCCTCTTCAGGAAGCTGTTTTGCCACTTCTCTCACAGTGTGTGTTTTTTTAAAAACAAAACAACACAAAACTCCCACAACCTTTTGTGTACTTTTTGGGCACATAGAGATACCCTCCCTGAAAGTTGTTTGCCTGAGCAAACAGTTGTGGATATTCTCAGTTCAGTCAAAGAAAGAACAGAGATAATTTCTCCCACGCCAACCCTGGGAAACTTAGAGAAAATAATTAAAACAATTGTTATCTCTCTTTCAATAACTGTTGTTTATGGATATGATTCTCTCTGGAGTGTGCTATTCATAGTTCACCAATAGTGTGAGAGGTTTTTACTTTGAGACAAACCAAGTCTCACCATAGCGAGTCACATTATAAAAGACACACTAATTTTCATTAAAGCCTTCTGATTCACCTTCTGAAGACTGGAGTCTTTTCTTCCCGTCCCTGACTCAACAGCATCAAACAGTAGCAATAAATGTAAGTGCTGTAAAAGGAGAGTGGGGCAGAAACCCATCTGCCTCCTTATTGGATTTCTTAGGAGGTTTTAGAGCAAGACCCTCTAATCCAGACACCCTCTAATCCTAGGGATTAGAGGCTAGGGACCTCTAGCTAGGGACCATTGGCACAGCATCCAAAGTGTTATAGACCAGGTCTTGGCTTTGCAGGCAAAAGCAAAATCCAAGCCTGGGAATGAGAAAGCAGCCATGTGTGTGGTATTGGGGGTGCCTCTGATGGCTGCTATACATGAGAGGACTGCCCAATGTTGCCAGGAGATGACAGCGATTGAATCACTATGCTAGTGCAATTCCTGCAAATCTGAATTGTGGACTTGCAGAAAAATTTTGAGGAGTAAAAAAAAGCAGAATGACAGCTTGTGGCAGGTTTTGGGGGACATTTTAGCAAGGGAAGCCACTGGTCCATGCACTGCTGGTCTGTGCACCCTTGGTCTGGCGGCTGCTGGTCCCAGAGCCTTTGGTCCTGTAGCCTCTGATCCCACAGCTGCCAGTCCCAGAGCTGCTGTGGCTCTCCTGAATGATGTCACGGCCAGAGCTGTCACTCCCTCAGAACCCAAAAGAGAGCCCGCAGCAGCAGGCCAAGCTGAGCTGGCACCACAATCTGCGCTTGCCCCTTAATAAAAATGGAATATACATTTGAGAGTGATCAGGGTCACTCCTAACAACCAAAGACCTGCCTTTCACAGCTCTGGAATTGGGCAAATTGAAGATGGAATTGGGCTGCCATCCTGGCAAAACTGAAACCGAGTATGTATTTTGTGTTTCCTTAAGCAGAGAAGGCCAAATACTGCTTAAGGAGAAGGAGGCAGAAGGTTGCTGGAGTCCAGGTGTTTTACTCATCCCTGAAGGCTGCCAGGAATCATGGAATTTGAGCCAGAGGGCTGCATATTGGACTGGTGGTGTAGATCCCTTGGAAAGAGGTGATCCCCTCACTATAGAAAGGACCAGTTACTGGAGACATAAGGCAGCCTGTCTACAAATTATGTACACTTGCAAACTTCTGCCTTTCCAAGAATACCCCATCTTGCTCTCAGTAGATCCTGAGAGAATTACTTCTCTTATTTGGAGGCTTCTCAGCTCTCTAAAACTGGTAGGAATTCAGTGGCAGGGAAAGTTACAGGCTTTGGCCCCCTTAAAGAGAGTAATTGCAGGTCTGAGAGGTACCACCTCCTCCCCTGCAGGGGATATCCTGGCCCAGGAAGGCAAAGTGTAGGCCTGGGAAGATGTCACCTGGGAATGCATCTATTTTTCTCAAAATAGAGTCCTGTAAAATCAACAGTAGACCAACCAGGAACTTGCGTGGTGAGACATTCCTGGCATCGCCCCAGACTATGATCCAGGATTCCTCCCCCCTCCAGTCTAGGTGAAAGACAGCAGCCACTGACCAGACAAACTAAATGAGCACAAGGTTGGCAGAAGGGAGGACTGGAAAGAGTGATGGACTGTGGAGGTCCAGCAGCCTGGCCTGGTCAGTGAGCCAGCCATAGCTGCAAACAACCCAAGGCCATGGAAAGCAACACTCTAAGTTTGGGGACACTGTTTCAAGTTAGCGAGAGTTCAAGTTTGTTTGAAAGGAATCATAGGAGTTACTATGTTAATTTAGGTTATATTTTTTTTTGTGATTGACTAGAATGTTTCTAGAATGTTCCATAGTAATGTATATAAGTAGGGATTGCCCTTAGTCTTGGTCTTAGTGGTCGGATGCATTCAGGAGTGCTCCTGTGATCTCAGCGTAGAAGAATAAAGGACCCTTGGAGTTTTGATCTAAGACCCACTGCCTGCTCTTTCTTTTGCACTGACCCCTTGCTATTGCCTACGCCTGTCCTTGCGGATGTGAACAGAACAACACGAAACATGACAAATGGCACCTGAACACAGACCATTGAACAAGAGTCCTGGAAGGCTCTCCAGCGATGGACCTGCAGGACAACTGTCACTGGACATAAGTCCTGGTCAGGAAATCTATTACCCCAAGAACATGAGTGCAAGTTTTATTGGACTTGACTGCAAGGGTAGACCAAGCTGCCTCTGACAGGAGGGAGCCAGTCTGGTCAGTGAGCCCCATAGGACTCTCGAAAAGTGCTGCCAACTGGAGTTGGACAAGATTGTGATCCGCCCTGGAGAGGAGTGCAAGTGAGCCTACAGGAGAAAGTGTGGTTTTTGTTTTAGCCATGGGACTAAGGCTGTCCATGGTGGAGTGGGACATATACTTGCGGTTTAAGGGACTTTTAGTTAAGCATGGGGAAAATTTTTCTAAAAGAGAGCTTAAGGCAATTATTAGGTGTGTCTTTTGTAATTTTCCTTCTGTTACAGAGGATACTATTTTTACTGTGGGGTTTTGGAATTCTGTTTGGGACAAGATCTATTATTTAAGTTGCAAGGGATTTGGGGGCTTTTTGTTTACTTCCAATATTCCAGGTTGTTTATAAAGTGGTTAAGTTAGAGGTTAAGCCCGATCCCCCTGATAATCCCATCCATCCCCTACCCTTGGTTCCTGGGTATGAGCCAGTCCCTAGTTCTTCCCTCAACCCTCCCACATGGGGTTCTGCCTCCACGTTGGGTAATGCCCCTCTGTGGTGCTCCACCCCTTTTGTCAGCCTACCTCTTCTGTTTGCACCCCCTCAAGCTTCTTCTTCTGTACCCCTGACCCTGGGACTGGTACACCTGAGCAAAGCCTGCCGAGTGCATGGGAGCCCATGCCTTATGGAACTCTCATCCTTTCATGCCCCTATCCTACTTGTCCTTTGGACTACCCTGAAATGGCATATGGAGCTGACATTGCCAGCATGCTTGGAGGAAGTATTAGTTTGCTGCGTTACTCTGTTGCCCTATGTCCAACTCCAACTCCTCCAGCAAGGGCCCAAGATAGCGATGGTGTCACCATTTTGAAACCTTCCCACTGTGACCCTTTCCTGCTTGTGCTCTCTCCTGAATTCCCTTCCTCTTCTGCCAACCACCACTTTGCTGCATCCTCTGCCCAAGCCAACATGTTGCAACAAAACCAAGGTCCTTCCCCTATCTCCATCTCTTCCACTTCTAGCTTCACTGTGTCTGCTCCGAACCACAACCCTTCCATCTCAGGTCACACCCCTTCCAGGGGAGCCAGAACTATGCCCACCTTGGTTTCTGAAGTGCTGCCTTCCAACATGGCAATGCCCCTGCAGCCCAGTTGTCCCTCCTCCTCAGAAAAGGATCTCAAACCTTCTGAAACCAGTGGCACTGAGGACCCATGAGAGAGGATCTGGAAGGAAGCAGTAAAGGAGGGAAACTGGGAGATGATTTCTAAGTTTACTGCCTTTCTAGTGCAATACAGAAAGTGGGGGTGCAAATTGCAGATGGAAACCACTTGCATATTGGGGAGGTGAGAGTTATGCAGTGTGGCCAAAGACTACAGGAGAGGGTCACCACATTTTAATGCAGGCTACCTTCTCCGCACAAGTCTTGACACCCCATGACATGTGATATGTGATGACTATGTATTCTGTCCCCCATGGAATACACCCTATGGGAAGGGGGGTGGAAAAGAAAATTGAACCAACTATTGATTAATTGTGCCAGGGACCTAGCAAGAGCACTACTAACCATCAACCACTTAGCAAGAGAAGGACTATATAGCCAGCCTGAGGACCAAGCTGAAATCCTCCGTAGACCAGTGCTAGAGGACATTTAAAACATGGTCAGAAAAGCACTGATTCAGGTGCCTGACAGTTGTACACCAATTCTAGACTTTGCTGACATAAAACAAGGGCCTGATGAACCATACCTGAAATTTGTGGACAGACTCAAAGACAGGTTGCCGATGAAAGGGGCATCATTCTAAAGAAGCCGGTGGTGTCAAATGCATCCCCACAATGCAAAAAGGCATTGCATGCTCTCCCATTAGAGCCAGAACCATCTTTGACCCAGATGACTGAGACTTGCTATTGCCTTGGGACACCTGAGCACTCCATTGCCTCACAAGCACAAGCCATTGGACAAGGAATTGCAGAGCCTTAGCCACCATGCAGGTCACCCTACAAGGACATTCATGTCAAGCCCAAAGACAGCACTTTGAGTGCAGAAAAAAACAGATACTTTATAAAAGACTGCCCTTAGTGAGAAGAAAAACCTGCTTCTAAGACTTGTGGGTGTAAAGGACATTACAAGAATAGCCAATCTCACCCAAGACAGGGGAGCCACAACAGACACCAGCAGGAAACTTCCATCAGAGCATGGGACGACTCCACATGATGTTACAAATTACCCAGCTGTTTATGCCTACCATCATTGAAGGGCAAGTGGCCCAGAGCTTCAGTGCACCATTTCAGGACTCCCAGCAATCATGCCCCCTGGTGCCAAACTGGATGTGGCAAGTACCAAGCCAGTAATGTTAACAGATTTTATGGCCCAAACTATATCTATGGGTCAGCCTGGGCCCAAAGATCGGCTATGTGAACTCCTAATACTAGGTAAATGGAGGTCAACAACTGAAATATTTTTTGTCCTGCCTTCAGTTCTGTCTGTAATGTCTGCACAAGAAATGGCGATATTGGCTATGTGTCCCGATCCACCTCGCTTCATCCCCAAAGAACTAACAATTGCTCAGGCAATCCTGCTCCCTAAGCATGA
Source organism: Melospiza melodia melodia (assembly GCF_035770615.1). NCBI lineage: Eukaryota > Metazoa > Chordata > Aves > Passeriformes > Passerellidae > Melospiza > Melospiza melodia. Next base: position 20,175,321 of record NC_086226.1, on the reverse strand, counting down.
TGCCACAGAGTCCCTGGTAATGTTGACCAAAATAATTAGTAAAAGTCAGCCTAGATTAACACTCAAACTAAATAACAAGATCACCCTCACAGGACTCATAGATACAGGCACAGATGTGACAGTAATTTCACAACCTCAGTACCCTCCTGATTGGATGCTAACACCTGCTCCCGGAACATTACTGGAGATCGGAGACAACAGTGACAGCCTGAAGAGTGTGCAGCTCATCAAATCTGAGGTACCCAAAGGCTGCATTGCTACCACCAGACCCTTCGTAGTGAGACCCCCCATAATTCTATTGGGAAGGGAAATTCTGTCTTAATGGGGGATAAGGCTAGCGATGGGTTTTTAATTGGAGCCATTGAGCAGCATGACACCCCTAAGTATACTTGGAAAACTGACAAACCCATATGGATAAATCAATGGTCCCTACCTGTGGAAAAGCTTGTCATGCTCAAGTCTCTAGTCCAAGAACAAATCCAAAAATGACACATCACTCCCACCATGCCCATGGAACACACCCATCTTTGTGATCCAAAAGTGTGACAGCGACAAGTGGCATCTCTTTCAAGATATATGGAAGATCAATGATGCAATAGAGGACATAGCATTTAACAACCTGGCTTACCGTAACCAGCAATGATTCCCAAAGATTGGAAGTTGACTGTCATTGACTTTTTTCATATCCCTCTCGAAATTGATGATGCTCCACAGTTTGCATTCTCCATTCCCAGTATCAATTGGCAAACTTCACTTCAGTGAAACTACTGGACAGTGTTGCGCCAGGGCATGAAAAATTCTCCAACCACCTGTCAGTGGTTTTTAGCCAAAGTTTTAATGCCTGTTTGCAAAGAACATATGCAAACTATCATTTACCACTGCATGGATGACATCTTCATTGCAGCATAAACTGACTCAACCCTAGATGTTGCACTACAGCTACTATCACAGCTGTCCAACAAGCAGGGCTCACCATTGCTGAGCAAAAATACAACAAACATCGTCTTGGAGATACTTGGGATTTAATATCCTCTCCCAGACCATCCAACCACAACCAATACAATCAAACAATCCAGTGATGCTCTGTGACCTATAAAAGTTGCTTGAGACTGTCAGTTGGGTCAGGCCTTTGCTTGGAATGACAAATGGAGACTTGGCCCCATTATTTAATCAGCTAGAAGGAGACAGACCTGAATTCACCCACACACCTGATCAGTAAAGTGAAAGATGCTTTAGAAAACAGGTCTCAAGCCATTTCAACTTGACAGACTCATTGAATGGATCCCAATTTGTAATTCTTGTTAGCTATTCAATGTGAGAATGTGAGAAATGGATTTGTAAAGGATTCTTAAAACCTGACTGAAAGCTCACACGGTCTTGTACATCTGTATGCAAACTCTGAGATAAAGTGTGCTGACTTAGGAAGGCCATGGAATACAGATGATAGTGTTGAAAAACAGATTTAACTAGAAACAAGTTTCTAAAGCTGGCCTTGCAAAAAGATCAGATATTTTAGAATATTAGAACTGTGAATGATGCATTTTAACAAGATCATATAGGTATAATAATAGGTGATTGATGTTAGAAGTATTAGCAGCATTATGTGGCAAAAGTTAATAGGCTGAAAAACATTTATAAGACATTGTAACAATAGAATAGGTTGGCTTCTGATGGAATGGCATTGAGTTTTACATCTTTTATGTCTCACCCTTCTATGAGACAGATAATGAAATAACATCTTTCAAAACACCTCTCAGTTGCCCCATCTCTGTAGAGCTGTGATTTTCCAACACTCTTAGACCATACAACCACAACCAAAACAGTCAAACAACAATGCTCCATGACCTACCAAAGTTGCTTGGAACCGTCAATTGGGTTAAGCCTTTGCTTGGAATTACAAATAGAGATTTGGCACCATTATTAATCTGCTAGGACACACAGACCTGAATTCACCAAGATACCTGACCAATGAAGCAAAAAATGCCTTAGAAAACATGTCTCAAGCCATTTCAACTTGACAGGCTCATCAATTGGACATTCTTGTTAGCCATTCTAGGAAAGGAACCCCAACTTTATTTTTCATTGAGATCAGCCTTAATTTTTCAGTGAGATCCTGGTTTACCTGACCCTTTATAAATCTTAAAATGAATTTGCTTACCACACAAACCGGGGAAAGCTTTTTCTACAAAATCAGAAATAATGACCCAACTTGTTATAAGAGCTAGGTTGCACCCAAATCCTCTTCCAAAGATTTTTCTATAGTATTTTGAAAGAAATTCAAATTGCTTAGATCCTTTTTATTCTCTCTCTCCCCCTCCCCTTTCCTTCTCCATTTTTTCTTTCTCCTGCTTTGTATTTTCTAACCCTTTTTAGTAGGATGACTAATTTTTCACATGTTTTGTTTCTCATTATCACTAAACAGTTCTCAGATACAATGTTTGTCTCAGTTCACCTAATTTCATTCCTGACCATCTATTTTAAAAGAACGGCTTGCAGTTCCCCACAGTGGAATGCAACAGCTGGTTCCAGTTAAGGCTCACTAATTTTTTCAGGAAATCACCTCTAATTTTAGTAAATCAACTGACAGATTCAAGTAACATGCTTAATATTAAACCAGAAAACTCCATCCTGTGAACAGAATATAGGTAATATATTAGTCTTGTGTGAGGAGAGATAGGATAGAATAAACTCTTACAGACTGTGAGAATGTATTACCAGTTAGATAGTGCCTGGGCCAGTCTGACCCTCGCTGCTGGGCCAAAGGCAGCAACTGCGGTGTAATCAGCCCAGAGGTACCTTTAGCTTGCTGGTGGTTGCAGCTGGGCACTGAACAAGTTCAGGCTTGTTAGGAACTCTGTTTACCTCAGGAGGAAGGCTTCAGGTGATGGTGAAGAGAAAAGGAGATGGATTCTGCTGGAGGGTTTATATCCAGAGGTTTATTCCATGGTTACAGAGGTCTGAACGTGGGCAACTGCTCCAACAGAATTCCGGCCGCATGGTCTTATTCACCTTTTAAGCTCAGGGACAGGGGGAGGGGAGGACAGGTGAGCCACCAACCAGGTGAGAGGGGCAGGGTCTCAGGGGAAGATGACACATAGACAGGCCAATGACCCCTGGGCTTGAGGGGCATCCTTTGAACTTGACCAACCACACGACGCCTTGCTGGAATGTTAAGCCTGATTGACAGGACTCACTCAGCATGGGGGCAAGGGGAAGGGAGAGAGGTATAGGCACACCTGGGGAAGGAAGTTTACAACACACTGCAACAAGAATGCATCTGCAGAATGCCATGGCACCACAAATAAACTTGTCTTTGCCTGACCTTGGGGGGAACATGGTGCCACATGGCAGAGCCCTGCAAAGAGGAGCTTGGTAGAAGCTGAAAGGTCCCTGAACAGTGTGTGATCACCCCATATAAGAACATTAAGAAAGTGTGTTGCTGACATTGTGATGTGTGATAGGTGAGAATTACCATATAAAGAAATACTGAGTCTTAAAGACTGTACAAAACCAGCTCGTTTCTTTGAATAAGGGATTCAGATTCTTTGCCGCTCTGACTCAATGCCTCTGTCATTCACAGTGTTATACTTCGAATTTTAGCCTAACTTCAAGTGTTCCTGGGAAAAACAATATACTTGAAGGATATCTGGTGCATCTAATCAAAATCTTGCGTCATTTAAAATCTATGAATACTGAGAAAGCTATGCTAGAATTTGTCCATGTCATTTAATAGATGTTAGAAGAAGATTAATCTACTTCTGGAGCTTGTTGCTATCTAAGAAATTCCTTCTTTATTGTATAAATTTTCTTGCATAGAATTATTTTATTTAACTTTTCAAAGTGCAGTTCTAAACCTTAAAAGTGAACAACCTCTCTCAAGGCAATGGTAATGCAATCAGGAGTAACAGGAAGAAAATAAATGGCTTATAAAGAATTGAATTTTCATTTTATGTCCAAATTCCACCACATACACAAAATTTGCATCTCAATCATATCAGTCTAACATATCAACACCACAGCTAATACAAGCACACTGAGATAATGTACAGATTTATAAATATAAATAGGCAATTACAGTACTATTCCACTGGATCATATAACATCCTTAATCAAAGCATTTAGCATGAGAACAAAAAATATAAAAAACCTGTAATACATTCCAAGAAAAAAAATTACAACATTTGAAACAGATAATTTTATTAACTTAGTCATGACACTGATGAACTTCAATGTTTTATCTTTCTTTGTATGTTAGCATGAAGCATTATTTACAATCAATGGAGGAAACTAATGAAAGTGTTGAAATAGCACATGTATATTAGTGTGAAAAACTATCATACAGACCCATAAACTCTGTTTTATCTTGTGACAAGCTGTGGGAATACTTAAAATTAGAGGATTTAGGGGAAGTTGCAAAAGGCAGGCCTTAGAGACAGTACAACTGTGATTAGAGCTAAGCAGTAGTCATAAGATTTGTCAGCAGAAAAATTATATACGAAGTAGAATAGTAAGGAAAAATAGAACAATGGTCCGTGCATTAATACTTGTCTAGAGACTCCCTAAGCTACAGAAAAGTATATCTAGTGAGATATTAGGAAGTTCTAAGATTAATAATAGAGCTCTGTGCATTTTGTTTTAAGGCTCACAAGCAGGTATTGTATTCAAAATAAGCAAGCATTTTTTTAACCAAAGGTAGGTGTGCTTATAGTGGTTGGATGGAACTACTGTCAATATGTTTTTGCTTTGTGTGATTAGTCAAAAAAACTTTTAAAGTAAGTTGTAACATTAAGGTCTTTGTCTGCAGCTTGGGATGTGAGCTGCTGGCATCTTCCAATTGTCATAAACATGTAATGAGACTGTTGCTAGAGAATAAACAGCTTGAGACACATTCGTCAGCAGTCCCATCCCGTTCGTGATTTGCACATAGACAATAAATGGTTCTCCTCAGTGAGGAGGCCCAGATGAATATCAAAAATAAAAAAGAAGACCATTTAATAAGATTTCACTTCTTACTTTCAGTCTTATATTGCAGGAGCAAGAAAAGACCTGGCCCTGCTCTGGCTTGTTGCAGTATTGTCATACTGGATACACCAGCATGGTCCATCACTTCCACCAATAAATAAACAAGATTCTCAAAGACTGCTTGGCAGGATTTACTAGCTTTGTAGTATTGTTAGCTTCACAGATCTTTAAATAAACAAATGCTTTTTAGCTTAAGAATAATATTCAGGGCTGGATTGAGCATGCATATGTAATATCGCAGAATCACAGAATCAGCAGGATTGGAATGTACGTATTTTCCATTGGAAAAATCAAAGGGTAAAACTGTTAAAAATCTTTACTCTCGCCACTTTTAAAGCCAGTTCATCTTTTCATTTTCTTTTTCAGAGAGCATTTGTAAATTACACAAGGGATCATTCTCTAATGTAGTAAGGAAATTAACATAGTCACCTGCTTAATGCTACAACAAATGAGTATCATTACCTACATGAGAAATAAAGTGTAATTTGTCCTTTTATTAGAAAAGAGGTTATTTTAATGTGACACCTCAGTGTTTGGTGGTATTGTCAAAGTTGTTACTGAAACAAAATCCTCTCTCAACACAGAGACCATAAAGATGAAATTCAATCTGAATAACCAGTCCACATGTCAACAGCTACAAAATTTTTGATTCTAAAAAATCAGCATTTATATTGATGAAGAGATGTAGACAAAAGCCCTAAGCTCCTCTTTCAAGATGTAAAAGCACAGATAATTAGGAATGCTCTATTTAGTACTTTTTGTTTTCCCTGCTGAGCGACTTCATTACTAATGTTCAAAACCTGTACTGAATTCATCAGTTGCCTGGAGAAGTCATAAACAGCTGTACCTGTTCTTTTATTTTTGGATCTCAAAGGTGTTTGATTTCAGTAAGGGCTAGAGAATATCTCAAGGATCTGGCCCAAAGTACCTTATCATCAAGCACAATTTTCCTGCTGAGATCAGGACTGTCCAACACCTCCACCAATAATGGGCACCAAGTTTCTAGCAAGCAGATTTCTTCTCAGTATATGAAATTTGATTTGACAAATATTTTGCCATTGACACTCAACTTTTACAGCATTTACTGAAAGCAAGTAGCAGAAAGATATGAGCTCAGTAAAAGTAGACTGCTATAATGAAAGGCTGTTTGTGAATCTGGGTGTTTGTTTTTACTGGTTGGGCTCTGCTACTTAAGAGGTGGCATCTCAAGTCCCATGTCTTGTGTGTGACAGCCCTATGAGCTCCTACAGGCATTGGCATCTGTCCTGTTCTTAGAAAGCAATTAGCACACTGGAATGCTCAAGGAAATAAATCAAAAATTATAACAATTAGTGCTATCTTCTCTTTTATCAGTAACTCTTCAATATGAGAGAAGTCACAATGCAGTTATACCTGTAACAGTTACCAGTGCAAGTAAAAGCTATATACCCAGCTGTTGCAGGCCATGGTTCTGAAAAATACAAATATCTTGTGTTGCTAATTTATGTGTTTAAACATTTGAAGCTCCATTTCAGGAAAAAAAAAATTGTGAAGGCAGCCAGAGAGTCAGGGTGCACTTGCAGAAAAAATCAGCAGCAAGTATTGATTTGCTATTTTTCTCCCAAATTAGAGCTGAAATCATTATTTTTTTTTTAAAGGGAAAGAAAAGAACAGAACAATAAAGATCACTGCCACTATGCCTTCTAAGAGGGAACAAAGTATAAAGATATACCTCAGAAATCAACCTTTTTTAGGTAATAGATTACTACTTTTAAGGCCTAAACACAGGTACTGCTTCCATCCTTTGCAAAATAACACTACAGTTGGTGAGCAGGCACCACTCCTTCTCCCTCAGACAGCATGTATGGTCTGCAAAGCCATGCTTCAAACTATACCCTGTACTGAGAGAGTTAATATAAATTTGATAACAAATAGCTCTGCTTTTGGAATGAATGTAGCCTGGCAACTTCAACTGAGAAGCATTTATAGGGCCTCAATTCTGTATGCAACCTCTTTGAGAAATAGTTTCACATATCTGACCCAAGGCCTGTGATGCTGTTGCCATAAAATAAAACTGTACATAGGCACTGGTTTATTTCTGTGCAACCTTCTTGTTTCTCTATTCCCCTGCCCCAGGTATACACACAAAATTGCTTATTCTGGACTGGAATTTTGCATTTCATTAATAATCTCATCCACTATCATCTCAATACAAATTTAACACACCTTATATTTGTATCAACATTTAACCTGCATGCTCAGGTTTTATTTTTTAGGAATTCCAGCCCATCTGCCTGGCTACTTTGATCAAAATTGCCATGAGAAACTAGAGAGGAAAACAATGGTTCAAACACCCACACCATTTCATTTTATTTTTTTCCTCTCTCCCCCAAAATGGCTGCTTTGTCTGTGCACACGCACCAATAGCAAATGTCCCACTATTATTGTACAACCAACTTGATGTGTCAAGTATTCATATGCTAATGGAGGTACAATTTCTCCATTTTTCACAGATAAATGGCAAGGATTGCTACAGACAGTGAAACACAAGAATAAACAGCTTTTATTTCAGATGTGATAAATTACTTTTCATTCAAATAACATGCCACACATGCTACTGATCATTATTAATTGTTTCTATTAATTGCAAGTTAGCCTTCTGTTTTTCTGTAAGAATGGTTAGAAACTGTTTAGCAGATATAGCTAGAATTGAAGAAAATAATTTAATTTCCTTATTTTGCTTTGAACTTTCATGATGCAAAGATAATTTTTCTTCAGTGTTCACTGGTAATGAAAATTTTGGGCATAATCATTTTTCCCTGTGAAGCATATATAATTTTTTAAAGTGCAATAGATGAGGTTTGGAAACTTGGCTATTTCCCTTTATGTGTCGACAAAATATGCTATAGTATGGATGCCTAGAATCCATTATTTAGAAATAATCCTGGCAAAGGATTCCCTACACATAGCACAAAGCATGAAGAAAGAAAATAATACCCAATATATTTTTATTCTGTTGAAAGATCAATATCTATTCAGAACCCCAAAAAATTAGGAGCTAAGTTATAATTTGTATCTTATACCTGGAGTAAAAAAGTAAAATTTGTATTTTATACCTGGAATAAAATACAGCCTCAACTGTTTTTAGAGGCTGTATTTTATAAATGTGGAAAAAATATTTGGCAGGGGAAAAAACCAAACACGTTTGTTAAGCAAAGACTATTATTTAAAATCATACATATTGGTTTGCATTTTTACAATTAAATATATGTGGGTTTATGTAATATAGTGAAGGATTACATCTGTGTCCTTGATTGAGACATGAAAACACATTTATATAATTATGTCGTTCCACAGTCAATCTATAAATGTAAGGAAATTCTGAGTTAAACCCAAGTGAGAGTCCAGATGAATATCTTTAGTTTAATTACCCACTGTCAGATACCTGTACCTCCCTACTGAAGTCCATTCTAAGTCAGTGCACCCTGCCCCAGCCCAGAGACAAGAGTAAGGTCATCTGCGAATAAATGACATGCCTAGGAGCTGTGTATGTTGGGAATTTTCCTTGCCTAGGAGCATTGTGTGTTGGGAGGTAGAAGGTAAAATATCAACTCCAGCTAAATGTTCACAACATTAGGTCACTGAAGACATAGAATGAGGAATTAGGCAATGCGGAAAATAAGATCCTCTTATATGCCATCAGAAAATTTATAACACGTCACTCTGTGTGTTTATGGAATAATTTTAATCAAAGACTAACTTTACATTGGATCATTTCTTTGGAATACAAAACAGTGTGAAATCCTACCAATTCATAACAAGCAATTGTTTGCTGGGAGTTTTTCCAGTAAACCTTCATTTAAAAATACATGAAATATTTAAAATAAGAAATACATTTCTTATTTTAAATATACTTTATTAAGATTGCACTAATCTTGAGGATCAGGTACTTCATAAAAAAAGTTATGGACAGAAGTTGGTCAATATGGTAACTGAAGAGGGATATTTCATGTCATACTTCAGGCAAAAGCATTAAACTGACAATCACAAAACTGCAAAATTACAAAAGAAATGAGGATGAAAGCCTTTGCTGATCAGTTGACTCCTTTTCTGTTTCATAACAAAGCAATCCTCACAAAAAATCATTCCCCAGGCAGAACCCTCAAAATTAAATGTCTATTTGTGGAGAGATACATTCATGTACTTTTAGCCTTCCAGAAGTATAGACTCTCAGAGTAAGCTCTCCTGTTCTGCCTGCCCACAACTGGACTTTTTATAAATACTTTGGTGTTGCTGATATCCTCCAGGTGTTACCCAAAAAGAGTAATTTTCTGCAACTTCCCTTTACAAAGCAATTGTGCTGATGTACCAGGATGTCAGACTGAAAAACTAATTAACCAGACCACTCCTAATTTCCTCTGAGAAATTTTACAGGTATCTGAAACCAAAATGGTCAGAGCACAAAGAAATGTCATAATGTCAGGAAATATGAGGAAACTGAAGAGAAAAGGACATTTGGAATTGTGGTGTCTGACCATGTTCCAAGTAGCAGCTACAGAGCTATCTACACTGCCCTCAGAGTGTAGATATGACTGATTTTTTCATTCCATGCTCTTGCAGTCAAGCTTAATAAAGGGCCTGGTTCTGCAAACACTTTTGCACTTGCTTGACTTTGAGTATGCAAACAATTTTTTTGGGGTAGGTAACTAATAGGTACTGTAGGTAATTAATTCAGGGAGCAACAAGATTGCCAATATTTCAAGACTAATATGAGAACAAGAATGAAAATCCTAATGCCTTAAAACTATGTTGAAAACTGCTTTTCAGCATTTGGAGTTTGGTTCCCAGCTGGAGTTAAAAGAAGAACAATTACAAATGGATTTTTAAACTCATGCTGAAACTTTTTATTAGGATGTAAGCATTAACAGTAATGCTTACAGTAAAAGCAGTAACTAGTGATACGAATACCATGGATAATATTTTTTTCTGGAACTGGTGAGGAATCAGCTCTAATTATTAGGTAACAATTAAACAAAGTAGCACATGCAAGAAAATATTTTAAAATCATTAAATTTTAGTTAAAACTTCAAGCAGCTATTACATAACAACATGAAATACCATAAATTCAAATTTTCCAATTTACTATGTAAGATGGAATTAACAGCTTCCATTTTTCTTAACTTTTTTTTCTGCTAGTAACTTTTTGTTATCTATTCAAATGCAATTTCACACTGTCCATAGTTTTGAACTCTCACTTCCCTGTATTCAAATTCCTGCTTCATTGCAATTAGCCTCTTATTGAAAATATGCAAATGTGCACTTTATTTCCAAATACAGCAGTTGTCCTCTATTCTAAATCTTTTTATCTCTTAACATTGAAGGAAAAATTTGTTGGCTGTTGGGACTGTTACATGGCTTTGCATGGGTTCCTCAGGGTGAGAGAGACGAGAATCTTGCTTCATGATCAGAAGGTTGGATTTATTAATTAATGATATATAATACATTATGACTATACTAAAAGGAATAGAGAGAGAAGTTCAGAAGCTGCTAAGCTAAGAATAGAATAGGAATCTAAAACAAAAAGAGAGCTCTCTGTGAATCTGTCCCTGTGAGCTTGGTTCTGTGATTGGCCCTTAATTGTACACATGGAACATGAGCCAATCACAGTGCACCTATTGCATTTCACAGCAGCAGATAATTATTGTTTACATTCTTCTTCTGGGGCCCCAGCTTCCAGAAGGGGAAAAATCCTAAAAGAAAGGAATTTTATGAAAGAATGTCCATGACATCGGGACTACCTTTTAAAAGGAATAGTTTAATATGTTATATTGAACATGAAACTGTGGCTATGAGGTATCTTGAGTCATCTCTATGAGCTATTTGATCTCCCATAATTAACTAATGTATATCAAAACCAAGCAAAGTGATCTGTGTTCATGTAACAACACTCTGTTCTCAGCAACAATATTTTTGTTAAAAGTAAGGTCTCAATTAAAAGGAAATAAATTGAGAGCAAAGTGTACCAATAGACAGGTAATGGACTGCAACCTTTAGGCCTTCATTCTTCTTTCAAAAAGGTGCCAGTTCTGCGTGTCAATTACAAAACATGAGAAACTTACCTTGGAAGTAAAAGTTTCCACCATTGCTAAATAATGAAAGACAGGATGTTAGAATGGGAAATGAGAAACACTGAACCTCTGGGTTTCCCCAGGAGAAATCATTCTCCTTGAAATGTGATCACGGTTAACATCTCCTCCACTGCCCTGTAAGTAAGGAGAGAAGACAAAGGACTCCTCTATGATTCAATGTGAATCAAGCAAAAGCCATTTATTGTGCTTCTAAACATTGTTTATATTTACTTCTTATCTTGGTCTACACAGTCACGCATTGCTTCATTGGTAGCTCCAGTTTGTCCACGTCTCTTGATTGGCTCTGCTTTGTCCATGAGGCAAACACGCATCTTTTTCTTAATCTAATTGGTAGATGCTGTGTCATTTTACTCAGGCTGACACCCCTATGTTTTTCAGCAACTTTTCTACTTCTTTTTTCTAGCAACATCAGCTTTTTTATCCACAAAAATGACCTCGTTCCTTAGTTCTAGAAAGTTAGGCCAGTTCACTTAGTACATGGCCACTGTCCTGTAAATATGATCCTACCCTGTAGCATCTAAAGATGCTACCTCAATACAGGTAAGATTACTTGTATTCACCTTTAATTTTGTAAGCTAAGATCTTTGGCATACTTTTGAATAACAAGAAAACTAACAAAAAACCCAGTGCACTACTTTCCTGAAGGCCAGACATGAAAGGGGTGAACTTATGATTCTAGACTTTTAATATTGCTTTTTCCTAAGCAACAGGAAATAGTGCTAAATTGTACTTCTCAGTATTTCTCTAGAATGTAAAACCATTGGTGTAATATTTATAAATTACTGGCAAAATTATTAACTTGGTCTTTCCAAGTGAAAATATGAACAATCTAAAGTAATTTTCCTCAATTTCTTCTAAAGAGTATTTACACTGTTTGGCTTTAGACAATTAGTTTGGATGCTTTAAATCAACCCTATAGATATTTAACTCTTTTCATGGACTGCAGAATCAAAATACTGCCATGTTAGGTGTGTTATGTCTAAACCTCATGCTGTATGAGGCCTTTTCTTCAGAATCTACCAGCAGTGTACCCCAAGAATTCTGTCTGTTTTTTATTTAGTAGATTTAAATCCAAAATTCAGATGACCACAACAACCAGGACACATAGCATCTATTTGAGATACAGACGTCAATGAGGATTTGGAGCCTGACCCTAAGAGGTGGGTGGACCTACTCTGCCATTATGATTTGGGACCTGTTCTGAACCCATTTCACAGCCCACAGTGGATTTTTTGTTCTTCAGTCATCTCAAGCTTGGTGCCACTGGAGAGGCTTGTGGTATGCACCTTCTGTAACCCACCAGGAAAATGTCTCCAAGGGTACCATTTGGTGAGACTCAAAATAATTAGTTTCATTTTCTGTTTGCACTTGCACTGCAGGTGCTGGAAGAATGGTAGCACAACTTACCTATGATTGAGACTGGCCATCAGCACTTGCTTGGCAAGTGCTCTTACTATAGACAGTAATAAGTTGCCTTTCAACCAATTACTATAGTCTTGTTATTGGAGATCAGTTGATAAAAATGTGTATGTAGCATGTTCATATGGAAAGTGCAGTATTCCTTTTTTAATGACTATAAGTGAAACTATTTTGTGTGTGTGCCTGATTTAGTTCATTGATTATTCTTATAATGTGCTTTACTGTGTTTCCATTATGTTGTTTTTAAAGAAAGAAAAATACCCCCCTTTTTCATGATTTACAATTTCATCTTTTGCTTAGAAGCTGCTGCTGCTGTTGGAGTACACAAGTCCTAGGCAACAACTGTTACAGATCATCCTCAAATGAATGAAACTTGGGACTGTGCAAGGTGTATCTTGCAACAGCAGGTATACCTGCTAGGTCACTCCTCAACAAAGTCCTCATTTATTTGTATTTACTCAATACAAGTAACATTTTTGCACAAGATGTCTCAATATTTGCTGTATATATTATGAAAAGCTTTTGCCAAACACATCTATTCCATCACATTATCAAGTTGCTCCCCTCTCAGTCAAAAATGATGACATTTCCAACTTAAACATCACATAGTTGAGGGTCTCCTCCTGGGAGGAAGCAGACACTTTGTCCATGGATTGTCCAGGAGTAATTGCAATTAATACTGCTGCCATGAAAAAGGCCATAATTAAGCAACAAAGTCAGAATTCCATTAAAATAATTGCAGAACCTCACTCCTTTTATAGTGGTGTTGTGACAATTCTGGTATAGGAAATATATCCAATATAATCTGAGTATGTAATTTTATTTTGTAAAGACTAATTTCAAAGAAGAAAATCAGAACTTCTTCCCCCCAGTCTTCTCCTAAGCTTCATCTTATGATATTTCCTGCATTGTGTTCATACCTAGATTTTATTATTTCTGTATTTAGATCTATTTCTTTGTTCTTATTCATGGGTGGCAATGGAAGATCAAAAGGTGAATATTTTGAAATACTCATTTTTCTCACTGCTGACAAGTGGAATCTTTAGCAGACAGCAGTATGATGTAAATTTCACGAGCCAGATTGTCCCATCAGAGTAGTTTGAATCTAGCCTAATCTAAGCTAAGCTAAAGCATCCCACATAGCTTCATTTGTTCTCTACTGGAAGAAAACCTTAGTGCTTACAAGGACAGTCAATGTACAATATGCTGCAAAAAAAAAATCAACATGGTTATTATAATGGTTAATATAATTGTTAGTGTAATGGAATCTCTGAGCATGACACCATAACTAAAGACATTAAAACATTTATGAAGTGGAGGTAGTTCTTCATCTATCCATAATTTTCTGACCCAATTTGTTCCCAGACACTTGAGTGCTGTACAGAGAGGGGAGGAAAGAAAGAAGGAAAATAATGTCATGTATCTTGATCAACTTTTATTTTTCTTATATATATATGAGTGTATATTTTCTTAGCTATAGAATATCAACTCTGCAAATTCTGGATGGAAAAATGATTTCCCATTTTTATTTAGTTCCCATGCAATGACATTCACTGTATAAGGTTTGGAGCTGAGACCAAAACATTCAGGAATTCTGGAAGGACCAGAAAGGTAGATGGAGAAAATCCTTTCCAGCAACATCTCCGTGACATGTTTTTCTGCCATTATGTAGAATGTTCAGTCCCTGAGAACAGAGAATAGTACATACAGTGCAATGATATCACACTGGGTACTTTAGATGAAAGAAAAAAGAAGATATTTTCAGCACTGTCATCCTTGTTATGAACCACTTCCATGAAAAAGGAATCAGGATAAACCAACAAAAAAGGGAATTACTAAGTTTCACAGGAAGTCTGTGTATGTTTTTAATCTTATTTCTTCCGTTTCAGAAAACCACATAATTGTAGTTCTTCATGTATCTATAAAACTACATGGTTGTCTTTTAAAAAATCATTTTGAAATTGAATCTTCCTTTTCATTGGAAATATCAATTCTGCTGCTCACTATGCAATTGTCATGGTTAAGTGACAGAAGGAATTATCTGGAAAAATTGAGTGATTCTTTGCTTCAGCTTACAGTGAACCTTTGCTATTGAAAATCTAGATTTTATCTTCCTGAAAAAAATCACATTTTTCTACCACAGGCAATCTAGAAATGGAGCTCCTGCATCTACCCTGGCTGAACACTTCCATTACACAACCAATGGCTTAGATTTGATTTGCTAAGCTTCTCTGCAGTTACATTTTATTTTCCTTTAAATCTTTTCTTTATCCAGCTGGTGTACATATGATATTAAATTAATATAGAAAATTATGTTGCTATCTCTGCTATTTTGTATATATATGTCCAAAAAAAAGTAATGCATGACAACTCTAACAAAAGACCCTGAAAAAACTGTGTTTCTCCAGCTAAGTTCTCCTGGTCCCTGGCATTTTGTGGGCATGCACTACTCCTTTTAGGTGGTATTTGAAAAAGGAAATAAAAATCTACGTTATACATTTGTGAGGCAAACAGGCAACTCTTTCCTTCCAAGAAGATTCATAATTATTCCAGATTACGTGTTTCCTACTTCACTTTATTCTCTGATCAAAATACCCCTCATCTGTCGCCTTCTGATGCAAGGCGAGGTGACCTGGTTCTGAGGAAACGGCACGGCGACCCAAACTCTCCAGGGTCACTCGGGCCAAGAACACACACAGACACCAGTATGGTGGACGGTTCAAGACCTTTATTGTCCCGTTTCGTCGGGTTTTATACCGGGAAAGTTTTTTCCCTACGTCAGGGGGCTTTACTTTACTGTAATTGGTTAGTAAGGAGTAGAAAGTTACTAATGTTAGGGGGGACTACATTCTTGGGTGATCCCTTATCACTAGAAGTTAGGGGGAGAGGAGCTCTACTGCTTTCCGTAACATCGCGAGACTTTCCGAACGCCTGACCCTATTCTACTACATCTCCCCCCCCTTTTTCACAAATGAACGAAGTAGTCATATACATAGGTACTGAGATGAGGCATAGGGTTGTTGACAGAAAAAGGGGTTCGGTGAACCTGGGTAGAAAATCTTGTGACTGGCAGTGTTCTCTGGTCGAATTCACAGCAGTGAATTGCCGGCCTATGAACAGGATGTTGGCCCATTCTAGGCGGGTCTGAATGAATGAGATCAGTTTGTTCAGCAGGCATGGTCCGAAGGTGACAGCTAAAAGTAGCATTGCCAATGGACCTGTTACGGTAGAAAGTAGGGTGGTTAGCCACGTTGATCGATTGAACCAGGACTCGAACCAACCCTGTTGGGCTTCCCTGTCTCTCTGTCTCTGAGCCAGTCTGTTTCGGAGTTCTGCCATGGAGTCTCTCGCGACTCCCATGTGGTCTGCATAGAAGCAGCACTCCTCTTTCAAGGCGGCACACAGGCCCCCTTGCTGCATGAACAGGAGGTCTAGTCCTCGCCTGTTCTGCAAGACCACTTCTGAGAGTGAGGAGACTGACTTCTCTAAAAAGGAGATGGATTTCTCGATCCTCTGCGGGTCCTCGTCAATTGTTGTCTGCAGCTGTGACAGTCCTTGGTGCTGGGTCGCTAGGGCTGAGACTCCTGCGGCCGTTCCTGCTGCTCCTGGGCCCAGCAGCATTGCGACAGCTACACCTGTTGCTATTTCTCTTTTGTGGAGCCGGCTGGGCTCCTCGAAATGGCGATACACCTCTTCATCTGCGCGGCACAGGGCCCTAGGAACAATCAGAACTTGGACACAAAAGTCGTTAGAGTCATTGAATTTGGCAAGGAACACACAGGGACTCACTCCAGATCGCTGGCAAACCCACATCCCAGGTGCGGATGGGGTTGTCATAACTTCATGGGCCCTTAATCCCTCAGCCTGGGCCTGGGGGCTGATCGTAGTGGGGTCTTTACCCATCAATCTCTGTATACTAGAGCCGTGTAGTGGATGATCAGGTCCCGTTATCTGGGCTAGCTCCTTTGTGCATTGATCCTCCCACTCTTGTTCAAAAACAATCATTCCTGCCCCATCGAAAATCATCCTACACGTCTGTTTGATGTCAAAGGGAAGCATGTCATGCCCCCCAAAAACCCCGTCTATGAGTGTGTTAACCACGGCAGAATTAATTCCCTTGTCTGCAATCGCTTTAACAATTGCCTGCACATCTTTTGGATTCACTGGAGAATAGGTCCTTCTTTGGTTCTCGCCTGTCCCCCCCACACGGACAGGGAACACTAACTTAGCTGAAGGGGTGTACTCGGTGCAGGCTATCTTTATTTTTCGCCAATCTGTAAGCGGGGTCCGGTCTTTCTCCGATGACCCCTTCACCCATGCGGGAGCGCTGTGACTGGAGACTTTATATGCTGCTGTTCTCCCTTTGTTAAGGCTAGTATCCGAACCGGAGCTCCCCAACTCCCTCTCGGACTCGTCCCGGCTCGGGTTTGAGTCGGAGTCAGATGTGGATTGGCCGAGCACTTCCGGGCTGCTCTGCCTCTTTCTCGGGCTCCGACCCCGCCCCCACCTGCGGAGGGCGGACTGTTCCCTCCCCCTGGGGTCCCCCCGCCTCCTGCTGGGGGAGGTCCTTGCCTTATGTGGGCTTAATTTGAATAGAGCGCTCTGGTTGGTCTCACCCTCCACCGCGGGGAACGCCCCCCCTCCCCGCTCTCCCGCGCATGCGATGTTAGGCGCGCTGACTCCATTTCTGCCCTTTTCCCCCTCTTCTCTTCCGCCCTGACCATGCGGTCGGTCGCCATTTTCGAGCCCATACGGCGGCGGAGAGATCGTATCGATCCGGGCGGTTTCTGACCGTCCCGCTGCCTCCCGCGCCTCCTCTGCCAGCCCCCCCCAAAAACACTGCGCCCGTTGCTCTGCCTCCTGCGTCGGGTCGGCAATCGGCGGGGGGGAGACAGGTAGAGGGGCCGCGGTTTTGTCGAGGGGCTCCGGGGGGGGACTGGGATCCGGCGGGCTCCACGGGGGGGTTGGGGGGTCTCCCGGGGGTTCTGGGCTGGGGTTCGGGGGGAGGTGGGACGCGCCTAGCCCCCGCACATCCCCGTCTGCAATCTGATCACTTTCCGGGGTGGTCTGTGTCGCTGCCCCCACCCCTAGCTGCGGAGTAGCTATTAAGCAGCTTCTGGCAGCTTTCCAGGTTTCTTGTTCTTCTCGAGCTTTTTGCAGAGCCCGGATGACTCTGCCCCACGATTTTAGGGCTTTCCCCGAGCCCGAAGATATGGTCTCCTCGGCCAGGGTTTTCGTACAATTATCCCACACCTCCGGGTGTAAAATATCCCCGGGGCTCTCTATAGCCCCTAGCTTAATCAGTCTCGACAATGCGAGAGTCGTATCTTTAAGCTTACAATCAATTCCCCATCGTGTGCACACTTCACTTACGACCTTTGTTATAGCTTCCATGATTCGAGGGCGTCCCCTCCGCTGCACAAGGCCAGCTGTGCAGCCGCCGTTCTCTGTCCAGGCGATCCCCGTTCCCCGGGCACTGGTTCGATCCCGGGTTTCCGGCACCACTTGTCGCCTTCTGATGCAAGGCGAGGTGACCTGGTTCTGAGGAAACGGCACGGCGACCCAAACTCTCCAGGGTCACTCGGGCCAAGAACACACACAGACACCAGTATGGTGGACGGTTCAAGACCTTTATTGTCCCGTTTCGTCGGGTTTTATACCGGGAAAGTTTTTTCCCTACGTCAGGGGGCTTTACTTTACTGTAATTGGTTAGTAAGGAGTAGAAAGTTACTAATGTTAGGGGGGACTACATTCTTGGGTGATCCCTTATCACTAGAAGTTAGGGGGAGAGGAGCTCTACTGCTTTCCGTAACATCACGAGACTTTCCGAACGCCTGACCCTATTCTACTACACTCATCTTGCTGGATTAAATTTCAGAGATGTGTTTACTTACCTGTGTAGTAATATCACTTTGCTTCATGAGCTCAATAGGAATGGAAACACTGATCCCTGAAGTGAGAGGAGAGATGTAGATGTGCTGGAGATGGGAACAACATGCATTCCCAACTTTTGGACTGCATCTGGAGCTAAATGGTCCTTATTGTTTTCTTCAGCATGGCCAACTGATGTTAACTGTTTCCAGCAATTATCCCATGGCAGCAGGGTTCATCCCCTGGTCTGCACATGGCCAGGGAATGCAAGGTGATCTCTGTGCCAGACTTGATCTGGGATTTAGTGGAAGATTACAATGTGTGATCTATCCATATTGATCATATTCATATAGATTTTAACTAAGAGCCTGATTTGTGATATGCCTGACTCTCATGATTTGGCTGGCTTTGGACAATATTTCAGGCACTGTAGAAAGAAGTGCAATTCTGGAAACCAAGTGACTGTATGAAAATAAGAACTTTTGAAAGTACCAGAACAGACAACCTTTTTTGATCTAAAAAAAGGGTTTCTAGTTGTTATGGCTGCAAGGAAGAGCTGGATAATGTACTCAGATACAGTCTAGTAGCTTGAACTCTAGATAGAAAAGAAATTGAATTATATTTTTAATTCTAAATTAATCTTTAAAATAAGATCTGATAATAAGGAATTAAGAGAGAACTGATTCCTGAATTTCAAAGTATCCATTACCACTATTGGCATGTTTTCTCCACTCCACAATTTCCCAGAGACTACAAGATGATTTGAAGAACCACTGCAGACTTTCAATAAAAACTTCTCCAGTCAGTGAAGAAAGATGACCCAGCTTTAAGTGTGTCCTTGCTCTGAAGCACCTCCCACGTCCAGGGCACAGTCAAAACCAACAGAGGCCATATAACAAACAAAGAAAAAACAATAAATAAATAAATAAGTAATCACACACACACACCCCCATATAATTCTGAAAAGAGTGGGAAAACCCAATATTTCAGATTGGGTTTACTTGTTTTAAAGCACTTCTACACACGTATTGTCATGGATGAACCAGCAGAAGACAGAGATATCTTAATAGCCTCCAGAGAGAGGATGGTATTGACTCTTAAGAATGTCGCAGGCATCTTTTCATGAAAATCCTTTCCTTAGGATTTTTACCTCCTGAGAAGCTGAGAGGCTTCAGGAACAAAATGTAGACAATAGTTATCTCCTGCTGTGGAATGCAACAGGTGGATCTTTGATTGGCCCATCTTGGATGTTTTTAATTAATGGCCAATCACAGCCCAGCTGGCTTGGACAGAGAGTCTGGGACAGCTGCCTTTGTTATCATTCTTTCTTTTTTATTTTTAGCCTAGCCTTCTGATGAAACTTTTTCTTCTATTCTTTTAGTATAGTTTTAATGTAATATATATCATAAAACAATAAATCAAGCCTTCTGAAATATGAAGTCAGATCTCCGTCTCTTCCTTCAACATAAGACCCCTATGAACACCATCACATAAGAATTAAGTGCAGGGAACGGGACCTCCTTTTCCTGATTGCCTGGCCTGACCCACAAAGTTTCAGGAGGCTTGCCAAGGCTGTGCTGTAGGTAAGGACAACTAGACTGAACAGAACATGAGCAGTCTCCATGACACAAAATTACATCTAGATTTCTTATAACTGGGGAAAAACTGAACTTCATCACCCACAGCACCAGATCAAATAAGAGCATGTAGCCATGCTAGCCATGTAGCTCTCATCAGAGAGCTGAAATTGCCCTACAGAAAAGGTAAGAAGGACTGTGATTTTTGTATCCTCAGTATCACTATTGATGATCCTCAAGGACTAGACCCTTCTGTCATGGTTTGACAGTGGCACAATGCCCATGCCCCCATGAAAATACCCTCTCCCTGGTTTCTGCTGTGAGATGTGACCCGGAATAAGCAAAGCAGCCTCTCACTTAGAAATAAAGAAGACTTTATTAACTAAAATACAAGAGAGGGGGAAAAAAAGAAACACACGGAAAATGAAAACTTCACAAATACATCTCCTCCTCCCCAACTCTCCAATACAATACATTCCCCAAATCACCAACTCTCGGTCCGGCACCACCCTTCAAACAATCAATCTTCAGTTCATGAAGAGAAGAGGAGTCCTTCTTGTGCCATGGGTTTCCTGTCGCACGTGGCACTGCCCAGAGATCATTTGCCATCGTGACATCTTCCTTCCCTGCCCAGTGCTCTCACCACTGTGCATGGACCAGGGCTGCTTCTAGGGTTCCTCTTTTAAGGATGCCTTGTCTCATTCCAAAAAGGCACAGTTTCAACTTCGGGACATCTGTCCCCCCCACATTTTTTGCACCCCCTGGGGCCAAGGGGTACCCACACTGAACCCTCCTGGTGCTGAGGTCCTGCCTCCCCCTGGAATGCAGTCTCTGTATCACAAGGAAACAGCCCATGGCTATACAAAAAAAGAGTCCAGCAAAAATGCCCCTCCATCTTCTCCATTCCTCCAACATCTCTCTCTCGGCCTAGACCTTCATCACTTGCCCATTTCCTTCTTCATTCTCTACTCTTATCTCTCTTCTAGGAAGGGTTAATGTTCTGCAAAGTTTTCATTGTCCACAAAGGGTTAAAAGCTCCTGCAAGTGGCAGGACACAGGTCGGCTGTGCCAGCAGCACATGAGTCTCTGTCTCCCAGAAAGGGGGGGCGCGGGGATACCTCTCAGTAGTTCTTCGATGCTTCCACCCTTGGTCCCCTCAGGGTCAGGCCCACCTCTCCCCGGCCGCGTGGCTCTCCCCTGCCCGGCCCAGTAGTGGAGAGCTGGCCAGGGGAGATCTGACCGGCTTCCCTCTCCGGAAATCCAAAGGGAACCTCCCAGCGCGGAGCCCTGCCTTTAACCCTGTGTTCTCGGAGGCGGATCCAATGTCCCAATGGCCAAACCAGGTGCCAATATTAAAATCTGAGCACCCATTGGCCTGACCACAGTATCCCAGAAATCCCATTGCCTGTCAAACCACCACACCTTCACGAGAGAAGCGGTGGATGTCCTGGCTTTTCAGGACATGGGGAACTGTGGGAATCCTTAAAATCAGAAGGTTTTGGGAAAGCTGCAGAAGGCAGGCTTCAGAGACAGCAGAATTGCAATTAGAGCTAAGCAGTAGCCATAAGATTTGTCAGCAGAAAAATTATATACAAATTAGAAAAATAAGGACAAATAGAACAATGGTCTTAGTATTAACGCTTGTCTAGAATAACTCCCTAAGCTACAGAAGAGTATTTCTAGTGAGATATTAGGAAGTTTTAAGCTTAATAATGGAGCTCTCTGCATTTTGTTTTAAGACTTACAAGTAGATATTGTGTTTGAAATAAGCAAGCATTGTTTTAACCAAAGGTAGGTGTGCTTATAGTGGTTGGATGGAACTACTGTCAATATGCTTTTGCTTTGTATGATTAGTCAAAAAAACTTAGTAAGTTGTAACATTAAGATCTTTGTCTGCTGCGGGGATGTGAGCTGCTGGCATCTTCCCATTGTCAAAACCATCTAATGAGACTGATGCTAGAAAATAAAACAGCTTGAGACACATTTGTCAGCAGTCCCATCCCGTTCGTGATTTGTACATAGCCCCCCCGGCCAGCTGTGATAACATATTTTAAGAAGAGAAAAGAATTATTGTGCAGTTATAAATATGCTGAGATAAGAGCAGAGTAAGAATATATGAGCGGAAAAACTCTGGAGACACCAAGGTCTGTGAAGAAGGAGGGGGAGGAGGAACTCCAAGCACTGGAGCTGGGATTCCTCTGCAGCCCATTGTGCAGCCCATGGTGAAGCAGCTGTGCCCCTGCAGTCCATGGAGATCCACCTGCAGCTGGTGGAGGAGCCCCACATTGGAGCAGGTGGATGCCTGAGAGTTGGCTGTGAAGGCCTCTGGAAGGCCTGTGCTGGTGCAGATTCCTGGCAAGGACATGCAGACCTGTGGAGAGAGGTTCCCACACTGGAGCAGGTTTCCTGGTAGGACCTCTAATCGCATGGGGAACCCAAGCTGGGGCAGGCTGTGTTTGCAGGACTGCACACTGTGGAAAGGGACCCACATTGGAGCAGTTCATGAAGACCTCCTGT
Source organism: Melospiza melodia melodia (assembly GCF_035770615.1). Taxonomy (NCBI): domain Eukaryota; kingdom Metazoa; phylum Chordata; class Aves; order Passeriformes; family Passerellidae; genus Melospiza; species Melospiza melodia. The sequence continues at coordinate 20,152,787 of NC_086226.1, read as the reverse complement.
GGAAAGGACCCCATGCTGGTGCAGGGAAATGACTCCTCTCCCTGACCAGTGGCAGAAACAACCTAGGATGAGATGAACATAACCCCCATTGCTGTCTCCCTGTGCCACTAGCGGGGGTGGAAGTGAGACCTGGAAGGACAAAAGGGTTGGGGGAAAGGTGATTTTAAGATTTGCTTTACTTCTCATTTCATGTTCTGATTTTGATTGGTAATTAATTCAGTTAATATCCCCAAGTCAAGTCCATGACAATAATCTGTATGTGAATCTCTCCCTGTCCTTAGCTCAAGTCAGGAACACATTGTTTTGTTTTTCCTCTCTCCTGTCCACTTGGAGAGGGGAGCCTAGAGTTGTTTTGGTGGGTATCTGGCATCCAGCCTGGGTCGGCCTACCACACCAAGGCAATTACACCCTCAAAAACAAAAAAAGAAAATCTCCACTTGTGAGTTTTACTTTGTAATGGACTTCAGGTCCAACTTCCAGTGAAAGATACTAAACTTGAAACTATAGCTCCAGTTTTAGCATAATTCTTCTGTGGGTAGTTAGATATCTCAACAACATGTGCCCAAATTACTTCCCCATGTCATAATTCAAAAACATGCCTTTCCTCTGACTTTGCTTTATCTGTGATTAAAAAAGAGCTTTTCACTCTAACACAGAGTATCAAATATTTTAGTTAAGCATCTGGTTACTTTCTTAACAACAGTCTATTGTAGGTAATTCTCAACACAGACATGGTTCAATCACCTTCCCCCACTTCCCCTTTTTAAAAATCTAAAGAACAGTAAATATTTGGAAAAATAAAGAACTATGCACAAACTGAAGAGAAGGAGAGGAACCAACAACAAAAAACTAAATATATTTCATGTAATTAACAAAGTTATCCTCCTGAAAAGTTTTTAACTAGCTAAAGATAAATGTTTCCTCTGAAATACCATTTTTATTTTTGACAGAATAGTAATTCTTTACCAGTAAAACAGAAAATAGTACTCAATCTCAATCATCTGTTGTTTTCTGACCAAAAAGTTAAGAATATAAGTTGCTTTTTCACCTTCATGATCATTCATAATATCTCTAAAATAAGTTCATATGAACTATGACAAGAAGAAGAAAATATAAACAATTTATAAGATTGTGGAAATAACAAAGATTACCCCATTCAGACAAATTTCAATTAAAATCTTTTTGGATAGAAAGGGAAATTGTCGTTTCTGTATATTTTGTCGTTCTGTATATTTGCATAATAGAGAAATGCTGTTATACCAAGAAAAAAGTCGTAGTTCATATGTAATAAACAATTTATTTTTAAAAGTTTAATAATTCAGCAAAAAGTACACAAAGCTTTCAATTTTTCAACTAAAACTTTCACCCAGAAGCAATTATGTTAAAAGAGGTACAGAGACATCACTGTATACCCTGGCATGTATAGATTACCTTGCAAAAAATTGAGTTGTCTATGGTGTAGGTGATACCTCAATTGCTTTCTTTTTGTTTTAACAACTACTTGGAGGATGGTGAAAAAAAGTTTAAAAATACCCTCTTCTACACAGCTCAATGAGTTATTGCAAATTGAACATTATTTAAAGAATTTATCAAAAGCATGAAAAAGATTTCAAGATTTTTTTCATTTTGACTTCATATATTTTCATGGGGAAATATTGTTGGAAAAGAAATGAAATTTAGCAAAATATTTAATTATAGTGAGTTGTGTGTGAACTGGTTTGTTAAAAAGCAGTTTTGTAGCCGTTGAAAAGTGTGTTGAGTTTTGTGTGTAACCTAGCAGGTAGTCTTAGGGATTTAATAAATAATTAAACTAGTGCAAGAAAGTAAGAATGCTAACCTGTCTAGAGGCAGCATACAATGCTCTTAGAATAAGATAAGCAGAGGATTAATGATCTTGTTTGTGAACCAAGGAATGTATCACAAGAGGTCTGTGACCAGGCAAGGGGAACGGGGAACTGTTTCTTGGAGGCTAGGCAAGGGGAACGGGAAACTGTTCCTTGGAGACTTTGTTGTGAATCGCATGTATAAGAGGGAAGCATCCATACATGAATTTGGGGGCTCGGACTTTAGGGACGTGAGTCCCCCAGTTCCCCGGGCCCTTAATAAAGCACCCACAAAACTTATCCGAGTTTTGTGTCATTTATCAATCGGGCAACAGTTTTCTGGCGACCGCAGCAGGACTCCAAGGGCTGCTGGGGCGGTTCGCATCCCGATCCACTCCAAGCCGGCACCGAGCACTTCTCGGGGAGTCATCGGTCGTGCCCGACCCCCCGCGCCTGTCGGACAAACTGCATTAAGGTAAGCCCGAAGGTGCTTTATATTGGAAAAAGGTGATAATTGGATTTGGATTTGGTGGTTGGTAAAAAAGCCTAGGCTCCGGCCATAAGACGTCTAAGGACGCAGGACCGGAACTCGCCTCCTGTTTGTTTTAGGGAAGGACGGCGAGAAGGTATATTGGTTTAAGGTATATTGGTTTATTGGGATTAATAGTGGAATTAAACGTTGTAATATGATGTCTATTAAAACTTTTAAAACCTTAGTGCAAGCCAATGGTAAAATACCTGGAAATACACCATTAGGTTGTATATTGAAACGGTGGAAAAGTGAGGGGTATTATCAAGAATTGGATAAAAGTAAAATGATAGATTATTGTAATCATTGGTGGCCTGAATATGAGATTGGGGAAGCGGGATGGCCGGTGAATGGTACACTGGAATTGGGAATAATGGAATCTTTGATGCAATTTTTAAGGAGGAATGAGAAATGGGATGAAATACCATATTTGGATTTGTTTTTCGTTTTATATCGGAAAGAGGAATGGCAAAAGGAATGTGGTATTTTGGTTTTAGAAGTGAATGATGAAAGGGAGTGTGTGGGATGTAAAGAAAGAAAGGAGCGTAATTTGTATCCTTCAGTCGAGGAAGATTTGTCTTATTGTATAGCACCTCCGAGGGTTCCGGTTGCTCCTAATGTGCCCCCTGCTCCCTCTGCGGATATAGCTATAAAAACGGGATCTAGTGAGAGTGATAGTGATGGTGGTGATGGTGAAAAGAATGAGAGTGTTAAAAGAACTCCGTTAGCAGGGCGGACTCGCAAGGGAAGGAAGGGGCAGAAGGGGCCACATTTAATTGCGCCATTGAGGGAAGCTGTGGGACCACAGGGAGAAAGAATACTTATAATGGTGCCTTTCTCCCCCGGGGATTTAGTAATATGGAAGCAATCAGCAGGGAGTTATCGGGAGGATCCTGAAAGGGTGGCAAGGGTGGTTAAAATGGTAATAAAGACTCAGAATCCGGACTGGAATGATTTACAGGTATTATTAGATACTATAATGGATTCCACGGAAAAGGAAATGGTTATTAGAGCCGCTAGAGAAAAGGCTCGTGAGGAAATTCGGTTGAGACAACTAAATGAGACAGTTGATGAATTGGTACCAAGTGAGGAACCTAAGTGGGACCCAAAGTCCACGGGAGGAATAAGGGCTGTAAAACGATATCAGGAATTGTTGGTGGAAGGAATTAGGACAGGAATACCTAAGACTATGAACTGGTCTAAGTTGTATTCGGTCAAGCAGGACAAGAATGAGTCTCCGTCTGCCTTTTTAGAGCGATTAAAAGACATGGCTCGGAAGTTTACTAATTTAGATGTAGAAGATCAATCAGGAAAACTTCAATTGGCATTGTTGTTTATGGGGCAATCACAAGAGGATATTAGGAAAAAGTTACAAAAGCTGGAAGGAGAGGATACTAGAAGTTTGGATAAAATGCTGGAGGTAGCATGGAAGGTATACAACAACAGGGAAAAAGAAACTGCAAAAAGACAACAAGCTAGTATTCTGGCTGTAATGCAACAGACAGGGGCAGGAGGAAGACCCATTAGGGGTCGAGGTCGGGGAGGAGCTAATCACGGACAGAGGGGGTTGCCAAGAGGACGGGGAGGATTTGGGTTTGCACCTAACATGGGGAGGTTGGATCCAAACCAGTGTGCGTTTTGCCAACAATTGGGACACTGGAAAAATGAATGCCCGGTTAGAGGAGGTATGGGCATGGGAAACATGGGATTAAGGACAGCCCCAGTGGGAAATGCCCCTGTGGGAGGATTCACGGGAGGACCAGCAGAAGTCGCTCAAGCACTAGTTTTGGGAAACTATCAGAATCAAAGCTGACTAGAAAAGGATTTAAGGGTAGTTTTAGAAATAGATGGAAAGGATCAAGAATTTATGGTAGACACTGGAGCTACTTATTCTGTCCTCAATAGACGATTGGGACCTTTGAGTGACACAACGGTACAGGTGGTGGGGGCAACAGGGAAACTAGAGGAACAACCATTTTTACAACCTTTAAATCTTAGGTTTGGGGGGAAGGAATTAGATCACCAATTTTTGTATATGCCAAACTGCCCCACTCCCCTTCTTGGCAGAGATCTGTTGTCCCAACTTAATGTGAAAATAATATTTGAAGGGGGAAGGGTGAAATTGGAAATACCTGAGGAACAAATAGCAGGCATTTTTGTAATCAAGGAAGTGGATGCCTCTCCTATTCCAGAAGAAATTGAGCAGGCTGTAGTACCCTGGGTATGGGAGTCAGGGGTCCCCGGAAAATCTAAAGCTGTGCAGCCAGTAAAAGTGGAACTAAAGGAAGGGGCCCGACCAGTGAGGATAAAGCAATACCCGTTGAAGCTTGAGGCAAGGAGGGGAGTAGCCCCGTTAATTAAACAATTTTTGGCTCAAGGAATATTACAGGAATGTGAATCGGAGTATAATACTCCAATTTTTCCAGTAAAGAAACCTAATGGTAAGTACCGTTTGGTACAGGACTTAAGGGCTATTAATGAAATAGTGAAAGACATACATCCAGTTGTTGCTAATCCTTATACTTCGTTAACATCTGTATCAGAGGAGTTTAAATGGTTCTCAGTGATTGACCTTAAAGATGCCTTCTTCTGCATCCCACTGGCAGTAGAGAGTAGGAAATATTTTGCCTTCGAGTGGGAGAGTCCTGATTTTGGGAGAAAGAAGCAGCTTATGTGGACGAGACTCCCACAGGGATTTAAATGCTCCCCTACTATTTTTGGAAACCAACTGGCCAAGGAGCTGGAGGAATGGAAGATAACCCAGGTAACAATATCCCCATCCTTGTATGTAGTCCTGCAGTACGTGGACGACATTTTTCTGGCTACTAAGGAAAGGGAAATGTGCGTGGAATTAACAATTAAATTACTCAACATGCTTGGCCAAGCAGGGTATCGGGTTTCTAAGGAAAAAGCTCAATTGGTCAAAAATAGCCTTATTTACCTCGGTTGTGAGATCACACAAGGGCAGAGACGTTTGGGAGTAAACCGAATAGAGGCAATATGTGCTATTCCTTTGCCTCGTAACCATCAGGAATTGAGATCTTTTCTAGGAATGGTGGGATGGTGTCGACGGTGGATCATGAATTTCGGTCTCCTAGCCAAGTCACTATATGAGGCCTTGAAGCAGCATCGGTTGGAGTGGACGACACAGCAAAAGAAGGCCTTCCAGGAATTGAAGCAGGCACTAAAGGAGGCCCCAGCCCTAGGACTCCCTGACGTGACCAAGGAATTCCAGTTGTACGTGAATGAGAGGCAAAAACTGGCATTGGGGGTCCTCACCCAGAAGGTGGGATCCTGGAAGAGGCCAGTAGGATACTTCTCTAAACAACTGGATTCGGTAAGTTCCGGGTGGCCCTCGTGTTTACGAGCCGTGGCGGCAACAATAATTCTTATTCAAGAGGCCCGGAAATTGACTTTGGGGGCAAAAATGAAAGTGTTTGTTCCCCATATGGTCATGGCCGTTTTGGAGCAAAAGGGGGGTCACTGGCTATCATCCAGTCGAATGTTGCAATACCAGGCCATCCTGAGAGAACAGGATGATATTGAAATAAGGACTACTAATCATGTTAATCCAGCAGAGTTTTTACACAGTGACCAGGAAGCTGGGGGACTGGTGCATGATTGCGTAGAGGTAATTGAACAAGTATATGCCAGCAGACCCGACCTAAAGGATGAACCATTGGAAGAACCTGAATGGGAACTATACACTGATGGATCCAGTTTTGTCGAGAATGGGACTCGCTATGCCGGGTATGCAGTGGTAACATTGGATCGGGTAATAGAGGCAAAGGCTTTGTTACCTGGAACTTCGGCCCAGAAGGCAGAGGTGATTGGACTCGCCAGAGCCCTGTATTTGAGCAAGGACAAAAGGGTTAATATCTGGACAGATTCTAAATATGCCTTTGGTGTGGTTCATGTACATGGGGCGTTATGGAAGGAAAGGGGGCTTTTGAATTCACAGGGAACCAACATCAAGCACCGGGAAGAAGTGCTACAGCTACTGGATGCGGTACACAGTCCCAAAGCAGTTGCAGTAATGCATGTTAGAGGACATCAGACTGCGGAAGGAGACGTTTACAGAGGAAATCGATTTGCTGATGTTACAGCTCGGCAAGTGGCATGGGAAGTATGGACTCAAATGGCATTGGTACCGGTAAGAACAAATCCGGCTACCCCATACCTGAATCAGGAGCCCAAATATTCAATAGAAGATGGAAAACTAATAAACTTGCTAGGGGCACAGAAGAATCAACTTGGGTGGTACGTTACACCAATGGGACAAATAGTGGTACCTACCCGCATAATGAAATTTATTTTGGAATCAGAACATAATAAATGTCATTGGGGGGCAGAAGTATTGGTAAAATTTTTGAAGAATGAGATAATCTCTAATCAGATGTTAACAATGGCAAAAAGAGTTAATGCAATGTGCCCGGTATGTTTGAAAAATAATCCAGTAGTTAGGAGACAAATACAAATGGGAAAGTTGCAAGTCGGGCCACAACCAGGAGATTACTGGCAAGTTGATTTTTCTGAATTGCCTAGGGCACAGGGATAAAGATACTTGTTAGTGTACGTATGTACGTTCTCAGGGTGGCCGGAAGCTTTTCCATGTAGAACTAATCAGGCTAAGGAGGTGGTAAAAACCTTGTTAAAAGAAATAATACCAAGATTTGGAGTACCTTTAGGATTGTCATCAGATAGGGGTCCACATTTTATAGCCGGGGTAGTGCAAGAATTAGCACGAATGTTAGATATAACCTGGAATTTGCATACCCCCTGGAGACCTCAGTCTAGTGGGCAAGTAGAAAGGATGAATCAAACCCTGAAAGGACAAATCAAAAAGATTTGCCAGGAAGCTAAACTGCACTGGCCTCAAGCTTTGCCTTTGGCCCTACTCAGGATTCGAATTAAACCAAGGGAAAAGGTAGGCGTAAGTCCATGTGAGATATTATATGGCAAACCATATCATGCAACTGTATTAAAAGGGGAGGTACATGTGAGTGGGGACCAGGCGATTGCAGAGTATGTTATGTCACTTAATAAGATCTTGAATTCTTTAAGAAATACATTACAGTGGAATAGACCGCTCACGCTAGAGAATTCTGTCCATGACATCCAGCCTGGGGACCAGGTGTACGTCAAGAAGTGGATCACGGATCCGCTACGGGAATCATGGAGCGGGCCCCACCAGGTGATGATGACGACCTACATGGCGGTGAAGGTCCAGGGGATGGATGCTTGGATCCATTACACCAGGGTAAAGAAGGCACCGTTCCAATGGGAAACCCAGATAGTGTCTCCAACCCGGATGATCTTCCACGCAAAGCCGCCTTCTTAATTATATTACTGCTAGTGATCATGAGACTAGTACCCGTTCAAGGGTCTACTCTAGTACAGGTTGAAGAAACAAAGGTTACAGTCATGGAAGGGATGGATGTTCAATTAACTTGTGTTATCTTTGACAGCCAGAAAGTTGAGGCCGGTGAAGTTATTGCAATATGGCAACGGGGGGCTGAAAGAAGCCGAGGCAAGATAGGAGTCGATTGGGATCAGGATAAACAACAAGGAAACACGGTACTGAATCTTATCAAGGTAACCACAAACGATACGGGAGAATATACATGTTTGGTCAAAATACGGGATAGTTTTGATTACAAAAGAGTGAGTATGAGGGTTTTGCCATGGACAGGGGATCGTGCTGAAAACATAAAGGTTAATCCAGTATCAATGGCAGTGGACATGTGGCATGGGCCACCTCTCAGAATAAATTGTTCCTTCCTAGTAAGATCAAGATATCAAAGGAACCTTTGGGTCAAATGGTGGAAGCAAAATAGGGAACTGACCTGGGACAGAATAGAGGACGGGACCAATTGGTGGGGAAAGGAAGGCAAAGGTTGTGGGTGGTCGAGTGTCACTAATCCTAGAATAGGAAATGCATGGTGGAGGCATGACAGAATGATGTTATCCTTACAGAGACACGGTAGGAGTAGGCGGGAGGTTAATGATACAATAGAACGAAATACTGAGCAGGAAAATTTAGTGGTAGGATTAATCAGAGATTTTGGGATCATGCAGAATGTGACTAAAATAACAGCTTGCCTGCCATTGCCACAGGCTGCAGGTGAACCAATTCCCTGGGGAATAATACCAGTAACCAAAATGCCTGAAACATTCAAGAATGTTTCATGGTCCTGCCAGTCAGTTCCCAAACCAGTAGATGTATGGAGGGATTTGTGTATGACCACTCGGGCTATGACTAGAGAGGAATGTGAAAAGAAATCCAATCATTATGGTTGGATTCAAAATACCAGGAGGTGTTTAATTGCAACCCCAATAGATGAGCCATGCAATACAGTACGAATAAGAACGAAATCCCAACAAAATGAGATGAGTTGTCAGAATGTCACACAGAATTTTGACACCTAGAATAGTTGGAAGACATTATGGGGACCTAGTGTTTTGTAACACTATAATTACCTTGGGGAAGTACAATGGTGCATCCAATGGTCAGGAGTAAAGAATCAGTCACATTATAGGGCCCTTATCACGTCTACATCTTCCCGAGAGTTCAGACCGCAGAAAGAAGATTGGAATTGTACTGAAGTTTCTACATGTGATACACTGGAAGACTGAATTGGATTGGTACCGGTGAAAATGGCATTAAAGTGGGGATGCGAGTGTAGGGGGTATGATCACACGGTTAGCAGAGAGTCCATAGATGGACCTATAGATTGCAGATATACTACTGTGCATAGCCCTGGAAATCTAGTCTGGGTGTTGGGACACGGACAGTGGACCACACATTTACCTCTAGATGGATCAGTAACACAAATCACCCTAGGGGTTCCCACATTGTGTCCATACTGGAAACAGAATAGATTGATCCAAAGGAAAGGACTCAGAAAGAGGGAAGAATCCCTAGAGGAGCAGTGGCATGAACCTGGCTCAGGAGTGCAATTTGGATGGATATTGGAGTCATTATTCCCTCCGGTAGCGACATATCGAAACAGGGAAATGCTCAACAATTTGTTAGGACAGACAGAAAGGTTGGCAGCAGCTACTAAGAAGGGATTTAAAGATCTAAATTTGCAATTGCAAGCTACATCAAGAATGACCCTACAAAACAGAATGGCATTGGATTTGCTACTGTTAAAGGAACATGGAGTTTGTGGTTACCTGAGTAGGAGAATAGATCATTGCTGTGTACACATTCCAAATGTTACACTTGAAGGTGAGAAAGATATTTCTCAACTGGCAGAAGTGGAAACAGAAACCAAGGAAATTGAAAGGGAAGCACAGCATAATTGGATAGGAGCAGTATTTGATTCTTTGGGGCTTCACCTGTCTGGCTGGATTACGTCTGCTATACAGTATGTACTAATGTTTTTAGTATTTTTAGTGACTATATGGATTGTATATAGATGCCTCTTAGGTGTGATCGAAAAGGAAAAGTGGCGATCTCTCCGGTTGCTGAAGGCGATGACCCGTGGGCGGCAGAATGAAGAACATTCCCCACCTCGTTATGAAGATGTTACTGTCAATACTGTTGATTGAGCATCCTTGCAGCAGGACTGAAGGATGCTCAAAAGGGGGGAAATGTTGGAAAAGAAATGAAATTTAGCAAAATATTTAATTATAGTGAGTTGTGTGTGAACTGGTTTGTTAAAAAGCAGTTTTGTAGCCGTTGAAAAGTGTGTTGAGTTTTGTGTGTAACCTAGCAGGTAGTCTTAGGGATTTAATAAATAATTAAACTAGTGCAAGAAAGTAAGAATGCTAACCTGTCTAGAGGCAGCATACAATGCTCTTAGAATAAGATAAGCAGAGGATTAATGATCTTGTTTGTGAACCAAGGAATGTATCACAAGAGGTCTGTGACCAGGCAAGGGGAACGGGGAACTGTTTCTTGGAGGCTAGGCAAGGGGAACGGGAAACTGTTCCTTGGAGACTTTGTTGTGAATCGCATGTATAAGAGGGAAGCACCCATACCTGAATTTGGGGGCTGGGATTTTGGGACGTGAGTCCCCCAGTTCCCCGGGCCCTTAATAAAGCACCCACAAAACTTATCCGAGTTTTGTGTCATTTATCAATCGGGCAACAATATGAACTCATAGAGGAAATACCAAAATACAGGCAACTTTATGATATTCAAGAGTAGCATCTGTTACAATTTTATTGCGCTCACTAGTTGTTGGGGGGTGGATGGGTTTCTTTCTTTCTTTACTTATAGATTTTTTCCCATAAGTTGCTGGGAAACTAACTACTGGGTACTTATGGGTACTGAAGAAAAGAGAAGTGGTCAAGGTTGGGAGGGGAGTGTAGCATCTGTCTACACTTCTTTTCTCTGGGAGCTTCTCTCCGAGGAGAGAGATACAACGAGATTTGGGGCAAATACAGGACGGGACTGGAGGCAGCTGAAGTCTCACTCTCTCTGGGCTTCAGAGGATGATGGTCGGACCTGCGGCTTGGGGAAAAGAATTTGCTGTCACCACTATAACCCAGCTGGGAGCTGCCTTTCTTCTGTTGCTGGGCCCTGCATCCCCTGCCCTGCCAGGACGCCCCACAATTCCAACTACTGCCACGGAGTTTCTGATAGATCTTGTCCACCAGCCAGGGATTTCTGCTCATTCCTGCTGGCCCAGCTTGCTGCTTCCAAGAGTCTTGCTGGGGCACCGGGACCAACTGCCCCAGGGGGTTTGGGAAGCACAGCCTCTCTTCCATCCCTTCCCATCTCAGACAAAGCCGCCATTACCGTGTGCTCCCCAAGCCCGCGCAGGAGCGCCCCCTGCAGCCCCGTGAGGATCACCGCACCTGCCCTGCCCACCGGGAGCCACCAGCGCCCCTGCCGGCTGTGACCGGAACTGCACCAGAGGGTTTGATTTCCTCTAGATACTAACCAAGTGCTGCTGATAGGCCTAGTCTATTTAGCATTCAGACATAAGGTGAGGTCGACTTGGATAACTACACAGACATGTTTTGACTATTTAGAATTCAAAGAAGAAAATAATAGAATATAGGAGACAAGTGTATATCAGGTAAAGAACATAAAATGTTTTATCTAATCTCACTTAATGTAACTCCCTATACATTCCCCCTTTTTATTTTTAAACCTGATGCTTCAAAACAGCATGAGCATGTTCCAAAAATTGCCTGGCCTATTGAAGCATGGGGAATGATCACTACCTAGGCACAGAAAAACATCTGCAGTTTTTGTGAAACATATGCCGAGCCATTATCTCTCCTGATGTGTGATAAAACACCTACAACAGAAAAGGCATGGCAAAAATGATGAATAATATCCTAAGCTGCTTCACCTGCCAATGCTAATGCAACCCATGACATGAGCAAAGATGTCAACTGCAGCATAAACAGAATTTAAATGGCCAAACTCAGGCATTTTTATAACATCTGTTTGCCATTCTTACAAAAGGAGTAGGTCTCTAAGACTGGTACCATAATGGTACGAAATATGAGTCATATGACAATCAGGACAAGAAGAAATCATTGATTTTCCTTCACTTTGTGACAACTTCAGTTATTGCCATAGTGCCTAAGTACCTTGGAAAAAAATTGATGAAATAACACATTAGGTACCATTTTTACTGCCAAAGCAGCTATAAGGGAATCCACATTGATCAATTAAGGGAATCCTTGTTGAATCATAAATTCATATTCCCAACAATCATCCTTGTTCCAAGGTACAGCAACTTTTCCAGTTTTTCCCCAATCCATCTGTAAAAACTGTTGTACTTTCCACTGGAACAGGAGAACAAATTTGTTTCCCCTAAAAAGGAATGTCCAAATAGGATGAGAAGGTAAATGATACATTATTTAACCAGTAAAATAAGATAAAGCAGATTGCAATTTATTATTGTTTTGAAAACCCCATTAAAAATACTATTATGCTACAGATATCACAATATTTACAGGATCATGGCCGAAGATTTTATGACAACATCTGACCCTTGATAATGATATCTGCAAAAACCTCATAGTCCTGAAACTGTTTTTCGAGATCTGAACGATAAATATACCCATTCTAAAATATATAATTTATCTTCCCAATTATCATTCTATTGACACAACCGTCCACATTATATTTTTGTTCTTTCAAAATAAATTATAACACACCAACAGAAGTACTTGTCCTGCTAACAAGTTTTCAGGTCAAAGCTAATTCAACTTTTTTCATTACCTTTTTTTACTACATCAATCAAATATCTCTCATCAGTAGAAGTAATCCCTGACAATAATTCAAACCAAGGTTGCATTTGATAATAAATTATTCCTAAATATGACCTAATCCAAGCTATTGCATGAACCAATTTTTATACATCAGTAACAGTTTTAACTTCAATGTCTAATTTTACAGATTGAGACATAATCCAAGTATTTGTTATTATCAACCCCAAGTATTTCCAAGGCATCTATTTTCATACATTCTCTGAGGCAATAATGAAATCCAAAAGTTTTCAAATTTGTTACAGCACATTGTTCAAGATGTTGTTTATTATCAGAACCCAACAAGATATCATCCATGTAATGATTGCAATAGTAATTACTAAATTGCTCTTGCACCTTTGATAAGGCCTGTGCCACAAACCATTAGAATTTTCCATTGATGTTTTTTATTAGATTCAGCATGATTTAAACACGGCATGGTAAAAGCAAATTTTTCCTTATCTTGTTCAGCCAACGGAATGGTAAAAAAGCAATCTTTGAAATCAATGATAATTATCTCCCATCCCTGTAGAATCATTGTAGGTGTTAGAGGACCTGGTTGTAAAGACCCCATTGTAACAATTACAGCATTTATTTGCTGTAGATCATGCAAAAGTTTCCATTTTCTTGATTTTTTTTTAATCACAAAAACAGGGGGATTCCATGAACTAAATGACTCTTCAATATGTCCAGCTCACTCTTCAGTATGTTCTGCTACTAATGCTTGCAGGGCAGTAAGCTTTTCAATAGGAAGCAGCTACTGGTCAATCCAGACATGTTTACCTGTTAACCATGTCAATGTTACAACTGGATGCTTAAGGCCTTGCATCACAGTGGTCCCTGCTAAAAATCCATAGTAATTTTAACACCCCATTGGGATAAACAATCTCATCCCCATAAGTTACATGGGGCATTGGAAACATAAGGCCTGATGTTAGCTTGTTGGCCATAAGCATTTTTTACATTAATCACAATGGCAGACAGACCTCCTGTAGCAGAGCCACTGAGTTCCATGTTTCCAAAACCTGCTTGAATGAGAGGCCATAAAACCTGTTATTATTGTGGTATCTGGATAATATCCCTTGGCTGTAATAATGCATTCCTTTTCCAGGCATTGATCTGTCACTTTTTGAGTCCTAAATACTTGAGGTAGCCCTGTAGATCAAAGACCTCTTTGGTCCAGGTTCTTCTACGTGAAGCAGCAACACAGAGCTCTGAGCAGCTCCCAACACTTTTGAGAGATCTGAGCCCTCCCCACGGACTTCCTCCAGCTGCAGCAGACATGGCCCCCTCCATCGGGATGCAGCTCCCGCCCCCTTTGCACAGCCTCCGGAAGGGCAGTAAGGATGGGGGAGAGGTCCTGGCGGTTCAAGGGGGTCCTGAACAGTGGCGTCTCTCCCTCACACCCGCAGCAACATCTCCTGGGTGCCGGCAGCCGCTCATCGCAGGGTGGGAAGAGGGAAGGGTAGAGGCTCCTCCAGGAAATCTTATCACCAGCATTTCAGGCAACGACAAATTACAGATTTAATGAGTTCATTCTTCTGCTCAGTTCGGCAGGGAGTGGGTGGACAAACACCTCAGCTTGTTCTTCAATTTGTCTCTACTGTGAATGCATTTCAGCAGAAATAACATATTTTAACTTAGCATTCAGTTTGATTAATTGTTGTGCCAAAGAAAGCCACACAGGCATAATACAGTCCTTTAGAGATATTCCAAGGAGCACCACCTGTCTCCCTTGATAGCAGACCCCAGAAAAATCCCCGCAAAAGCAACTCCATCTGACTCCTCTGGGAAAAACACATTCTCAAGCTGAATCCCATCTTTCTGCTGTTCCTCATTAACTCCCATTTCTTGTTCTGTCTTCCGTATTCTGACAATATTAAAGGCAACACTAGCATCAGTTTCAAAGTCCTATGATTTTTCCACAACACACCATGAAGGGCACGATTAAAAGCTTGAAAATCCTTCTTCTTCAGCAAAACTTTGAAGCAGTTTGTCTTCCCTTATTAACTGATTCTCCATTATGCTCCCCAGTGGCTCACTTTTATTATATGAAAGTATGAAAGATCAGTCTGGACTTACAGCAGCTCCCCATGTTGCTTTATGCTTTACTGGAACTCCCCATTGTTCCCAGTGGCTTACCTGCATTCCAGGTGTCAAAATCAATTTCATCCAGACTGACAGCATCTTTCTGCTGCTCTCAAAAGCTACACTAGGGCCCTGTGTCGGGCCATGCCTCACCCCACAACCCAACTGTTGCAGCTGTCCCGGCTGCCGGCAGCCCTTCTCAGCTGCTCCCCCATCACTTTGGCCGTCACCATTTGTTGTAGTTGAGACAGACATAGTTGAAATGGAGACAATATAAAGCAATACTCCATTTGCAGAAGGCTTCAAACCCGTTTTTGTTCTAGCATGCATGCTTTTTATACATTCTTAAAAAAACTCCTAAGTTTACACTTTACTGACTGGTCAGAAGAGACAAAGTGCTTATTGGAATAGACAATTGCAGGTTTCTCTTATTTACCCTTCTTTCTTGGTTTCTATGTCAACAACATTGGTAGGAAAGTCTTTCATGGGTAAACATGGATCCTCTTACCAAACTTCTTTCTGGCTCACAGAAGTCACTGTAAAACCTCTTTATACACCATGGGTGGGGGTTCTGCTGAAGGAAATAGGTGAGGTGTGACTTCAGCAGGTGGTGGGAAATCCTCCCCTTCCCTCAAAGAGGGTAATGGTGCAGCAATGGATCCCATAGACATTATAACCATCCAGGCTCCAGCTGTTCCGCAAGAGCAGTCACAGACAGCTGCAGTCGCCCCTGTGAAAAAGCAGAAGTCTAAGATCAAACCAGCACGCCCAGTTAATAATGATGGGAAACGAGGGAGCTCACAATCCATAGGGGAGCAGGAGGCTGAGATCATCATTGGGTCCCTATTGTATGACAGTCTCTGTAATATGTGAAAAGACATTGTACAATGGGGATGTAAGGCTCATTCAACCTGGTTACTTCAGGTTTGGGACCTTATGGATACAGGTGGGCAACTGAATGGTGGTGAGGCAAGGAATTTGGGACTCTTGACCCAGGACTCAGGTATGAATCAGATTTCTGTAAGGGAGCCAGGGTCCCTTTCCCTCCGGGAGTGGCTTTTGATGAGTGAAACAGAGAGGTTTGTCCACAGGGAGAGAATGCAGGAGCACCATCATAGAAGACCCTTGAGGAAGGGATCCAATAGCTGAGAGAAGTGGCAGTATTGGAGGTACTCTTTGGGAGGAAGAGGCAGCATGATAATGACCCTGATAAAGTCAAGTGCACAGGGCAAATGTTGTGTAACCTGGCAAAGCTAGGGCCATCCCAGTACACCACTTCAACAATTACAACAATTAATGCCAAGGACAACTGAGAGACAGTGGGTTCTGTCACCAACAGGCTCAGAAATTATGTGAGTATGATCAATGGCCCAATATAGGTTCATGTCTCTGCTGTGATTAAAGGACCTCAAAGCAGAGATGAGGGAGATGCGGGAGGAGATGAGGGAGATCAGTGCTGCACCAGGGCAAGTCACAGGCCCCAAAGTCAGAGCCCAATGTTCCCCAGTTAGAGACACAGGGTACACCCCACAAGCTGACCTGTGGTTCTTTCTGCGCAACCATGGGGAAGACATGAGAAGGTGGGATGGGAAACCACTTCTGCCCTGAAGCACAAGTGGGTCAGCTCAAGGAGGGAAACAGTAGCCAAGAGAGTTCCCCTAAAGTGAAGGTAGCGTCAGCCTCCCATGACTGAGCTGCCAGGTATTACAGAAGGGGAATCTGTTGGATCCCCTTGAAGGAATCTCTTGAATGAATGTTGGAAGCCAAGGTGAGCCTGACTGGGAAGGAGTGGCAGAAACATCCTATTGTTAGTGGCCCAGAGGCCCCATGTATTCTGGGCATAGGCTTCCTCTGGAATGGCTATTACAAAGACCCAAAGGGACTCGGGTGGGCTTTTGGAATAGCTGCTGTAGAGGCAGAGAACATTTAGCAGTTGAACACCTTGCCTGGACAATCAGAAAACCCATCTGCAGTAGGACTCCTGAAGGTGCAAGAGCAACGAGCACCAATTGCCACCTGAATAGTGCATCACTGGCAGTACTGGATGAATCGAGATGCGATGATCCCCATGCACAAAATGATCCGTGAGCTGGAGAGCCAAGGGGTGGTCAGCAAAATCCACTCACCCTTCAACAGTTGCATTTGGCCTGTGCACAAGTCTGACAGAGAATGGAGATTGACTGTGGAATCGTGCCTTGAATGAAGCACTGCTGAGTGCTGCTGTGCTGAACATGCTGGAACTCCAGTAGGAGCTGGAGTCCAAGGCAGCAAGGTAGTACGCCACTATAGACATTGCCAATACACTTTTCTTCATTCTTCTGGCAGCAGAATGCAGGCCTCAGATTGCTTTCACCTGGAAGGGCGTGCAGTACACCTGGAACTGACTGTCCCAGGGGTGGGAACACAGCCCCACCATCTGCCATGGACTGATCCAGGCTGCACTGGAAAAGAGTGAAGCTTCAGAATATCTGCATTACATCATTGTGTAGGGGAATGCCACAGTTGTTGTTGTTTTTTAACCTTGCTATACATACTTGTAAAGAACTATTATTCCTATCCTCATATCTTTGCCTGAGAGCCCCTTAATTTCAAAATTATAATAATTTGGAGGGAGGGGGTTTATATTCTTCATTGCAAGAGAGGCTCCTGCCTTCCATAAGAGACATCCGTCTTTCAAACCAAGACACTGGTGTAAGTTTACCAGGATTTCTGTGAAAGGTTGTCTTTTCAAAGATTCTTTGTTCAGAAATAATACTGGATTTGTAGTATGTCTTGGACATGATATATTACAGTACTTTGGTAGACTGTAGTGTTCTTAGTTATCTATTGAAAGTTTGATTTCTTTTTGATAGTTTGACAGTCATACTACATCTTTATATTATTCCTAGTATTTCACAGATTTTTTTTTCCTGGAGCTGCCTAAATGCAAGCAACTCAAATCACTGGATCAGAGCAAAATTTTTCAAGGTAAAAAGCTAAGATGCTTAGGAATTCAAGATTTATTTTTCAATTCCAAAACAGAAAATGCACACAACATGAGCATAGAAACTGCAGGAAATGTTTCACTTTCCTAACCCTTTGTTAGATCCCATCACAATTTAGATTGCTGCATGTCTTGCATCCATGAACCAGCACTTAACATATTCAAACAAGTTTTGCCTGTGATCCTTAAAAGCTTTCTACTGTGTTTTCTACAGGCTTTTTTTTGTCTCACTCCCTTTCATGCCTTTCTGCATATTTCAGGTTCAGATCTGGTTCACTGGGGCAAATGGAAGAGTTCAGTCACATGGAAGCTGTTGCATAGTACTTCCCTTATTTCCCTCACTGTTTAAGCTAGGCTGGCTTAAAAAGAGGCACACTTTAGCTTTTCAGAAAAAGATAATTTGAAGTTCACGTGGTTTTTTTAATATAACTGGACCCACCCCAACTTTTCAGTTTAGACCATCTTAAAAAGGCACTTACACTGCAATTTCCACATCAGAAGATGAAACTAGTAGTTTTCACTCATGTCACATTTATTCCTATTTTTGTGCTGTTTTCCATACAGACAATGCTGTATTTTATTATCGGTGATACCAGTTAATAGAAAGGATTCCTTTACTGTAGGTCAATTAACATGCTGTCAATTTTAACTAAGCAAAAAAAAAAAAGTTACACAACACTGAGAAAATAGGTTTCCAGGGATCTCCAGTCCCTAAATTAAATTCCTCCTTGAAGCAAAGCTATCCTCATCCATCTGACTGGTGAATTTTTGTTGCCCAGAGAGCTTGTACAATGTCCTGGACACTTACATAGTCCTTATTTTCTTCAGTAATATGTTTATTTATATTTTGTATTTGACATGACCTCAGTTTCTTTAATCATTTTTCCAGGTGAGAATCCTTGTGATGTTTTCATGGCCAGATCACTGAAGTCTTATGACTCAAGGACTGCTCTGCTCCAACTTTGCCTCTGAAGGAATACTGTCATCCTCAGCAGGCTGGATAAATACAAGAAATTTTTTCACCTACTTTTTCCTTTAGGTTTCACCTACTTTTTACTTTAGATTTCTTCTTCCCTTCTCAAAGAGAAGATGCCCAACAGCCCACAACCTTCTGTTCTTTCTCCTCTTCCTTGTGTGAAGAAACCTTAATTCCCAGTCCATTCCTGAACTAGATCTATGAATTTTAACAGAGGTACTTTCTCTCCTCAGCACCTGCCAGAATAGACTGATGCAAGAAAGCTGAGACTCATACAGAAAACATGAGGTACATGTGCATCTGTGTTCTGGTAGAATGCTGAAAGTAGGAGGTCATATTCTTATTAATTGCATTTATAGCAAAATGATCATTACTGAGCAAAATTATTATTAAAGAGTCGTGTTCCACAAGTCTGTCTGCAGTGATTTTGTGTTTATCAGGCCTTGACACTGGCTAGAAGACAGGTACCCATGAAAAACCAGTCACTCATTCTCCTCTGCTATAGCTGAGCAGAGAAGGGGGAAAGAAAAACCAAAATGCTTATGGTGTGAGATAAGGATTCAGAGAAAACACTCTAAGGGCAAAACAGGCTCAAAACTTAAATGGTATGAAGAAAAATTTATTAAAAGAATTAAAAGAGGATAATGAGAACTAAAATAAACCTTTAGAACACCTCCTCCTCCCCCCCCCAGCCCTTCTTTCTTTCCCACTGACAGTGCAGGGAGACAAAGCACAGGGGTTTTACCCAGCTTGTCACTTCTAAAAATCTTCAGTTTGCTTAGGAAGAGGAATCTTTTCTGTTATATTGTGGGGTCCTTCCCATGGGAGACAGTTCTTTGTGACCTTCTCCAACGTGGTTCTAATTTTCAGGAGTAGCAGTCCTGCCCAACTGGCTGTAGCGTTAGTTACTCCGATTGTATTTTTGTATGTTTCAGTTGTAATGGTTTGTACTTTGGTTTGTTCCAGTTTCCCCCTGTTATAATGGTTCTGCCCCTGTTGCATCCTCCCTCTTCTTTAGTGTCAATCACCCTGCCTCCTCCCCTGTTCCCTATAAACTGTGTGTCACTCCTTCAACCCCTCCCCAGTGTCCTGTCGGTCACTCGACAGCCCATCCTCTCCCTCTAGAAACTTCTACCAAGGGCGTCAAGTGATAGGTTCCGGCACTGGGGCCCCACCCCCAGATTACCCTAATTGGTTTCCCTAAATGCCTGTTCCCCTGTTCACCACACCCTCCTGTAACCCCACTGGCAGATGGGCGAGCCCCTCCCCAGTTCCCTCCCTCCTTTATAATATGTTGCGCAGCCCAGTCCCGCATCTTCTGTTGACTGGACCCTTTGGGTTGTGGATTAATTTAGTGCTCTTCCTCAATAAAGCCGTACTGAACCCTCAACAGAAGTCCACTCCTTCTTCTACCTTTCATTGCACAGAGCCTCGCCTGTGCAAGGCGAAAGCCTTAGTTGCCTTCCCAAGGAACAGGAGAGTGTCCCCTGCTGCTTCCTGTGTCAGAGCAAGCCAGGGTGACCCCAAGTGGACACTCAGAGGGGCACAATGACACACTCTCATGGGCAAAATAGTCTTTTCCAACTACATGGCACGGGTCATTTTATTTCACGGGGTGTAGTTTTTTAAGGATCTTTTGTTCTGGTTTGGAAGCAAGGGTTCCTTTTCTCTTATCTCTCTCTGTTCAAGTTTCCCACTAGATTACAGCTTTTCAGCTTCCACATGCTCCAGCATGAACACCTTTTCCACAGGCTGTGAGTGCACTTCTGCATCCCCACATGTACTGCACAAATTACAGGGAAACTGTTTCATTATAGTCCTCACCATGACTTGTAGAAGAATCTCATCTCTGATGCCTGGAGCATCTCCTGTTGCTCTCTCCTTTCACTGACCTAGTTGTCCCTATGTTGTTCTCCTGTCTTCACCTTTTCCTTTTCTCTGACGTAGGAAAGAATTGGGGTCCGTAGGTTTGGTTGTTACCAAGTTCTATGAGTTGAAAGGTTCTTACAGTGTTGATTCCATCCAAGCTCTGCATTGGGGATTTGCTTGTCGTGACCTTTGCTGTTGGCCATGTGTTCCCCACCGGCGCAGCACAGGTGGCACCAGCTGCCACAGTGCCAGCTCCATTCAACGCCTCTCTTCATGTGGGGCACTGAAAGGAGCAGCTGCTGCTGCTGCCTCTGCCCTTCTGCCCTCAGCATGGCTAGTTAAAGCAGCCAAGCAAGCACAGTTTGCTGTGGACTGTGCTGAGATAGCCCTGGCCACATGGGTGCTCCCGGTGCTGGCTGCAGCTGCATGGTCCAGGCTGTGGGGCAGATTGCGGCACCAGGATGGTCCCTGTTGGCATGGCCCCTGTGGCCACAGTGGTAAGAGCCCTAGTGGCTGCCTCACCACCGCTTGGAGGAGAAGAAAGAAGAATTGTATATGATTTTTTTCCTTCTTAAGTATGTCATCACAGAGGTCTTACCAATTACTTTAATTGGGTTAGCAGCATATTTTCAGAGCCAGTTCCCACTGGATAGACAGAGGTCATTGAGATTATCTTCAGGCTGATCTAAGTCATACTGAATCTATTACAGTCCCCAGACAGTTTGTAGCTGGGGCTGTGCTAGGCTGCCTTATATTTTATTCTAAATTTGCAATTGCTGTAGTTGTGGAGATCATACCCAATTGTTTCGTTTGAAGAAAAGCTGAAATAGGAAGTGCCATTCAAAGTGTGACTTTGAAGGAATCACTGTGCAAGTGGTAAAATGGCATTACTTAATGAATTAGAAAGAAGGATTGGAGACCTAAAGTTTACTGCAGGACAGGGAGAGACAGACCATTAGCTTTTGGGTGTCTTCCTCTTCAATTTTTCATTAGTAAATAGAAGAATTAATTCTAGAGAGTTGAGGTGATTAGATATTGAAGTGTGGTGTACCACAGTGTCCTGGTTTAGGGCAAATCTGGTAGAGATTTTCCAAATGAGGGCCCCTCCAGAAAGCAAACCCACATGGCCCCTCCCCCCAACTGGTTCGGGAAGAATTCCTTGGAGAGAAGTGGAAAGAACCTGCTTATTTAACAGGCACAGCACCCCCCAGCACACAAAATGAACAATACCAGATGGCAGCACTCTGAAAAAGATGACAAATTCAGAAAGTCTCTCTCTGGGGGGTCGCTCTGGGGCTGGGGCAGCTGCTGCAGGCCACACGGTGCAAATTCTTGGTGTTTCCAGGTCCCAGTCCAGAGCAGGCTTGAGACGGTTGAAAAAAAGAAAGGAGAAACAGTCCAGGAACAACTTGGACTGCTTAGCCAAACCAGCCAATGAGCAGAAGCAAAAGCAAGCAGAAGCAGAGCAGGAGCGAGAGCAAAAGAGCAAAGCGAAAAGCAAATGCAGTGAAAGCAAAAGCCGCAGTCTCTGTGTCCCAGCCAGGCTGATAAGAAAACCAAAACAAAACTTTCACTCTTCAGAGCCAGTCTTAAAGGTACAGAACATAATATCCAACATTAACAGAACACATGAATGGGGATACAAGCATCATAACGTCACCCTAGGACACGGTGCGAGTCCTGGCCTGGAGAGGAGAACAGGAGGATGTTATAACAGCTGAGACAGTCCTCCAGAAGCTCCATTCATCTTGTCCATTGACTGCTGCCCAGCCTCTACTCCACTGAGAGCATATCATGGGCCTGAAAATGGCAACAGGATAAGAGCAAAGGTTTTAGTAGAGCAAAGATTTTAGAAAACAAGATGAGAGCACAGCAGGGAAGAACATGACTGGGCATGATGGAGAAGGAGAGAAGAATCCCCAGTGGCAAGGGGGTTATACCTAGATGCTCTTTCAGGTCCCTTCAAATTATTCTATGATTTCATAATTCTAAGAACTTGATGAATCCTCACATGGAGTCAACAACAGAAAGACATGAAGCTGCAGAAAAGTCAAAAAAGACTGTAAAATCAGCACTTGAACAGGGAACAGAAGCACAGTAATACTAAAGCTACTTAGAAGGCAGAGAGGTTTGAGGTGAAAGTGGAGACTGGCTGGCTGAAGAACTGAGCACATTGGCCTGGAACTCTCAATTTTTTAAAAAACTGCCAAACAGTTTACCCTTGTTAAAAATATATAAGTTTTGTTTTGAAATGCTAAATGCATGCTAATTTTTAATACAGCCTTTAAAATGATCCTTATTCTAGGATTCTTACCCTATGCTAAACTCAGATTTAGTATAAGATGCAGAGAATAATAGAGAAATCTAGGTTGGAAGAGGCCTTTAGAAATCATCTGATCCAACTTTTTAGTCTTTAGATTAGGTTATCCAGGGCCTTGTCAAGCTAAGACATTAATATTTTCAATAAGGTGGACTCTACCACTTCCCTGAGCAAACCATTCCAGTATTTCAGGGTGCTCTTTGTATGTTTTTCTTCTATCCAGGCAGCAGTTTGTATCCTTTCCCTCTTGTCCTGTCACCATGCATCACTGTGAAGCAAGAACACTTTTACTTTTTACTCCATAAATACCTGTTAGATACAAGATTCTTTGATCTTCTTAACTTCATCATGCCCTGGCAGAGCAAACACAATTCCTTCAACCTTTCACCATACGCCAAGTTCCCTAGCACTATGATCATCTTGTTCCCCCACAAACTGGATCTGCTCCAATTTTCCAGTGCCCCTCAAAACTTATAAAAATCCTTTTGAATGTGAAAGTGGGAACAGATTATCTGCTGTGAGTTGATGAAGAAAAGATGCCTTTGTATTCTAATCCTAGTAATTATTTTTGTTATTTCCAGTAGCCATCTGCTTCTTCATTTTTACCATCAGCTGTGAAACCCCATAGCTTCTCCATGTCCTTTCTGAGTCTTTTCTCCTCTGACAGCACAGTACATTGAGGTTTCCTGGCACTGAAGTCGCCTCAGTGTTTACTTACATCATCATACCCCATTCATTACTCAGCTTTGTTTCACATGTTCAGCTAAGATGTAGCATGTGCTGAGTCTAATGAACAGCATGTTAGCTTTCTTAATTCCTAAGGAGTACCGAATGCTTCTTTTATTTGCAGAGAACTGTTTGCTTTAAGAGTTTGGAGAAGTAAGTTTACACTTGGGAGAAGATTCCTTTCTCAGAAGGTTCTTTATTGGATAAATGTAAAAATTTCTGCAGTCCATGAGAGTTAGAAATTAAAAGGTTAAAGGTGAAAGTAAGAGAAGGCAGGAATGGTGGAATTCTAGCAGAAAGCACCATCTGCCTTCATAGCAGCTAAGAGAAATTGTCAGCAAGGATCCAAAAATATAGTTCAAAAAATATGATATCACAGGACACTTGTGTCTATGATTCTAGTCATAATCTATTGCTCTTACCTTACTGATGACCTAAAGAATATGCAGAAAGCAGGGCAAAAATAAAAAGAGAAAAAATGGAAGATGGGGGCGTGTTCTAGGTTAACCTTCAGCAAGACTTTCTTTTCTTTCATTATTTTCAGAGCTGAGATTTAGAAGGAAAAAACTGTGCACTGAGTCCACTTGAAGTGGAAGTAGGTTTTCTTTACAGCTTTTGGGTATCTTTGTTTAAGAGAAGCTGTTACAGCTGTGATTAAGGACAAAATGTAATGCCAATGTATTCACAGGGCTGTTTCCCAAGACAGCTGAATGCATTTGTTCCCCATATTTGGCACAATTTTAATACAGATAGGAAATCTAGGGTTGTCCTGGTTCAGAGCAAATTTGGGAGAGAATCCCCAAAGCGGCTCCTCTAGGAAAGCAGATTCAATCGGCCCCTCCCTGGGTTGTAGCTGAGCTCCCTCCGCTGCTGGAAATGTCGCAGGCCAGGCCTGCCCAGTGGGCCACAGATGCTAGCTGATGGTGCTCTTCTGGGTGTTCAGTCCAGAGCAGGTTTCAAGAGGTCTAAAGAAAAGGGGAAAAAAAACCCCAAAAACCACAGTCCAGGGAACTTCTTTGCCTCAGCCAGGTAAACTAACTAAAAGCCAAACAAGAGCTCTGTCCCGCTGTCTGTCCATCCACAGACAGCACAGTCCAGGAGCAGGAATGTGGAGGAGTGGAGTGCAGTGTCTGAAAAAAACTGCATGCTTCTTCTCTCTCCCCTTCACTCTCCGGAACAAGGCTTAAAGGTGCAAAACTTATTATTCGGCATAAACAGAACAAGATGATTGGGGATGAAAGCATCATATAGTCAACCCAGGACAAGGTTCAATGAACACAAGGTTGTCAGCCTACAGAGGAAACAAGAAGTGATCTGAAACTGGATAATAAAACAGACTAACATGGAAACGGAGAACTGTGTATTTCTGGAATGAGAAAACGTAATTTAAGATATGAAGAACTGAACAATAATACAGAGTTTCTTTTTCCTTATAAATATGCAGTTTTACAGGGAGACTTACACCACTTCAGTAAGCATACCAGGTCAGAGATCTTCAGTGCACAGAGTGATGCTGTTATCTAATACTATGATCTTATAAGAAGTGACTAAAGGCTGCTGTGAAAGTAGGTAAGCCCATATGCTGCCACCAAACTCAAAAAATAGACAATGAAGTGGAAGGCAGCTCCAAAGCCAAAGAGGGACTTACAGACAGACCTCTGATGTCCTGGAACATAGAAGAAAAAAGAGAGTTTTCAAGGAGTGTAGAAAAAGGCATTTAGAGTGACTGCCTAGAGAAAAAGAATGAGGGTATTTATTTCTAGGTTCTAGGGAAAAAACATATCAAAAATAGAAGAATCATGTGAGACAGAACTTTTTTTTTGTGGATTGTCAGCTTTGTGATGAACCTACACTACATACCTCTATTAAAATTCTGCCAAAGCAGAAAAATTTTAAAAGGCTGAAGGTGGACATGTGAAAGTAATATATTTAGTGTAAACAAGAGTGAAAAAGAAACAAAATTGGAATATATGGTAGGGATAATTCATGCTATTAATGTATGGTATAAAAGATTGTAAAAATCCAAACATATGTCTCTGACCACCTCGGCCTGAGAGCAGCTGTCTATTCAGATTACAACGAATTCCCGGAAACAAGCTAAGATAACGACCCACGCTTTAATGTAAGAATAGAAGCTTCCAGGGCAATGATCACCGGTATCTCGAGTCTTCGGGAACCACCTAGGAGTGATTATCGCCTTGCCAATTGCATCAATCAAGACAGCGGCGCCAACCTGATACATCTGAATGCACGGCTTCCCCGGAGCCCATCAACGCTGACTGTACACCTGGAACTGACCTTTGTCCAGCTCTGCACATTTTAAAAAACAGCAATGAATGTGAAGAGTTACAAAAGAAATTTGGACACCTTTGCCTTGGGCACAATAAACTGTATAAAACTGTGCCACAAGAACTGACATTCGTGAATGGGGGAGATTCTGACACGCTAGGGGTCAGGTCCAGGTTCAACCACCACCAGTCCTGGGCTCGATGCTGCCTCTTCAGCTGTGGTGGTCTCAGAGACCGAAATTTGGTCACGCAGATAGATTAATAAATCCTTTCAGAATTTTTGATAATTTGGCTCACAATTGATCATTTATAACAATTTGGTGACAACCTGAAGTGATTTGAATTCGGGGTTCAGGACCCCTTCCTGGCCAGAAGGTGCCCTGCTGATTTCAGCAGTCTGAACAGGATTGGGAGTTTGCAAGACCAATCAAAAATCACCAAACCAAAACCAGAGCCACAGCCAAAGAGGGATAAAATTGGCCCAGTTCTCGGATCCTCGGCAAGATCCAGGGGATCTCAGAGCCTGAGGTGCTTTTTCCACTCAGAAATTGACATGCACGAAGAATCCACGTGGGAAAGGAACCGTGAGTATCACGTGGTTGAGTGGGTATGACTGACTGTGTGTGTGAGACGTGACTCTGTCATGAAGCAAATGTGGACCCCACAATTGCATTTCCACCATCCCGTGAGGAATGTGGTCGGTCAAGGAGGAAGCGGACGCTTTTTCTAAACGCATGTGGGACTTGGGACTCGTAGGGAGTTCAGGGGGGAATCGGTCACAGTTAGGTCAGAAAGGGGAAGAAAAGATGGTCCTGGAAAATTCTAGGAGCCAGTCTGCCTTCTGATCCGGAGAAAACAGGTAAGAAAACTGGAGATCAGTTGAAAAGTCCGTGGAACAGTTTTCCACGTGACTGAGTAAGACTGGCCATGTTTTGCAAGCTTGGGAAATTGACATCAGACAAGAATTCGGGATGTGCAATGAGTGTCCCAGCCAGAGGAGACAAGGTGAGAAAATTCTCAGGCAGGATTTTTGGAAAAATGGGGTTGGGAAAAAGCAGGTTCCAGAAAAAGCCCCAGGAAAAATCTCCCCAGGGTCCGAGAAAGTTCTGCCAGAAATTCCAAGGGAGAGTCTGTTGGGGTGGATGCTAGAACATTGGGACGACAGTCCCAGGAGAGCAGGGAGGTCCGAGGAGAAAATGATACATTTTTGCATGGAAGAATGGGGAGGGAAGGAGATTGGAAAATACGTGGTCTGGCCCTGGCCAGTGTTCATCATGTTTGAGGCATGGACTTGCGAGTCCCTGTACGATCACGTATTTGATCGCCGCCCGCAGGATTTTGAGGAAACTGAGTATGCCGAAATGTGGAGGTTATGCTGGTATGAGTTTGTACCTGGTAGGAGCTCTCAGATGTCCAGCAAACAGGGGAAAGGAATAGGAACCCTTGGACAATCTTCCACCTACCTACCTTGTTCTCCGCCCCAGCCCGGACCAGTCCAAGTACCACTGGTGCCCATGTTGCCTCTCGAGGTGGCGATCCCGCTGGGACAGATCTCGGTGCCTCTACTCCCACTGGAGCAGGCTGTGGCGCCTTCTCTCCCACATGAACAAGCGGTGGCACCTCTGCTCCCATGTGACCACTTTTTACCTCCCAAAACTGGGAAGCAGTAGATTCTGTCCCTTATTCCGGATGGTTAGTAACTTGCAGAAGGTTTTCTGTTGAAGTCTTAAATTACCATCCAATGTGAATAAAGATGGCAAAATTAAATCGTACTGCAGTATTTTCCTAGATTGAACCTGCAATCCTGCAACTACTGTACTCTTTCAGGTATATGTACTGGTGTATGAAGAGGCCTGTGCTGGTGAAACCATGGAAAGATTTGGTGCATATGAAAATACCTCAGGACAGTTGGTAGAAGGGGAATGAACGATCTTCACAGTGAGGGAAGATAGCTGAAGTGTGTGTTTCAGAAGCTCACTGTGTAGCAGAAGACAAAGCATAGAGTCTTTTGGACATACAAGCCTGACATTCGAAACTAGGCTTCTGCAAGATCTAAAAATATTTGACTGTGCAGTTGGGTAATATCTGTCTAATACTTTTACCAAACTGGGCAACTGTCTCAGTTTGAAAGATTGTCTGTAAAGGAAGGCAGGAGCCTCCCTTGAAATTACCCCTTCCCTCCAAATTACTGTAATTTTGAAATTCAGGGGCTTTCAGGCAGACATATGAGAATAGGAACGACAAATATTTACTAGTATGTATAACAAGACAAACAAACAACAACAATGGCAGTGACAACAAACAGAACCAGAAACCCCATCCCAGCCTTCTCGGCTGCAGCCCTTTCCCCTCTGGTGCAGTTCCGGTCACAGCCGGCAGGGGCGCTGGTGGCTCCCACTGGGCAGTGCAGGTGCAGTGATTCCCCCCGTGCCTGCAGGGGGCGCACTGGTGGGAGCTCAGGGAGCACGCTGTAATGGCAGCTTGGCCCAGACAGGAAGGGATAATGGGGGCTTTGTCCTAGACAAGAAGGGGATAGAAAACAGACTTTGCTTCGCAAACCCCTTGGGTCAGTCCCTCCTAGTGCCCCAGCAGGACCCTCAGAAGCAGCAAACTGGAACAGCAAAAATGAGCAAAAATCTCTGGGGACAGTAGACAAGATATATCAAACCCCACAGCTGTATTGGGAACCCCAGGATGTCTTGGCAAGCAGGGCGTGCGGGGCTACAGTATAGCAAAAACCTGGAGCAGCCGCAAACAAGCGGCAGGGGCGCACCAGTGGCAACCCAGCTCCCAGCAGGGTAGGGAAAGGCTAGCTCTGGATCCTGGGATTTTCCCCTCACGCACCTGAGCAGATGATAATAAGTTCCTCTTTTAGTGAGGCAGTGTTATAAATGATCAAATCTGTAGCCAAATTTATAAAAAAAATTTGACAAAGATTTATTAAGTCAATTAACAAAAATAGAAAATTGTGAAATCTCACCACAGCCAAGTCAGTGTCAGCCCTGCGTGCAGCCGCTGGGTGACCTTGGGTTCCTGCTGACAGAGAGACAGTGCTCCCCTGAAGGTTCACCCCAAGTGCTTCCAGCAGCCTGCTTATATACAGTTTATTCTGCCTGAGGCAGAGATGACCACATAATTCTTTGTCTCTCTTTGCATGTAAAGTTGGATCCATACATGTGTAGAAACACACAAAGAGATTGTCCAAAGCCTTGATGAATGCCCAAGAGGAAGAGTTATTCACATGTAGTAGATGATGCCATCTCTTGAGTAGCAGAGATTCCATCAAATCCAGGTGCATGATCTTGTGGGCTTCCTGAGATGTCCCATTGATCATCACCCAGGAAATTCCAGATGATATCTTCCAGGTGCAGAGGAAATCCCCTCTGAAGACTCCAGCCTGTCTCCTACATCTGATAATGGGTCTGGTATAGTCCCAGAGCTTGTCCGGGAACTGGTTACCCTGTGAATACCTCTAGTCCCGACCAGGACAATTGCAGACTCAGGGCTACTCTGTTCATACGATAACAGGGTTTGATTTTATCTCAGCTCTGTCCGGGCATCAGTTATTATGTGAATAGGACTCTGTTCCTGGACAGGGTGGTTTCACAAACATAGGTTTAGACTTTACTAATATTTTATACATACATATATCTATTTCTATAGCATGAATTATCTCTACTACATATAACAGGCAGGCTGTTAATAAGGTTCCAGTACAAAAGCTGCTCTTATTAGCAGAGCTCCACTCGTGGTAGAAGAAAGGCAGCAGGAGACGGAACCCTGCAGTGGTGACGAATTCTCCCCACAGCGACCGACTGCGGCCTCTCTCCCCTCTGAAAGCTGAGAGCGCAAGAGACTGCACTCAATCCCATTTTCCCAGTCCAAATCTCGGGCCTGAGCTCTGACAGCTTCTTTTGTCTGTTTCTCTTAAGTATCCAGTCGTTATTGTCTCCTAGCAACATGTAGAAGGAACATTCCTTGAGAGGAAAAAAAAAATCAACAAAATCCTGAAACCCAGCAATAACATTATACATGACCACAAATTATTAGGGACTTCTTGAGAAAGGAGTTTCCTCATCTAACCCTGCATTAACCCAAAGCTTGCCTCTGTGGAACTTCTACATGCACAGCACCAAACAGTAAAACAAATGCGCTGAAACTGTAGCGTTGCTGGGATTTTGCTGTCCTCCAAGACATAGATTGGCATGCATGAACACGTTGACATGTTTAATGTGCTTGTGCTGACATGTCCAGAAAAATGTATGACATCTGTGATTTTAGCCCTCCCTACCAGTTATTTGCGTACCGTTGTCTGAGGCCATCAGGAGTGTGCATGAATTCCATGTATTTGCTGGAATATACAACCCACATAAGGCTTCTCAGATGCACAGTGGGGAGTTCACCAGCTACACATGATTTTACATTTTTTGCACCAATTTTAAGAGTTTCAAATAAAACAAAATGGATTAAAGAGGACACTGAATCAATTTGTGACTACAGCTGAGGAACCTGGGATCCATAAACCAGTGAATGGATCTCCCTCATCCATATGCAAGTTCCGATTTCCAAGTTTCTGGGAATATTTCCAATGACAGTCCCTCTTAAATAACACCAATGCAAGTATTCAATACAAGTCACTAATAGCTACTAGAATTTGCATTATATTTAAGTCTTGCAATTAATTGTTGAGTAATTTCAATTACAGGTCAAAAGTGGAATTTCTAGGAGAAAACAAAATGCAAGTTTTTCTTTAAAGCAGTGTATCTTTCAGTTAAGAGGAAAGAATCCCATGTCAGTAATGCAGCCTTTACTTCACTGAGCATTAATAATACTTGACAAAAATTCTGTGAGTCTGATTAAAGTTTTGGGTCATGGATATTAAATCATCTATATATCTGCAAAGTTACACCAGTGTAAAAAATATCTCTAAAACACACAGAAGGAACAGATGTGCTTACAAGGTGCAGAAGCATAAAGAAATTGTGTAGAAATCCGATCTTATGAGAAATTTTGATATGAAATGTTATTTCCCAAGTAATTACAAGAAAATTCTGATGCAAATCTGCCATGCTATTCACCTCACTAGAAAATTTAGTCCCTGAAACAAACCAAATAATAATTATATGTGAATACAAAACAATTGAAATGGTTCACAGATATTTTGCATTCTTTCAAAATAATTTATTGTGAGAAGAGGTTTTAATTTCTTCTGGACAATAAACTGATCAAATTAACAGACAACTTGACTGTAGCATTCTTTTAAAATGCACGGAAAGCTTGGTGACAAATGTATTTACTTCTTCATTTCACATGGTGATGAAATAATTTCAGCAAACACTATTTATTCTGAGATATTATGTTGCTTTCAAAGTCAATTTTAATCTGTGTTATATCTAATATGCAGAGGACAAGGACCATTTTCCTGGGACTGGATAGATCAAATAGTCAGTTCATGAGTGGAACACCAATAATATGCAAAGTCTAACAGAGTATGTGGTACATACAGAGAGTTACAGAATTTTTAAGTTCCTCTAGAGCATCAGCAAAACCTGACATACTTCATAAATTTCAGCCTTTTTTGCACTGGTGCAAATTTTCCTTTCTCTTTAAAAGTGTTTAATAAAAAACTAAAATTGTATCCTGCTGTTCTGCCGTATGCTTATTCTAATGTAAATCCAGCGTTATTACCTCTAAGTTCAGTTTTATCACAGTAAAAGTGTTGAAAGGAACACTGAAACTTCCCTAAAAATATTTTTTCTCCATCAGTGTGGCAAGGACATTTGTGGAAAAATGATAAATTCACATCAGTGAATACAACATTAATATAAAAATAATGTTTTTCTAATAAATCTGGATAAATCTAGATAAAATATATCTATTTAAAGTCTTATCTTTGACATAATTCTGTAAGGAAAAGTGAATTTATTCCAGTTTCAATTAAAAGTTTATAATGGGAATGAAAATTGATACAATAAATTGAGGCATCTTATTGTTGTTGCTCTCCAGTCTTTGACTTACACAACTAGAACTGTTTCTCTGAGCTCATCTCTCGGTGCTTGTGTTAATAATTTTTCAACGAAGAGAAAGTTAAGGCTTCCTTTTCAGTTTTGTGTTCTTTTTAATATGCATTAGATCAACTAACTGAGAAAAGTCTCTAAATATATTTTAGATGGACAAACAAAGCAAAATCAGTTATTACTGAAATTATTTCCTGTCTCCACCCAGTAAAAAGTAGAGTCTCAGGCTCAAGTGAAAGCTGAAAGAAAAATGCACATTAATCAAATACGAAAAAGAGAAAGTTTCTTTGAATGAGGAAAAAGCTGATTGGAATTAAGATAGGCTTTGTTCATATCTGCAAGTTGCATGGAGATTACTTTTCAGTGGAACAGAAAAGGGGGATTTGGGAGTGTTTGCCTGCTTAATGCTATAGTTCTTCAGAGCCCATGTGAAAATTTGCTGCTAGCTATTAATCATCATTGTGTCTCTGCAAAGGAGCTATTACAATGATGACTATATGTCATTATATTTCCACTCTAAGTAACGAATCAGAGTGCTGGGAAAGCTGGATAAGAGCGGCTGGCAAACTTTTAAGCTGTGGAATCTATTTAAATAAATTTACATCACATTTGCTATTTTTGCTGGCACGGGAATCATACTTAAACATTAAACAATATGCTATGTTCATGGGTCCTGGTCTTTTATTCTCCTGTCTCTGAGCCTACTTTCCAGGTCAGCTTTTGCCAGTGCTGGCAGCACGTTTTTCTCATAGCCTTTAGTTGCTTTCAAGTTGAATTAATCACAATGAAGTTTTTATGCATGACAATTTGGAGAGCAGAATAGGTGGTGTCTGAGCCTGCTGTGTTGCTGCAAAACGGGCTCATTCTCTGCAAGCCAGCTCAGTTACTGAGGGACACTACAGTGAACATCCAGATGATCCAATCCTGATGAAAACAATTAGCTTCAAACTGCAAGAAGCCACAGGGTTACCTTTTGTTTCAGTGAGACTGCACCATTTAATGTGCTGCAGTGGATTTCAAATTTATGTTGATTTATCCTGTTGTACTCTTCTTTTATGGTCTTTATTTATAGATGTGTAAAGCAATTAGGAAAGTTTGAGTCTCATACAGTTCAGGAATTGTATGAGAATTGTATCAATCTAAACCATTGTCTTATGTTTATTCTACAAAGTACTAGACTTGAAACATGTCAGGCTGAACTGCCTAAAACAGAGCCCTGAGGTTCCTCAAACAGAACCTGAAAGTTTCTCTTCAGCTAACCATCAGCAACAAGCCAACAATAAACAACCCCAAAAATGTTCAAGATGCCAGTACAGATGTCTGTTACAAGAATACTGGCAAGAAAAGAACTGGCAACCATTTATAAATGGAAAATTATACAACAATTAAAAATCAGTTAATTTTGAGCCTGGTATCAAGGTGCTGTAAGTCACCTATTCTTGCCAGGCACAGCTGGTTTTGTTCATTGCTAAGAACTTTGTAGGCCACTGAATTCAATAGTGCAACACAGCTGCTACTCCTGCAGGGTAAATATTACTTTATTTTGGCATTAACTTAGCTATTAACACAATGATAGTTTCTTATTTTTCCTTATCAGGCTCTCCTAGCAGTACTATGACAAAACAAGCCAGTTGCACATTACCTGACTTTACACTGCTAAGAGCCAAGTACCTGTTTTTCAGATTACCCAGGAAAAAAGATTCTGTTGTCTTGATTATATATTTTGGTATTTAGTAGATAAACCCATCAAATAATTCTCATTCTAGATCAAAACTTACAGCAAAGATTATTTAGAATAATATGATACTTACACCCTCTTTGTCTATTGCCTCCCTTTCCACTGCCCTCTTATTTTCTTTCTTATTTTTTCTGGTTTTAATCTGCAGGAAAAAAATATTATCAAAATTCCTTTCTTGTAATCTGCTTGGTGTGGCTTTGTGTTTTTGAAAGGTAAAATTATATTGTGCCATCAAGTCTTTTATGTCTTAAAATTATTACTGTTTATCAAAGGACCAGATAATGTACTTAAAATTTCTAGTTTTGAACAACATAAAATGCATTTACTACAGATACAAAAAACATTACAAAATCTGGACTAATTGCAGTTTGAATTTCAGAAGTCTATTTTTTCCCTACTGTTTATTAACCTTCCTTCAACAATGCATGAGTACAGCTTGGTGCAATTAGTAGGCTACAACAAAAATGAAAATAATTAGTATTACATTTAAGGCCAGGTATAGATTTTGTGGTCAAAAAAATGACAGAATAAGAATATTTGACTTCTGGATATCATTTATTCAAATTATATAGGATATTATATAGTCAAATGTGCAGTGCTATCCTAACTATTTGATACAGATTTTTTTCCCTATCATGCATTCACAAAAAGGCCAGACATTACTTTTGCAATATTGCCACAGCTAGACATTTCCTTTATCCACAAGTGACCTCATGCAAAGAAACTGTGATACATGATGGTGTTTATTCCTTATTTAAGTAAAGAAGTGTAATGAGTTGTGTAGTTAAGGAGGCAAGTTAATCTGTTAAGAAAAGGTTGCATGAACCTGCCTTTAAAATCACATGAAGAACCTTTGCTTCATGTATTTTAGTCAAGAAATATGGCTTTGTTGTACTTCTTCAACCACCAGTGACATAGGTCTCACTGATTTTATCAGTAGAAGATTTAGGTCTACAAAATGGAAAAAAGCCACTGAAATAAAGGGTTTCTCAGGACAAAATGGAATACAAAAAGAAAAGAAAATAGAAAGAACCAGAAGAGCAACACAACCTTGAAGCCAGTTTAGTTTGAACACATGACCACTATAAATCATGAATGTCCTAAGCAAGAATGTACGTGGTTGTGTCAAAAAACAAACAGCCTAGTTTTAGGTCAATAACAATAAAATATTTAAATTCTTTTAAGTCACTTTTATAATAATTTTGTTGTAGTTTTTTTGTGGCCTTAGTGCAAGAGATAAAGTTTGCAGAAAGTTTATATCTCTTGTGCAACTGGCATGTTGAGAAATGTTCACAAATTTGAAGGCTTCCCTTTTCTTTTATCCTCTGTTAAGTTAATAAAAGATTTTACATCTCCCATAAAGCTGTGTAGGGGTTTCAGAAGATGTTTTGTTCCTAATTATCCTGTTTATTATATAAATTGACTCTTGCAAAATCTACTGATGCCAATAGGGATTGCTGGCTTCACAACACATCCAAACCAGGCAAAAACAGACTCAGAAGTCCTGAGAGTTTTGGTATTTATCAGCATGGCCTTGTAAATCATCCAGAATTATGGACAATGATGTTAGAACAATATCCATACTTACTCTACCTGAGTAATGTTGCAATGTTTTAACATATTTGTGTTTGCATGCACATGCATACAAAGTGGTGGAAAATTTTTTTTGCGAAAAACCTTACTGTACTACACTGACGGTCTTTGCTGTTGTGCTGTTATTTCATAGTCCTTTAGTATTGCTTTCTTTTTTCTTAATTTTCCAAGAAACATAGTGTGAAAAGTAGTGAGAGCAGATTTATCCGGGTCCAAGCCCATTGCTGTCCAAGCATTTCTTGGAGTAGAGTCACTATGTTGCCTAAATCTTGTCCTGCGAGCAAAGCCAGATGCACAACATAGCTAGTGTTTCCATCTTCTTGGGACTCAGAGGGGTGTTCCCTGTAATGAAATCGATTTTTTAATTTTATTTTTTATTTTGCAGAGTGAATTTGGGAGTGATGAAGCATGAAACATCACTTTGGCAATTAGTATCCTCACAAGAATGTATGATTTCTACCTGGACTTGGGTTGCATTGAAACCCATGAAATTGGAAACAACCCAGAAAAGACATGCCATTCCAATGAAACCCAAATATCTGGTAAGGCTGAGTTGAAAAAGTTGACCGACTCATTCTGGAGTACTGAGAACTCAGTCAATGCCTAAATTCAGATATTGAGTTTCTTGCAACCTGCAGGACATCATTGACTTCATATATACCTCAAAATATAGTGGCTTAAAAAGAACTGGAAGACGTGAAGGAAAGGTTCATTTAAACCTTTTCAGCTGCATTGGTCTACTATGATGTGAAGTCAAGTGCTTATGCACTTGTAAACATATGGAAACAAACTTGAGAGCCTTTGGATGCATGACCATGATTGATTTACAGTAACTCTTTCACAATACAAGGGAAAGATCACACAAACTAAGTGGAATTAAATAACCTCACTTTATAAGCATTGCAAAGGAATCATCTATTACTAGACACTGTATCTCAAAGGAATTTGTTGTTTCTCTTTCAGCTGTACATTTTTGACAAGTTAAAGGTGGGTTTCTGTTTGAGCCATAACATTTATATGAGTTAGGTCTCTGGTTACCAAGGCTTTCCTATGATGGCTGTGACAGAAACAAAAAGCCTGTCTGCCAGAGCCAGATCTTTTGGGCCATCACTCAAGTCTCTCCGGACCTGCTCCTAGACACTTTACCAGGTATCTGATCTGGTCATTTTAAAAGCTGCTAACTGACCCAGAAACAATGGAGAGATTGGGATTGTATTTTGCACTGGAGATCCAGATTAAATGATTGAGACCTGGGTAAGATCTGGTTGATAAGTGTAAAGCCAACTGGAGGTAGATGGAACTCTCAGCAGAGAGTAAGTCAGTGGTGTCTGTTACAGACGAGTAATATGGTGGTTGGCTCTCACAATTAAGAGATGTATATTATGTGTATGTTAAGAGAAATTTTGTAGATGTACAATGATGTTATTGGGGAAATTTTGTAGATATATAGTGATGTTATTGGAATATGTCTTCCCAGAGTCCTCCCTCCCCTCCCACTTGTAATAGCCTTGGTAGTCACTGCAACTGGGGAGGGCCGGCCTATTACTAGGAGGCACGGCCTATTACTAGGAGGCACAGCGTAATGACACCTGACCTCCAATCAAGAAAGATGTAAGAAAGTAATCTCCAGCAATGGATGGCAGAGTAGGAGTTGACTGACAAAACTTTGGGAGCAGCTAAGGGTATAAAAGACAGAGCATCTGTTTTGTGGATGAGCACATGGCTGTTGGTCATGGAGACTCCGACTGCTGTAATTTTTCCTTTTGTCCTTTGTTGTAATTTTGTTAAGGTTTAGTAAACCTTTGAAATTTTAAAAATAGTGCTGTTTCTCGCAGTGTTTCACATGGAGACAACCACTGCCCTCCAGGGCTCCTTCACATCATCACCAGAATATCTGTTGTTACCAACATTGCAATATATATGTTTTCGTGTTATGAATATGTGGGAAACTTTAAAATCTGAGTGTTTTGGGAAAGGTGTAAAAGACAGTCCTTAGAGACAGTAGAACTGTGATTAGAGCTAAGTAGTAGCTATAAGATTTGTTAGCAGAAAAATTTGTTAGCAAAAAATAAGAAGTAGAAAAGTAAGGACAAATAGAACAATGGTCTCTGTGTATTAACAATTGTCTAGGATAACTCCTTAAGTTGCAGAAAAGTATATCTAGCAAGATATTAGGAAGTTCTAAGCTTAATAATGGAGCTCTGTGCATTGTGTTTTAAGGAGGTATTGTATTGGAAATAAGCAAGCACTGTTTTAACCCAGGGTGTATGTACTTATAGTGATTGGATAGAACTACTGTCAATATGCTTTTGCTTTGTATGATTGGTCAAAAAACTTTTAAAGTAAGTTGTAACATTAGGTTCTTTG
Organism: Melospiza melodia melodia; assembly: GCF_035770615.1. Lineage (NCBI taxonomy): Eukaryota > Metazoa > Chordata > Aves > Passeriformes > Passerellidae > Melospiza > Melospiza melodia. The sequence goes on along the minus strand of NC_086226.1, from coordinate 20,115,249 downwards.
TCTGCTGCTTGGGATGTGATCTAATGGCATCTTCTCATTGTCATAACCATGTAATGAGGCTGATGCTTAAAAATAAAACAGCTCAAGGTGCGCTCTTAGCAGTCCCGTCCTCTTCATGATTTGTACCTAGCCCCCTGCCAACAATAAATAGTGCTTCTCTATGAAGAAGATTTTAGACTAGAGGAATAAAAAATAAGAGAGTAGACAGTGCAGTCGCCAGAAGACCAAACTGTTAATAGGAAGAACAGATAATCCCCTTCATCGTCTGTAGCTGATATAAGTAATAAGTAGCAACTTTAAGATCTCCTAAACAACAAGATGGGAAATCATTTATCTAAAACCAAACAGAATGTTTTTTACCAGCTTAAGACAATTTTTCAAAATAAAAGATATTCAGACATCTCAAAACATGAACTAAAATCTTCTTAATGAAAGTAAAGGTGAGTACTCAAAATAGAAACTTAAAATCTGCTTTTACCTTTAATTTTTAAGATCAGAAAAACAAAAAAAAATATTATCTAGTCTCTCTCAAAAAAGAAGAGACTTCAGCCTATCTCCAAAGCTTTAATAGACAGTTTTAAACAGAATGATCATAATAGAAACTTTCTCAAATACCAAAACAGAACACCTAGTTCTGAGACTTTTAATTTCAAGTAGTCCTGAGCCTTTGTCCTCTTCTGAAGAGATCTCAGGTTTTGTTCAAAGTTCCTTCTCTTCTCCTAGTGTGTCTAGAGTTTCTACAAGCAGTGTAGACAACACCCCAATCCCCAGGAAAAAGACATCAGATCAGCTTCCAACTTCAGTCATGTCCTCTGTTTCTTCTGAGATTTCCTGCGTCACTAATACTACAACCAGGCGTCCTCCCATTCCTCTGCAAAATCATCCACCTCCAGATTTCCCAAGAAAGTGTTCAAGATTTTTGTTGTGTTCCAGAATTTAAGGGATCAAAAGTCGTGTTCTAGAAAAGTTAAGAGTTAAAATCCAAGAGATGAGAGTTTAGAGAAGCTTTACAAAAAAAGAGCTACTATTCCTGTGCCCTGTTTCTCTTCCAAACAAGTTATGACCAGATCTTGTTCTGAAGTTGTACAGGGCGGGTCTGCCATGAGAGACTCCAAATCTACTCTGCCTAGCTGAGAAGCTGTGAAAATCATCCCTATCACAGTTTCCTCTTCCCAAGAAATCACCCCCTCAGATCAAACTCAAGCAAGCAAATTGTTTTACAATTCTAAGAATTCTTTTCATATAGATTCCTACCCCAAACCTCTTCCAAAGTTTTCACCACTTTTAATTCCCCAGCCTCCAGTTACAAGTAGTGAGAGAACTTTAAATTTAGCACTACCTACAAGAGAGAAAACAAAAAAGATGAAGCAAACAACAACCAAGAGCTGAGCAAACCAAGATAGCTCTGCCCAAAGAGACAGATAAAGTAGAGGCAAGAGAATGCAAGAAAGTTTCTGTAGAGACAAAGACAAATAATTTAGAAGCCTTGAAGCCTATCTCATTTGCTGCTAAAGGAGAAAACAGCATATCAAAATTGCAGCTTAGAGCTAAGAGTTTTTCAGCTGTATCCCCATGGGTGGGGATACAGTGTAGAACCTGTAACAGTTCATTAGAAAGTGTCACAAATACAAATTCAAAATCTACAGCTCAAGAGCAGCCCAATTTGTATGATTCTAATAAAACCCAACTTAAGATGTAATTTAGCAAACTCTAGCTTTCTTCCCATAACCAATACAACACATTCCTCAGCCAGTACCTCCAACAGGGGGGGTTGCTAAGAATGTAGAGCTCTCTTCCTTTACCCTTCCTAGCAAAGCTCCCAAAGAAGTGTGTTGCTCCAGCACCACTATGACCGAAAACTTAGAACTCTCCTCCCCAACCCTTCCCAGCCGAACTCCCAAGAAAGCTTGTTGCTATGGCAACACTGCTACCAAGAACTTAAAGCTTCTTAGCAAAGTTCCTAAGACAGCTGATAGCTGTAACAACACCTTGTTCTTCTATATCAGACGCAAGAGTGGTAAAAGAGAAAAACAAAACACAATCTAAATCAAAAGTAAACCTCCCATCACAACTACCTAATTAGTCTAATATTTATCAAAATCTAGAAAAATATTTAGATTCAATACAACAACTCCTTGCCTTACCTATAAAATATGGTTCATAATGATATAAATCCACAGTATAAAACTCTTTCTCACCACGATATAAAAGAACTCTGTCAAGCATTAGAAAAAAAAGTTATCTTCTCCTTATTTTTAATAATGTGGTTAAAAAGTATATTTAATTCTTATTACTTAGTCCCTACTAATTATCAAAATATAGCTTCCCTAATTTTAACCAATTTACAATATTTTTATGAGAATTACAATAGAAAAAACTTCTGTATAAATTAGTTAAAATACATGAAAATACTCCTTATAAAAATATAGCTCTTACCTAACTAGCAAGTAATCTACCTTTCCATAAACCAAAAAATCAAGCAGTAGAATTGCCTCAGCCTGTACTAAGAGATATTAAAGATGCTGCTAAAAAAGCTTTATTTTCAGTTGAGCCAGCTGGTACCCATGTAAATGCTTATCCTACTATCAGACAAGGTGAATTGGAATCCTTTAGTTCTTTCCTAGATAGATTAACCCAAGCGGTGGAAAAACAATGTCCAGATGAATGAGCTCATTCCTGTATTATTCAAAACTTTACTTTTGTAAACGCTAATGAAGAATGTAGAAAAATTACTTTACCTGATCAACCTCCAGCTCTAACATAGATGCTAACAGCTTGCAGTAAGCTCACATCTCCACAGCATATTGCTAATGTGCAAATCAATACTTTTGGAAAGCAGATTGCGGAATCTCAAGAAAAGTTAGGAAAAACATTGGGAAATAATTTAGCAAAAGCTTAAGGAGAAAATTTGGGACAGCAAATGGAAAAATTTAAAAAGGCCCTAAAAGCACAAACAAAAATTTTAGAAAAATCTGTTGGTACTGTACAGTTGGACTGATAAAAAGGCTTCTTGCTCTGCTTGTGGTAAACCAAGACACATTAAAAAGGATTGTCCTACAAAAACAGTCCAACCTAACCAACTTTCTATTTGCCCTCAGTGTCGGAAAGAGAAGCATCTTTCTAAGTACTGCTTAGTTCTCAATTTGACATCAATGGCAAATCTTTGTCATTAAACTCAAAAAAGAGCACGGATTACCACTATGCCTCAACACAGTAGTGGTACCTCCTTACAGTCAATTATCCAATCAAATGGTATTGGTATCTCAGTCAGTTATCCCTCAGTCATCCATCCCACAAATGGTCCCAGCTCAATACCTTCAGGTACAAGGTTTGAATTGGCCTCCTCAAACTGGATACATCTTTTAAATAATCTTTGTTATGAAAACATTCCTACTGGAATTGTCAATTTTTTTCACTGAATACAAAATTTTTTTATTCTAGGCAACAACAAAATTCTTTGACTTTCAGTCCTTCCCGCTGTTCTTTCAGTAAATTGTAATGAAGAGCTAGTAATTTTCGCTCTTACATTTAATGTTCTATGGTAATTCCACAAAAACACCTATAGCTATTGCATTTCATTTACCCATGAATACACCCAAGCAAAACAGCTTTCCAAAGAATTCAGTTATGTCTGTGCCATTTGGTACCTCAAGTCCTCAGGTCTTCTGAGTACAACGTTTAGACTGCAACCAACCAAAATTGACTTGCAGCCTGACTCACCATTGTAAAATAATTTATGTTACAGGCATGCCAGATACTGGTGCAGATGTCACTGTAATTTCTCACATGTTTTAGCCCAGTGATTGGGATTTGGTAGCTCCTGCAGGTTCCTTCACAGGAATTGGAGGTGCTACTGTGTATTTGCAAAGTACATCCATGCATCTTTCAGGACATTATAAGTCCTGAAAGAAAGACAGCAATGCTGCGTCCTTTTGTTGTTCAGAAACCTCTCACCATCTGGGGGAGAGATGTCCTGTCCCAATGGAGAGCAAAACTAGAAGTGGGCCTGTGATAGAAACCACGTCAAAACCTGCCACTTTAAAGCTAAACTAGAAAACTAACCATCCTATATGGATTGACCAATGGCCTTTAACAAAGAAAAAATTAAACATCCTTAGAAGGTTAGTAAAAGAATAATTACAGCAAAGTCACACCACCCCTATGAATAGTGCCTAGAATTCACCAGTATTCATTATCCATATGAAGACATCAGACTCCTAGAGGTTGCTTCATGACCTGAAGAAGATCAATGAAATTATTAAACACATGAGACCTCTTCAACCTAGACTCCTTTCTTTATCAAAACACTAGCCTCTTGTTATCACTGATTTAAAGGACTGTTTTCTCCACATCCCACTTCATCCCAATGATGATCCAAGATTTGCCTTTTCAGTTCCCCTTCTCAATCAAAGAGAACCCATGTAGAAATATCACTAGAAATCATTGCCCCAAAAAATGAAGAATTCACCTGTAATTTACCAATATTTTGTTGCACAAGCTTTGTCTCCAGTTCGACAGAAGCATCCAAGATCCATAATTCTGCACTACATGGATGATTCACTCATTGCAGCTCCAACACAGAGATAGAGCAAACCCCTGCTAGTGTTGTTACTGAAATCCAAAATGCTAGACTTGAAATTTCTATAACCAAAATCCAAGAAGTTCCACCCTGGAAGTATTTGGGATGGAAGATGACTGAAAAAACAATTACACCACAGAAGATACAGCTCCAGACCAGTGTCAACAATCTACAAGATTTACAACAGCTTCCAGGAGAAATCAATTAGGTCAGACCTGTTTTGGGAATTACCAACGATGAACTGGGCCCACTTTCTAATTTACAAAGAAGAAGCTGTGACATCAACTCTCCTAGAACTCTGAAACCTAAAGTTTGTGCAGTGCTTGACAAGGTCATGGAAGCTCTCCAAAGACGGCAAGCTCATTGCTTTATTCCAGGAAAGCCTATCTTTTTTTTGTAATTTTAGCAGAAAAAAATGCAACTTTGTGGTCTCATTTTTCAGTGGGACCCTTCAGAGACAGATCCTTTGTTGATAATAGAATGGATCTTTCTTCTCTACAGGTTTCTTCCAAAGACTATTTTTATGGTTTTAGAGATGATAGCACAAATTGTAATTAAGGCCAGAACAAGATTATTAGATTTAGCAGGTCAAGAATTTGCAGTTATCTATTTACCATTGAAAAAGGTTTATCTTGATTGGCCAATGCAAAATTCTGATGATTTGCAATATGCATTGTTAAACTTCCCAGGTATTTGTTCTGTTCATTACACAGCTCACAAATTATTTGGCAAGCAAAATTGTATTTTAGAGAGAAACTTATGTTAAGTGAAGAACATTCAAATGCAATAACTCTTTTCACTGATGGATCTGACAAAAGTCACAAATCAGTCATTACTTGGTTGAACCAAACAACTAAAGCCTGGGAATCAGATATCAAATACTAGAAGGATCTCCTCAGATTGTTGAACTTGCCACTGCGGTTTGGGCTTTTCAGCTCTTTCCACAACATTCTGAATTAATCACAGATTCTGCTGATGCTGTTAATGTGGTTAAAAGAATATAAGGATCAATTTCAAAGAATGCTAGTAATGGAACTTTATATCGTTGGTTTATATGACTTTATAAAACTTTGCAGTATAGAATTAATTCCTATTTTGTTTTTCACATCAGGGCTCATTCTTCACTTCTTGAATTTTTAGTGGAAGGAAATGTTATAGCAGACGAACTGACAATGGTTATTTCAAACACTTTGCCAAACATTTTTGAACAAGTAAAACTGAGTCATGCCCTTTTTCACCAAAACGCACAAGCACTTGTGGAAATGTTTCATATTTCCAAAAGTCAAGCTAAGGTTATTGCCAGTACTTGCCCTGTCAGCTTGTGCAGCCTCCTGTTTCTACAAGAGTGGTCAACCCACGAGGTTTGCAAAGCCTGCAGTTATGCCAAACAGATATCATTAAATACCCTTCCTTTGGTAAATTTCAAAATATTCATGTTTCAGTGGACATGTTCTCTGGTGCAGTTTTTGCTTCTCTTCACACAGGTGAAGCAGGTAACCATGCCTGTCACCATTTTTTGCAAGCTTTTGCTTCATTGGGTATGCCCCAGTGAAGAAGTAAAAATTGACAATGGTCCCACATATATATCTCAAAAATTGGCCACATTTTAAAGGATTGGGAAGTTTGTTACATCTTTAGTATTCCTCACTCTCCCACAAGCAAGTGGGAGAGTCAAGGAGTTATTAAGAGGACACATCAAACATTAAAGTGCATTCTAGATCAACAGAATGGGGAGTAGAGTTATATGTTTTTAATTTTTTAAACAGCTCTGTTGCAGAACCCAATCCACCAATTTTCTGGCATTTTTCAAATAACACACAGGCAAAACTGAAAGAAAATCCCCTGTTTGAATTAGAGACTGGACAAATTGAATGTCGTTTCTAATCAATCCGTTGGGGCAAAGGGTATGCTTCTGTGTCTATGGGTGCAGCAATGAAGTGGGTCCCAGAGATAAAGAACAAATCATATCACACTCCAGAACATATTGATGAGTCCAAGACTGTAAATGCAAACAGGCAGATGTGAGCCAAACAGAGGGATCACAAGTCACGCCTGACATCCCTTGTTCACTGGTAGAACCAACAAACTCCTGATTTTATGCTATCTATTTATTGTTAGTTTCATAGAGCTGATTTTTGGCAAAAGCATAGTTTTTGTTTGGTATGTTATAGATCCACTCTATTGGACTTTTAAAGGTGAAATTTTATTTTAAGGTCAAAAGAAAAGTTTTTAAATTGACATATAGGGGAGGATCTTATGCCAAAAATAAGCTTACAAAAAGGATGGAGCAAAATCAAATGATACGCTGGTGTTAGTTGGTTTTAATTGCTTCTTGTAGTGCAGGTTTGCCTGTGGAACAACCAAAACCAAATACTTAGGTGAACTTAGCCAAGGCAGCAGGCTCGGATACCATATGTTTGTCTAATTCAGAACCAGAAAAGCCTTTCTCAACCTGTCTTGTCGGTGCGCCAGTAAAGGATTTGCCTTTGATCAAAAAGCAATTAAGTAGTAAACCTGGTGAAATTGACAATGGGAGCAGTCCTGTATTGAATTGGAAAATTTGGGCCAAAGAACTTGTCAAAGCAGTATCGAACCCCAATAATTAGAAATTCTTTGTTCTTTAACAATGGATACTTGCCTTACATTTATAGCTAATGATTGGAGAGAAGGTGATCCTCCAAAGTACGATGTTACTCCCCATTATTTTCCATACAGAAATTTAAGGTTTTGGTGTAATTATTAAAACAGTTGGGATGTGATTTCTGAGGCTGACCAATATCCACAACAATTGTCAAAAGGATATTGGTTCATTTGTGGAGATAGGGCTTAGCAGGGCATTCCATCATGCCTTGAAGGTGGCCCATGTAGCATTGGAATGCTCACTGTGATAGCACCTACTGCTAAGTGAGTCATTAAGAAGAAACATAGAGGAACAAGATCTGCTCCTCATTATGATGAAAACTGTAAAAGTGATTTCATACTTTGGAATGCTGCGAAAGGGGTTTCAGAGGGTTTGTTTTTACCCCAATTGGCTTCAGCAATGGCACTGAAACTATTAGATGAGGTTGGATGTTGGCTGAGTGAACAAACTAATGCCACATCTACTGCAATCAGTGATATGTTTACCGATGTTAGTAGTGTTAGACATGCAACCCTTCAAACTAGAGCAGCATGATTTTCTTTTACTGGCACACAGACATGGTTGTGAGAAATTTGAAGGATTTTGTTGCATGACCTGTCAGATCATTCTGAATCCATCCACAAAAGCATACAAAAGCTGATAAATTTGACAGCTCAAATTAAAGAAGATGGTGGACCCTGGTTAGATGATTTGTTCGAAGAATGGAGTTTTGCACCTTGGCTAAAGGAACTTTGTAAAATAAGTCTATATGTGTGTTGTAGTGTGTTGTTAAGTTTCTTGTATTACTCCCCCATTTTATGTATTGTTTTCCCCTGTTCCATGTAAATGGTTCTGCCCTCCCCAGTTTTCCCACCATAGCCTTACTGTCAGTTATGTTACCATGGTTACCCCTGCCCTTGGTTGTGTCAGTTACCTAAGTTATATAATTTCTCCTCCCCCTTATCTCCTTGTATGTAGACTTTCTCTCCTCCCTGGGCCCAGTCAATCACCCCCCACTCCTCCCAACTTTCCAGAATCTTCTTCTCTCTGGAGGTTGTGGTTGGCTGTGGTCCCGGGGCCCCTCCTTTACTTTGTACTTATTGGCTTCCCCGTTATGTCAGTTATGTTAAGTTCTCCCTTCACCCTTCCCCATTGGTTCAGCGTAAACCCCTCCTTTGTACACCCACTCCCTTTATAATCTTGTTTCACCCTCCATTTCTGGTCACTCCCCCAGTTGGTTTCTCCTCTGTTGGATCATCTGGAACACCAATAAACCGACATTAACCCCCGTTGAAATGTCCTGCTCCTTCCTCGTCTATTCACCAGCAAGAGCCTGTCCGCAGCCAGCACCGCCCAAGGCCATACGACGCCGAGGGGTGCTGGTAGAGAATTGCAGCTGGGCATTGGCCCCTGCCCATAGCTAGCTGGACCTTGACTCTTTGGGCCACGTACGCCTTGCCGCAGTTTGGCGCCCGATGTGGGGCCTGAAGTGGACTTCGGGACACCTGGACACCAGACCACCGCACCCCACCAGTAGATATTATAGTTCTACTGGCCACCAAGCTACCCTCGGTAGTAGCAGGCCCCGTTCTAGGGGCAGTGCTCCCGGGGGATCAGAAGTCAGAACACCCTGCACCCAAGGAGGACTTCTTAGATGAGGACAACCGCCTGGGTTTTTTGTTTGTGCCACCACCGGACCAGGTAAGCCCTGGCCCTGAGCTGGGGACTCTCAGTGGCTTCTCCCCTGTCTTTTTAACCCTCCCTAGGAGTCCAGGCCTTGCTTTGGGGACCACTCCCTACCCTCTCTCCTCTAAGGGCTGATCCCCAGGCAGTGCTCTCTCTTTCCTCACTGTTCTCCTTCTGGGGACAGTCCTCACCCCCTCGTTTTTTTATTTTTCCTCTCCTGTGCGGTCTGTATCCCCAGACTTGGGGCCAGACCTCGCCACCTAATATCCTTTCTTTCTTTGTGTTGAAACCCCAGACTTGGGGACAGCACAGGGAGCGGGGGCCGATGGCGCGCACCTCAGTGTTTTAGTTTTCGTTTTTCCTTGGGCGGTTGGTACAACATCTTGTGTTTTGCTCCCCCTAAGGTCAGGCTGTCTAGCGCGTCTTAGGGGTATCACCATGGGTGCTGGGTTGAGCAAAACTCAGAAAAGAGTATATTATGTTGTTAAAGGTTTGCTGCTTGGGGGGGGCTTTGCTGCCCCCAAGAAGGAGTTAAAAATGGTGGTCAAATGGATTTTTTCGCATTTCCCCGAAGTTTCCCCAGAGATTGCAAAAGAGCCACGTTTTTGGACAGCCATTGTTGCTAAATTAGATCAAGAAGTTAACTCGGGGGAAACTCAGTTATCTAACGTGGCATACTGGGCGAGCAAGGTATTAACTTCGCTGTGCCCAGCCAGGGATTTGAGAAAAAGTCCTTCTCAATCAAGTTTGCTCCCCGGTTCTCCCAGTTCTCGTGTTCCTACCCTTTGTCCCTCTCCCTCTTCCCCTAGGCAGGAGCCCTCTCGGGGGATCCTTAGGGCCACCAAGAAGCAGGGGGTCCACCCTGCCCCTGCTCCCTCGCGACCAACTCGGCCTCCCCCTCCGAAGAGCCCTGGCCAAGCTCTTCAGAGTTCCTTTCCTGATCCCTCTATCCCTACCCCCAAGTCCCCAGTTTCAATCCCTAAGTTAGTTCGGTTTGTTGAAGATCCACAAGATGGCTCCCAGGGAGCCCAAGATGGAGACGGCCACGTGGCTTTTCCCGCCCTTACTCCTTCTTCTTCCCAAAATTCCTTTCTTCCCAGGTCTAACCCTTTCCTCTCCCTTGATCCCTCCCATTCCTCAGTCTCTCCGCCCATGGTTCTACCCTCAGCCCCTCCCCTCACTCCGCCCATGGCTCCACCCCCTGTGGGCCCCTCCAAAATCCCTCCTCCTTATTCTGCTCCGCCTCCTAACTCCACCTTGGAGGCGGAGAAAACCGAGTCGCCGCACCCCTGCCATTGCCCAGCCCACAAACCAAGCCCCACCTCAACCTCCTCCAATTCCAGTTCCCACGCTCCCTCTTCCGGTTCCCACGCTTTGTCTTCCGGGGGGCACGTGGGGGTGGATGACCGGAAGCCGGGAGTGGTGCCTTTATTGGAAGCCGCACCGGTTACATACCGCCTCGGCGGGGAGGGGAGTGCTCAGGCCCAATGAGCGCCTATCGCCCAGGCCCGGATTAAGGAACTGTGCAAGGCCCAGAGGGAGTATTCCCGGGAATCGGAGTATTTCCGGGGGCTCCTTCGTCCGGTGCTTGCACGGGGAAATCTGGTGCCCGCGGACCTGAGGGGTCTTTTCTCTAGCCTTTCGGGACCCATGGAATTCAGGGTCTGGGCAGGAGAATGGAGGAGGGAGATCGTGGAGGTTCTCCCTATGCTTTGGGGGAATCCTGGCATGTCTCATGATACAGAGGGCTTGGTGATCTCGGAGGACCATCTTGTGGGCACCTGGCAGTGGGCAAGCGGGGCAGCACAGGCCAAGGCGTTGTTCACGGAACATCTTGTAGAGACGGGGAAGGCTGCGGAGTGTGCCTTTTATGAATTAGCCACCACCACTTCCCAATTTGAAGAAGAAGAAATAAGGCAGGGCGCGCAGGAACCTTATCTGGCGTTTATGGAGAGACTGTACAGATTCGTAGAAGTGCAAGTTCCAGGGGAGAGGGAGACAGAGGAGAGGCTGAGGCAGATGGCCTATTACAACGCCAATACTGCATGCCGGCGAGCCATCCGATCTCTCCCTCGAAACCCCCGATGCACCGTGGAACAAATGATTGAAGTATGCGCCAGGGAGGTTCCTCTCCAAGACCTGAAAGCGCGCCCCAGAAGAGCCTCCGTAGCCTTTGCCGAATACCCGACTCCAGAAGACATAGACGCCGAAGCTGCCGCCACCGGACCAATGACACCAGGGTCCGAGAGAAGGACGACGGCAACTCACCCCTGCCACCTCTGTGGCAAGGTGGGGCACTGGATGCCCCAGTGCCCCATGAGGCAAGATTATCTAGAATACAGGAGGAGGAAGGAGGAGAAAGATAAGGAGCAAAAAAACTAATTCCAGAGCACAGTCCCTCCCTGCGCCAAGACAAAAATGAGGCGGGACAAGTACCATCTAGCAGGGAGGGAGGAGAAAAGGGAGACCTGCCATGCGCACTACTGGACTTGACATATTTGAAATCGGACACGACTTTTAGCACTTGTGAAGTACAGCCTCTAACTACCTGCTCTAACTACCTTGTCCTCTGCTTCCCCTTACAGGCTGCACCTAACTAGGGAAATTCATCTCCCTAACAGTGACTTTCAGCTGGTGTCTGCCGACCTTCAACATCCCGGTCGCTGGAGGAAGTTAGGATGTTGCAGGTGGACCATTGTCGGAGACACAAAGCACACGCTGCGAGACCTTTACGTCGTCCTGGGGCTGGTCACTACGGACCGGGACCGTTTCGCAGTAGGGCTGTACTGTGCCCAACCCCCACTCTTCCTCCCCAAGGGTCAGATCATCGCCCAGGCCATCCCAGTGCCAGAGAAGGCGCCCTGGGCGGAAACATCTAAGGACGCATCACCTCCTACGGTGGCCTGGGCACAAGTAGTGGGGAGGGAGAAACCCCGCCTAACATGTCAACTCTCGTTGGGCGGGGATCGTTGGGCGGGGATCGTAAGGGGTCTTTTGGACATGGGGGCAGATGTGACGATCATTCCCTCTCGGGAGTGGCCGTCACATTGGGGCCTGCAAAACGGGGCCGGAACCATTCAAGGTGTAGGAGGGCTCCAATTGGCTAAGCAATCCAGGAGCGTTGTGCAAATTACAGGGCCCGACGGGCAATTCGCTTCAGTACGCCTGTTTGTATTGGATTACACCGAGCCTCTCTGGGGGAGAGACCTACTGGCCCAGTGGGGAGCCAAAATTGACCTGCCAAAGGCTCCCCAGGTTTTTCAGGCAGTGGTCACTGAGGAGCGCTGGACCTGGAAGCTGGATTGGCTAACTGATAAACCAGTACAGGTCTTGCAGTGGCCACTTAACAAACAAAAATTGAAGGCGCTCAATGAACTTGTTCAGGAGCAGTTACTTAAGATCAACATCGTGGAGACTGTGTCTCCCTGGAATTCTCCAGTTTTCGTTATCAAAAAGCCTAATAAAGATAAGTGGCGGCTCCTGACCGACCTTCGCCAAATTAATGAAAAAATTGTAGATATGGGATCTCTCCAACCAGGGATGCCCTCCCCAGCAATGCTCCCCCAAAATTGGAATTTGGTCATTGTAGACATAAATGATTGTTTCTTTCAAATTTCTTTGCACCCTGAGGATTCCCCGTGTTTCGCGTTTACGGTTCCCGCCATTAACCGTGAGTCCCCAGACAAGCGCTACCACTGGCGGGTACTTCCGCAAGGAATGAAGAACAGCCCTGTGATCTGCCAGTGGTATGTCGCTTCTCTGCTGTCCCCGATACGTACAGCCCTCGGGGATGCCGTCATCATCCATCACTATATGGACGACATCCTCGTGTGTGCACCCGACAATGACCTACTTGCCCATGCGCTTGACCTGACAACCAGTGCTTTGGTTGCTGAAGGGTTCGAGCTCCAGCAGGACAAAATTCAAAGGATGCCACCTTGGAGGTACCTGGGTCTTGAGATTATTAAGCAGACCATTGTGCCGCAAAAATTGGCAATACGGACTAAAGTCCAGACCCTAGCGGATGTCCATCAACTGTGTGGGTCTTTAAATTGGGTGAGAACCTGGCTGGGCATTCCCACCGAAGACCTGCCCCCCCTTTTCAATTTACTGAAAGGGGGAGAGGGGCTTAGTTCCCCTAGGGCTCTCACCCCGGAGGCTCAGGTAGCATTGGAGAAAATTCAAAAAGCTATTTCGGCCAGGCAGGCCCACCGCTACCATCCGGGCCTGCCATTCAAATTTATTATCCTGGGAAGGTTGCCACACCTCCATGGCATAATCCACCCGTGGGACAAGTCCCTGAAGGACCAAGGCTTAGGAGACAAACTCTTAATCATAGAGTGGGTCTTTCTGAGTCACCACTGGTCCAAAACAATGACAAGGCCACAGGAGCTGGTTGCCAAATTGATCCACAAGGCGAGATCGCGGATCAGGGAGCTGGCAGGGTGTGACTTTGAGTGCATACACATACCAATTGAATTGGAGTCGGGCCAACTTAAAATAAAGACCTTCAATGAACTAGTGCAAATGAATGAGAACCCTCAGTTTGCGCTGGACAGCTACACTGGGTGTATTGCAGTTGATCGGCCGGCCCACAAATTATTCAATTCAGAGTTTAAATTATCCTTAAAGAAGGTCCAAAGCAAGGATCCTCTTGATGCCATGACTGTTTTTACAGACGCAACTGGAGCATCCCACAAGTCGGTCATGACTTGGAAGGATCCTCAGACTCAGCGGTGGGAGGCAGAAGTTGCTGTTATGGAGGGTTCTCCACAAATCGCTGAGTTGGACGCAGTCGTCAGGGCATTCCAGAGGTTCCCTGGACCTTTCAATCTGGTTACAGATTCTGCATATGTGGCCGGTGTAGTGTCCAGAGCAGAATCAACAGTTCTGCAGGAGATCTCCAATCAGAAATTATTTAATTTTCTTACAAGGCTCATTGATTTGGTCTCCCACCACGAGCATGCATTCTATGTTATGCACGTGAGATCACACACTGACTTGCCAGGGTTCATCGCTGAGGGCAACCGTCGGGCCGATTCTTTGGCCGCGGCTGCAGTCACGGTGGGCCCACTCCCAGATGTGTTCGGCCAGGCTAAGATCAGCCACCAGCTTTTTCACCAGAACGCGCCTGGCCTGGTCCAGCAATTCCACCTGACCCAGGAACAGGCTAAGGCGATCGTGGCCACATGTCCCCAGTGCCAGAAAGATCAGATGCCTACCATTTCCTCGGGGGCAAATCCCCGAGGTTTGGCAAGCTGCAAGGTGTGGCAGATGGACGTAACACACATCCCATCTTTCGGCAGATTGTGTTATGTCCACGTCTCAGTTGACACCTTCTCCAGTGCTATCTTTGCCTCTGCCCACACAGGTGAGCTTCCTGCAGCAATGGGGAATAGAGCATGAGACCGGCATCCCCTATTCCCTGACCGGCCAAGCCATGGTGGAGAGGGCCCACCAGAGCCTAAAGAAGGTTCTATCACGACAACAAGCAGCGGTGAAGATGGAGACCCCCCACAACCCCCCACAATCAAGAGCATTGTACACTCTAAACTTTCTGAATTGCTCCTTTGATAACCCAAATCCTCCAGTGGTCCGGCACTTCGGCAGTCACCAGCAGCTGAAGCCTAAGGCCAGGCCCCCGGTCCTTATTAAGGACCCGGAGACCTGGCGGACGGAGGGGCCTTTTGACCTGGTCACCTGGGGGAGGGGATATGCTTGCATGTCCACTCCTTCAGGGCCCAGGTGGATTCCATCTAAGTGGGTAAGGCCCTTCCTCCCGAAGCAGGGGACGCAGAAGAAGGCCGTGCCACAGGTGCAGGTAGCGTGCTGGCGGCGGCAGAGGAAACCCTCTCTGATAACATCATCTTTCTCTCCCGAACTCCCCCCTATTCCTGAAGCTGAGTCCTCCCCTCCCTCTTCCCTTTCAGCTCAAGACTTACCTTTAGTTTATGAGTCCCGACCCTCATCGCCTGCTTCCTCCCCATTTCCTTCCGATTTAGATTTATTATTTGGGGCAGAACCATCCGTTTAATTACTGCATACTTTCACTGTTCTCTTTTTACTTTTAGTACATCTCCCCGATGGTCCCCACATCGTCATCAATGACTCCCAACCCTGGAGTTTTGCTGCTACTGCTGACGACCTACGGACTCCTGTTGCCATCTTCAGAGTTGTGGGTCATCCCTCAGCCAAAGGTCAATGTCTGGCGTGCCTTGGCTCAGTCCTTGGGACAGGACCATATCTGCCTTGACACCGGCGCAGCAGAGGACCCGATATCGTCTTGCCTTGTGGGGATCCCTTTCTCTCCAGGCAAGTTCCCCTCCGCCTTTCAGTCTGCCCTTTCCC
Source organism: Melospiza melodia melodia (assembly GCF_035770615.1). Classification (NCBI taxonomy): domain Eukaryota; kingdom Metazoa; phylum Chordata; class Aves; order Passeriformes; family Passerellidae; genus Melospiza; species Melospiza melodia. The sequence continues at coordinate 20,100,016 of NC_086226.1, read as the reverse complement.
CTACTTTGGCCCGGAGCCTTACCATCCTCCCTAGTTTTGACTCTAGCAATGCCTGGAGAGACGGAATGGTCAGGCTGGATCCTTTACCCTCCGAGCCCACAGAATTACATCTTCTTGGTTCTGCCAACTCCTCTATTTGTTTTCAGTTCGACAGTACCTTTGCCCCCATAGAGAAGGGCAGTGAGGTGGTCCAGCAGACTAAAGAAGAATACCAGGCAAACCAGTGCTGTAGGGCTGTACTAAAGATCAGTGGCCCCACCACCACTGGACGGACCCCTTATGCCCTTCCTAGGGGAACGTTTTTGATTTGTGGCGACCGAGCGTGGGCAGGCATCCCTTCTGGTCTGATCGGAGGGCCGTGCACTTTTGGCAGGCTGACACTGTTTACCCCCAACATCACCAAAATTATTAATTGGAAAAGGACAAACATCACATCCGAATTGGCCAGATCTAAAAGAGATCTTAAAGATCTCATGGAGGACTGTGATGACGAAATTACCCATTGGTCTCACTCAAAATCCGTCGCTTTTACCATCTTATTGCCGTGGGTATCAGCGGTGAAATCTCTGGGCGAATTGGGCCACCTGGAGTGTTGGGTGGCTAAACAAGCCAATCTTACCTCAGCTGCTCTATACGACCTCCTCACAGACGAGGAAATAACAAGGAAGGCAACGCTCCAAAACAGGGCAGCAATAGATTTTCTATTGCTGCTCCATCACCACCACTGTGAGGAGTCTGAGGGCCTTTGCTGCACGGACCTGTCCCCCGAGCCGAGGACGCCAGGCAGTCCGTGAAGCGACTACAAGACCTTCTGCACAAGGTTAAGCAAGAAACATCTGATTGGCTGGGAGACATCTTCAAGGGTTGGGGCGTTAGTGGGTGGGCCAGCTCAATAATAGAATCTGTTTGCAAAGTTCTTTTAAGTTTGATTATACTGTTCCTTTTGGTTGCTGTGGTCCGCGGACTGGTCAAAAGACTGATAACAAAAGCAACTGCGCCGAGAGTGAACCACACCACCGTTCCTCTAAATGAGCCTGTCGAGTTGGAGGACCTCTCCTTGGAAGCAGAAGCCGTGGATGAGGAGGGGGCTACCACACTGCCCTTCGACCACCTATGGGCGGGCGGACTCCAACTCGAAGAGGGCGAGACTTGGCCGGACCAGCTGGGGGTCCCTGCATTTTAAGTTTAATATAGACTTTTCCGTTCTTTCTATTTTATTTGGTAAAAAAACAGGGAGATGTTGTAGTGTGTTGTTAAGTTTCTTGTATTACTCCCCCATTTTATGTATTGTTTCCCCCTGTTCCATGTAAATGGTTCTGCCCTCCCCAGTTTTCCCACCATAGCCTTACTGTCAGTTATGTTACCATGGTTACCCCTGCTCTTGGTTGTGTCAGTTACCTAAGTTATATAATTTCTCCTCCCCCTTATCTCCTTGTATGTAGACTTTCTCTCCTCCCTGGGCCCAGTCAATCACCCCCCACTCCTCCCAACTTTCCAGAATCTTCTTCTCTCTGGAGGTTGTGGTTGGCTGTGGTCCCGGGGCCCCTCCTTTACTTTGTACTTATTGGCTTCCCCGTTATGTCAGTTATGTTAAGTTCATCCCTTCACCCTTCCCCATTGGTTCAGCGTAAACCCCTCCTTTGTACACCCACTCCCTTTATAATCTTGTTTCACCCTCCATTCCTGGTCACTCCCCCGGTTGGTTTCTCCTCTGTTGGATCATCTGGAACACCAATAAACTGACATTAACCCCCGGTGAAGTGTCCTGCTCCTTCCTCGTCTATTCACCAGCGAAAGCCTGTCCGCAGCCAGCACCGCCCAAGGCCATACGACGCCGAGGGGTGCTGGTAGAGAATTGCAGCTGGGCGTTGGCCCCTGCCCATAGCTATCCAGACCTTGACCCTTTGGGCCGCGTACGCCTTGCCGCATATGTGTTGGGTGTTTTGGTAGTTATATTAGTAGTAATATCATGCATATTTCGGTGTGTGTGACAAATGATGGACAAAACTATCAAAGAAGTTTTTATCATACAAAAGATAGAGGTAGGACATGGATTCACAGATAGCTCTCAAAATCTTACAGAGATAGTGGATGAAGGTATAGACATGGAGGAAGGTTTTGAATTAAGACCTTAGAACCGACGAGACTTTTTACAATAATTACTTGTAATTGTTATCAGACATGACTAATGCCCTTCAAAGTGACTAGGCTTCACAGCATTAAAATTGCTGTGTTGTAATATAGCAATGCTTAGTGCAAGCAAAAAGATGCTTTAAATAAGTAATAGATATATTATAGTAAACCCACAAAACACAAGGTAGTTAATAAATGACATGCTTACAAAGGTTTCTTTTTAGGTGAACTGAGAGGAGCAATTGTGGGAAACTTTAAAATCTGAGTGTTTTGGGAAAGGTGTAAAAGACAGGCATTAGGGACAGTAGAACTGTGATTAGAGCTAAGCAGTAGCCATAAGATTTGTCAGCAGAAAAATTATATACGAAGTAGTATAGTAAAGACAAATAGAGCAATGGTCAGTGTATTAACACTTGTCTAGAATAACTCCTTAAGTTGCAGAAAAGTATATCTAGCAAGATATTAGGGAGTTCTAAGCTTAATAATGGAGCTCTGTGCATTGTGTTTTAAGGCTTACAAGTAGGTATTTTATTGGAAATAAGCATTGTTTTAAGTGAAGGTAGGTGTACTTACAGTGGTTGGATGGGATTACTGTCAATATGGTTTTGCTTTGTGTGATTGGTCAAAAAACTTTTAAAGTAAGTTGTAACATTCTTTGCTGCCTGGGATGTGATCTAATGGCATCTTCCCAATGTCATACCCATGTAATGAGGCTGATGCTGGAAAATAAAACAGCTCAAGATGCGTTCTTAGCGGTCCCGTCCTGTTTGTGATTCGTGCATAGCCCCCAACCAGCAATATATATACAGTGCTTCATCATTGCCAACAAGGCCTAATGAATCCTTATATCAGGCTGGTAAAGATAGCTGGGATGTGACTAAAGACTGTTGTCACCTGCTGCCTATTCACTGTCAAACTATGAAGTCTTGGGCTGGCTCCCAATGGATAGGTGTAGATATCAGAGAATGATGGCAACATTTGACACTAACTGGCACCCATGTCAACTGTCTCAGCTGCTTTCAGCCTCTTAATGTGGTCCCTCCCCATGAGGGAGATGAGACATGCTGGTGGTAAGTTTGCTCTCTGCAGCCTCTCCTGCAGGAGCTCTGTGACAAGTAGTTCAAGCAGACAGGAAAAAAAAAAGCCATAAGGAAATAATTTTGTATGGTAAACCCTGTATGTTTGAGCAGAGTGTTTAGCAATCAATAGATTTTGATATATATCTAATGCAATGGCAAAAGTTTACGGTGGCCTTGAGATCTGGCAGTACAGGCTTCAAGCCCTTGATCAAGTTTGACAGATGAATAATGCAATGGTTGACTCTCACAATTAAAATGCAAATAACGTGTATATGTTAAGAGAAGTTTTATAGATTTATAGTTGTGTTTTACCCCCTCCTTGCTTGTTATCATGGGGTAACCTGGGTAGTCGGTCATTTGGGAGGGTCAGCTTACTGTGGCAGCACCTGACCGCCAATCAACATTTAAGGAAGTAAACTCCACCACTGGACATGGAAGAAGGAGTCGATGGACGGAACTTTGGGAGGGGCTAAAGGGCTAAAAGGCAAAACCTCCATTGTGTGGCTGAGCATATGGTGGGAAAAATCCTCTGCTCCCAGCACCATAGTATTTTCTCTAGTCAGTCTTCTGGTGTATTTTTGATAAAATTTTAATAAACCTTTTAATTTTTTAGGAGTATAATTTCTCATAATGGTGGGGGGCTTCCCCCAGGATTTATACCTCACCCCGGTGGCATTAGGAGTTTTCAAAAGGGGCACCCCCTGCCACAAATTTGGCAGAGTCTATCAAACTCTCCGAGGACCGCCTCTCCGAGGACCACCGGTGGTCGCAGATTAGAAGCCCAAAGACAACATAAGGCTGGATAAAGAAAAGAGGGGAAGGGGGGATGAGTACCATCCTCATAACTATTTCTGCCAGATTGTGACTCTGTAATTCCAATATATAAAAGTGAGCTTCACACTAGTACTATACTGGATCTGCCCTAGTCCCTTGAAGCGTCAGGATATTGGACCGTAAGAAGAAAAGGGGAACAGCGGGATGTGTGGTGGGGAGGAAAAGCAGAGATCCTCCAAAAGAGGACCCTGTGGCCGGCAGGATGCGTGAGATTGAAGAGTTTGTGAAGGGTTTGCGGCAGAGGTCGCCCATTGGGGGAGTCGCGTTTTTGCGGGGACGGGAATCCGCAGCGAGATTCCCAGATGGCACACACAAAAGGGGGTGGTGAGCTCCGCATGACGCAGCGGCCCGAGCAGAATGCAGCGCTCAAAGCAGGGGCTGCCTCTGGGGCGCATGCGGTGCTATAATTTCCAGAGACCGGGCTGGAAGCGGGGCGACCGCTGAGGGGTTTGTGTCGCCCAGGAGACATTGGCACACCGCCAACCCGAGGGGGACCATGGGCAGACCGATGCCGAGCCGAATCGGGATGCGTGGAGCCACCGAAGCCGCGGCTGAGCTGGGCCATGGTGGGACCACGTCTGCCAAGGCGAATTGCACTAGGGGCGGGCCGCAGCCGAGCTGCGCCAGGTGGGGTTGGGAGCAAAGTGCCACTGGAGGAGTGGGGGAAGGGCAGGGACAGGTCTGGTGATACAGAAGTCCCTAGATCATAAGTGTTTTTCTTACTTGTCAAATGATAATTACAGTTTGGGGTTTTTTTTTAGGTTTTTTTTCTCTCTCTCTTCCCTTTTCCTTCTCTTTAGTCCTATCCTTGTTTCCTCCCCCTCCCTTTTCCCTTTCCCTTGTAAGAGAGGCAGGCTCTGTCAGGGGAGGGCCTGTGATTGGTTGGTCAGGATGGGGCTATGGGCAAGTAGGGAATCCCCAAGGGGAGAAGTGGAAATTTAAGAGATACCAATAGGTATCTCCAACACCTCCAGATAACCCACTAGGAAGGAAACTAGCCCAGAGGAAATATGACCTCAGTACCAGAGATAAAGACAAACTCTAAATGAGTCAGTATTGTACAATAGAATACACCAAAGGGGAAACCAGGAGCAGCCATGTATACTGGCCGAGATGTAGATCAGACAAAAGATAAATATCTCGGGTGGGCATTAAACATCTGTGTAAGAGCTAAGGAAGAAAGTGACTACCCTCCCTGCTGGGAGGGGGAGACCTCATCCTCGAAGGTGATCCTGTTTAAAGTATCAGAGAATGACACCCTTTTAAACACTTGCCCCCTCCACCTCCAGTAGCCCCAATTGCACCTCCCCTACCCTCTGTTTGGCCTAGCCAAAACACTAGAAACAGGGTGGCACAATGAGAGGAAAGCAGATCAGAGGGTATAATTATATCCCAATAGGATATATAGGATATAGAGCAATAGGAATATATCCCCTGAGGGAAGTGCTCCAGTGGGAGCTGCAGGAAAGAATTGGATTTGTAGTCATACCTCTAAGTTCCTCTGATGTGAAAATGTTCAAGAAAGAATTAAAAGGATTACTAGAGGACCCCATTAGATTAGCAGAGCAGTTACACCAGTTTCTGGGGCCCAATATTTATACATGGGAAGAAATGCAATCAATAATGACCATGCTATTCACACCAGAAGAAAGACGGATGATCTGGGTGGCTGGGATATGGATATGGGAAAGGGACTTCCAGGGGACGTGAAAAGGTCCATAATGTGCCCCAATTGGGACCACAACAGCTCTGGGGGAAGGCAAGACATAGAGGACTATAGAGCATTAATTATAAGATATATTCAAGAGGCAGCTCCACGAAATCAAAATGCTTGTAAAGATTTTGATTAACAGCAAAAGAAAGAAGAAGCCCTAACAGAACAGCTGGAAAGATTGAGGAAGAATATGAGGCAACCTTCAGGATCGACTCTAATACAGCAGCTGGACGGATCTTACTAAAGATAAATGTTGTCACTCAAGATATATGGAGAAAGTTAGATGTGTTAGATAGTTGGCAAGAAAGGAGATTAGAAAATCTTTTAAGAGAGTTACAGAAGATATATGTAAAGAGGGATGAAGATAACATCAAAAGCCAAGGTAATAGTAACCACCATTAGAGAAGGAAGCCAGCATGTAAAGAACAGCCCATGTAAGGGAGAGGGACCCTGAATGCGAGAAGATGGATGGAGGGGGGATGTGGGACTGGACACAAAAAGGATAGTTTGGGAAATGGGGAAACCTAGGACCAGTTTGCTTTTACTGTAAAGAGAATGGGCATATCAGAAAGAATTGCCCCCCACAGGGACAAGGACCTGAGGATCTATGAGACAGAGCAAAAAGGAGAAGTGGGAGATTAGGGGTGTCAGTCTCTACCTCCTAGGGACAGGATACCATCAGGAACCCTTGATAACTTTAGAAATAGGTCTCCAGGAAGAATTTAAAAGAAGAGGAATTTGAATTCTTAGTAGACACAAAAGAACTTGTGTTTGTAGAATTCCAAAGGGGTGCAAAAAAGGTAAAGATACCATGCAGGTAGTAGGTGCAAATGGGAAAGTGTTCAAAATCTCACTGATAAAGCAAGTAAAGTTTGAAGGAACAAATAAAATAGGAATTGGGATTCTATTAGTTCCAGAAGCAGGGTACAATTTATTAGGATGGGATTTACAGGTGCAGTTGGATGTTGGAATACTCCCAGAGGAAGGGAAAATGGTAGTTAAGCTTCTCCAATTAAGGAAAGAATATGAGGAGAAAAGTCATAAAATGGTGTGGGCAAAATAAAAAAATTGAGGTAAATTGAATATGAAACCTGTCGTAATAAAAGTAGTTAATGAGGACCATCCAGTTTCCAAGGAGAAAAACTATTGTACATTGATGGATCTTAAAGAGTAGTCCAGGGGCACTGGGTATTGGAGTTTGCTATAGTGGATGAAGGGTTGGTAGCCACAGGAAAGGGAAAGTTACCTTGGTCAGCTCAAGCATGTGAGTTATGTGCTCTAAAGTGACCTCTGGAAATATTAGCACAGAAAAGGGGAACAATATATACAGACTCAAAATATGCTTTTGGAGTAGTGCTTACATTGGAAAAATTCAGGAAGAGAGGGGGCTATTAAATTCAAAGGGAAATTCACAAAAATTCACAAAAAACTTATTTCAAAGTATTAGAAACCTTATAATTACCAGAGGAAATGCCAGTAGTGTACATTAAAGGACGTTAAAAAAGGCTTACTCAAGGGGAATGAAGGAACAATTTAGCAGATTTAGAAGCTAAAAATGCAGCTGAATCAGGGACATTCTCCACACCTGTCACAGAGATGCAGGGATTGAAGGGTAATTTACTACTAGAAGAGGTCACCTATGGATTATTAGTATTCCAAGGAGTAAGAGGTGACAAAAATTTACATTATTACCTGAGAACATTTAGGAATATAGTTAACTTTCATCATACAATCAGTCCCACAGAAGTCAACAAAGCTTTCTGTTAGCAATTCTGGGTACTTGGTGCTCTTTTTATTTTGAATCATTGAGGTTTATGTGAAATGCGTTCAGTCTAGAAATATGTTACCTAAAAAATATTTTTGTATTTATACTGGCACAATATACAGTTACAGTGTGAATTTTATGAATGCCAGAGACTAAAATACCTTTTACAAATATACTGACATTCATAATGAACTAATACCTTGCAAACTACTTGTGTTTCTCTCACATTGAGGTTTTTGTGTCTAGGCTTAGCCCTGCAGGCAATTATTTACTTCAGTAACTTTTCCACGTAAGGCTTCTCATGGCAGTTTGAAGGCCTATCCTCACCTAAAAGACAGCTGTTCGAGCCCTTCCCTAAGGTTGCTAAGTAATAATTTCCACTTGCAGAGCTTTCACATGATACTTATAACTAAAAATAAACTCCTTCATTACAATGCACAGACTACCAAAAGCAAGGGTGTCCTAAGCTCTCCTGATAGAGATTTCTTTGGATCTCTTGTCCCCAAAAGAACAGCCACATACATCTGTGATTCTTCTCTGCATAGGAGTGCCTCCCAATTAGACTTCAAGATCCTAGAGATTTGCACCACTCAACCAAGTGCCTTACTGTGTCCAGCTGAAGTAAAGCCTGGCTATGAACAAGTGAGCAAGGGGCTATTGTGAAGTGAATTCCAAGGACCCAGTGAGAGCAATAGTGTCTGTGAATGCAGATCAACCTAACACATCTGCACAAGTAGGGAAAAGCAGAATATGACCTCACAAAAGGAGAGTCAGAATGTGGGAGGGTGGTTGAAAAATAGGGATGTGGGAGAAAATGCAATGGGAGGAAAAGGAGAGGGGAAAGGAAACAAATTGAAGAAAACCAGAAGGCAAGGAATGGAGGTAAAGACTGCAAAAAAACCCCAGCAGTGGTGAGCTAAGAGTAAAAAACAGTCATAGGAAATAGCAAATTACATCTTGGAAAACTAATAGAAACTTTATAGGACTTAACAAAAAGCTAGGTGATGCACACAAAACTATGGGGATGGACAAGTCTGTATCATGGCCCCATATTTAGCACTAATGTTTTTGTTAGAAAGTTGAACAAGATAATTGAAGTTTCTGCTGGAAAACAGAAGGTCTAAAGGTGGACCACACAGCTACATAGATTTCTAAACTGGTGCCAAAATTGAAAGGGTGGCAGGAAGATGCTGTGGCCTCCAGTATTTCATGTCCTCCTCTGTAAATTTCCAAACCAGCCCTGATATGGTTGACCTTTATTCTTAGCTTTAAAAGAGTAATTGTTTTTGCCTGACAAATAGACTACAAAGCGGGTATTTCCAAAATATCCATCACTGCAGAAATACTGAATTTCTTTAGGGAACTGCAAAATATCTATCCTCAGCTTCTGTGCTACTTTGGACAGCAATTATTACAATCCTTGCTCTGCAAAACACATAGCTGATGCTTTTCGAATTTGCCACTTCGTTGTGCTTGAGCAGAGTTCATTGGATGCGGATAGATACAAATGAGAGTTGTATTAGATTGTATATTAGGAAGAAATTCTTCTCCAGGAGGGTGGCAACGCACTAGAAGAAATTACCAAGAGAAACTGTGGATGTCCCGTGAGGGTACAGCATCTGGTTGGATAGGGCTTGAACCAGCCTGGTCTTGTGGAAGGCATCCCTGCATGTGGCACGGGAGTTGGAACAAGATGATCTTTAAGGTGCCTTTCAACCCAAGCCATTCTATGATCAAACTGCCCAATGCCTGTTTTCCCTCCTTTATCTAGTTCTTCACTTTGTGCAGTCAGTTGGACTGGTTACTCTGGATAATAGGAGTATTGTTCTCTTCAGGGTTGTGAGAGATTGGAATGTTTATGGTTAATGACTTAAAGTATTCTTTCATTTGTAGAGGCAGGAGGGTGCTTTGCTGAAGCCAGATTTGCACTCATCACTCAATTGAGGGAAAGGCAGAGACATTTTGTGTGCTGCAGCTTGAGCCAGGTAAGGGAGAAGTCTGGTAAGAAGCAGATCATGCGGAGAAAGGATAGTGCTTTTTATCATGCCAATGGTTTTATGGCTAGTTCGCTTGTAAAACTCCCGCCCCGCCTCACCTCGCCTCACCTCCCTTCCCCTCTCCTCCCCTCCCCTGTAGGACTGAGATTAATTCACCCCTTCTGATGGGGAATAACAACTCAACTATGCTGATGACAGAGGTAGCTGACCTCTCTTAGAAAGACTCATAAATCATCAAATATCCCCAAAGTGCCCCCCAGACTTTCCTTCTGAGGTCTGCCACCAGAGGACTGCACAAGTGTTACAACAGAAACACAGTGCTGAAATAGACAGAGTAATACTTCTTCCTCCTGCCCAGGGGAGGTACATTCCACCTCAACCTAAATGTACATTAACCAGTTCATCATTGTGTTTCATGGGTTTTTCTGTCTCCTGATGGATGAAGATTGTGATCATCTCTACAAATAGGCACCAAAATTCCAACAATCAAGGCAAGAGCCATGGGTGGTGATACCTTTCCACTCTTATCCTTTCTTTCACTTTCTTTCTTGTCCTTATACATTTTTGTCAGTGTTATTTTTATGCTTTTATGTTGCTATATTGCTATAGATAATGATAACAAAAATGGCTACTTGCTTTCCACTGTAACCAATTTGATCTAAAATACACTCACACATATATATTTGTATATATATTTATTATACACACCAGTCATTCAGTGTCATCTCACTTGCTCTGCCCCCAAAGGATCTTTTAAAAAGAACCTGGGTTACCTTTACCTTCTGGGGCAGGTGATAACGTGAGTTCACCCAGATCATCCTTACAGTCACTGTCTGGTCTCACCACTTCTTATGCTGTTACTTACATTAGGATTTTTTATGCAATGCCCAAATGTTGAAAAATTGAATACTTCCATGGTTTTATAAAACTAGAAAGAGATTTTACTGTCTGTATTTATTTAAGTGGATGTAAATCTCCTTAATCAGAATGAATCTGACCTCATAAGGCAGACCTTCCTCACAAAGAAGTCTCTAGCATGGCTGAGAACAAAATGTAAGTCCTATATATTTTTTGAATTATTTTCCTTATTCTAAGAAACCATTCTCAACACTGAGAAATGCTGTTCAAAAAGCTACCAAAAACCAGGACAACAAAGTTCTATTCATTTTCTCTTCCACTTAGCAAAACAGTTAAACCTATGCATATCTTTTAACTGTGAGTAAGTTTATCCTGCTCATGAGTCTGTAGCAGATTAGCTTCAAGGTACTCAGTATCTTGCAAAGTTGCTCTGGTGATTTTGCTAGCATTATTAATATTCCTTGGATTTCTTTACAGCTGTCAGTAATAGCAGAAGATATTTCTAATTAACATGGGTATCCCTCAGAAACTTATCTAGGCTAAATTTTTCTGGCTAAGTATGGAGCACTAAACTGCCAGCAAATTGAAAACATCACAGGAGTGGTGCGAGGCAAATTGCTTTGGTTTTGTAAAATAAGCAAAACAAAAGTGTTGCTGAGACAGTTTATAGGATGCTGGTAATAAATTTTGTCCTCTTGACTGTTCAGGTTTCACCCATCCGCCTCCATTCACAGTCCTCCCATGCAAATGGCTACTGGTGCTATGCAAAATACCATCATAAATATGCATAGTTCTGGATATTTATGGTAATTTTTCAGGATTATCCCATATGACATTTGTGGGACAGGAACATACATCAATTTAAATGAGAGTGACAAATACCTTATTCTTTTTATTTCTATAGTATTTTTAATATTTCCTTGAACTCTCCTGAGAACAGTGTGAGCTGGTAGCAATTTGAACAAAATATTTTAAAATTCAAATATTTTACTAGCATACTACTTTTTAAGGCTTCAGGTTTTTAATGCATATCTGGTGTGCATTATCTCAAAGCAGGTTATTTGTGTGCAATGAGAAAAAGTGTTCCTGTAGGTATTTTATATGTGATTGTTCTATTCCCTGCAGATAATAATCAAGAATAAAACAATCTGATGAATTGGGCTAATTTCTGAAAATGACTTTGATCTATCTAATTACTTCAATAATAATTACTCACCTGATAGAATAATTGAGCAAGTTTTTCCTCTCATTTTTATTTTAACCACAGAAAGATACATTTGCTGCTATGGCAAACTGCAATTACATTCCAAATCTGTTGTATGTCATAGATGTTTGGATACATTTTTAGTGGAGAAATTAACTGAGACATAGTCTAAAAAATTACTGCTTAGTTACTAATTAGAACCTTTTTTTTCTTGGTATTTTGAGTTCTATATCTATATCTAGCACACCAGCTATATCTTCAAATTCATGGTTTCAGTTAAGATTAGTAAAGTGACTTGTAAATGAAGGTGTAAAGCATTCTGAGACCTCAAAGTATCAGTGGATATTTACCACACAATAGCATTCAACAGAAAGCTTGAGAAAATGATGTTTTTACATAGTTTTCTATTTACTATTTATTATTCTATTTACTATTCTATTTACTATTCTATTTACTATTTAAATTGCCTGTTACATTGCAAATAACAGTGTTACTGGATATTGTTGCAGAATTAATTAATTTGCAAAACAAAATCTTTGTTATTTACACTGCTAAATGCCTCCAAATATTCACTAGTAAAACATGCGATATCAGTATTCTATGAATCTTTCAGTCTTATGAGAAATTATTCTATTCTCATATCGCTAAACAGAAAAAAATTGTAGACCACATAAAAAGGAGAACAGAATTTTAATTGTGTATGTTTTTAGTAAAACTTTTTTTCTGTTCATATATTTCAAGAATACATTTCATTGTGTCTCTTAAATACATAAATACACCACTGCATTTGTACTTTGAAAAATTTTTTCCTTTATTCATTAATTGTATGGTATTTCCATTAAAAATACCATACCATTAATGAATGATATTACCATTCATTAATGGCATGGTATTTTTAATGGACACCAACACAATTCTGTCCTCCTTGTGGAACAAGAGTGATAGAGCTCACTGAAAGTCTTTCATTATTGTGCAAGGTCTTAGATTTAATAGGGGAAATTAGCCAGAAGGTAATAAAACAATGTGGGAAGTTTTCACTTTGCATTACACAGGGATGTCAAATCAGGCATTTTACATTTATTTGTGGCCATGTGTAAACCTGACTGTGACACATTGCAAATATAACCTACAGCTGTGTTACTCATATGAAAGGAGGGAATATTTTGCACCTAAGGACTCAGGCTTATGGAGGTGTTCACATATCTGCACAAGGGCATAGGTACATGAGACTCCCAACTGCACAGACCAATATGGTCCCCCCAAACACTGCATTTTCAAAATGGCTAAAATTTATAATATGCCAGAGGATCTTTGAAGATCAAATAATGTCTTAAACATGTGCTTCAGAATATGTGGATATGCATAGATGTAAGTATAGGAATTTTCTCTGTTTGAATAGATATTGAGCTTTTATCAGCCACAGAAGGAGTGACCAAGGTTTACCACCATCTCCTCCCTGTTCACAAAGGTTCTATGCCCAGAGACCTCTGTACAGTCACAAGAAAGAGTCCTGCAAAAACATTTAGTGCCTTACAGACACGGGGCCAAAATTAATATCAAGGCACGGCTTCTGGATAATCTATTTCATCACAAAGTTATTGAATAAAACATAATAACACTAAGGCTGTGTTTCTGTGTGCTCTCTGGGCATATTTTTTTCTGTTAGCATACACTAGTTCTTGTAGGAGCAGCACAGAGACTGAGCTTGTGTTTGTCCTCTGTTCTCACACTTCGGACCAAGCTAAGTTTCAGGAGCTGTTCAGAAAAAACTGAAGATTTGGAATCCACATTTAAGTGGATATGCCTGCTAATGCCCTGATCCTGAAAAGCCACTAAACAAGTAACAGAAGGTATTGGCATCAGAGTTCCTGGGAGAGCCTTTTGGAGAGCAGCACTGGTAAAAACTGTAATGTGTTACTTTAAATTAGTAAGATGTCAAAGCACTGTACTATCTCTCAATAAAAAGGAAGATCTGGTGTTACCAGATATCATATACCAAGCCCCAGGATTCGCTGACAGGGGCTTCTCCCAGTCAGAGCTCTTACGAAGCTGCAGGCATTTCACTGGCCAGATCCCGAGGGGGCGTGGAGTTCAGACCGATGAGAAAATCCAGACCGTGTCTTTCAAAAGTCTTTATAAAGGGTAGGCTGGCGAAATAAGACCCTCAGTGCCGCACGAACATCTGGGGGCAAGTATCTCTGTCTCCGTGCCCCTCACCCCTCCCCACGTGCAACCTAACTGAGCCGGTGGAAAATTGCCTCTCCCTACATAAAGATAGAAATATGTAAAATCTGTGTTACATATCTCTTCAAGATTGTTTTAATTTCCCTCTAAAACCATAATTAAGAATTTTATTTATGGCAAGTAAACTTCTGGAATTAAACAGAGACTTTTTCAACTGGAACATGGTAGATGTTGATAGATGTTTCTTTTGAATTGCCAAGGAGCAAATTACAACAGTTTGATGGCAAGAATCTGCCTGTTTATCACATAAGATAAATTTGTAAGGAATATAACCAAGATATTTACTTACTACTGCTGCTAAACCAGCTTTATTTATCTTAGAAGATTTTTCCATCTATGAAGGGAAAACAAACTTTCCTTTGAGAGGTTTGTGAACTAAATAAAAAATGTCAAGTCTAAATCCCATGTGGAAATCCATTGTGTTTTATTCTGGATCGTCTTCAGGGTACAAATGTGGATGGGAAATTTTCCTAGCTCTATCACACGGACAGCCAATTTACAAGCATGGGCACACACTTTTGTCCTGTATCTCGCCCCCTCACCCCATGACTCAGTCTCAGCTGCCTACCTTTCATGGAAAACTACAAACCAAGGAAAACACACCAGTAATAATACCTTGTAAATTAACTTGATATTTGATGCAGAGAAAACAAATCTAATGCTAAAAGCCTACAAAATACATGGAAAACAAAAGACACTCAGGACATGCACTATATATAGTGTGGATTTAAGAACTCTGGAAGGTGTTTATTCTCTTGCAAAAAACACATTCAGCCCTCCTTCTTGTTGTTAAGCCAACTCAGTCACTCTTCATTAAAGCCCCAACATCCACCAAATAAAGAAAAAGATACCCTGTACTTTCAAAAAACAGTCCTCTATGGAGCCAAATAACAGCAATGAACAGCTCTGGGCTCACTTTCATCTTATGTCTCTAAAATTGTAATTTTTTGAAATATGCTATTGTTAAAAGATAAATTGTAGTTAGTGATACTAATTCACTCCTAATAGGCCATGCTAAGTAACTAAGATGTATGCCAGTATTTTATGATTGGCAAGCAGCCTATGAAACATGTGATGCCCTGCTGTATCTTGGAAATTATATTAAATATTTAGTTTTCCCCTGTACTTGAAGTTACAATTTTTTCCTATGTCAAAGAACACATGAATTAAAAACAAGCAATACATGAATTAAAAACAAGCAGACAATCATCTGCTTCTGTGACCCTGCTGGCAGTACTGATAGCAGTAGGATACAGAGAGACAGAGCAGACACAAATGCTCAGTAATGTTGTTATGCTTTATTGTGGCTACATGTTTCTACCTCTGTTTCTCTTCCTTCTTTGTGTCCTACCACACACACATACAAACACTCCCCTCTGCAAAGCTGGCTTTTCCTATGTAGGAGAAATAAGATCAAAGTCAAGTGTTATGGATAGATCTTGCAGGAGTAGGTTTCATTGAAAGAGATTCAAAGGTCAACTCACACTCAAA
Organism: Melospiza melodia melodia; assembly: GCF_035770615.1. Classification (NCBI taxonomy): domain Eukaryota; kingdom Metazoa; phylum Chordata; class Aves; order Passeriformes; family Passerellidae; genus Melospiza; species Melospiza melodia. The sequence goes on along the minus strand of NC_086226.1, from coordinate 20,084,697 downwards.
AGTGAAACTTTTAACTTACACAGTCTTTTGCAATGGCGCTGTTTCACACAAATACACTGTTCAGGATGACAAATCTGCAAGTATAGGAAGTCTAAACTCCTGGGAGCAATGTCAACAGGGTGCTTTTCATCCATTAGATACTTATGAAGCTGACAGAAATCAGCTGTGGAAGATTTCTGAAGAAAGCATGGTTATGAGTCATCACATCCCAGCTGACAATTTTGAAAATAAACTAGAGATGAGGAAAACAGACCTAAAAGTAATCTATTCATACCTTGCCTTTCCATACACAATCCAGGACAAGCCCACAAGACAGGGAGAGCAATTGTCTTCGTAGGTATGAAGTTCTGAAGAGTTTCCTTTAAGACTGTCAGGTGCAGAAATATATGAGCTTCCCATGGTAGCAAGAGGGTAAGATTGGAGAGAAGGTGTTTTGAGATTTGTTGGTTTTTTTCCCATTGTTGTACTCTGACTGGATTGGTAAATGAAACAAATTTCCCCAACTAACTGTATATGGCTATAGTGAAGCATCATCCCAAATATCTTTGCAAATTGTCTTCCATTATCTTTGATGTACTTATATCAAAGACACATTTGATATATTTTGTTATTTAATAAATAACAAATACTTTTTATCTAAAATAATTATTTCTAAATCAATATCCCTATTTGGTTATATAAGTAACATAAGATTTTCTCTTGCTGGGCTAATAATACTTTGAAATGAATGAGATTTTTAATGCTCATGGCTGTGAATGATAATTTCCACATCATGAGTGTTTAGTAATTACTTAAAATTTTCTGTAAGTGATTGTTTTCTCCAATAAACTACTTTCTAAGACTGTTCATACACAGAAGAGCAGAGTCAGCTACAGCATATCACTCAAAGTTATGAACAGACGTTTCTTGACATTGATGCAAGGTGTTCACCAGCCTCTAATGCAGAAGGGAAGCAATAGCTATAGGCATTCAAAGTCATCTCTGAAGCTTTCAACAGATTTCAAACAGGAAAATAAACCTATTTAGGGTTGGTTTTGGCTTATTCATCATGTAGAATGTGTACTTGGACTGACTCACTTGCTCTGAGTTGCTGTTAGTTTTGGGTGGCTCACCACTGCAGTTGCTTTCATCCGACCTTATGTTGCTGGAGATGGTGAGTTGGAAGTATTGTTCCCATTTCACCTGTCAAAATCTGATTTTTCTTTATATATGTACAAATATTCATCCAGAACCACATATTTTCACACGTTGATGTTGTAATCAAATACAGGCATTTTCTCTCTTATGGAAATTTAAAAAAAATTCCTAATTTACTTTTTACCAAAAAGAAAAATACTATTTTTATACAAGTATATGCTAAGATTTTTCTAGAAGTCAGAGAAGATATTTTAAGTCAAAAAATGTGTCTGTTTCCCTGTTCTTCCCCTGTGCTGATGCATAAACTGCAGCCTAATATTGGCCTGTATTTAAACTGGGCCTTTGACACTTTTATACTGATTTTTCAGAAGTCCAGATTGATGGTGGTTGAGCTGTAAAGAAAAAATTGTGGTGCAATGATACTCAGTGGATTTGGAATGAATCCAAATTAAACATCTATCAATGATTTTCTTACAGCTTTAGCTTTGTACCATATCTTGAACAGACTATATAATCAATGGAAAAACTGTATTTAATTAAAATATTTTACTCCAGAGAATGAGCTAAAACTGAAAAGACCATCACTGAAAATAAGAACCAACCTTGCAATCTTCAGACAGAGCTCTCCAAGGGTATTCTTGTTGCCCTGTGCCTTTAAATATGCCATGTTCTGTCCCCTACTTTTATTTAAATAAATACATATGTGCATATGTTTGCATACTTTTATAGCGCTCCCACCATTGCAAAGGGATTTATATATAGCATCTAAAGATAAAACCCCTAAAACACCATGAGCTTTAGAATGTTGATTTATGGAAGGAAAATACACTCAGATGTGATTTAAGAAACAAAAGGACTCTTTCATTTTCTTTCTGTCTTGTGGTCATTTTATGATGGTACTCTATTTCCTAATCCTCTGCTTTATGCCCAATACAGGTTGCTGTATCTCTAGGGTGGGTCTGGGAGAGTAGGAAGCCTTGGCATTCTGGCATGTCCTTTTTTCCGAAGCCTCATTCCCATGGCATCCAGGGTGCCGTACAATCTGGGGTTTTCTGCTTGGCTAGCTTGGCTTTTTTGTTAGTCCAGGCAAGGAGCTTTCTTATCCTTCCATGTCCTTGGAGAGGCGGAAGCAGCAATCCTTTGGCATCTTTTTCAAAGTGAACTGGATTGTTTGGTTTTGGTGTAAGATTAAAGAGGATTACTGGCAGGAGAGGGGTTCAGTTGAACTGGCAGGAAAGGCAAGGGGCTGCTCTTTTTTGGCTCCACACCTCAGAAAAAGCCCAGCCACTGAGAGAAAGCGCACCAGGCCCACCTGCTTCCTCTGCTGTGAAGAGGGGAATGACACCAGAGTCACCAGGTTCACATCTGTTTGCCTGAACTGCTATTGGAATCTCATATTTGTTTTTTGTTTGGTTTTTCTCCCTGAATGCCCATGCCATTTTCTACCCACTTTGTGTCCAGCTGCTGGCTTTTTTCTTTCCCTGGCATTTTTGGGTTTTGTTCCAGGGTCAGGGTGGGGGAGAGTTAAGGTCTGACATTTCAATATCTAGCATTTCTTTACCTTTTTCCTGTACCATGTGGGCAAACTGTCAATAAACAGCTGTTTATTTGGGTTTTTTTCACTTTCATTCACTGGTATTCATTTCCTGTTGGCAGAAAGGGATTGTTTGAATCCTTTTAGAGGGAACACTTATTCCAGGGTATTTTCTCCTAAACTTGTCTCTAAACTGAGACATGTCTCCATTGTGCAAAGAAGAATTCTTTTCTGTTATATAAAGCCTTGTTTCTCAGTATGATTTTCCCTTCACAGCAGCCAACAAATACCCACTTTGCAAATAAAATTTTCATAGGATTACGATTCTTGTAGAACTGCAGGGCTACCAAGCCCACCCCAGCTCCAGATGCAGAACCCAGCAGCCCACCTACCCTAAATTCCACTCATGCATATCTTGGAGGCAAAATATATGTGATATGTCTCCAAGCACTGCCCATGTACAGGAAAGTGTCTGACCACGGTTATTGGTTACTCTGTTGGCTCAAATGAATGCAGCTTATGCTACAGCTTGGAAGGTCCTACCATCAACCTCTGCTGACTAAATAACTAAGAAAAACACTATGTGACAATATCATAATGGTTTCAAGGGAAGCTTTCATTCTTACTCTGCTAAACTTTCAAAAACTCAAATGCACAATTCTCTTCTAGTGAAACTTTAAGACAGAACTCACAAACTGACAGTTTTCCAAGACTCTAATGCAAGAGGGGGTTGTCTTTTTATTTTTGCCATATATGCTCCACTGCCTTACACACTTTTTCTGTAAAATGGTGACGAAACAACTAAGATGTAGACCCTGGAAGAAGAGGAAGACTATCACTTTTTGTGCTGATCAGTTAATTAAAACTGAAGAGCGTCTATGATACAAACAGTAGGTAAAGAGATGTTTGGGTTTGCTGCTGACATCTATTTTGCCACTAGCTCTCATTCCAGTTATTGAAATATTGCCCTTTCTGAGTAGGGTAGCTCATTTTATGACACAATTTAACAAAACAAAAAAACAAAAGGCCTCCCCTCTCCCTCCTCAAAAAAAAAAAAAAAAAAAAAAAAAGCCAAAATCAAAACCCACCAAAAAACCTCAAAGAATAAAATCATCAAGTGATGGGTCATAGTGGGGGTTGTGGCAGGAGAGTGGAAGATGCTGTTGACAGAGCTTTGCTCAGGACCCTTACTTTTCAGGAAAAAAAAGAAAAGAAAAAAAAGAAGTCACCTTATTTGGAGCATGTTCAACTCTCCAAACATATCAAATTGACCACCAGGCTCTGGCCTATCAGACATAAAGGTAGGGGAGATGCCAAAACAAAGGAGTTACATAAATAAAGCTGGCCTGGATGCTGCCAGCCTAAATTCTACCTAAATTCTTCTGCCTGCCCTTATAATTGGCTGCCTCTATTTCTTATCTCTACAGAGAAAGTCAGAACTATTCCCCTTCACCAGGAATGGACAGTTTCTAGATGAGGACACTCAGTCTTGCTCAACTTGCAAAGTTGATTTGCCTCATTGCCTTATTCATGATTGCCACATTCATGAATCTCACAAATTCAAGATTCATCAGGCCATACAGGCAAAAAGTAGAGCAGCTAATTCTGCTGCTGTACAAGTTTTATGATTTCTAAAAAGTAAAAAAACCCTGTTTCTATTATACAAAAATGATCTATTTTTTCAGAATATGCAATATGTACAGACACCACATCAACTACACCCACCTTACTGATCCAAGTCAGCTGAGCTGAACATAAAATTTGTCCCATCCAAATCCTTTTCCAGGGGGAAGGCACCTTGATGCCATTGGCTAGCTTGGTGAGTCTTTGCAGTATCCTTAAAAACTGGGATGTACCTACACTGGAATTTACACTGAAATCTTAAAGCTTTCCTGAATAAATGGTTGCATAGAATAGCAAGGTAATTTGTTTTCCTGTGTTCAGCTTAAATCAGGTTCTTAAATTAATTATTAAGAATACCTTCAGTTAAGGTATTTTCTGCTTTCCAGGAGTCTTAATTGTTATGGAATACTGTTTTTCACCTTCTTCTAGATAAGCTACCTTTTCTGTTGTCTTTAGTCTCTTTTTACTGGGGAAGACCAGCGCCTGAGATACGTATATCTAAAATAAGACTGAGGTGAGCAACAACAGCAAACTCAGTCTGAGATCTTATGGATGGCTTCACAGATAGGAGGTAGCACTAAAATCCTGAAGAGATTAAGCATTTTGTTGAACTTCATATTAATAAAATATTTCTTAAATTAGATATTACTTGTATTATAGAATAATGTATGTTTTAATGAAGACCTTCAACAGCATAAGCATTCCATTCTTCTAGAATTAGGGACCACTAGAAATTACAGAGGCATTTGCATATATACCAATCTGAATACATACACAATTTTGTGCATACTTTCTCTTAAAGAGAACTGTATATATATAAATGTATGTATTGTTACATATTTTAACTTGAGAACAGATATGCAATTGAGAGAGTTATTAGGAAGTGCAGCAACTTTTGTCTTTAAGAAATGTTTAGATACCTATAACTCTTCCTAGTACATAAGATATTATCTTTGAATTAACTTCTGTAAACATGAGTTTTGACAACTGAGAGAAATTAGTGACATTGACAGACTTGTGAAAAACATTTTTGTTCACACTTTTCTTAATATCAGTTTCGTCCTTTGTCCTACGTATTTTTGGAGTGAGGATTTTGATATTAAGAACCTAGATTTTCAACCCCCTGTTTACAGACTTCCCACTGAAATCAGGTCACACCTTTGGAGTAAATGGAATTTCTGAACATGAAGCATATTGTTTGCAATGGGTTTAGCATTTTAATTTGTTTTCTGATAGTAACTTGAACACCCTGATTTTTTGGGGGGTGCAGGTTTTTCAGGTTGCATAATGCCAGTAATGTTGGCAAGTTACTCCTCCACCCAGCAAAGGTGTCAGAAGCACAATGTACATATAGCATAATTAAATAATTGAACATAATTAAACAATAATTAAACATAATTAAAATGGTACCAATTTTGTCTTGCTGAAATTATTAGGAGAGGCAGTATTTTATTTTATACTACAGAGATCTTAACAAACAGTGTTTATCATTTGCTCTTTTCAACACAAACTATTTTTTAAATCCTCACAAGAGAGAAACAATTAATGAAAGACATTTCATAATAATTGATATCTTTCTAAGGCCAGACTACTATCCATAATGAAAATGCCATACATAACTTATGTAAGCTTGATGAAACAGAATGAGACAGATGTACCTCCTGGTATAGACCAGGGCATATTTTCTGCTGCTTTCTAGCTAATACCATTTAAAGAAAACATTTCAAAAAAATAATTCCATAGCAAGAAAATTCATTTTCATGCATATCACTTGGCAAGTTGTACTTGTCTTATTTATGTGTGTAATCCTAATGTGACTGATTTTTGACATCATTTTATGTCAGGTGCACCCCGACAGAAAAGAATTGTAACCAAAACCTGTTCTGGTGAAGAGTTAAAGACAGAAGAATTTGTGAATTTTCTAGCAGAAGGCTTAGTAGTAATACGCTACATAATTTTACTGCCCATGCTATCATTTTAAATTGTCTGGTTTTCTCATAGTGAAATTTCTGAGGTTTTAAAGGCTCTACAAACTAACCAAAAGCAACACCACTCCTGTGCTTGCCATTATGCTGAGTATTGTTAGGTAAATAACTAGTTAGTTAACCTCCAAGAAGGTACTTCATTATGGCAGAAGTCTGGGCTATCATTGTTAGTAAAACCTGGATCTAGAAATTACCTAGAAAAGCTTTTGGCTTCACCAACCAAATATCCCTCAGAAGAGACTGATGTCCTCAGGTTTACCCTTTCTGACTGTTTCCTTTGGCCCCGGGCATGGGGAATGTTTTCAGCAGTTGACATTGTCAATGCACAGACAGTTGGACATACATCACTTCAGATTTCTTGCCTTTCAACAGTATTACCTCAGTTTGGTAGAGATCTCATGCTGGTCGAATTCCAGGAATAATTTCAAAGACATCTCAGCCATTCTCCTCAGGAAGATGGGTCAGTAGCCACACTCTGAAACACAGAATTTTTAAGAACATTAGAAAAATGTTTGCTATCCTGCTTAGTCATTTTTTAAAATTTAAATCAAACTTTAAATTACAAAAGCTCCCTTCTTTGATTCTATGTGCAATACACTGATGCAGACAAAAGCTCCCTTCTTTGATTCTATGTGCAATACACTGATGCAGATGTGGTGCTCCTCTACCAAGACATGAATCACGAATTTTAGTGGTAGAATGACGCACAAATACTTACACAAAGATGATTCTGGTATTTTGCTTTGACATTCTTATCTTAATAAATTCATTTGTATTAGAGTAAAAGGGCAAATGAAATAGAAACATGCAGTCCCTAAGAAAATGAAAAGCACTTGAAAAGTCCTAGTTTTAATCCGAGTTCTGATAATATCTTGTACTTTACCCATAAATAAACTCTACCTCTGTGTACAACTCTATTGATGTGAAAAGGGAATAAAACCATAATTTACAGTTTGCCAAAGTGACTGTGAGGATTTTTACTCAAAGCAGCTATTCTGTTTTAAGGCATTACATGATAGGTATTACTATTAGTGGAGGTTCATGCAGTAAATCTCTTTTAGAAAAATATTTGCTAGACAAAAATATCAGCCTAGAGAATGACCAATACAGAAGATAATTTTGCAGGAGTGAGCAGTATCTGTTTAACTTAGGGGGTTTTTTTTTGTACTTAGCTTGCTACCATTTTACCACCTGAAGTTCCATACTATTTGAATCTAACCAAAAAGACCAGACTAAACTCTTTTTCAAGGGCAAAAATACAAGCAACCTGGACTGAACCTGTCCCATTTTGCCTCAAATACAACTTGAGCTTGGCTCTCCTGTGTTGTTTCCATAGCCCAAGAATAGGTGATAAGTTGCAGACTGTTTCAGGCCAATATCTTGTCTCATTGCCTCCTCACCAGAAAGCATCACATATAGGTTGATGGCTGACTCTCACATTCTGGCAGCCAGGAGAGAGCAGGTTGTGCCAAACAGTATTTAGATGCTTAGGGAGGATGGAGCTAAAGATCTACACAAGTCTTACCTGTCTTTAGCACTAGGCCAAATATATCATCAATCTTGCAAGCAGCCCTTGAGGAACTGGGGAAAAGACATGGAGGCTTTGATTAAGGAGTGTGGGAACACAACTTCCAGTAGCAAGTCCATCGGATGGCACCAAAACTCCAGATTTAGCCGTGTGCATCCCATGCACATAAAGCAGCATTGCTTCAAGACATACTCCAAAGCAGATCAGATAAATAAAAGAAGAAAGGAGACTACTGGAATATTAGCTGCATGCTGTGGCCAAGTGTTGAATATTGGAAAGCATACCACAGAGATGTAAGCATACAAGGAAATTTAGTGTTATGAAGTATTGTTTTTAGAGTGCACATTAACCTAAATGATATGAGAGAGCACATATTTTCCATCATTTTTTAGGTAAAATTATAAGAACATTAATATTACATATGAATATTGCCTTAACATAATAATTGTGTGCTTTGCATGTCTGGGTAAAAAATACACTTCTGATAGAAGGAGTTCTGAATAATTCTATGCCTGTGGTTAGCACAAGTTCTTATTCTGAAGCTGTAACAAAGTTCAGACAGTCAAAAGAGAAATGGAAAGACATAATTTATAATTTAAATGCAGTGCTATTCATAACCTCAAGATATTCAATGAAACTGTGAAAAACATCTTTTTTCAAATTTCAAAGATACGTAAACATATTATAGGTAAGGACATTCACTGCTTCTATCCTCCAGATACTGTCATTCTCTGAAGTGAATACATTTTGCATTTTAAAATATGTAATGACATGAAATACAACAGCACATTTTGCAGAAAACATTTCTCAGAAGTGCTTTGCTAATCATGTTAGAAACATACTAGTTGCTGGGTTTTGTTTCTTTTCTTTAAAAAGTTAATCATATCCAAAGGCTGCATTATGTAGTTAGGTGCTGCTAATCATTCACCTTATCAATTTGACTATGTCAAATGAAAGGTTCTTATCATTTAACAGTCTTTCAGGTTGTGTCAGGCTGCAATGCCAGATGTGTTTGCAGAACAACCTTAAGAATAATGTACTGTACATCCCTGATGTAGCTGTTTCATGAGGTCACCTCCCTCATTTGTGTTCATTGGTATGACTAATGCATGTAGAGGTAGGCATGTGCATTCAGCCCTGAGCCAGCAAACATTAGCACAGCAGCAGGGAAGTGAATCTATGCAGAAGCCCCCTGTATTCAGTATGGGGATACAGAAACCTGCCACCATTGGAAACAAGGTGTTTACAGGACAGGGACCTTTGAAAGAAAACACAAAGCAGTTTAACTCTGCTTTCATAACAACCCATTAAACATACACACAAAAATGTGTTTACTTCATTTCCTAGTAATGTAATTTCAAATAGTATCAAAAGACCTTATGTTGGGAAAAAGAAGGACCATTCAACAGAATTATGTCTAACTCACTTTTTAAAAGAAGAAATACAGGATAAATCACTAACATGGTATTCTCTTTGTTGTGTTTATCCTCAGATAATTTCTACAACTGCATCATTCTACATAAAGCACTTTCCTTTTGTGAGGACTGCAGCCCTCACAAACATGCTCCAGTAGCCTACTCCTGAAAATAAATTACTATCTCATTGAAGTAACTGCTTCTTCAGCAAGAGTTGCAATAGGGTTACACTTGAGTAAGGGCTGTCTATAGTGAAGCAATTTTCTATGTGCATGAAAATCCTTCCAAGAGGAATTTAACAAGCAAGGCCTCAGTGTTGCAGTATTACATTTAATATTATGCATATGAACCATCTAAATACCCTATAGGGGACCCTTGAGTGCATAAACATTTGAAAAATTGAAAGTGACATTTTTTCGATGCACAAGAAGAACAGGATTTTATTTTTGTCAATGTTATTGCTGTTGTAGGTTTCTTCCTTTTTTTCCTTTTTCACTCCAAGTCTTTAGTTCAGTGGATTAAGCCATACAGCCAAGACAACAGGGGTAATTTTTGTTCATTCTTACTGCCAAAAATAAAAAGGTAGGGTGAAAGAGGTGGTGGGGGCAGAGGGAGAGAAAGAGAGAGAAGAAAATTGGGTCCATTCAGTAGATCAACAGATACGTATGGTTAAGTGTAAAATCTACCCTTTTATAAGTTTAAATACGTAAGTATAATGTTTATATGTAGACATGATCATATGTGTATATATATATCTATACACACACACACACACACACACATATATATATACACACATTAATTCGGTATATGCTAGGTTCCAAAACACTACAATTTCTCTCTCATGAAGGAGAAACACAAAGACTTCTTTCACTTACTAACAGCATTTAAGGAATTGATAATTTTTATACCATGCATATGTGATTCTCCTGCTATATGAACTGAGTGAGGAAAGTTAAGTTTCTAGAGATTTTTCCATGTAGTATGAGAATCAATTTATTGAAAAGTTAAGCTCTTGTAACAACTTTAAACTTCTGAAAACCCAGTGGTCAAGTCAGTATTTTCCCACACATAGTCAGGCTTTATAAACTAAGTGTTTCTAGAACTTCTTGACTAAATATGAGAACAATTTTTAGAACTTGATAAGGGTCACACAAAAAAGGCTTTCTTTTATGAACAATTTTAGCTGCAAGCGCCACCTTACAGAGCCTGGTGAGACAGAAATTATAAACAAGCTTGAGCAGCAACTATTCAAAATGCTAGATTGTAATTTTTAAGCCTGATTTTTTTAAAAAATCAATAAATGTGATATTTTCCTGTCCAAAGGAAACAACTTTCCCATTTCAGTGGAGGCATCAAATGTGCCCTCGCCAGGCTGCTTAGCAATGGTCATTCCATTACCAGAAGGTTGAAGAGAGAGTTACATGACTCATGTCCTCACCTCCTGGGCAAAGGCCCCGTAAGCAACCTCCAGTATGTCAGCACCCTGCTGCAGCTGCAGACTCTGAGCCTCCCTCAGAGCTTATTCTTGCTCTGACAGCAGCCTCAGGCCCTTGCTGAGCAGCCCTTCTCCTGCTCACATCCTGACTGCCTTGCAACAGCCCGGCTCCCAGCAAGCCCCGTTACCCAGGAGATCTGGCTATCGCCACACATCTTCTCCCACTCCAAGTCAGAACAGCTCTCCTTGCACTCCATGGCTTGGTGTATCCTTGATTTTGTGTTCTCCTTTTGTGCAGAAGCACCACTCACCCCTCTCACAAGCTTATTAATTATACCCTGCCTCCCTTACCCCCCCGCCCAGTATGTGATTTCAGGCACTCTCCTGAGCTCACCATTTCCAGATGATGTGACATCACTAACACTAACAGGTGTTAGTGATGCAGCAATTAGTCCATCACCACTATCATAGCGTGCTGTGGACAGCTTCTGTGTGAGGAAATGGCTTCCTGGCCTAAAAGCACTAGACTTTTACAAGCAAAAGAATGCCTTCCAGCAATTTAATTGAGTTATTGATGCTGACTCCTTTTAAATATTTTTGTTCTTCCTCCCAAATTCTGCGTCAAAACATCCCTCTTTTTCATTCCATCTTTCCAAAATGTACTTTCAAGCTGACACTGCAAATACTCTTGCAAGCAATCCCCTCAATCATGTGTGTCGTTTTCTGCAGCTTCACTTGCCTGCTTACTCTGAAAACACAAGAAGAAAAAACCTCTGAAAAGAAACTCTTAGTAAGAGGATTGATTTTACTTTTTTTTTTTTGCTATAATCTCAATTGTAATATAAACAGCAAAATGACGCTAGACATAGATAATTGCTAAAATAAAAAGAACCCAAGCATTCATATATTAATACTTGAAAATCAGGTTTCTACAAGCTCTGTGTTTTTCTGTTTATTTCATCAGGAGAAATAAGTGCTTATCATTTCTGGAAAAATGGGTCACATTGGACAAGAAATCTAAAGCAAGATTTTCCATGAAATTTGGCAGGGTGAAAAAACCCAAAACCCAAGCTCTGCTATCTTTGTTTTCCCACAGAACATCATTAAATCCCAGGCTTTAGAAGTATTACATCTCTTCTGTGTAGAATGAAAGATACCAAAATTCTCATTAATTGTGCTTCTGCTACTGCATGGCAGCAGTAGCAAAATATTGCAAAGTTGCAAATAACAGTAAAATGAAAGACTCTGTGGGAAATGTTTATAATATACGCAGAAGGTCATGTAAAAGCACAGATTGTACCAAGGAAATCAGAATAAAAAGTTATAAGGACTAGGCTAAGTGCTGTTTAGTGATACAACAATGTGTACTTATCTGCAGTCAAGCAGAGTACCCATATTTCACAAACTCAGTGAAGCTGGGCCATGTCAGTGACTATGATAAGAGATAGGTGATACCAGTGGTAGTTTTTACGTGTCAGCAGCTGGCTGAATAAGTGGGGATTGAATTAAACATTCAGGTGAGTAGTCAGTTGCACAACTTTGACAGAAATTGTTCAGAGCAAATGTCTTTGTTCAGAAAAATATCCAAATTCTAGCACTCAGCTGGTTAAAAACCTCCAAACAAAATAATGAATTGTATGAAAGTCACCATCATGTATGAACACCCATAATATTCAGAGTTTTTCCTATTCATCTGGCACTTAATGAATTCTAAGCTTAAAATTCAAATTTTAATTTCATGGCAATATATTCTAAGTCAGATTTTCCCAGCACAGGGTCCACTGAAATGTAGGCATGGATTTTGCAATTGTTCACAGGATCCCTCACGTGACAAATCAGGCCCTGTTCTGATTTGTTCTCTGGACTCAAAACAATACAAAACAAAACAACAACAAAAAAATCAATGTTTAGATAAAGTGAAAGACTGGCTCTTTCTGTGGTGCAATGCAATAGTCTGGAGCAGAGCAGTGTGGAACAATGAAATCATGTGTGACGGGTTAGAATTCTGGAAAGACCAATTTCCACAAGAAAGCAGTGATTGGATATAGCCAAGCAGAAGGATCAGTAGGTGAAGAAACAATCAAGAATGCATATGAAGAAAATCTGAATATATGATTGTTATCTGGTAGTTGGTAGATGTGTGGGAGCAAGTGTATACACAGCTTTTTCTCTCTTTGTGGTTATGATTCTCACTTTTCAAATAAATAGTGTCAATAAATAAAGGGATAAAACTTCGCCTCAATTAAGAGTTTGTAGAAATACAGTGAGGTAAATAAGAATGACAGCAAGAAAGTTACTCTGCTGCATACACAAGGGTATCATTTCAAATAAATTACAGAGTTGTATATTTTTTTTATATTTATTTCAAGGGTAAGGACACAGGAGAATTCTGTTGTAAAATAAAACTGTAGAACAAAAAGGAGATAAAGGACTCCTCTTAGTTTTTAAATTATTTCTTAATTTAATGAAGCCCAAGCTATATTTGATGTTGGAGTATGAAGGCTATGGAAAATTGCAGATTTTTTTCTCTATTGGAATTTCAGGATCCAACTACTACCACTGTTTTACTACTAAGAATGCATAATTTTTCTTTGACTTTCTGTCTTTGTTAGGCATTAAAATTTCTGGAAACGCTAAAATTTTTAAGCATTATATTTTAACTTTTTAAGCATTTTTAACCTTCTTAAACTTTTTAAAATGCTTTTTTAAACTTTCTTAGACATTTTATTTCTCAAGCAAACGGCTTTTTTCCCCCAAAGTTTACTTTTGCTACAATTTCATCACAAGTGTGACAACAGAATCAAATGAGACAAGTGATGTAAATGTCACAACAAAAATTAAATAACCTCAGTCATTTAGCGAAAGCAACTTTACCTTGCGGTTGATTATTTCAATATTTATAACTTCCAAAATAAATATTCTAACAAACATTCAACAGTATCACACACATCTTGCTTTAATTTTGATGCCAAAGCCTGGAATTCCCCATGGCTCCCCCTAGGAGGAAGGTGGGTATTTCTTAATTCAGTTTGCTGAGGATGTGAATGAAGAAGCGACAAAACAGATGAAGAAGGCAGCCAGGGCACCATGGATAACACCATTAGTAAAAAAGAGAGGGCAGAAGAAGGTCAAATATCTAGGTCAAGTTAAGTAGAGCAATGTTTTCAGGAATTCTGCATACAAAGGCAAAAGGACCTGGAATTCAACCACAAGGTGATGAATGCAAAGCTTCACAAGGTGTGCCCAGCACCTTGCAGAATTATATTTGGAGACTAACTTTTCATCATTGTACATTAGTAGTGACTGCAGAATTAGGTTCCAAGTGTTTGAGAATGTGTCTGGAAAAATTATATCATCTGTTTGTCAGATTATTTTCATTAAATAGAAGTATCTGAATGAAATGAAGAAAAATCAAATGTAAGATGAACAAAGTGAATTCTCTTATACTGTTGAAAAATTTCCTGGGGCAGTAGTGGCCTCCTGTTCTTTTCAAGATAAAACATTTTAAGGAACAATCCCTCAGTGGTATAGAAAAGTGACCTATTAGGTCTTCACCATGCTTTATTTCTGTGGAACTAAACAGATTCAAAGCAATACAGAAGCATTGAGAAATCACAAATCCTAGTTTAGGGCAAAAACCTTATTCCATCAATGTTTGTGTGACCTGTGAAAATGCAGGCAGGTAAGTCTTTGCTACCATGACAGAAATGGAAGTACCATTTCTGTACCATTAGCAAAAATGCTGTTGGTGCTTTTGCAAATATTGTGTTAATGCAGATGTCCTAGTGCAGAGCAAACTATACATCTGTTTTGAAGACTCCTACTTTCATGGAATAAGAAGCATGAAATTTCTTTAAATAATATAGGTAACATAACAAGAAAGTAAGGCAATACCACCTGCGATACAACACAAGTGGTGAATTAGAATATGAAGCATCCATGTGAAAGTACAGACAAATGCCTGAGAATTATCCACTGCACTAACTTTACCTGAGCATAGTACTGTTTTACAGAAAATTGCTGTGAAGAACCCACAATGAAAACTTAGCTATTCATTACTGATATTTTTTTTTATTTTGAGTACTTCCTGTATAATTTTGACAATTAGTTTATCACAGAATACTATGAAAAAATATTTTAAAAATATCATTATGCTAAAAAACCCCAATTACAATAGCCATTCCTGTGATACAATATGAAGAAACAAAGAAATCTTGGTGTGAAGTCCAGCCAACTAAGTTAATATCATCCCTAGATCTGTAGGTTTACAACCAGAATCCTCAAACAGAAAAGTGAAAAGTGCAAAAAGCAATACTGCTGTGCTGCATTTCATTACGGTCACTGTTCTGAACTATGAAAAGGAGGTTGCACTCTTTCTTCCACCTTCCAAAAGTAAAACCTACAGTACTGTAGGAGCAAAGAAGTGGTTACATAGAACAATTCTGTTCTTCAGTGTTAGGTTTTTATTTTGATAACACTCCAGCTGAGAACATTGTAAGAAATGTCAAGTAAAGCTCTTTTGGCCCCATGCATGCTCTTAAAGTGACAAGGGTACGAGTAGAGAAGGGTTTTTAACAATATTGAGGGCTAAAGATTGGAAACAGTGCAAGAGCCTGATTGCAATTATGGCCGGAAACCCTCACAATGGCACATCACATGTACTATTCATCCTGCTCTGCACTTTTGTTATGTTGCTTACACATCTATTTCAAAAAATACCACAAAGAAGTTTTCAGGGGTCTTCCTTGAAAGTGGGTGCAGCTGCCTTCCCTTCTTTGTATGTATCTGAAAACAGTATCTGAAAATCTGTATTTAATGGGACAAGCTTAGGTCTTTTCCATAATCACTGCATTCCATTTTCAACTCCTTCCCTTAATTAGATGTTTGCATATAACATTTCAACACACACCTGATTTGCTGTATTTGATTTTGCATGCATTATTGTTTTCCCTTCATTCATCATATGTTTATGTACCTCATAGTACCATAGGAGTTGGAGACAGTCACTTAAAACAGAGGTCTAGATTACATGTTTGTTTCTAACATAGTGATGTTCTTATTGCTGTTATCTTCACTGAAGGTATTATTCATGATCCCAGTACATCTCTATAATAATAGTCTCTGTATTGCAAACTTAATTGCAAAATTATTACAGAAACATGCTGTTTCTGCATTGCTTTATTGTTAGAATCTGATATTTTTATTTCAGAATGTGTAACTAAGGCTATAAAATGCATTTTTTAAGAAGAAATGCCTGATCCCTATGCACATAGCAAAAATAAAGGCCAAAACCTGAACAAGAGCAGTTGAAAGACAGTAAATTATATATTCTAGAGCAACATTATTTGTCTCTCTCCATCTCTTACCATGTGAGTTATAATGCTTCAGAATATCATCTCACCTTAGAGAAAAATTATATAGCAACCTAAAAGGTTCTTGACTGATAGGGAGGTTGACTTGGCCTTTGTGGACAAACACATTTCAGAAACTCTTCCTGAGCCTTTTGACACTAACCAAACACTGTTTCTCAACATTCTAAACAAAATGGAAT
Organism: Melospiza melodia melodia; assembly: GCF_035770615.1. Taxonomy (NCBI): domain Eukaryota; kingdom Metazoa; phylum Chordata; class Aves; order Passeriformes; family Passerellidae; genus Melospiza; species Melospiza melodia. The sequence continues at coordinate 20,068,486 of NC_086226.1, read as the reverse complement.
TTGGCATTTTGGTCAAGAAAGGTTAGTATGAATGTAGGTAATACAAGGTTAACAGATTTTTTTTCTTTTTAAATTTTAAGTACTTTTAATTTCACTTTTTTTCCCTCTCTATTCTGTGAAAAAGGGAAAAAGGTTGAAAATGAGATATTTAGCATCTCAGCAAACCATTGGTGTGACACAAACCTGAGCAGGACCTTGGGACAGCTAGAAAAGGATTTAGTTCATCTAATGGCTGTGATTTCTGTTTATGGACACTTTGTATTTGACTGTGTGTTGTGTCAGTAGTCTGAGATCCTCAACAGATATTTTCTTTTTTTTTTTTTTTTTTTTTTTTATTTAGCACATAATGCAGATAACCCAAATTTCAAACAAATATTACTTCTTAATCAATGGGAAACATATTGTAACAGGAAAAATGCTTCCTGGGTCTTAAAATGACACCAGTTTATTCTGAGACATGACTTCATAATTTAAATTTAATTAAGAAAGAGCAATAAATGACATCCTAAAAACAGTTCTGAGATTACAGCATCTTATTTATGAGTATATTTGTACATAAACAGACTTGATTAAGAAAACTTAAGTATACATATCTTTTTGTGGAAACTGGACTGAGTAGAGCTGAAATTATTTAACCCATCTTTAAAATCCCCCATTAAAACTACTATTCTGTGTTTCAATATGCATATGCACACATCAGTGTGATTCCTGAGATATTTTATATTCTGCAGTATTGTAAATTCGCCTTGCCTTTTACTGCTTCTATGATGGCTAAGCACACATAAGATACACTGTAATTTTGGTCCTGTGATTCTTGTCACAATGGATAAAAGTCTTTAAATAATGATTTCAGCAATATCCATTTCCCACTCACATAAGAAAAGAGCAGTTTTTCTCTTATTTATGCCAATTTGTTTTTTAAGGTACTAAACCAATTTAGAAGAGTTGGCTGGAGTGACAGATAACCATATAACCACACAGCACAGTTACTTCACTGACTTAGGAGAAAGATCATTCATCATATTTGAATGATAAGTGTAGGAAAGTCAAAGGGTGTAGGAAAAAAGAGGAAGAAGAGGTCTCTGAGACTTGGGAAGAGGAAACAAAATGCATATTGGAAACCATAAAGAAAAACTATATAAAAATCAGACAGAAAAGAAACCAGAATAATTAAAGAAAATGCATGCAAAAGACTTGCAGGAGTCTTCCTCTGTCTCAAAGGAGGATTGATAAAATTTTGCAGAAAAGGGCTACAAATGCAGAGCTTACAGAGATTTTACAGAAGACATGGCTTTATGCTTTTACAGTACTCTTACAGATATAAAGAAAACTTAATTTTTAAATTCCAATGGATTATTTGATCTAATAAATAGCCTTATCAATGAAAGAATACCTTGAAAGTACCTTAAGGAACCTTGTGTAAATCATATTTTCTGAGATTTAACAAACCATAGCACTAATCTTATAAAATTATTGACATATAAAATATCAAATTTAAGATATCTCCAGTTTCTAGATCTGAAAGATCATCTTGGTTTATGTTCTATATAAGAATACAATTCTTCTGAGGATTTTTTTGTTGGGCTTTTTTTCATACAAAACCTTTAATCACAATCCTAATGAATTTGTAATCACTGTTGTGCCACATGTAATTTCCCTTAATTCTGTGGGAATTAGGTAGCCAGTAGAAAAAATAATTGGAATTGAAATCCTTGGTCAGATTGACTTGACTCTCCAGCTGGCCAGCATTATCTAAATTGAAGAAAATAATTTACAAATAGCAAAGGCCCATGATGAAGTCACCAGCCTAGAGGAAAAGTTTTGTTATTTGATTTGATGATTGTTTATCTGTATGCAGTTTACATCTCATATAACATAATTGTGGCTAATAGAGTTGTCATAAAAAACCTAACACTATGCTGGAGTGTCATCCTGGTTATTGCTTTCGGAAGTGACTTCTATACATCAGTTATGTAGCTTACCTTAAGGAACATCACTTCCTCTCATCTGGTTTAAAATATTCCTTTCAGGTTTGGAGAATTATCCCATTTATTAAATGCAGTCTGCCTTGCTTTCTATGGCAGGATTTATTGTATAGTACTCATGATTTTACTTTTGCAACTATTCACAGGTATTTGATCAAGAATACTTAAAGGAGCTGTTAAAACCCCAATATTAGAGAAATGCATATAACACTGCTTTAGAGTTTATGCGCTAGCAGGTTACTTTAAAACATTAATGGATAGGCAGAATTGACAGGTTTTACATGTAAGGGACTATACTAATGAAACCAGAAATACTATGTTGAAGTACTGAATTATAAGGAGTATCATTTACAGTTTATTCCAAAGCAAATATTATCTATGTGTAAAATTTTAATGTCAGAAAAAAAATACAAAAGCATCTCAAACTTTAAGTGGGAGTAATTATATGAAAAAATTGCTGGTTTTTTCTTAAGTAAATGTATTTTCATATCAGACAATACCTAAATCTAGCTTAGTTACTGTTTAATAAATTTCTTAAAGTGGCCATATGCATTTCAGCACACACCAGTAATTTTAGTCCCTGGTGTACTGATATTTAATAAGTATACTTTGTTTTCCTCATTTTCTTTTGATCAAGATTATTAATTCCAAAACCTGAAATCCTAATAACTGTCCTTGAAAAACAGCTCTGAATCTCAGCTACATTTGCATTGTCATTCTGTAACTGGTTCATTGCTAATTGGGTTCATTTTCACTTTTACTTACCAGAGCATTTTGTGGGTTCTTCCCTTATGTTTGCTATGTAAACCCACTATAAGCCTCACACCCCTGCCAGTAACACTCTCCCCTATGCAAAAATTTTGGTTAAATTTATAATACAGTGACATTTGGGACATTTTAAACCTCCTTCTTATTTTTCCCTGGATTTCTTTATCTATCAAAATATTTTCCCTCCTGCTTTCAAATTTGTCACTTCTATACTTTCCAGAAGTGTTGGTGGGTTTTTCTAGTGTTTTTTTTCTGTAAAATGTTATGCTCAGTTTAAAAAATTGTCTCCTTTTAGCACAGCAACAAAATTATTTCCAACTGAACTGAAACAAATTAGGCCTAGGAGGAAATAGAATAGTACTAAGCTACTGTGTAATTTTTGTCATGGAAGCACTCATAGCTGTGTTTAGTTCTGTAATCCAATTTTGTTCAATGGCATATACTGTATATATACATTATTTGTTTTTACCTAAAGACATAGCTAAACTAAGTGGAAAATAATCATGTCAAAACACTGCTCTTATTGATGCATTAGTTAAAGTTTATTCAATATTTTGAATAGATCCCCTGGTAAATGTGCCAAGTATTTTTTTGGCCATTGCCATAACTAAAAAAAAAAGTCTTTTGAATTCTTCTGGAGGAGGCGCATATCCTTAGGAAGTCAGTGTGATTCCCTCACTTTATTTTGAGGGAATCCGAAACACACATCCTCTGTTTTCTAGGCTGTCATACATTATGCCATGAATGTCACAGCCTCCACACACTTAGGGCCACATCTGCCAAAGGTAAAACCATTTTCAGCAAAGGATGCTATCAAATATACTGCAGGACTGAGCCTATATAAAACCTCCATGAGAAGAACTGGACTGTCATTCCTAACCTGGGGAAAAGAGCTAATACTTTTATTCCTGTATCTATGCACACACAATCTCCTCAAATTCAAAGACAGATTATTTTAAAGTGTTTTCATTTACGCATAAATTATAAACCACTAACTTACAGGAATATGTAAATTAAATAGGCATCTAATATTAGACAAAAACCCCAAAATTTTTATCTTTAAGAGAAAACTTAGGTGCTCTAGTATGTAACCTTTACAAGCATAAAAATTCTTATGTGAATATATCCTATAAGGTTTTACTTATGCTATTGTAAATCTAAAGTAACTCCTCTGACCTTCATAGCTTTACTCAAAATGTACCCCTTGTATAGATGAGATTAGAATTTGGCCTTTTAACTCAATTAAACTCCATGCACACATCATACCATGAAAGTCAGGATAGCTGAAACAGGTCGTCTGCATGACACACTATCAGTAGGGAAATGTTTAGACAGTGATTTTTACAATGTTTAGGCCTAAAATTGGCTTAGTTAAGTCAGTGGCAGTCTTAATATTCATCACCAGTGTCCCTGGGCAGAATGCTGAATTTAGAGCAACTCTGGGTGTATAGTTCCCAGAGTCAGTTTACTCAAGAAAATGTTACTTAGAACATATGCTAAAGTAAAGAATGAGATTTGGGGCAATGTTCTGTCTTTGAGGCCTTTCTCTGGCTGAAGAATTAAAAAAATACTACTTTTTTACTTATGGCCTAAAGAAGACCCAACAGCCAAAATATCACCTTTAACTTCTATTTCTGAGTATCAACTTCTATTTGGTATCAACTCTTCTTTCATTTTCCAACTTTCATACAGCTACCTCTCTATCAGTATCCAATTTTTATGAGACATCAGGTTCTTTCTTCTGTAGGAATCTCACAGTGATGCCCACCAGGCAACTGATTTTTTAGCAGAAACTACTATTAGCGTCAGTGGGAAATTATAATTAAAAATCCATATCAAAATCTGACCCAAAATGAGTGAAAAATTCTTTGTGAAAGTCAACAAATAAATGACATTTTAATTCAAAATTGGAGGCTTTGAATGAGCTCCTAGAAGTGTACACTGAAGAGTATGCATTATCTTGGGCTTTTGATTACTTTCCAGGTACATAGGGAAGAACAACCAGATTATAAGTGGATTGAGAAGCAGAAAAAAGAAATATCAATTACCTATGTGGAGATTTTTGCCCTATTTTCTTCCACACATTTCATGTTTAGTAAAAACAAAAAGAAATGCAATTATCAAGTATTTCATTTTGATTGTTATTACTTTAGAGGTATAGTTTACATTCTTAAAATATCCCTACATACTTTTCATTTCAAACAACTGTTTCACCACTACACATTGACAATATCATATTCACTGGCATTTATTTTCATATTGTATGTTGCAATATTTTTCTGTTAACTATTCAAAAACACCAGCTTTTTTAAAACACTATTTTGATTTTTGTTTAAAATTAGTAAATTAGATATAGATATAGATATAGATATAGATATAGATATAGATATAGATATAGATATAGATATAGATATAGATATAGATATAGATATAGATATAGATATAAATATAGATATAGATATAGATATATAGATATATATAGATATATATAGATATATATAGATATAGATATATATATATATATGCTGATTTTGGTACCTTGTAGCTTCATTTTTTTAGATTAATTTTTAAATTTTGAAATCTATTGATATTTGTGAAAGTTAGAAAAAAATCACTGTTGTGTAACAATTAACCTTTTATTTTCCACATATTGAATTAAGCATGGAAGCAATATTAGAATACCTAAACCACTAGTTTGAAAGATTAATTTGGAAATTAGTCTTTGACACAAAATACATTCAGCAGCAATAAATTTTTAAGCCTTTTTATTTATTCCTGAACTGGAATATCTATAATTTTAAATTGCCTTTATGCCAAACATGGAAAAAAAACTTGGCACAATGTTGCACTTCAAGTGGAAAAATAATTCCCCTCCTTACTTTAGACACATGCTCATGTAAGACACATGTAGTCTTACATGAGCATGTTTCTGACAATATTTTTCACTTTATTAAGTCAATAAGCATCAAGCAAGTAAGCAAGATTTATTTTGTGGTCATGGTGTTTGGTATTTGGGTTTGGTGAGGGGGCAATTTTTGTTTGTTAGTTTGCTTGCTTTTGTTTTCTTAAAGATAGTTGTTTTCTTTTTTATAATTTAGGCTCAAGTTCAGAACAAGCTTTTTCAATTAATTAAAATGGCCACATTTGATAGCCACAACAATTTCAGTCTTGCAATCAAAAAATGTAGGGACCCTGCTCATTGTACCAAAGGGCTGTGCAGGGAGAATCAAACATTGTCAACAGAGGGATGTAAAACTAATTCATTAAAACTAATGCAGAAACTTGTGTCTGCACTACTATCTGTATAGAATAATAGATGGGAATCTAGAAATCCTGGCTTTAGCTCAATTTTTACTCACATGAATTACCAGAAAATATTGCCAAGCTTTATGGTGACTGCCATGATTAAAATCACTTTTTGAAGAAAGATGCAATCTTTCTTAGCTCTTCATTTGTATAGGCTGAGACTCTGCCAAATTTCTGAGCAGGGGAATCAATAGGTTTGCTTAAATTGCTCATTGTCATAATAGAATCTTGCTGTTTATTACTCAGCTACATTTTATTTTTTAGTCACCTGGTCACCAGTCTTGACTTAATTCTATTTTCCAAACTAATAAAAGTGATGTTTGAAGTGGAAATATAAATGAGGAACTGGAAAAAAATGGAAATTGATGCTTAGTTCTCCAATTAACTTAGGCAAGAATACATCTACACAAAGAAATTAAATTTTAAGTCACATGCCATGTATTAACTCAACAAAGATATTTTTCCTAGGATTTAGTATTAATTATATTATACCTAGTTTAAACTAGTTATGTTAACTAGCATGCTCAATTATAATTTTAATTTTTGTAATTTTCAATTATTTCTGATTTCTTTCTTTCATTTAAATCTATTTCTCATTCTTTTCTTTGTGAGAAATAAGTGCTTGTGTTTCTAGAACACAAAAGCAACTGTAAAATGATCTACATTCTAGAATTTAATAATAAAAGTAATTTCCTTATTATTTCTTATTTTGGCATTTTAAAATCGATTGTAATATCAGGTATTCCCATATGCAGATATTGCACCATGTTTCCTTAAAAGTCTTGCCGTGCTGTTATTTTTCTTTGTATAAAAGATTGTTAAGTGTACAGGCACTTTTAGCCATGCAACTACAACAACCTGTCTAGAACTTGATTAAACAGGAGAGAACTAATCTCACCTTTGATGCCATGAAAGAATAATAGAATGCAGAGAGATATGTTTTAATAAGAGTAAGACCAAACATTTTCATTTCTTTCCTTTTTTTTCCCTGAGTAATATCAAAACACTTCAGCAAACATGAAAATTTTCAATGGTAGTTTTTTTTTCTCTCTCCAGATATGTTCTTAAGCACTTTCATTCTTATGTTCTTCTCTTCTGACCTCATTCAACAAAAACACAGTGGTTTTCCCCAGCGAAAGGAAGAATTCTTCAGTAAAAGGCAGGATAGAACCATGTACAGCACATATCCAGGGTATCTGATCTGATATCCTGCAGCTCAGCATTTAAGTTCTGTGCTTGACTGTTTTATCATCAATATTGCAAGTTTAGATATTCACACAGTACATTTCACAGTTAGGAGAAAGAAAAGCCACTTCATTGCTCACTAGTAAACTACAATAATATTTACAAAGAGCAAATCATTACAAACCTTGGCATTTAATATATGTCCAGGACCATTTTTTGACATGCTGGATTTGTGTATAATAATAATAATCACAAATGCAAAGTAGAATTCTTTGGTTATTTTAATATTGCATCTAGTAAACTAAAACTTAAGGGTATGTCCTTCTTACTAGAGAAAGGGTATAGTTCAGTATACAAAAATAATTTTAATCTCTGTGCAGTGTTTAGGATAAAGGCTTCAGCACCAAGACAAGATAAGGAATTTTAAACTTGACTCAGTTCTAAAATAATCCCCACTTTCTGTCTACATAAGGAATGCACCATCTAAGCTCTCCCAGACTGAAGGGAGATTTGACCACCCAGTGACAGAGCTGACTGGTTGCCCAGTATTTAATTGTACTCATATGAATTTCTTCTAGGTGCTTCATCAGAAGACTGAGATTGTCGGATGGAAAGTGGAAGCCTAGGCCAGCTCCACTAATGACAGTCAATTAAAGAGCTCTCACTAATCTGTTTTCCCGATCTTCTCTAGTTTTGTGGAGACTGGTATTAAAGCTCCGAAAGGAACTGTCAAGTTTTATCTGTGGTCTGTTCTGTCAGAAATTCCTGATATCCTACCTGACATTTCACTGCTTGCTAGATTTGGGTCAGAAAAGAAATTTCCTTGAGGACACATTGACTCTGTCTTGAGATTTGATTTTATTGTTCTTTCCTCTGCATTTGAGAGGGGAAAATATGGTCTTTCAGCTGCTGAGTGTCTACTACAAGATGCTGAACATTCTCAGCTTCCATTAAAATTAAAACCAGCATATCACGGAAGGCACTTTGCTTTTTGCAGGATTGTACCTTTGTTTTGTCCTGAGGAGAGAAGAGCAGGGCAGCAATTAACCTGGCCAAAGCATGAAAGATTTGAGAACTTCAGTTGATCTACCTAAACCTATCTTCACTGAAAAGAGAGTTGTCACCTAAATGTGCAGCTAACATGAAAAAAAAAAATGCAGTTACCAGTACTCAAAATGATAAAACATAAAATCAGACCAAGATCCAAACTGGTTCCCAAGCAGTGCTGAATATGCTCTTGAGCATATATGTTCTTTGAGACCATGTCCGAACAAAAGACTAATTTTGGCAAAATAATATAGCAGATATTTACCAGATATTCATAAACAATGCTGAATATTTCTTAATTATACATGTATAAATAAACTCCAAGTTAGATAACTGCAGTAGCAACTCGGCTGTGCCCATTATTGACTCAAGATGATGGCCAATTATGAATTTCCCAGGGAAAATAAGTACATTTAGGTATTTCATGAAGAATTTCAAATTAAAAAGAAAAATATTTTGAAAGAACAATAATTCCCTCAAGCTTTCTTAATATATAGAAAATTACTTTTAAAATTACTTTTAAAAAGACATGTAATTTTGGAGGAAGGTTATCTCTCAAGGTCTTCTGAAAGACAGTTACAGAGTTGAGAGATTACGCTGCTTAAAAAAATTATAAAAGCCTCCAAATAGTGAGCTTCACAATGAAATGTACCTTATATTATTATTAATAAACATTCATGAAGAATTTTACATATGAAGTGCCTTCTCTCCATCTATGTATACCTATGCATTTTATACATTAATGTAAACATTTGAGACTACACATATAATCCCTGACATACACATATATACATGGTAAGCATTTTGTAAGGATGCTGTATTACTTTCAATATCTTCCCAAATAAAGATAGGAAAAGTTTGGTTTTTTTTTTTAATCCTGATTTATAAGTTAAGATCAACAGATCAAATTTTGATATTGTAGGATCTCTATAATGTTATATTTTATGTCATCACTACTTGAAATTTACATTTTATGGAATATTTTAAATGGCAATTAACATACAAAGAAAAGTTTAAAAATATGTTAGAATTCTTCCAGTATTCTTAACTGATTAAAGGAATTTTGATGTTATTTCCTTCAATAGGTTTTTTGCCTTTGTGAGGAAGACTTGTTTGTTTTGTGAAATATTGACTAAAATGTAGTTTACCCGTCTATAATCTGTCCCAAATTTTCTGTAAAGAAAAGCTTATAACTAAGCTATATACACATTTTATACCTAGCTAGAAGAGAAATCATGTAGCAAAACCACAAATCGTGTTATTTTGTTAAATTTACTCAAAGTAAACTTTTTCTTTATTTAGTAAGTTTCAGACCGTAGCATTTTGGAATAGCAGTTCCAAAACTCTACCCTTTGTTGTAATAATCCATTTCTATCCAAATCCATTTTATATTAAGTACAAATTTATCTGGAACTTTAAGCTAGATTGTAAAAAATAAATTTCACAAATGCATTGTAGAATGAGTCTTCGTGGCAAGATTATAATAAAACTTCTTATTGTAAATTAATGTGCAGATACACTCAATTGCTGTATAAAGTTTATTCTTAGCTTTGCAATGCTTTACATTCTGACTTACTGAAGAGCCTCCCATTTTACCCATCACTGCACATTTTTTCCTCTTTAAGTACATACCCTTTATAGCCTTTCCTGCTGTTTGGTAGAGTGAACCAACCAGAGAAACTGGATGTACATAGTATATGTGGGGCTATTTTTTGACAATCTTACTTCCACAATCCCCTACCATATTTGTTAGGTTGGCCTTAGAAAACAAACTTTCCAACCTTAATCCTCATTTAAATACTGAAAAAATGCATGAAATAATAATAATAATAATAATAATAATAATAATAATAATAATAATAATAATAATAATAATAATAATAATAATAATAATAAAATTAATAAATAATAATAATAAAAATAATAAAAATAAAAATAATAATTATTGTTGATGTCATTATTATTTTGTTATTGTTGTGTTGTTATTTTGTTATTGTTACTCTTATTGGCAAAACAGGGCTGGCAAACCTGAGGGGAGAAAATAAATAATTTGATTCTCTTCTCAAATTAATTCTATTAACTGTCACTGGGGACAGCTAAAGTCAATACGTCAGACAATATCCTGGTTTTTAAAGGGTGATTTCTAACACTGATGCCCTCACTACAAAAAGATCATCTTCTCACTTGGTTACCCTAAAGGACAGCAAAGCTCTCATCCCAAGACCAGCAGCTATGCTCTCTGTGTTTAATTCTGACAGTACAATCATCCTCTGCACTGGTATGGAGGAAAAGATAGCAAGCACAGAATATCTGAGGGGGAAAACAAGAAATTAAATGTGGAGAAACTGCAAGAGACAGATCGTGTGAAGGCCATGCCTACAATTTCACCAGCCCTTTGTGACATCTAATACACACCAAGATATAGTTGGCATCATGAAATGTCAAGGCAGTATTTGAGCAAAAAAGACTGTATGAGAAAACGTGTAAGACAACCCACTGACTTTGTCATGCCTAGTTACTATTGGAAATTATAAGGAAAAGAAAGTTTAAATGGATTCCCTTGCAATTCAGAATATTCTCTGATACTGTGATTCTGTGATTTAGTGCTGATAGCTCTTTTTTCCCACTTCTATTTTCTTTTTAAAAAACATATAATTTCTATTATTTTTTAATGTGGCCTCGGCCAGGTTTCGGGGTATCCCCAGTGGGCTGCCACAGGGTCCCAGATAGCGCAGTCCTGTTGAGCACAAATTGCCCAAGTTCCCAAGCAGCTCCCAGGCGCAGGCTACCTTAGCAAGCTTAGGTGATAGCAGTTCTTTCATGATTATCAGCTCATTTTGTGATTTCAGCTCTTTAGCTTGCCAAGTGCCTTGGGCAGATGCAGGGAGAGAGAGGAGAAGGCTGTGTGAGGTTCCACAGGGGTGTCTTTACTGAATCCTCTGTGAAGGTTCTCAGGGACAGCTATTCTGCCCAACTGGGCAAAAGTAGGGGTTTTTATAGGATATAGGGGTTTTAGAAATTGTCCAATAGTAGGGGTCAAAAGGAAATTGACCTATAGGCTTACAGAGAGATAAGCCCTTTCTAAAGTCAGACAAAGGAGCTTCTAAGCATTTCCCATCTTAGGGTGCTGACTGCCAGGGAGGCCTTGCAGGCCCTGTGCCTACCACAATTTTTGAAAGGTCTTTTTTTTCTCTCTAATTTGGCAAATAATGACCAAAGAAGTTCTACACTGGAATAAATTCTCTCTAGATAGTTCATTCTATATTGTACATAAAATAAAATCTATATTGCGTATAGTCTATGTACATGTGTGTATAAATATAGACAGATAGATATACATATATATGTACAACTATAAATGATATATATGTGTAACTATAAATGATGCACAGCAGTGATGGTGCCAGTACGACATAGAGAACAACTCAGAGACACCAAATCAGCTCTCATAGCATACTGTCAAAGGGCTTGAATTTGGTGGGCTGGATTATATTCTTCTTATTGAACAAGGCAGATGAACATTCCTGCTAAGCTAAAACTGAAAGTTAAGGGTGAAACCAGGACAGATCTCTCTGAAAGTAACCTGGCCTGGTATTCTGTCAATGTCTACTCAAATATAATAAATATTTGACACTCAGTAACTTTAACGTTGTACAGACATTCATAAAGAGATCTTGATTTTGCAATACCACCAACATCATTCATTGACTTCAGTAAAAAGATGCAAGCATCTTTAAAAGACAGTGCAAACTGCCAAACCACAAAAATTTAAAGTTAACTTTTTTGACCATTGTATTTGTGAACATGTGCTATAGACCACAATATAATGATACATGATATGTTGTATTTGTACTTCATGCACTCACAGAAAGGACTAATTCATACACTGTGTTACCAGAAACTGTGAAAAAAAAGACGAAGGCAGTAGATATCTATAGAGTGTTGAATAAATGGGAGTAATGTGCTAATATCTAATATAATTAGACCTTTGGGATCTGCAACACCTTTTAATTTCTGATTTTTAAAATTTATATTTCAAGATAATATTTGTATTCCTATTACTCCAGTGATGGTATCTGGGCAGCAAACACTATCACAGCAAGTCTCTATTATATGCTCTTCTCAAAATGAGCATGCAGACAAGCTATCCACATTTATCTTTAGAAAACATTTTATTTGAAGATTAGCCTGAGAGGTGAAAACCTAGAATCAAATCTAAATCAAAACTATCTAATATAAAAATTTAGAGGTGAAAATAAGATCTAAGTGCTGATCTAGTCAATCCTCTCAAGAACGCAGGACTGTAACCTGCAATAAGATCTCTGGAGTATTCTTTACTCTGGATTTAAATGGATCAGTCTATGGAGTCCACATTCTTTTCTTTCAATCTAACCCACCATCCACCTCCTCACTAGGAGTTTTTTAGATACTCAGACAGCAATCTCCTGTGCTTACATTCTTAATTACCTTTCCTAGGTACATAGTTGATCACATCAGCATGGTCCTAATGTTACATGGTGTTTTGTGTTTTATTGGCCAACTTTTGGTTAACCTTAAAGAAAATTCTTGGTGTATACAAAAAATGACCAAAACAATGCAAGCTTTTGGCTGATGAAGTTTTTGCTTATCCAAACACCCACACATATTTCCCTTGATCATCAGTTAGCTTAGTCTCTTCTCATAATCTTTTCTTTTGAAGCAATGCCTACATTTCTGTTATTTTTCCATTTTTTTCTCTGCATCTTCTCCATTTGACTTATTATACATCTTTTTTAATGGCGAGTTGTATTCTACATAGTCTAATATTCCTATGCCAAAATTATGGGGTCCCAACAGGATGGTTTAAAATACAATGCATATGAGGAATTGCTGCTATTTCTTTTTTTTGTGTTTGTATTTTTTTAAATCACATTTTATCCTTGTAACTTGTTCTTTTCACCCTTTGGTCTCTTTCAATTACTCAGTATCTGTATCTATTGAATATTTATTTGTGTTTCAGATTTTTCCTTCCACTCACATACTCATTGCCATTTTTTTTCTTGTTAAATCTTACATCTAGGTTTCCAGAAAATACCGATAACCTGCTTTGATTATGATAATTCTTTTACTTTTCCTACAAGTTTTCATAGCATCTCAAAATATAGTAACCTGAGTTGTTTCTTTTGCATTCTCCAAATTATCAATTAATAAATACATTCAGATTTAAATTCAGTATTCTTAGACCTAGATAACAAACTTTCTTAAAATTACTAAAGTGTCTGTAATTATTTAAGTTTTTTTTTTTTGAGAGGGGGAATATTATTAATATTTTTTAATTATTAGACCATTAAAATTGCATGTTCTTTAGCTTATTTTTGGGTTAACTCATCATTTTGTACTTGAGAATTCAAATGTTCTGTGATCTTTAACACTATGTAACTGGTGGCAAGTTAGACACAGAATTGGGATTCACCTGAGGGAGCTAAGATACAGGGATGAAACATTAAAAACCGAACAGTTTAAAACTGAAAATACAGAAGATTGTATCCATTCATGAGAAATACCAATTTTATGTATGATAGCATGAACCTAAGACTCTGTTTGAGCAGTTCCTAATTATAGGATATGCTGAATTTAAAAGACGCCATAAGACAACAAAGACTGCCTGAAAAGCAGGGACCTTACAGGATTGGGCTCAATGACTGAGAGTCAGTACAGCATATTTTTTATTTGATAGGCCTTTATTTGATAGACTACATTCCTACAGAAACTTGAATACACACTGCTCATTAAACACTTATAAAAATATATACAAGCTTATTTTTTTATAATTGCAAGTGGATTGACATTTTTAACTTCCCTGAGAAATTAAACCTTTATGTTATATCTAGTATCTTATGTTTCTTGTGTGTACAGCCAGGGAATGTTTCTGTATGTTATATATTTCTAGGAAAAATGTGATGAAATGGCTGACTTTCATTTCTATGAACTGGCTTATCTCTTCAATGATACTCTATCCATTTTGCAGGTGTTGAGAGACAACAGCAAAACATTTCTAAGCAAAATGCTTCAAAATGGTATACTTTTGAAGAAATATTTCAAAAAGGTACCACATTTATGCTCAAAATGGAGTCTTTCCCTGGGAGAATTTACATGTTTCAACATTGTCTATCAGCAGCATTTAGAGCAGGAGTGGTACCTTTCAAATGCAGCATTTAGAAGTCACCACTTGTCATTACATGTAGCTGTATGTTTTAGAGGCTTGTAATAATAGCCTTTAATTAAACTGCAGACTGTTAGAGGTTTTCTGTTACCCTTTGAAGTTCTTAATGATTAGTTGTATCCAGTCTTTTATGCCACACTTAAGGTTAAATTAAATAACTAAAATATACCTACAAGAGAAAGAAAGACTTTATAAATTTTAATTCAATTTCTGAATTTCAAGGTTTTTTAAAATAATAACAGATGTTTTGATTTTCTTTCATTGTCACACTAGAACGTGACATACACTTAAAAAAAACAGTAGATTTTTATGGGAATAATCACTAAGAATGACACATGTAAATGAGCTGTTTTCTATGCATGGCTGGCAAAAGTGCTAATTAAATAGTTGGTATTCAAGGCTATGCTCCTTCATTGTTTAGTGATACACAAATCCAGTGATGTGTGCCAGCAGACATTTTAAGTTGAATGTTTTCTCCTCATCTTCTTTGCCATGAAATGGAGGCACCATGATAAGAACACTAGTGTAAGCAAAACACTGAAATATGTTTTAGTAATGTAGTGTCACTGGTCTAGTTTTCTAATGAATTTTTAATTTCTTTCCTCACATGAGGACATTACGAGTTATTGCTGATGCATATTAGATCATATACAGGAGTCATTTTCTCACTAAATTTACATAAAATGGCTAAATGCCAATGCACCAAGTGGGGCTTACTATATCTGGTACAGTAAGTATGCCTCTGCAGGTTTTCTGCAATCAATTTCCTGTATTTCATTAGCAGCCAGATAAAGGTCTTTTCTGAAAAGGGAAAATAAAAGCTATTATGTGTACCCTGAGATCTGATGTTGCCTGTGATGATTTCTACAGGGTGATTAGAACCCAGTCTGGAATTAAAATTTGCATGAGACAGCCTAGTGCTTCTAATAACCACCAGGCTGTTTATTGAGGCTTTCCACATTTAGCACTGAATACTGACTTGAAAATACACATAACCCATTGTTTTAATTTTGCAATTACTGATGTATCTGACACTCTTGTTAAATCCATAGCCGCTAAAATCTTGCCATCTCCTCTCTGTTCCTCAGTGTAATTTAAAACTGCTGTTCTTCTCTTACTGTTACATACACTCACCTTTCACCCATATTAACTCTTCCCTTCTTGTCCTCCTTCTAATAGAAATTCCATATATTAGCCAAAATATATTATAATTGATAACAAGTTTACAGTAAGAATGGCACCATTGTTGTAATATTATTAACCTAAAACAAACTCCTTACAGCTAATGAAGGAAACTTGGTTCTCTTGCTCTTTTTTATTTTTCATATCTGGAACATTTTTTGACCTGGTGCAAAAAAAAGTGCTATTTAAAAATAAATGTATGCTTTTCCCTACACTTATTTTGAATTAGTCTTGATAAATAATTAATTAATTCATAATATGTTATTTAGATGCAATAGTTTTATGAATTCCAGAGGTATTTCAACTACAATTATAATAATTTATTTATCAGTAAAAAATTTACATAATCACACTTGCAAATCTAGCAGACTGGAGAGACATCAGAAGGACATCCAATATTTGCACACAGAGTAGGAATTAAATTATTCTATAGGAAATATTCATCCTACAAGACTGGAAGAAAACAAACTAAAATACAATTTATAATATCATCCTAGAGTCTCTCTCCAACTATTGTGGGAAATGTCAATTTAATTGTAGTATCATTAAATGGTTGCTTGATTTTTTTGTAGTTTAGTCTATCTTATTAATCATCAGGGGTAAAGAACAATGCAGGGAAAAATGTAAATTTTTGATTCTGTCATTACTCACAGTCTAGGTTCAGAGGTGACTTACTTCTGATAACTGTGTTATGGAATTGTGTTAACTATGAATATTGCCTCAGCATTCTATGACATGAAGTCATAGAATCAGAGAATCACTAAACTAACCAAGCTGGAAAGGACCTTTTGGAGACAAATGAGGTAGAGCATATGGATATGATGGAACATAGTAAACTCACTTCATGACAGTGCAGATTGTAGGTTTCCAGATTCAAAGTTATGAGTTTGTATATGCCAAATGTCCATGTATATAAGAAAGGATCTGCTTAGCTGTTATATGAGCCCAGCCATATGAGAATTATGGGAATTTAGAGGAAGACATAAATTTAATATTCATAAATTTCCTGCAATACATTTATATCCAGTGGTAAGATATTGGTAACACATAAAATCCCAAGTATTCAGCTGAAGAGGGATCTGTACAATGTATGCTTACAGTAATTACAGCCATAGAGAAGTGGTCTATCTTGAAACAATTTTCCAAAGTGAAAAATAAGTGAAGAATTATCTCTTGCTCTGTTTCAGCCTGTACCACCACCAGCCTGTACCTTCCGACACACCTAGAGTGAATTCTGACATGATACAGCAGCAATTGCTTTCTGTGATAGAAAGTGGCAAAAGAAAGTAATTTATATATATATTTATGGAGAGAGAGAGAGAGCGAGAGCACTAATTTTAAAAAGAAAACTAATTTTACCTTTTCTGGTCTACCACAACTGCTGCTGAACTAGATGGCAGGAAACTGCATATGTGAGATACCATCCTTTCTGCGCAGTTTTTCTGACTCCAGCTCTCTCATACAAGGTTATTGTAGGTTAGATTCCAATTACATTAAACCAGTACTGTTATTCTGATGATAATTATATTATTTTATTGCACCCTAAAATCTTGTTTCTTAAAGATAGTATTCTACATGACAGGGATGCTGGAGTATTTTTTATATTAATGTCCCTTTCAGTCAACTGATATTATTAACAGAGACATATTTTTTTAAAAAATCGTTGTTAAATAACTATTAAATGCCCCTTTTAATTGACACAGAGCTTATTCTGAAGGAAAAATGATCTCATTCAGACTATACAGGTTCTTTTTCAAAACGTGAAATGCTGCTCCTATTTGAATCACAGATAGATTTACCAAGTTTTGACCCAAAGCACAAAATATTAATTTTTCCCAACAAACTATTCTAAGACTTTAAAGAAGACAAACTGCTGACTGCCTCACATACTCATTTACTTATTAAGTTCATTTTGACCTGGCTACTACTTTCCCCATGCTGATGTACAAACTAGCGGTCAAAAGGCTAATCAGAAGGTGATTCCTTATCACAATTCCCTGTGCACTGGCAGTTTCCTTACTTTATTTATTATGTTGGTGTGCTGATCTGCTCCCTTCTGCAACCCTGCTCACCCACCTCACAGTACCATCAAAACCATAGTAGTAATTAAGCAAAAATATCAGGGTTGTTATCACACACTACACTTTGGCACGGATATTTGAATAATCAGCGTTGAGGAAGAGTGAATACCCAATCACTATTAATCTTGGGCCTGCCCTGGCCAGTTCCAAAAGCTGGACTTAAATGATCCTTGTGGGTCCCTTCCAACTTAGGACATTCTGTGATTCTGTGCTTCAGATTTTAGTAAGAGCTGAAGGAACTGAGAAATATGGCAATAAAGCATCTACACCTGAAGGAGAAAGATCAGTTCTGCCCTCAACTCAGTGCATCCCATACATTAAATATAAGTGTTTACCATTCTAGCACAAACCACCTTTAAAATGTGTTTTTATGGTGTAGGCCAGGCACAGAAATTTCAGAGGCAGTTATGGATTTTTAAATAAACAGCAAAGCACCTTGGGTATGAGGTGACAGCAGGGGCCTCCAAGGAGCCTTTTAGTGGCGTATGCAGAGCAGGTGGGTTGAGCCGCGCCTGACAGTGCTGCGGAGCCAAGATGCTATCATTAGACCTGCGTAGCATGATTTCTCCTTAATCTTTTCTGTGACTTACAACAAGTTGAAATATCCATGCACGATGTCATTAACTGGCTCTAGTAAGTACTTAAGACCTGGACTTGGTTGGTTTTTTTTTTTTCGAATCTCCCTTGTCGGAGGAGCACACCGGCGCGGTGGATCAGTCGCGATAATACCTCAGTTACTCGGCAGCGGGGGGGAAGAGAGCTCTGGCTGCCTCCAGAGGCGGCTCCTCGGCGGGCAGCGCTAATTAGAGGCGGTCCACTTACAGCAATTAATGGCGGTAATGCAGCCCTGCGGTCGGAGACAGGGCAGGAGCAATGAGGCCGGGCGAGGGGACACCGGCTCGGTGCGAGCGGGAAGAGGAGAGGCACGGAGCACGCATCGGCGCAACCCGCCGCTTCCCGCCCATCCCATGCGCGCCGCCACAGCTCTCCAGGAAAACTCCAATCGGAGCGGTCGTCGAGCGTGACCGGAGCCCGGCGACCGGACTGCGGCATCGCCTCGGCTGGGCTGAGACTGCGGACGCTGCGGATGCGGGTCGGTGGCTTGCGCTTCGAACCAGCGGGATCAGCCTGGGGAGCCGGGGAGGGACGTGCGGCCTGGCAGGGAATCCGCGGGCCGAGCGCAACCTCTTCGTTTGCCAGGGGAATTTCTGTCCCCTCCTGTCACTTCCCCACCTCTGCAAGCATGGATTAGCATTAGTAGCACGGAATTATTGGGAAAATAGGTTTTTTGAGCATTAGATTTAAAGACATAGACTGAACATTCCCTTTCCACTGCATTACTGCATACATCCCTAAAATAAGTCTGTACAGCTTGGTGTCAGACTCAGTCCTGATCTCCACGGATGACACAAGTTCATCCATGACAGACTCTGACAGGGTCACCCCAGCTCTATACCATAAACTATGGATGTATATATATACATACACAAATGTATGTCTATAATTATATGTTTATACACCAATGAGAGCTTCAGGAAGAACAACACAGGCACCATTGACAAGCAACAGCCCAATCAAAGGGCTCCTTTCTCCTCCTTTCAGACTCCCAGAAAAGGTGATAAGAAATGCCCTAATATTTACCTCATGCACTTGCTGTTTAATAGAAAATGTAATCGTCAAAGTCTGGCATTTTATTTCTTCTAAATTAAAATAATGGAGGATGTAAGGGGTAATAAATATGTTTACTCCAGGGTGAGCAGTCTTTGGAAGTGGGGCATGCTTTAAAAATTTTAGTGAACTTTTTAAATAGTGTCTCTGTGGGACAGCTATGCACATATACCTCTCCTTTTAGCCAAAAGAAGTCAGAAAACTGTTTTTAATTCACATGGGAAGGGAGAAATCTGGCTAACAGAGAGTGTGTCCTTGGCTTCTCTACAAAACAAAATATTTCACAATTTATTTGAAACAAAAATAATGAAATCGACCCTATGCTATTGCATATTGACGGCAAGTTCAGGAAAGTAGAGGTGTGGTCATGAATATATCCATTCATACAAACAACACTTCTTTGGTTGTGAAAGGAACTCCCTCCTCCAACAGGTGCCAGCTTTTGTTCAGCAGGCAGGGCACTAGTGAAGGACTGGCTTCTCTTTAAACGTCCCCATCACCTGCCTGCCGTTGCCCTGCTTCTGCTCCCGATCCAGGTGGCCCCAGCTGCCCCTCATTCATAAGTGGTTCCATGACCAAGTCAAAAAATAATTTATCTAGCATCGACACCTGCCCAGTTACCCCACCAGTCCTCTGCCTGCCCCATGCACCAGCATTCCCAGTGTCCAGGGCTGCAGTGATGGAACTGCTGAGAAATGCCACAAGTGCAGCTGCTGAAGAGATGTGTTACTCAGCACAAGGGTAGTTGCTCATCATTTCAAGTTTTTATGTCAGGAGCTGTACTGTGCTTTATGAAATGCAGACGGAATCATGGTCACCTAGGTTTAAAACACATTCTAACAAAGCACACACAACTAACTCTTCACCATGCCTTTGAGCCGTTTCATAGTCTCCACTGTGCATGAAATCATAAGCAGAAGACTGACCTGAACAGCACTCAGAAACCATTATAAAGTGAGGTTAAAAAGTAGTAGTTAAAAAATGAGAGAACTGAAAACTGTCATTCTGGTACCTGTGCAAACACTGAGATGCCCAGGTGGATTTCCTCCAGCACCTGAAGAAATACATTTCTCATGGCTTTGTTTGTGCCATTTCTGCTTAACATTAAAGAAGAAATCATCTGCTAGACTCATACAAAGAGATCTGTTACTGTAAAGTACATCTACTAATATTTTATCAGTCCTAAACTGGAGGGTTAAAATAAATACGTTAGTTTGCACAATTTATTTTTTAAATTTCATAAGAAGCAGTTTGGTTGCTTGAAATTTTTAGGAAATTATTATCTAGCTCTACGTGCTGAAGTCATTGTAAGAAAATTAAAGTGTTTGGCTGAAATAACTTGTAAATGAACTAAATTTTTTTTCTGCCTTCTTTTGTTGTATTTCATGCATTGTAGGCACTAGCAATGATATTACTTTTAGTGTGGGAAAATATTATAATTGAGATCTGGTAAGTTATTTGCAGACTTCAAGTTTTTCTTTACATCGTGCTGACATTTAGTACAGCCCCGTTGAGGAAAACAATGCTGCCATTCATAGCTCTAGACGTAGATTTCAATCGACTTAAGCGGGTATAATGAAACTTGGTCATTCACCAGTTACCCATAATGTGTTCTCAAATTTTCTCTCAGCAAAAGTATAATGACTCAGTATTGTGTGGTTGCATAGACAAGGACACAGAACAAGAGACACCAGTTTTGTCTGACGGTGTGAGAAAGTCGTCAAGGGATCTTTTCTTCCAGATGGTGTTAAATTCAGCTGCCTTTTTAACATTGGCCTTGCACAGCAATCTGCTGTTCTCTTTTCACAAAGAATAAGCCCCAATCCCTGCTAGTTAACATGCATACTCACACAACCTGCCACTACCTTCCAACTGTTTTACAATGCACTGGCATGCTAAATAAACTTGATCCGGTCTCCTTCAGTGCTAGAACTGGCTTGGAGAGAAATGCCCACTTAATAGTTCCACTTTTTGGCTTTGGGTTTGGTTTCATTTCCCGTAACATAAAACTTTTTCTTTGGTTGATAGAGTGACTTTTTTTTCCACACAAGCTTTGAGGGAACAACACGTAACAGGTCGATAATTCTAGGGAAGGATTACCTTTCCTAGTTACTGGTTGCGTGAGCCGGTTAAAGCATAAAATTGAGGGCCTGCTACTACATTTCCACATGCTCTCTTTCCCCAAGTCAGAAGTTTACTCTGTAGAAAAAAAACATGCAGAGAAATGGGTCTCTGCTCCTGAAGAAGAGGAGTAAGGGCAGTAATAGTAATAATAGCCAATAATATTTTATTGATTCATAATCACGTGACGTTATTAAGATACAAAACAATTTAAGATGACAACGGCAAACACGCGATTATAATGCTGCTGTTTTTCTCTGATGTTTTCTTTCACAAATTTACAACGAAGACCTAGACGCAAGCAAGATCTTAAGTAAATTAAGTAAATTAACCCCATTCATGCCCAAGTAAACAAGGGGTTTCCCCAGAAAACAGCTTATCGCCTTTATTGAAGCTCGTTAAGAAACAAGACCGCGCACTTTGTCATGTAAATATTAATTGTAGTGGACAATGGCTCGAGGTAAATAGCACCACTGGACAAGCAGTTAAATGAGAGGCGGGCACTGTGCGTTGAAAGCCCGGCTGATCAAACTCAGCTCTGATGTAAATAAACACAGCTCCCCTCACCGGGCGCTGCAGCAGTAAAACTTAGAGCATACGTAGCGCAGACAAAACAAAGGTTTAACCTCAAAAGAGCCTAGCCGGGGTCCCAGCTGGCACTGCCGAGGACCACGGGGAGCACCCTCCGGCCGAAACTAAGGTTATTTTAACAGCTACAGAGCGGATGGTCTAACTTTTTAGGCAAAATTCTTTGGTTTTGCTACACAGTGCTCCTGCTGCTTCCAGAACACGCTAGCTGGATCCTTGTTCCATCCTTCTCACAGTGCAATGGATGGCGTGAAGGTAAATATTCCCAGTATAAGCCCCAAACCAATGCTTTTTATAGTCAGTTCAACAACGAAGCGAAAAAACAAAATAAATTAAATAATTATAAAGAGCGGCGAGCAATGGTTTTGCCCCAGACGGATGGAGACCGCTGACCCACACTCCCTTATCGCTGATCTTATTTTAATCTGCAGCGGAGAACGTTCGGTTACCAGCTCAGTAACACATTCGAGCGTGCCTCTGGACAAACCTTTAGGTCAAGTCCAAAGGAAATATGTAACCCTGAGCAATGAATCCCCCTCAGTTTCACTGCAAGAGGCGCCTAAGCAGCCGTCATTATAATGATAATATTTGTTAAAAACACAGGACTGTTTGCATCCCGACACATCTGCCCTGACCTTCCCTTCCTCCATCGGGACCAAAACCCGCGTCCCCTCGCGACCCCCGCGGGAGAAGGGAGCGAGTTCCGTCCGGGCGCGAGTTCCGCCCTTCTCCCTCGGCGGGCACGGCAGGGGAAGCGGGCGTGCTCTGCAGCCCCGTCCCTTCGTCCGGCATTTCTGGGACGGCAGTGGGTGGCAAATGCTCTCGCGGGTGTCGGAGCGGGCTCCCCGGCCCCGGCCCCGGCCCCCGCCGCGCTGTCTGTCACCGACGGCCGGGGCGCGGCGCTGCCATTTGCCCCGAGCGTGGGAATGGGAGCGCCCAGCCGTTCACATCTCCGGCACGTCGTTTAACGGAATCAATTAGGCAAGACAGACCCTCCGCTTCTCCACCTCCTCCCCTCCCCTCCTCTCCGTGTTTTTGTCAGGTCTGTATACGTCCTAATTATTTCGGTATGGGATGCCAGAGCTGTTTCCAGGATAGACCTGATCGTCCTTAAACAAAAAGAGAGGAGGCGCACACGTGGGTTTTGGAGTAAATGTCACTTTCATTTCCAATGCTAGGTGCAGAGCGAGGCATAAAACATTTTTCCACACATTGACGGGGGGAGGGCGATCTCGTCTCCATCATGTCTTTCTGCTTCAGTAGCTTCCTCAAGGAAACCCTCTCGAAACACAGAAGCATCTATGCTCGCGTTTTGAATAGAGGAATGAAAATCGGCCATTACTTTTTTCTCCATTTTTGTGCA
This sequence comes from Melospiza melodia melodia, assembly GCF_035770615.1. Classification (NCBI taxonomy): domain Eukaryota; kingdom Metazoa; phylum Chordata; class Aves; order Passeriformes; family Passerellidae; genus Melospiza; species Melospiza melodia. Next base: position 20,044,990 of record NC_086226.1, on the reverse strand, counting down.
ACTCCACCGAGTTCTAAGTAGATATAAATCATTAAGCTTGCCTGCACTTCGGTGTAAACTTTCTCTGAAAGCCTGCTTTCACATGATTTGAAATTAACCTCAATGCTTTGTCTCAAATGCACACAGACAGGTTTAGGTTGGACTGTTGTTTTTTGTTGTTGTATTTGAGTTTTATTTTTCCTCAGTTCAGTAGTCAGCTCTGTATCATCAGCAGCACCATCTTTATCACCAACTACCACCTTTATTTTTTAAGGCCATTTCATTGCAATGAATTACTTTGCAAAATGAAATTCAGCATTAGTTTTCTAAAAGAAAAAAATGTCCTCTTAGTCTGGTTTAATGCTGACCGTTCTTGGTTTCTCTTTATTTATTTATTCCACAGCAATAGTTGCATATACATTGTTTACCATCAGTACCATGTTCTCTCTGCAGCGGGTGAATATCCATTCTGTGCCATGCAACATCTTCATATTTTGGAATAAGCGTGCCATCAACTTCATATTTTTGAATAAGTATGCCATTTAACTTTCTCCAGTCTCATCTTTAGCTGTAAAAATGTTAGATTCAATAAGCATTTCTGACTCTCTTTGATTTTTACTCTGTTGCAGCAGTCTTTCATTTTCACATACCGTACGATGATCTTGAAGGAGTTTTTACTTTCGGTTATCTAGCTTTATGAAGACCAAAACACTCATACAGCTAGATAACCAAAGATAACAACTCACTTCCCTCAGAATTTTTTTTTTTTTTTTTTTTTGTCCTTGCTACAGTCCAGATTCTTTCTGGCAAAAGTATTGTTTCCTCCATGAGGACTAGCGCTGCTTTAAAATGTCATCCTTTTATGTAATTATTTCTGTATGTATGTGCAGCTACACAACGACCCCTTGCCTTCAAAGTTTATTCCGAACTTTTTGTTTCAGCCAGTAATTTCCGGCAAAGGTAGCCATCAATTTGTCTCTTAATAACAGAAAATAAAACCAGCTATTAAGTTGCGTCAAGCTGCATTAAGAGAGAGGAGCATCCATTCCTTTACAGGCCCCTATTTGCATTGTGAATCGCTTCTTTTCCACGAAAGACACCTTAGCCTCTATAAAGGTGAAAAGCCTTCGGCAATTTCCAGCGCAGTGTAAGGAGGAACAAGAAGGTGGGGAAAATCCATTTCAGTAGGAGGTAACAAGATGATTCGAGGATGCGGCTCCGGAGCTCCTTACATTGTACACGGCATAGAGCTCTTTGCCAAATAGTGGCAGCTTGATTGCAAATACCTTGCCTGCGTGTGTATTTTGGAAGGGGGGGATTCGCCCTTTCTCGGAGCTCCTAAAGCTGGGCAGAAGAAGGCGGCGGTCCTTGCCGGCTGCTGCTGCTCCCGGTCTGAAAGAAGGAGAAAAGGGCCATCATTGGAGGGCTTTCAGTGCCAAAATGTGGGCGAGCCCGGCAAGGTCAGAGGTCCTGGACCGCGGGAGACCAAGATAATGATGATGTCATGAGAAACTACGAGTGCACACGGCTATTGATATGCATGAGCCACCAGCGGCCGGCGCCGGGACCGAGTCTGGTCTGGCCTCCAGCATCGCCGCCTCCGCCGCCCTGGTGCGGGATCCGCCCGCCTTTCTCCTCCTCCGCAGCACAGACCGCTCTAAAATCCAGAGGCCGGGAGAGAGGACTCTCACGGGGACGGTAAGCAGCCTGTCCGACCCCAGGGAGCGCTGCTGCGCTTCTCCTAGGGCAGCCCCGCTGGTGAGAAGGGATGCCGCGGCGGGGAGCGGGGCCTTGCGCTGGAAAGCCGGGAGCGGGGCTGTGCTACGCAATGAGTCGATGTGTAATTACACCGACAATTTGCCCTGTCCTTATGTGTCTATGAGGGACTTTTTTTTTTTTTTTTTTTTTTTTTTTTGGTTAGTTTCTTTGGGGAGAGAAGAGGTGTGTATTTATTTTTACTCCGCATCTCTGTCGTGCTTGGCGCTCGCGGTGGTTCAGGTATTTACAGCGGGACAGTTGTGCGAGGCGTTCTCCTCTGCCTGTCTGTGCAGGAAGCTGCAAGCGGCAGGCTCAGCGTATTCTGTAGCTTCTATAACCTCTCTCCGCCCTTCTTCCCACCCCCCACTTCCTCCCAGCCTGTGTGTGTTTCTGTGTCTGTGTTAGAATGCAACACAGGTGGACATTGCAGCAATATTTACTAAAACCATGCATCATCTGACAAAACGCCTTAAAAAAAAAAAGCTGATTTATCGTTTCTTTTTATTGACCTCGTACTAAGAGAAAAGAACTGCATGCTGGTGTTACTCATGGAACAGACAGAGAAAAGTCTTGATGAGGATGTAGAGTTTCAGGATTTAAGTCTCTCAGCTCCTCCTCCTTCCCTCCCAGCCCCCCGCTAAAAGAACATTGTACTTTGAATTATTTAACAATATAATTTGTATATAATTTTTTCAAGTGCAAACATTAAAGGTCTCTTGAGTATATGTGATAAAATGAACCTTCTCACTGTGATCTACCATGTTTACTATTGAAATTAATAAATGCACTTCAACAGCTCTTGTGTGCTGTGTTCAGTGTAAGATACATATAAAAAAATTCATCAGACAGACTATAGACTGCTCAGAACTCTTAAAGGAATACGAGACTAAAATTCATGCTGCTACTTTTCTAAGCCACAAAATAAAACGTACAATCACAGTCTATGGGTCACACAGCATTTAAATGCATTTGTTTGTAAATTAACCTGCACTTACATATATTGCTATTTTTAGGTCAATTTTTTTAAATTCAAGGGGTTAAACTGAAGTTGTTGATGCTCTATGTCGGCTACAGAGCTTGCTTGTATGATAAAGCTTATGTTCCCTTGTGTGTGCACAGGGGAGCCATATGTACATGTGTCAGTCTAGGTGCATGTGTCTGTGTTTATGTTAAAATATATATGCAGATATATGTGGTTACACTGTAAAACAACAACTGTATCAACAAGCCTATTTTTATTGCAATTACAGAAACATGAAAATGGGGAAAAAATCCTATTTGTAAGACACGGCCCAAAATTAATACTGGCACCAAGAAGTAGCACACAGACATTGCTAAACTACTAACTGCTGAATCTGAATTCTGCGGGACATTACCAATTTACTTGTGTTTTCAGATTCTATGACTTTGAAGATAAGCACTTCTGTTTTAAACAGGTATTATATACCCTGGTATAGTCTGTTTTTTTTGCCCCCAGGAAAAAGAACAGAGTTTTTTTTACCTGGGATACATAAGACCTACTTGTGGCAGTGTTCTTTGATGAAAATTCAGAACTGGCACAAAAACGGTTAGAATTTTTATGATGCTGTGTTATGTCTTACTGAGTTTCTTCACTATCTCTTGGATTGTTCAGGCATAACAGGGTCAACTGAATCAGATATCTGAAGCAACCAGAGGCACATGATCACCTTGATTAATATACAAAGTTCTAATGAGTTTATATGAGTTTTTCTGAGTTGGCAGATAGGCAAATGATTTTTTTTTGTGGCAATAACTAGGGGCAGTTTTGTTGGTGATCAAGCATGTGTTGCACAGGACGGGTTTGTGAGCTTATGCATTAAATTCTTTCAGTCAGAGGCATGAAATTACAAGTGATCCTTGGTATGTGTGGGTGTCTGTGCATCTATGCTTACATACAATTGCATATGTACATATGTGTATATTAACACAGATGCATATGTACATGTTAAATGCATGCGTGTCACCAGCTGTCACACGACCAGATTTAAATGCAAGATACGTTAATGTAAATTGGTGTTTTTTCAAAGAGACAAAGCATATCTCTAAAACACCAAACTCTTTTTCACAGCCTCGCTTACACACTAACTTTGGAAGTAACTGCAATACACCTGACATATTTTGTTGATTAATCATTGGAGCCTAAGCACATCAAAAGAGGCAATGTGGTGGTTATGACCCAGCTGTTCATTAGTCTTATTGCCAATTACATTTTCGAGCTCTGAGACATCAAGAGCCTCAAAATCATAATGGGTTTAACTTTTTGCTTATTCTGAATATGAAAATATTTTCAGCAGTTGTAAAGCACTTTTCTAAAACTGGATTGTTGCCTAGCATGTCGAAAGTTTAAGAAAAGCACAGTTGTGAAAATTCTGTCCAAAACATCACCTGGATTGTCAAAAGCAGCTGTTAACACTGCCCACTCTCTTCCAGTTTACATAATTGTATAAAACTTACTTATTCCAAAGTCACTGTAGAAATACCTGCTTATTGGAAGTTATGGAATACAAGACACTGACTTTTTCCTTCTAGCTCCCTACCAAATTCCTGCTAATGGCTTGTAGATTGTCATACTTGTTTTCTAATCTTTTTATAGGTCTCCAGATGGCTGTGACGTAAAAAAGAAACATCCTGTATGGATTCCTTAAGAGCAAACCATCTCTATTGACTTTAAAGAGGAATGCTTATGATTCTCTAATTATTGCAATCAGACCCCCATCCTATCTCCAGCAACACCACCTTCTTTGGGAGGACTCACAGGAACCCCACTTAAGCTGCTGTGACATACATAAGAAGCGTGTTGCATAAATTCCCTTTTTGCACTAAATTATGACAAAATTCATATAAACATTGTGGCATGCCAGTAGAATCCAAGGCGTTTTTCTCTGTAGACCAGCATCCCTTTTCTCCCATTCAGGTAAGTCATTCAACTGCCTCACCCTCAAATGAAGGTGGTTTACAATTTCTTTTGTGACCACAATTTCATTTTACAAGCAACAGATTCTACTTCTCTTACATTAACCATAGAGTATGCAAAAAGGTACAAATCCAAATTCTGATGGTGAAAAGACAAAGTATCAAGAGTTCAAAGTCACAGGAAAAGAAAAATCAAACCCCCCAAACAGTCAGTGGAAACCATGTGCTGTTAAAGGATGTGTTTTCTGTTGGTAATGTATACAATATCATCTGACTTTTATTAAAAAAAAAAACAAACAAAGAATACCATTTCTTGTTGCAACTCTAACTACCTGTGGTGTGAGTTGTTTAAACCTGAAAAATAGCCCCCTAAAAAGCAAAGGATCATTTAAACATCTTGTTCCAGAAATATATACGAATGGATAAATCTATGTGATTAGAAGGCACTGAGTATATTAACTTTTGGGATTATCACTAAAACATTTGACCCTAGATTAAAGGTGGAAAAAACTAGTTACATTCCCTGCAAATGATTTAAGATGACACAAAACAGATATGAGAGATATACTCCTGTATCTGCAGGGTTAAAGATGGTAATCAATATTTACCAGAAATATTATATATAATGTAATGTAATGTAATGTAATGTAGTGTAATGTAATGTAATATAATATAATATAATATAATATAATATAATATAATATAATATAATATGTGTATTTTAAGCTGCATTGTTATTTCTGAAGAATTACACTTAAAAATAAAAGGCTAAAAATAGTATTTGGGGCTCCTGAACAGAAGGGGAGAAAACTATAGAGGCAGATCTGGGATGGAAACTGTAGAGGCAGATCTGGGATTTTTGTACTATAAGCAACCAGTTACTTAATAAAGGTTGGAGGCCTTTAGCCTCCTAGCCTTCAGCTCAAAACAGGCAACATATATTATATCAGCACTTTCCTGCCAGATTTCCCACAGATTTCCCACATTTCCTGACTGATGATGTCCTGAAACCAGAATTACTCGGAAGGCATAGTCTGTATTTACATCTCTGCAAGCTTATCAAGGGCCGCGGGGGTAAATAAATACAATGTGAGTTGCTGGTTTTCATCACATTATATCGATCACAACAGCCTCAACTAAAAAATTATTGTTGTTGTTGTTGTTGTTGTTGTTGCTGCTGTTGTTATTTCCCAGGCAGCAACGCTGTTCTTAGATGTTGCGATGACGCAGTTCCACCCGATGGACACGAGTGGACTGCGGTTGTTGAAGGATGACACTGTTTTGCTGGAAAGGACAGGGGGATGCAGAGGGGCACCCTCGGGCCAGGGTGAGTGGCCGGGCGGCTCCTCATTGGCCCTCCTGCAACTCCATTGGAACTGTCCTGTCCCGACACTCCCTTGCCAGATGCGTTCCTGTGCTGAGCAGAGCCATTTTGGCAGGGATAGATTTTGGAAAACCCGAGAAGTGATGGTCCGCTGCGTGGGAGGCAGCAGATGGACTAACTGCTGCGAGCAATCCTTTGCACCCTGACTAGCTGCAAGAGATGCCTCTGGCTTATCTTTTCTCTCCCCTTCTTTTTTCTTTTCCCTCTGCATTTCTTTCCTCCACCGCCGCCACCCCCCTCCCACTCCACACAATTTTTCGGGTGTTTGTTTGTTTGTTTGTGTGGTTTGTTTGTGTGGTTTGTTAACTGCTATTCTTCAGCTCTGTGTTTGCTCTTGTGCCTGCACATCTTCCGAGGGCAACCAGGCACTGCAAAAAAACTCCCCGAGAAGCCACAGCTGCTCAGCATCCGCTGGCAGTCTGCTAGATAATTAACATTTCCCGCAATTAAATACAGCCCGACGACCAACAGGTTTAGCAACAGACACAAAATCGGCTCACCGGTGTAAGCCACTGTGTCTAGTCATAAACCCTGCCTTGTTAATCAAAAGTCCCTTGCCGAGAGTGAGAGAAGGCAGCTGCTCCGGCTACCCGGGAAGTCTGCATCTGTCGGGGGTTCAGCACCCAAATTTTGCAGGGAATTCATGACACACACACACACACATAAACACTGCAGTACTTACATATCTTCGCCTTTATCAGGGAGTGATTTTTACCCCACATGTAGGGAGGTGAGCTGAGCCTCTGGTGGCAAACAAAGATTCCCACAGCCAAGGCCCCTAGGAGCAGAAAAAGCTCTTTCAGGTCTCCAGAAATTCAAGTGTTTCCCCTCTCCATCTCTATTTGAAAGTATCCCTTAGATCCATGGTGTTGTTCTTGCTCCAACGACTCTAAAATAGTTTAAAATCTTCCATCCATGAAAACAGGGGAGAAATGGAGAAAGTTGGCTTGGGTTTGCCTTTTTTTTTTTTTTCTTTTTCCACACTTTTGCCCACACCCTGGAGTAGAAAGTGAACTGTTGTATGTGAGGTTCTGCAAGATTTTGGGGGTTTGGCCAAGGTCTAGTCCAGCCTCTCTGCTGAGGAGGACGTGCTCTGAAATTCAACCAATTTCCCCAACGCTTTTGTTGCTGATGAACTGAAGCTCTATTGTTCTTCATCCATTGCCACGGTCTTTTTCAGTTCCTACTATACGTTATGCATTGCCAGAGATAATGAATTTGCACCAAAACCTCTCATAGTCCCGTTCTGACAGACAGAACAAGCTAGAAATGTCTAGTGCAGAGAAGAGCAATGAGTACTTTTTCCCTAGAGAAGAAGGGAAGCTTGCGTTTCTTTGGAAACATTAAAAAAAAAAAAAAAAAAAAAAAAAAAAGAAGAAGAAGAAGAAGCAAATGGTCGAGCTTCCTAAGGTGTTTTTCTCCAGTGAACTTCTGAAGAACAGTTTCATCTGAGTGTTGTTTCTGGGAGGCACTGATATTTTGTGCAACTTTTGTCAAAACCAAGCAGCCGGTCAACAGCAGGCGAAACAACAACAACAACAACCACCACCAGCAAAAAAAACCAAAAAAACCACAAACAAATAAAAAACTCCAAACAAACAAACAAACAACAAAAAACAAACCACCAAAACAACAAAAACCCCAAAAAACAAACAGGAAAAATAATGGTGTTAACAAAAAACACTCTTCCCATTCCTGGTGTAAGGCGAACTTGTAGCGTGACCTCTCGTCACTGGGAGGAGGATGTCCTAAAGCACTGCCGTTTCCTTCTGCCCCCTCTCATCTGTCTCTCCGGGTTTGAGAACAGCATGAAAACACCAGTAAAAGCCCCACCTAGCTTTTAGGGTGCGGGGGCCGACGGGAAGAAGTTTGAGTTAGCGCCGGAACGGGAGGTGTGCTGTGAGGAAGGGGTGGAAGGAGAGATGGAGGAGGAATTGAGGGATAGAGAGAGGTATGCAGGGGGAGGGGATGGCAGGACGGCTCATCCCTGCTCTAGCCCCTGTCTGGGGGCGTGTGGGGTGTGACTGAGGGGGGCCGATGTCGTGCTGGCCCCTCACTCTGGGTCGGGTACACACGGCGTCCCTCGGAGGGGAGGGGGCTGCGAGGGGGCTGCTGTGGAGGTTGGCGGTGGGAGGAGCGACGCTAAAAAATTACTAAATATATACATACACATATGTACACCCTACAGATGCCCTTACACAGACACATGTGTGTGTATGCTTGTGTATGCATATGTATGCATCCATCCATATAAATATTTATAGATATGATAACAAGCCTATGTTCCCCCCGGCGCTTGGCTCCAGGGAGAGGGAAGGCGCTCTGCCGTTCTCAGCTGCAGACTTCTACGGAATGTTTCCACGGGGAGAGCCCCGCAGCAGCCCCGGGCAGGCGGGCATTCCCTGCCGGCACAGCCTTCGGAGACCTGGCGGACAAAGAGAGCTCTGTGAGGATCCAAACGTCAGCCCCGAGCGAACCGAGGGAATTCCGCACGAGTGCCCGACTGCACGAAAAAAAAAAAAAAAAAAAAAAAAAAAAAAAAAAAAAGTAAGAGCGGACAGCGGTCCCTCGGTCAGAAACACACTCATGTTTCCGCTTCTTGGAGAGGGCATTTAAGTTTAGTTAGGATACTTGAAGGGAGATGCAGAGATGCAGTGCGTGAGTACGCGGTGTGCAGCCCTAGGAACGGCTGTGTTGAGGTCCACAGAGATGCTCTGGAACAGCTCATAGAAAAAGTGTAAATAATGTCAGCAGAAAAGGAGAGAAACTTTGGTCCTAACAGAGAACATCACTCGTTTCTAAGCCACCGGCTACATCTCACCCTGCCGCCTCGCCGTCTGAAGTTCCCCGGGAAGTTCTCCCAAACATCATGACGCACCGCAGTCTCCAAAAGGCGAAGGGAAAGAGGAGGACAGAATGCTCTAATCTACGCCCCGCCAGTACGGTATCTGTAGTTCACCGAATCCCCGCATACGCGGCGTCTCCTCCCGGCGGAGTGAGACAGCATCACTGCAAAGCCGTGAGAGCGCCTTGCACTTACAGGTCAGACGGCAGCGGCTGCGACCCGAGATGAGGGCCGCGCCATCCCTCCGGCCGCCAGCCTACCTTCCCTCTCTCCGCGCCCAGAACCTGCGATGCACTACAGAGCGGCGCCCGGATGAATGCTGCCCCCTCATCGGCTCAACGCTCCTCTGTCATGCAACGCTTTGGGTAAGGAGGGAGGAATTTTCTTTTTATCTTTTAAAATTGCTTGGAAGTGTCTATTTTCCGCTCGTTTCCTGATGAAAAGAAGCAGCAAATAAAGTCCAAATACCACTATTACTACTACTACAATTACTAATATATCTATATATCTATATATCTATATGTATCTATATGTATCTATATATAGATATATATAAATTGAAAGAAAAAATATAGAAAAGGCTAGACGGACTCGGCAGCGCTGCGGCGAGGTCGGCTTTCTTTTGGGGCCAAGCGTTGGGCTGGGCAGCACTGCTCCTGCTGCTAGAGCTTATTTCACGGAGCAGAGTGCGGGCAGGAGCCTGCGCGCCCGCGGAAGAGCGGGGAGCATCCCCGCGGCTGCGCCCTCGCCCCGAGTCCTCCCATCCCCTCTTCACGTTCAAGGCTTAGCGGAGAGGTCGCGTCTACTGACGTCAGCTGAAGGCATTCTGCACATCCGTCTACACTTACATGCATTAACGAAAGTAGGGCAAGAAAAAAAATAAAAAGAAGAAAAGGATATACAAATTCCCCTGTTCGGAGAAGAGACCGCGGATCCTGGGAGCGATCGTCCCTATTTGCAAAGATCCTAATTAGCGGGAATTAGTGGGGCCTCCCCTTTTCTTCCAAATATCATCATCATTATCAACAAAACAAACATCCCCGAAACGAGCGATCGTGGCCGGGCGGCGGCGCGTAGAAGAGCCCATATGGGAGCGGACGGCCACGGTGTGTGAGCCGGAATCCACTGTTGTGCTGTTCTCTTCTCCTTTTTCTGCTCCCGTTTACTCCAGCGTTTGTTACTTTTAATACTGATGCTTATGTAAGGTATATTTGCATTATTTTTAATTTACTGAAAATTGCAGCCTACCACTTGTCCTTTGCTCCTCCCTTTCTATTTCTTCAAATACACTTCTCCTTTCCCCCACTCCCTCCTATTTCCCCGTGTTTTGGTGAGACTGCAGCGTGCCTTTATATCCAGTTTCCTCCATGCTTCTATTCTGTATAAGATTACTGATTATGAACAATGCTAGTTTTACAAATCAAAGTGCATAAGATGTTTATTGGACATTAAAAAGGCTCGAGGGTCTTACTACCCTGGTCAGTTATCACAACGCTAGCTGGAGACGGGAAGTTGATTATCTAAGTAACTTCCTATTAAGAAAAGCAAGTTTTAGAAATCACCAACACACCCCTCCTCTTCTGTCCCATTTTAAGGTATAAGGCAATATAGATAAGGGGTGTAATGGGGGCAATTTAAATGGATTTTTAAAATTTCATTGCTGTTTTGCAGCCTCTAAGTGCACTTGTATCTGCCTTTATTTCAGAAATAGTTTATTTCAAAATTCTTCCTTAAAATATGCAGAGCCAGGTACAGAGAGCTTTCTCTGAGGAAGACATTTTTAAATTATTTTCTTAGGTGCCGCATTATTAAATGTGTGACATACGGTTTCTAAAATGTGCATGTTTGAATCCAGCACCTAATTTTTCATAGAAAGAGCGTTTAGATTTTTTTTTTAAATACTGCTTGTAGCCTTACACCTGCTTTATGTGAAAATCCATAGGCCTTGAATTATATGACAATCACAGGTAGCACATTTCAGTTTACCTTAATGTGTAATGAAAAGAAAGAAGAGTAGTTTAAACAGTAAAACCAGAAGATTGCTCTGTTTTTATAGTCCAGGAATGTTGTTTTTAAACGAACAACGTCATTCAACTTAAAAAAAATATAAAGCCCATTCATAGAATTTTTTTCTTTTTTGAAAGCTCAAGTGCATGCGTAGGTTATGAATGACTTACCTGAATGGACATATCGGGCAAAAGTTATCCCTCCCCAAAGACTGTTACGTATGTATTTTTTATAATAAAGATTGGAGTGTCTCTTACTCTGTGCCCATTTCATCACAAATATCTTTTAATTCTTTGCCCTTTCTAACGTTATTCCCAGCGGTACTCCTCGCTCCAGTTTTACTCCTACGCTCACATGTCACCCAGTAAAAAACAGTCATGTGCCTACACGTAAAACGTGTGAAAAAATAATACCCTCCCAAAATGGAAATCCACACGGTCATCCATCAGATTAGCTTACCACATATAGCAGCAATCCATTAAGAAAGCACCATTTCTACACATTTTTACGAATAGCGGGTGCCGGGGATTCCCGGTCCGCGGACGGATGGGATTCCCATCTCTTTCTTTAATGAGCACACGTGAGCGCAGGTGCAGCTGTCGCTCCCTTGAGGAGCCGCATTAGCGTGTGCGGGGAGGCAGGCAAAAGCGAGCGTGGGTCTGTCTGTCTCTCCGTCCCTGCAGCGCATCCCGCACCGTGCTCCGCGCCCCGTGGTGGCTCACCCCGCAGCCCTGACGGCACGGGGGCAGCCCCCGCCCCCGGATCAGCCCCGCCAGGATGCCGGGGGTCCCCTCGCAGCTTCCCTCGCCCCCTGCCCTCCTTGCGCCGCTTTTCTGCACGGCGGCCCCGCGAATCACAGCGGTGTCGTTTGTATCAGCCCCAGAGCTGGAGCGGGGGCAGCGCGCCCCTTCCTGGCCCTGCCTGCGCCTCTGTCGGGGCCACGGGCACAATGGGGGGAGCTACGTGTCCCCTCAGATCCCGACACTTGACACTTAAACACGGCGTGTGGAGTACGAACAATCAATATAGCCCCTGCCCCTCCTCAGCCGCCCCGCATACACATTGCCCAATACCGGCCTAATATCGGATTTACCGCTAAAACCAGCGGCGCCTATGTTCCACTGCGCATCTGCACGGATCTTCCAAGGTGACTAGAATGCCACCGAAGTTGGCGATTTCTTGGATTCCCGTCCAAGGATAGGTAAACAAATGAATATACAACAGAGCTAATAATGCTCTGATTTGGGCTGGCCGCTGCATGAGACAGATTGCTGGGTTGTAAATAATAAATGCCTGAAATAAATCCTTTTCTCCATATTCTCATTCATTTCCCCCATCATCCCTTTTTTTCTCCCCACCAATGCTTTTAATACCTATCCTTCTCTAAACCAAGTATTCAGCATTATACACTTAAATTTTCTCCCACTTCTCTTCATCCCTGTCTTATACTATATGTAAATAATCCGAGCTGCATATTGTTCTACACATAAACTTTATTTTTAGAAAAGTGAAGGTGCAAGTACAGTGGGTATAGTAAAAGTATTTTTTCATTTTCTCTTTATTTTCTCTCTACTTTTCGTTTTGTTCTTGCTTTTTTATTTCCCCTGCAGGACTGAAATATTGAAATGAAAAAATGCAGAACGTCAAACAGATAATATTTGGTGAAATAATTAAAATTTGGCATGACAATTTTTTTTCCTGTAAGAGAAAAAACTCCAGAACTTAGAGTTTTATCTGTGCATACACACAAACACGAAAATCTATTTTTTACACACAAGCTTCCAGTGAGTATACACCCTCACTGTGTACCTCCTCTAGAAATAATAATAAAAAGCCAATGACCATTTTTTTGTGGTTCAGAACATGTCTCCTTATTAGAGATACAAAGGCAGAAATCAAGAGAAGAAGAAGAGGAGATGGAAGTTGTGTTTCTTTTATCCAGAATTCATGTGATCGCTGAATGTTAAGGTCTTCAGAGGTTGAAGTATACCAAACGCTTTGTTAGGTGGGTTTTGGCGAGCATGCAGAATGCCAGCTTCAGCTCCAGCCCGGGATGACTGGCCAGAGAAGCTGACTCTCTGCAAGGCATGATTCTGACTTGCGGCACGGGCTGAAGAGGAATAAACCAAATTTCCTCGATGTCGTTTCTGTTCTTTTATTTGAGTATTCAGTTTATATCTAGGTGTAAAAAAACTGACCGAAAAGACAAGGTCTGGAATGCACTGCTATCTCTCTGTTTTCCATGAATGTGGTCCCTAGCAGGGGAGTGAATTAGATTTTTTTTTTCTGTTTTTATGGGTTGCCTTTTTTTTTTTTTTTTTTTTCCTGTTTTAGACCTTGTTATATTCTGATTTGATTTTAAATTCAGTCTGCAGGTACGAAGTTCATATTTACCTCTCCCTCCCCGCCTAGTGTACAATGCCTGGGCAGGCCGGACTCCACTTCTGAGCGGGCAGAAAGGCGGGACGGAGGCGGGGTTCCTCCGTGGGATCGGTCCCGGGGAGAAAAGGCGGGACGGAGGCGGGGTTCCTCCGTGGGGCCGGTCCCGGGGAGAAAAGGCGGGACGGAGGCGGGGTTCCTCCGTGGGGCCGGTCCCGGGGAGAAAAGGCGGGACGGAGGCGGGGTTCCTCCGTGGGATCGGTCCCGGGGAGAAAAGGCGGGACGGAGGCGGGGTTCCTCCGTGGGGCCGGTCCCGCCGGGGCCCGCTCTGCCCCGCGCCCGCATCCCCCCGGCGGCGGGGAAGCAGCGCCCCCTCCCGGTGCCCGTCCGTGCGCAGCGCCCACGCCGAGAGCGGGTCATGCCGCCCGCTGTCCTACTGATACCCCACTGATACTGTACAGGACGTGCCCTTCCAGTGCTCTCCCACTGATACCCCTGGCCGCCGTGTATGGACTGTGCTCCAGAAAAATGTTAAAAATAGTAATTAAAAAAAGTTAAAGTGGTAGTAAAAAACCCGAACTATTGAGATATACCTAGAGGGAAGAAGCATGCTCCGCAGATAGAGCATCCCTCGGATGACAGGCATTCTCGGCCCTCCGCCCCGTCTCTACTCCTCGTCCCCAGAGGGGGTGGGGTGTGGTAATCATCGCCTCCTTCCCCTCCCTACACCGCGCTTCGCATGTTGTTTGCGGCGATCAAAATACGGCGTCCGTCTGCGGGGGCCCGTTTGAAGTTGGGCTTATGAAACGCAGGGGGCGGGAGCTGCAATATCTCAGGGAACAACAATATTTTAGTGTTCGTCCCTGCAGAATGGCTCTCCGCTCTTTATTGAATTTGTACCGGTGTTGCGTGGAAAGACCTCTTTCTCGGAAGCTTATCGTAGTAGGCTTTTTTTTCCCTTGATTCTCCCTTCTTCTTTTTAATAAAAGTAATGAAAACGAAAGGTTTGATATTACAGAAATGCAATTCTTCAGCGAGGGAATGGCGGGGAAGAGCTCTAAACGCAGCAGGCTGTCAGGAAAAAGATGTACTCCCGGCAAGTTAGAGGTCGTGGTAGATTGGATTAACGGCGTCTTCTTCTTTTTTTTTTTTTTTTCGGTTTCCTTTCGATTTTGGTAGTTCATTAGTGGAACTTTCTCCAAGACGATGTGTTTCTATGATTGACTCTTTTACATCTCCTCTTAGGAATTTGTGGTATTCTCATATCTCAACAGGCTGTGAACAAACAGAAGAGTAACCTGTCTGTCTCTCATAGAACGTTTCTTCTGCACCTCCAGGAAATTATTTCAGAAAAATTATAAGAACATGATGTGTTGTGTGTGCGTTGGTGCTTCTTTTTAGCTGTTTGGGGTGGTTTTCTCTTTCTTTTTTTTTTTTTTTTTTTTTTTTTTTTTTTTTTTTTTTTTTTTTCCAGTGGGGGCTTTGGGCTTATGTCCATAAAATATTTAAATTTAAAAGCAGCGTCGCTGCTAAATGCTGTTGCAAAATCACGTGACACATGTCTTCCCTTCACGTGTTTTAGCTGCCGTGCTGCATGTGCCTATGGGTACAGGCAATGCACACGGAAGGAAATACACAAAATTCGGCTACATCTACCACATAGTAAAACCCGAGTGTAAATTTCTCCTCCCGTCAATAGGATAACAATTTCGAGCTATTTTTCTTAGCATAGGCATCTCAGCCAAAGGACCGAGTAGATTATCTGAGCGCCTCCTTCACTCCGGGCGGTGGGAAAATTAAGATTAAAAGCAACGACAAAAGCGACGGGCTGCAGAGGTTCTAGGGAAGAGTGGAGGTGGCCTTTACCCGTTTGTCCTTCTGGGAAGGGTTGTTGTCCCTCTATTCTGGTAACACCTCAAACTGCGATGATTGTTTTGACCCCAAAACGACGGTTCTCACTCATTTTTGCCCTCTGCAAAATTCGTCCTTACCGGCGTCACCGCGTCCCCACGCTGTGCCGCGCCTTGCAGACGAATGGACGAACAGACGGACAGTGCTGCCTGGCACCGATTCCAACGCTGCCGGAGCACCAGTCCCCCTAGCCGGGACACCAGCATCCTCATGAAAACATCGCAGTTTGGATGCTTATACGCCTGTTGACAAAACGTTTCGGAGCTCTCCCAGCGCATCACCCGAATCGAGCATCGAGAGGAGACCTTATCGGGCAGCCCGTCCCACACCCGGGACATCGACCAGGACAGAGACGCAGAGCCCCTTGCCATCATAGCCCACTTCCTCTCCCGATTTTCTTCTCCATCTTTTCAGTAGCAACAGGGGAATCGAGAAACAGAGCTAGGGTGATGCCAGACTGCTGTTCCGATGCCACGTTGTGGGACCTGTGGAGGTCTGGCGGGAGAACAGTTTTAAAGCGGGATGCAGGGCTGTCACCACACCTCCCTCTGACCCTTATGGACATCAGATCCCCTTTTTAACCCCCACGAGGACGCTGAAGTGGAGAAGACAGACCTGTACACAAACCTGTACCTTGTCCCCTGGCGCAGGCTGTGCCCCATCCTTTTCCGGTACAGACCGGCACTCCCCGAAAATTCACTGGAATGAGCCCACTACCTCGTTCCAACACCACTGATTTTGATTTAATCCCGAGGGACACTCGGGAGAGCAGAGACGGCCTGTCTCTGCTCTCTAACTGCCCATGCCTGCGCGGTGCGATACTCAGGGTGCAGATAGGCCACGGGCAGCCGCGCGTGTTTAACGAGGCCTGTGGGCCCATGGGCCCACATCAGCTGATCAGGTTTGAAATCCAATAGCTTCCCCTCACGTGAATAAGATTTGTCACTGACGGCAAGAAATTAGGGGGCAGGAGGATGTTAAGGAAAAAAGGGCTGCGGCGCAGGGAATCCCTCCGTCCCGAAGGGATGCCTTCCTGGATCGCCCCTCTCTTTCCGTTCGGCCCAGCTTTTCCCCGCCGCGCGTTATTTCGGAAGGCAGAGACATGAAGATGTGAGAGGGGACGGGGAACAGGAGGGCTTCCCCGCCTTGCCCTCAACCCCGGACACACTTTTCCCGCCTCGTGGTGACACAGCACGGCCGGACCGCTCCGAGCTCCCCCCACATCCCTCACCGGGGGCTCCCCATTCCGGTACTGACCGCGCGGTCTCCGTTCCGCAGCCGCCCGCCGAGCACCATCATTCGCAGAGACGTCAGGAGAGGCTTCTTCAGACCAGGCCCTCTCGGACGGGCGGGAAGAAATGAAGAAGCCACATGAGGAAGAAGGAGCAGGTTGTTTGTGGAGAGAGGAGGGCGGCCACGAAGGCTGGCCCACACCGGACTGTGGCGTGCCTCACTCCTCCCCTTTGCCCCGGTATTTCCCACTCACTTACCTCCCCCGTCCCCCCCCAAAACAGACAGCCATCAGCAGCGGAGAAACGTCTTTCTAGGGGGCTTTCCTTGCGAATTCTCTCCAGGCATGGGGAGGAGTCAGAGCTTAGCCTGTGGGCCTCAGGAATACTCGAGACTGGGACAAGAGAGGGAGAGGTGTGTCGGGGGCTGCTCACGGCCCACGCCGAGGCTGCCGGGGCTCGGGTACATGGGCGGCTGGGGTGGGTATGGCCCTCCCGGTGCCACGCATCGCCCCCCGCGCAGCCCCCACCTGTCGTTATTAACAGTACTATTCCTACTGAGGCTGATGGTAAATTTAAGAGGCCTCTGCAAGCGGAGGCGGGCGGCGGGGCTAGAGGAGACAGAGGCCATGGGGAAGAGTCCTCTTGGGGAAGGTGGGCTCGGCTGGCGGCCCAGGAGGGCAGCGGCCCCTGAAGAACATTGCTGCAGAGCCGGCGGTGCCCGGCACTCGGGCACAGGGAGCCAATGAGGGCAGCTGCCCCTCTCTGCCACAGCGGAGTCGGAGGGTCTGGGGGCGGAGTATCTGCATCCCGACCCCCTCGAAACTTTCACTGCTGCAGATATACCGATAGCCCTTGCAATTCCTTGGCCGGACCTTTATCTGGCCATATTCTCCCAAAGCTTTACCGACAATTGTTGGCATCTCAGTCACAACCGGGAGGGTACATCCCTACGGTTGTGACTGAGACACCCATCACGATTTGTGCGCGATTTGCATGCCAGGATGGCATCATTCCAAGCCTTCTCCCCTCTGTAATGCCAATGATGAGACATATTATTTGCCATACAGCTACTTGGAGCAGAATGCATCAGCCAGACTGCGGCTTCTGTGCAGTTTTGCAAGTTTTGTTACACAGAGTAAAAATAGGCCAACAGTGATATTTGTCAACATGTTTATATTTGTACCTTATATAAA
Organism: Melospiza melodia melodia; assembly: GCF_035770615.1. NCBI lineage: Eukaryota > Metazoa > Chordata > Aves > Passeriformes > Passerellidae > Melospiza > Melospiza melodia. The sequence continues at coordinate 20,027,368 of NC_086226.1, read as the reverse complement.
CTATACCTCAAAACCCAAATAATGTAATGAGAAGTTGTGTTAATGATACCAAATTAAACTAACAAGAATTACAATATATTAAAACTCAGATTCTACGAATATGAAAACAAATATAGCATAAACAGAAAAAAAGTATTTTAAGTATCATATAAAATGTTCACAAATTGTCTTTAGTTTCTACGGATTATGGTTTTATATAAAGTCATTATTATAACAAAAATAGCTAAGCCAGATCACGTTAGAATTCCTATTAATTAAAGTACCTCAATAAAATTCTTGAATGACGCTATTCATTCCAACGAAAGCAGAAACATTTTCTTTTTTTCAAAACAAAAGCTAAAACATATTAGAGCTGACTTAATTTTAAAATGAGAAGAGTTGGCATTATCCTTGTTTTAATGTTCCACTACCCGAAGCTGATGAAAAAGAGGGAAACTCCTGAATTTGTGTGGTTGGAGGTTTTGGGGTTTTTTTTTCCCTTACCCAGTTTATCGTTATTGCTGTTAATTACATGTACTCACTGTCTCGTATGGACCATTTTTTTTGTCTCTCTCCATGTGTTTGGAAACACTCAAGCCCAGGTTTTCTTCTTCAGCAGTTATTTGGGTTACCGTTGTGGGTTTTTTTTTTTTTTTGGTGGGGTAGGGATTAATGAAAATTGCTTTTGACTTCAGAAATCACCTAAGTTCTTTCCGGGCAGGTCAGCCCCAGGCATGAGCTGCTATTGAACTTTTAACAATTCAGGAGGGATAAAAAGCAGATTGTTAGATAGGAAATCGTCAAACTGGTTCTAAACTCATTGAATAGGTGCACCGGATTTTTAATGAGTAAGAATTTGGCCCAGTTGTTTAAGTTACAAGAGTGTGTGGCTGCTTGTTTTAAAACGTAGCTCTCAAATTTATCTCTTGTTAACTCATCTGTAAATATATGGCAGGTAAAGGCAAGGTTTTCAGCTTTTTCAAGAGATTTTAAAGGGGAAAGATTTTCAGGAAATCTGCTGAAGTTAAACTAGTTTATTTCCAAATTTATTAGTGTTCCAGCCATGCAGCTATACGGAACATAATTATCAGATTAAAAAGTCTTGTTAAGAGTCTGAAACCATACAATAGGAGATGAAGCACTTAAAATCCTTCTTAATGATTCTGGTCAAGGGAAATGCTTGGTTCTCTTTCTGTCTTTCTTCTAAAGGTTTTCTCTCCTCAAAATTCTCATTGAGAATAACACACCTGGATTTCTAACCAAAAGAATAGGACATTCTGAAAACTGTTCGGGCGGGCAACGAGAGCCAGAATCAGGATGCTCAGTCTGTAGCACTTCCTGAAGAGACTTCGACTTTAAACAGGACACACTCGTGCTCCTCTGCCCCAGACATAGTTGCTTCAAATGCATCGTAAGTATTAAATGTAATATTTTTCTTTAGTTATTTGAACAGCTCAAAGTAGACTCCAGTCCTGCAACTGCTACTCAGTCAAGACTTCTGTTATGGGGAGGGGACACTTTTTCTGGTGGAGAACGGAACAAGGTCTCAAAATGAGGATAGAAAGTTTTCTGTGTTCTTTGGAAATAGCATCCTTTTTTTTTTTTTTCAAACTCTGAGCAGAATGTTTTTATAAAAATGTGCTTTATTAATAAATTGAGAAATTCTGAACATGCTTTGGCTTGGCATGTTTTACTTGAAGTGTTCAAAACAGGGTAAGATCCCGCTCCCACTGCAGTGCCCATCCAATGATCCTGATTCTAAGATTCTGTGATTCCACGAGCGAGAAGTCCGGCGTGTGCACTGGGACGAGGGACGCCCCCGTCGGGAGGGACACAGTGAAAGCTTCCTGGTTTCTGTGTGGGTGGGGAAGGAGAAGTGAACCTGCCCGACCTCAAAAATAGGGTGGGAGTCTCCCTGCTGGGAAGGTACGAATAGGCTCATCCCAAACAGCTATGTGAAGAATAAGGCAATTTTCCCCTGAGCTCCACTGACTCATTTCAGCTGGAATCATTACTCCCATTAGAGGAAAACGGAAAGCTATGTGAATTGCCTCAGATACTCTTTCTTTTTTCTTTTTTCTTTTTTCTTTTCTCTTTCTTTTTTCTTTTTCCCTTCCCTTCCCTTCCCTTCCCTTCCCTTCCCTTCCCTTCCCTTCCCTTCCCTTCCCTTCCCTTCCCTTCCCTTCCCTTCCCTTCCCTTCCCTTCCCTTCCCTTCCCTTCCCTTCCCTTCCCTTCCCTTCCCTTCCCTTTCATGTATGTTTTCCAGACATGATAAAAAGGGGCTGTTTTTCCCCAAGAACTGTAGAAACAACAGGATGAATTTTCTTCCCTCCCTCCCCCTTTTATTTTTTTAATGCCTAAATGACCAACTACCTAAGACCAAGGGATTGAAAATTATCTTAAGTAGTTCAACCCACAGTGATCGTGGACCTGTGATCTGGGATCCACCAGAAGTTGGGATTCAACTGTGTGTAGGAGCAAACTTGACACCCTCATGCAGGTGTCACACCCCACCACATGGATTAGGCGTCCCTATGTGTCGGCAGACACCCCCGTAACCTGCAGCACGCAAGCCTCTGCGTCTGTGTGTTCAGGGTAGATGCCAGTGAGAAGGAAGGACTTTGGTCACCAGACGTGAAGTGGCTTTGAGGAAGAGTTTCCAGGTACAGTCCCTGGTGGATGAGGAAACATTCTCGTCCTGAGAGGACAGCTTCCCTCCAGACACAAGCTGCACGTTGCTTCTTTGCTCCTACTTCCAGAAAATCAACCTTTGCCTCAGGGACAGATTGTTCAAAGCACGGAAGGAGCGCAGAACGCAGGGACACACCTCCCAGAGCAGGGAAAACTCTCTTTGCTGTGGTTTGCCAGGATGCAGCACCATCCAGAGTAGACTCTCGTGCAGGATGATGGAGACCCCACCTACTTCCTAGCTGTCACTGGGACCCCATGTCCACCCTGCCACTGCCAGCGAACTTCACCAAGTAAAAACTGAAACATTAGGGAAAACCACTACAAAAAACATATTTCTCCGCCCCCACCCCCTCCGGATGGGTTAATATCGTGCTTTCATCACGAAGTAATTGTTTCTGCCTGATTTTCAAGCTGTCCTGACGAGCTGCCTGCACCTTAGCCGTCTGGTGCGGGGGGGGGAGGGGGGGCCGGGGAGATACGATAACCTCTCCCCAAACAACCAACCTCCAAATGGTATATCACAGTATATCTGGTGTTATTACCATTATTAATATGATTATTAATAATCATCATTCGCATTGTTACTAAAAGAAAGGTCGAAGAAACCAACCTGCAGAGGTAGAGCGGCGCACTCTCCCGGAGCGGAAGGACAGAAGGTGACACGGGCACGGAGGGAGCGGCGGCAGCAGACCCTTTCCGCTCAGTGAGGTCCCCCCCGGCCGCCGGTGGGTGCGCGGCGGGGCCGGGCCCGGCGATCCCTCGGCAGCGGCGCGCCGGAACGGCGGCTGCCCTGCGGTGCTGCTGCCCCCTGGCGGCGCCGCGCGGGAGCGCCTCGCCCGGCAAGCGCGCATCCCGCACCCCGGCGCGTGCCCGGGGATCCCGCACCGCCGTCCCCGCTGTCTCGGGGAGTGGAAAGAAACATCCGAATAAGCAGGAGAAAATAGTGTTAGGAATGGTAAGGCCGCCCGCTGCAGTGACGCGTGAGAGAGAGAGACAGCAAGTTCAGCCCCGCCACCGCCCATGTCTGTGCTTTGCAAGAAAAAAAAAATCAAAATCGGAGTAAAAGTCTGAAAACAAAGGAGACTTTCTTCTTTTTCGAGACACTCGAAACTTTGAAAACTCATTGGGAAATGTGGCGGTGTGTCTGTGGAGGGTGACTCTGGATCAGCCAAGGCCCAAAGGAAAAAATAGAGCAAAAAGGTGAAAATTTGGAAAGGCTAAGGGGAAAATGCAAGGGAAGGGGGGAGAAAATATGAAGAAAATGCAGTGGAATGAGACCAAGGAAGGGGATTGTACTGAGAATAGGTGTGGAGACAGGAGGACTGCTGAAATAGACATGACACAAAAAGATGAGACCTGAAAACACCTGCAGCATGGAAAAGAGGAGTTGTGGTTTTTAGTTTGTTTATTTGTTTTCCTTTTTATTTTTTTGTAATGTATATGTTTAGTGGGGTTTTCATTATGTTTATTTGTTTGGGTTTTTATTGTTTTATTTATATATTTATGTATTAAAATTTTATTTCAATAATTTTATTTTGTCCTCTGTTAGGGATCTGTAGTGGTTCTGTCAGTTGGGTCCTCCCTGCCCCGACCTGCACAACGCCACGGAGGTTCCACTGCTATCCAGAGACAGAGGTGAAGGTTTGAATATCTGTATAAGGGAAAGCTTCCTTTGGGAAGCACAACCTGAGAGGAAAGTTCCTATCGGTCATCCCTTTAGTCACTGATCACCAATTCTCACTTGCATCAGAAAGCACGAGCAGAATTAACCCTTGAAGGGAAATGCATGTTTATTAATGAACATTAGCTTTCTTGTGCCTAACAGAACCCTCGCAGTGACAGAGTTCTGCTGCTGCTGAGACTAAAAAAAAAACTTTGAGATTGGCAGAAAATTGCTATTTAAGGTATCAACTGACCCATTTCAAAACTCTTTTCACTGTGATGAAGAACTAGGGTCTTATTTTTGCTGGCAGACCCTGATTCTTACACAACCCTTTTGCTTTGCTTGTGATTACTCTTCTCAAACATGTGAAATAAATAGGTTTTCTTCCTTAAGTATTATGGGGCTTTGTTTTGTTTTGAATTAATTTTTAGATGAACCTATAAACATGAAAACATTTTAACTGGTGTTCGGCAACCAACATTTAAAAAGCAAGTGCAATGGAAAACAAAGCTCTAATTAGTTGCAAATAAAATAATCTTTCTCTTGCCTAAGGATGGTTGTGATCAAGCTTATTTTCTGGACCAAGCTTTTATTTGTTCACAGAGATGCATACAACAGCCCTCATCTGTGACTTTATGTTTGACAGTTGTTTAATACAATGGCTCAAATCCTTCTCTTCAACTCTATCCAAATGCCTATCATATATTTTTTACAAACAGAAAAGAGGCAATTAATAAAATGGAATTCAAAATCTGTTCTCTATTGGACACTTTAAAAAGAACAAGATTGAAATATATAGAAGTAACATGCACTTTTTTTCCCCTCTTGTGTTCAGAGCTATAGAAATAAATGTTGAGATTAAAAAAATTAAGCACACACTTAAAAATTCAGGTTATATATTTTGTGATTATGTGAAGTGGATGAAAGCAATAGTTTATCTCTGTGTTGGTCTCACTGAGAAAAAGTGAGAATCTGTCAGACAGTCATTATTTCAGAACCTTATTTAAGAAGTGAAGAGATGAATACTTTTGTTGATGGAATTAGCTTAGGTGGAAGAAGGAACTCTTTCAAACACATGTAAAATTATGTTATTTTTTCTACTCCCTGATGCTTGATACAGTTCATATTGACAAATATTGGGTAGGCCAGAAAGCAGCAAGTATTCCCTCTTTGTAGTATAACTGAGTATTTCAATAAATTTTTTTTGGCTACATTGGGAAAAGTAATATCTATCATTTTCCAGAAGAAATTTACAAAACCAAGCATCTGCCTTTTAAAAAATATAAGTTTTTTTTTTTTTATTTTAAAATCAATTTCTGACAACAGAAAATCCTTCTAATTTCCCAGAAGTGGCTACTTGTCTTCCTTACTTGCCCCTAAAAACAAATCACCTTTTAAAACTGGAAGAAAAGAATGTGATTAAGAAACAACAGTGACAAAAACAGAAGTCTGCTTGCATTCTGTGCTCTCAAATGGGAAAGACCTGATAGTCAAATAGTTATGATATCATTAGCAATTTCCCCTGAAGAAATAATTAAAGTATTGCAGTACAGACAGCACTACTGGAAGACAGTGCTGAGTTAAACAAGTAGTTTCGTTACCTATTTAGTAAATGGAAAAATGAAGAAAACTTACCCTTTGTACAAATAGCCATCTTTTCACAACCATACACATTTCCTGCTACACATACTGACCTTATTGCCTGACCTCACTGTTTTAAAATGAGACTAGCGTGAAGGACTGAGTTGTTTAGGAATTGTTCTTGAGCAGTCCTTATTTTCTACTTTGCAGTGTTTCATTCTTGGCCACAGGAGTTTTTTATTCTTGACAACAGGGCAGTGATCTCTCCTCACTCTTGAAATTTAGCATCATTACATGATGTGCTTGCGTGTGTGATTTGCAGGGACAGAATGGCAGAGCCTGGTTTGTCCCTGACATTTTTGGGGATTCTGGCAATGATGGTAATTACAAGGAGGGGTGGTTCAGACTGAGCTGTAGAGAAATTGATTCCCTTCAGCAACAGAAATAAATGACTCAGTGAAGATGTATCACACATTTTCTCTAATATCATTCCTGCTCTGTTTGTGACAAGCAACCTCATGTGAGATCTTGGTTTGTTTGCAAACCCCCTCCACTGTGTTGCTAAAATAGGGATGCAGTGTATGACAACCCTTGTTTCCCACCAATGTGCATTTGCATTTTCCATTCTTTTCAGATGGTACTGCTGATTGGGTTTTTGGATCAAGACAAACTGTTAAAATTTCCCCTATAAAAGTTTTCTTCCCTCAGTTTATTGTGCTGGTGACAAAAGCAGCCTCTCAGTACTTCCCACCATACTGTAGCCATACCATAGCAACAGCAGCAACCGTCCCTGCTGAATTGTCCAAACACTGATTCTCACATTTTCTACTGCTTGGTAAATATATCATGTTTAACATTCAGCATTGGATTTGTCTGGAAGGCAGTGGCTGTTTTGTGTCTCAAACAGATGACAAGCACCTGTCCTTTGATCACGCTTCTGTCCTCTTACAGGAAGTACTGGGTTTTTTTGGTGAACGGCTCATTGTTCCCCTCTTCACTTTCACCCAATCAAACTAATTAAGCCTACATTCATCTTGTCTGCTCTGCTTTTGGGACCACATTTATTGTCTACTGTGTCAATAAAGATACACCAAGAAATCTCACTCATGATTCATTTTGTAATGAATAATTTTCTAGGAGAGTGTTATATTCTATATGACCAAAAATTGATGCTGTTTTTTTTTTTTTTTTTAAACTATTTGAATTTGCATATAGACTTTTGGGTCTTTTCAGTCTCAGAACAAGGATGACACTGGCTGCAAATAGAAGGAGAGTGGAAAAACTCAGTGCTTTTCCCATGATAATTTTTAAAATTATATTACATGCATTATTGATGCTAGTCAGGACCATTTGTCAGCAAGGGCTTGAGTGTTTGTAAGTGACAATTTACATTTCTTAAAAGGCATATATTACTGCCAGTAACAACCCTTTTTCTACTGAACAAAAGTACCAAGAACAGTCTTGAATCACGCATGATAAAGTTTCTGTCTCAGTGCATAGTCCTAAGTTTTTTTATTACATCAAGTTACACTGGAAAAATGAAATAATTAATGAGCAATCTGACACAGCACAATGAAGAACTGGTGTATGATTACTTAAGAAGAAACTTCAGGATTGGCAGCACAAGGGGTGCCAAGTAACAGTTTTATGGAAAATTAGTTTAATAAAAAATATGGATTTTTTTTTGTAAAATATCAGGATTGACTGATAAGAGTTACTGATAAGAGCTGTAGTTCTGCACAGGGCAGTTTGATTTAGCAATGCCTGACAGTCTGACTGAAGATTATCAGGTTATCAATACACCACATGCTGTAATGACATAGGAACTGGTCAACCAGTAGACCTCAAAAGCTGGTGTCAGAGGAAAATTTAGCTGTTTTCCTGACAGGAGTCTTATCGTTCAATTGATGGCTCTGAATTGAGATTTTTTTTCCAATATTTTATTAACTATCTGAAACCAAACAAAACACCCTACAACTGGCAACTGCAGAGACAAGAGAGAAATAACATTAGTTACATGGAAGTCACAGAGTGTAGTCTAGCTGTGACTTGTGTCAGTCAAAGCTTTTCTAGCACATGCAAGTCAAATGCAAAGTCATGCATCATGGGTCAATGACTGCAGCCACCAGCAGAGTGGAGTTTCTTTTGAAAATAAATAATTTTGTTGAGCATCTACAGTATTTCTCATCTTGAGGCTATCAGAAAAAAAAAACAAAACAAACCTAACCCCCTTGTTCTCAAAAGGTGATGTGCAGAAAGATTATTTTCCTTTTTTTCACAACTCAGGAACAGTACGTTACATGAGTGTCTTGGTTTGGAAAGACAGGAGTCTGCTAAGGAAGGCAGGAGCCTCCCCTGAAATGGAGAATGTAAACCCTCCCCTCCCCTCTGAATTGCTATAAATTTTAAATTAAGGGGCTCTCAGGCAAAAAATATGGGACCAGGAAATAACAGTTCTTTAATAGGAAAAAAAAAAAAGGATAAAAGAAACAATGCAGTACACTAGAACAACACTGACAGAGTCAGAACTCAACCTGACATTCTGTTGGTCAGGGTGCTGGTAGAAGTCCAATTGGAAATGCCACTGCAGTCCTCCTGAAGTGTCGGGTGTGGTTCTGTTGGAGCAGGGGGTCCTGCAGGGAAGGGTGGATTCTTCCTCCGAAGATCCAGTGGAAGAAGAGGCAGCTGCTGTTCCTCTGGGAAATCCAGTGGAGAAAGCCGTGCTGGTGTTTCAGAACCTCCAGACTATATCTGGGTAGAAATGCTTGGCTCCTCCCTCTGGGCGGAGCATCTCACAATGGGATGTTCTAGTTCTTATCAGTCATGCAGTGACATTCAATAGCCTGTTATCAGCAGATGTCCCCTCCCGAGGGAGGTGTGAATGTGGTCACTCAGAGAGATAAGGCAAACTGCTCACTTGACAAAGGTAATCTGCCATACAGATGGTAATGGAAAACAACTTGCATCACGATCTTCAACAATGAGCACATTCCCTCATGAAGATGTTCCCTCATGTTCACACATTCTCAGATCCAGTTTTAAAAACAAAAGCAGAAAAATTGTGGATCACGTCAAAAAGCTATTTGAATGCCGGGGAAAACAAAAACCTAAGACAGATACAGGTTTTAATGTAAGTGTATATTAAAAAGCATTGACAACAACAACAACAACAACAACAACAACAAATCTTGTCTGCATAACAAAAGTAGCTTTTGTTACGTAGTACCAGCTGCAGACCACTGAAGGGGTCCTCCCTGAGGGAAGTATTTGTATTTGTCAATAGCAAGCACAAACCTTTAATGGATAGAGGATGTCACAAAAGAACTGAAGTGCTTAAACCTTGTCATTCTGCCTCAAAGGTGTATTTTAGCATACGAGTGAGGGCAGTGCAGTGTTATGTGAAAACCTACTTCCCATGAGACCCAAAAAGTCAGTTTATATGATCTTAGATTAGGTCTGTTTTTCTAATCTGAAGTGGATCACTTAAACCATCTTTCTTTAAAAAAATTAGGAGGCTATTCCCTGTAGGTACTCAATAATCATTGGAGTGAGACAAAGTTCACTCTGAGAACATTTAAGGACTATTTTCAGAAGGAGTATTTTCTGTTACAGCTGTACAGCATGTCCAGAAAGAGAACTGTTTCCTGGTGTTGATAGTAAGGCAGAAGTGACTCAGTGCTGATGTGTGTACATTGCTGCTTGGCAGCTGGAGGCACCTCAAAGTGCTTATGCAGGCAGGGAGTGGGGCAGAATATCTGAAAGGTGCTGTCCCAAGTATCCCAGGAAGCAGTCTCCAGAAAGAGGATGGACCAGGAGCAGGTGGCATTTCAGATGCAGTGTCTGCACAGAAACAAAGCAAGACAGTGTAACTGAAGGACAACTTTGCTCTGGAATAGGTGTCATGGTAAGTGGCATACTTGATTGTTTGATGCCAGCTCCAAAACATCAATTTCTCAGACAGGTGTCAGACAGCTAGGCTGTGAAGATTCAGTTTCATGTGTATCTGTTGTTTGGGAGAAGTGGTTTTCTACTGCAGGCAAAAGGAGACAAAGGGGCACAAAAGCTGGTAGCACAGTAAGAATCCAACTTCTCTGCATGAAAAACCAAGAAGTAAAACTCTGTTCCTGAAGAAGCAAAAATTCTAGCTTCCAAACCATGTGCACCTTTATACAGCAAAGAAAATGAACATGTGGATACATTCACAGTGTTTCCAGTTACAGGCAGTCTACAGTTTGAGACTGAGCCCTCAACAGTATCTTGAGTGGCCTGATGACCCCTCCAATGCCAGCAGCAGGACCTGGTGGAAGTACTATCCGTGGCTACACTTGATAAGCCACATGGTAAATAAGTGAGCTGGGAACACCAGCTTCTATCCTACTCTACCTGAAGATGTTAAAAGATGGTGGTAGTAAAAAGGAATTACCTCTTTGGATTTCCACTAGACCTCCTCTCTCAAGATTTCTTGTCAATATAAGCTACTGCTTTCTGAAATTGGACATATTTGAAAAGGAGAGTCTTGTCATCTTCTTTTAGACTTTCACTCTCTTTTCTTTTTTTTACTGACATCTCTCTGATGACATGGCCTTCCCAACTTGGGCATATTTTTTAGTGTCATCTCTATTTCTTTTGTATAGAAACTTTTCAGGTTATGTCACCTCTCCCTGCATATCAAAGGACAGAGGAAAAAGCCACTGCAGTGCCTTCAAAATAGTTCTGTGCTGTATCTTAGCTTTGCCCTGAGGAAATACAGGCAACAATATGCTCTCAGGTTTGGCTTACAGAGATGGTAATTCAGGTTGTTAGCTGATTATTCTATTTCATGACTCAAAGTAATACAATCAGGTGAACATCCTGAACATCTCTGAACACATTTTTTCCCTGTAGTCAGCTTTTTTTGGTATGGATTGTCTGGTGACTTATCTTAAACACATGCCCTCATAAACACTGAGGAGGTAAAAAAACAGACAGTGATGATAAACTTTCACCTGCTACCAATTTTTCATAAAAGATGGGTTTTTTATTAGGCTCGTAAAATCTTCTACAGGTTTATATTTAAGTTCCATTATTGTGTATCATAAATGATACACTTAACTATAACACAATTATGTACTTAAGCAAAACTACACACTTAATTTGCCTTACTTAGTCTTAGTAAATTATGGAAAATATTGACCATGTAGTGTTTAATGGCAAACCCACATATAAATATCAGTGATCTTCAGAGTTTCTTGAAATACACCACAGACTTCTTTGAAGAGAGAAGATAATGTAAACTCATAAAAAAATATCAAAACAAAACTTTCCAGCTCTGCATTCAGATATTTGAGGTCACAAAGAATCATTTGTATGACAAAGTCAAATGTCTGTTTCCAAGATGCAGAGGGAAGATAATGTGAGCTGCATTTTTACCAAAGCCTGGTGAGCAGAGACCAGCAAAGCAACACTAAGAGTTTCTATAGCTACTCTATCCAATGGGAGATGCTGCCACATGTGTATATTAAAACAGTTACTAACACAACCACACACAGAGGGGAGAGTGCTTAATTGATCACACAAGCAATGGATTTGTGTCATAAGACTTGTCCCTGTCTTCCCAACTTTGTTAAGTACCTGATCCTGTAGAAGGAGCTCCCGCTGTTCACCCAGGAGCTTGGAATGGGAGCACTAAGGAGGGATGCAAGTTTAAGTTCCCTCCAGGAGGAAGAGGATTCAAAATTCACTCTTTAACTGCTTTGCCATTTTTTATTTTGTGAAACCCATGTAGCAGGAGCATGGATTAACAGACAAAAGGACAGATCCTGCATTCAGGGCACAGTTTGGAATAACAGGGTCTGTGAAACAAAACTGGCAGATGCATAAGGGAGATGCTTGGGTGCTGCTAGGCAAAGCACATTTTTTTTCTGCCCCCAGCAGTGGATAGGCAACTCCTGATGTCATTGATACACCTTAAGGAAGCGCCTTTGAACATAAAGGTCCTACTCCAAAGCCCACTGAAGACAAAGGGAGCCCTTCCAACACCTTCCACGGGGTTCATCTGCACTGCCCAGTCAGTGGTTATAATCAAACTGGTTATAAAGCTGTGCACACAGCTGTGCTGTGTCTTGATGAAATGCTTTGATTAGGCTTTAATTTCACCTTTCTTTGTCTAGACAGCTGGATTGTTAGTTACACAAGTGCTGTCAGGTCATCAATTTCTGTGCTTCTTCCCAGAGATGGAACAAATTCCACCAACAGACAGGTTTTTCTATTTCAGCATGCAAGCCAATCCTCCTCCCTCACCAAGAAGATAGTCTGTATGCCCCCATTTGTCCTTGTTTACTTACACATTTGCCGTTGAAAAGATCTTGAATTGATTAGAAGTATCTTTGAGAAGAAAACTGAGATGCAAAAAGAAGTGCTTGCCTGTCAAGATTTGTAGAATTTGTATTCCTTTAAATTTAAATGGGAATTAAGGTGGAAAGATTGCCTAGAAAAGTTTCTAGGTATCTAGCATACAGCCAATAATTATATCAAATCCTCTGATCTGAAAATATCTTACTCTCAGTTACAAAACATTTGTTGCTGTCCTACTTCACTTCAGAAAGGGTCTTCCCATTGCTCTCCAAAGAAATGTTAATTAATAGATATATTTATGTTAATTAATAGATATATTTTGCAACATGCCCAGAAGAGGCACAGGCCCAAATCAGACATGTTACACAACAGAGACGAGATTGGGTGTATCAGTGCAATGCTCACTTCTGCATGACACCTGTGAACTGTGGCCTGGCATGACTTTGAAGACTCACAGTCTTTTGACAAAGATTTTAAAAACCATTTCTGTGTTGTTTGTCTATTCACTAACTTTGCAATTAAAACTATAATTTTAGTCTCCTAGTATTCATAAAGAGTTACTTTGGAATTATCAGAATGCTACCTATGCCTCTATCACCTGAGTACCTGACAGTGCAAAGCAAGTTGCCTTTTCTTCTTTGGGCAATGTGAGGACAGCATGAGATTTTTCTATATATTGTAGCCACAGAAAAGAGTTTTGTATTGTAAATTAAACTCAGTCCTGCTGAAACTGTACTCTGGTATAAAACAGCATTTACTTCAGGGAAATTAAGTCACCCAAGACTGAAGCTGAGTCAAGGTGCTTCTGTGCAAGGGCTGTGTGTCCACCTCTGGCTGACTATTTGCATTTATTGACTAAACCCAGTATGGTGAGCAAAGGAGTGGCACCACTTACTGATGGAGATCACGGTTCTCCAAAGATCAGGAACTCCAGGGTGGCAGTGATGAAGTACGAGGTTTCTTTAAAGTAACTGGATGTAATCCAATGAGAAGAAGAGGCTTTTAAATGACATTCTTTAATTGAAAAAAAAAAAAAATAAAAAGCAGAACAGTCTGGGATCACTGACTGTCAAAGAGCAAGATTAGAGGAAATCCAAATGCCTTGGAGTTGGAAAGGAAGGGTATTCTTGAAGCCTAATATCCTGTGACTCCAAAAAACAGGATAGAGAAACTGTATAGGAGAGACAAATACTTCTTCTTGCTAGCAAAACTATAATCTAGTATAACAATTTATAATCCAGTAGGTTGGAGAAATTTGTTGCCACTCAGAAAGTGGGAAGAGAAAAAGTCTCGATGATGCCTGTCTCTTCCACAGCTATTGATGAGAATATCTAAAGGAAGACTGATGTTAACATTAGCTGAAGAACTACCCAAGATCAGCTACATAACCTCACTCTACCTGCCAGCATGGCTATATGGGTTTCTCAGAAATAGCAGATGGTCTGTTTGCCTTTGTTAGAAGAAATAAGGGCAAGTGGGCAGCTAAGACTCTCACAGCTATAAAAACTTTCAGAATAGGAGACCATATTGGATGAAAATAATCTGAAGGGCTATATTGCCTATAGAAAAATTACCCTTAGATTAAAGTATGTTAACCAATTACCCCTAGATTAAGTCTTAAAATAATAAACTACCTTTTATATAGCCTTATCTTTCAATGTTTGGCAAACAGAACAAATATGATGTAAACTGCCTCTTCATAGAGGAAATACATTTTATTGTGTTCTTTCTTACAGCTTCTGATTAGGGGAAAGTAATGTTTCAGTTATTAAGTATGAAAAATGCCAGTCACTTGTTTTTAAAATTTTAGAAGTTTAATAGTAATAAAATGGTTATAAAAATAGTAATACAATTAGAGTAATAATAATTTGGACAATTTGAATTGGAACAATATGACACAATAGAAACAAAAGAGTTACGGACGTCCGGGTACATTTTCTGAGCATCATGAGCCCGTAAATGGACACCTGTTAACAAAGGATTAGCCCTTAAAAACAATAACCTGTTGCATATTAATACACTTCATACATGATCCATAAATGCCATTCAAACACAAGATTCTGTCTGGTCATTGTCAGCTTCTTCCTTATAATCCTAACGGTGCCTTTAAGCCTGAGCAAGGTGGGAAGAAGTTTGTTTCTTCTGATAAGAAAGCAATAAATTCTTTTTCTCTGGAAGATTTCGGTGTCCTGTGGCTACTATCTCACTGCGAGTCCTTTCTTTAAAAAAGTATCTTACAGAGATACTACATGTCTGTTTCTATTTTAACATTTTGTTATAACCTGAAACTATACTTAGCACATTACTTAAGATAATTCATATAGCATAATTTTCTAACACAACACATATAATATTAATTTTAATATTTGCAAAAAGCCAATCATAGAATACGTATTTTTCATAGTAAGTTATAGCCACAGTAAGCCAGAAGTTAAGTCTTGATATCCTCAAACAGGCGTATGAGGAGAGCCTTGGCTTAGCTGAGCTTTAAGGTAGCACTGTTTGAATTTGTCTTACTGTGAACATTCTTATTAGGGCTATCACTCAAGCAAGATTTTCTTAAAAAGTTAATTTCTAAACACAAAACAATTTTAACACACAGGACATCAGGAAGAGATACTAAATGAGAACAGGTGAACTCCCTCTTCCCTCTGTACTTTCTAATATTGTGATCTTCATTACTGGTCTTGTGCTCCATTCCAGTAGCAATTGGTTGTATTGCACACTGTACAATCTTCACACAATTCCCCTTCCCCTCAGCCTCTTAGGAAATTTTCCTTCCCTCTTTCTTTTCAGTGCTTTCTGAGTGGGTGACTTCTTGCGGATACATGATCAGTACCCCACCCCTGCTTACACTCCAGAAACTCGGCTTCTTTTCTCCCAGGAGCAGCTCTGTTTCCCTGTTTTTCCAGAGGACTTCGACTGTAGTGGTTTTTACTTGCTAATTTGAGATTTCGGAGCTAATGCACTAATGAGTGTGGTGGTTTCAGTGCTGGCTAATTACTAGCGCACTCACTAGAATTTCTGCTGTGACATAAGATTAGGAGAAATGCAAAAACTTTAAAAACTTTAGGCTCGAAACTTTAAAAATGTATAAAGAAAAATTTATCAACAGTAACTAAGGAAAGAGTAGTAAGAATCAGGACAGATCTCCCCCTACAACCTTTTCTTTCTCACTGACAATGTAAATAAACAAAACTTAAAATTTTAGTCAGTTTACCACCTCCAAAATAGTCTTTCTTCAGTTCATTTAGGGAGAGAAGTCCTTCTTGTTAATGTTATGGAGACTTTTCTACAAGAAAACAGTTCTCTCGTGGCTCTCTCCACAAATAGCAGCTGCCTGGGGAAATCCGCAATCATGAAACCCCTCCCATTTTCCACAAGCTTTTCCCATAGCTGTGTTTATGGGCTATGTCAGCTTATGGGGGAAAGATGAGTTGCTCAATGGCAAGAGTTATCATTATTTATTTCTGACATCATCTTCTTCCTGGGGGCACAGAATCTTCATCACTCTTTTCTACTTCTCTGTTCAAACTTCTCATAGGACGACAGCTACTTTAACATCTGCTTACTGTAGTATTGATGTGAAATCTACAATTTTAACACTTTCATCTCCCCATACCTTTATGTATTCTAGGGGAAAAAAAAGTCCTTCTCTATATCTTCATAAGAGGATTTCACCCTAAAACTAAAGGCATCTCCTCATCCCTCCTATCTGGGACTTGACTTCTTCATCACTGACCTTGGTGTCTTCATGCTGCTCCTTTACATTGCCTGCATTTTGGTTTTTTCTCTCAGTCGTGGGAGGATTGAAGCATTGACAGAGTTAATATCTCGCCCAGGGCCTGCAGGTGTCCCCTGACTCCGGCCAGGCTCAGTGGCTTGGTGCCGGAGCTGGGGCTGGGGCGGCCGATGGCTTCCTGCTCCTCCTCCTGCCCGGCCATTGTGGAAAAACCTCAGCAGCGGTAGGATCTTGGCTGAGCCAGCCAGGCCCCACCTCAGCGCTGCGGCCTCCACTCTCCCCGCCCATCAGCCGATGGCGAGAGGGGGCGCCCCGGGAAGGGGAGCCTGGGCCCGCGGCAGGGGCCGCCTGTCTGGATCCCTGTTATCTCTTTGCTGACCGGAAAAGAACGAGGAAGTTTCCTGGTTTCTTTTGTCTTAACATGCTTTTTTCATAGAGGCCTGTGCAGCTTTCCATTGGCTGGCAGCTTTGCATCACTTCTGTGAATGCCCCCCATGCAAAACCACCACACTAAAATAGTAAGAGATATGGTAAAGCAAACTGTTGGTTTTTCACAGTCGTTCAAACAAAGCATACAGTAACCTGCAAGCAGATAATATCTCAGCGCTGCATAAGGTGTATAACCTCTGGGGTATGTGATTCAGTAGCAGAGGAAGAACCCAATCAAAGTAATTATCTAAGGAAAGTTTCTTCATAATTTAGAAAAAAAACCCTTGAGAAGCCTTGGAATTGTAAGCAGTTGATTATAATTTCCATGTTTCTTCCCTCAATACCTTTATTCAGATGTTATTCAACCTGGGGGTAAACAACAACATATTCAAACAGCGTATCCAAACAACATAACTGTTATAAATGATCAAATTGTGAGCCAAATTTATAAAAAATTTAACAAAGATTTATTAATTTGTCTCTGCGACTGAATTTCAGTCTCTGAGACCTCCACAGCCAAAGAGACAATGTCGAGCCTGGGTTTGGCGCTGGGTGAACCTGGACCTGACCCCTAGCGTGTCAGAGTCTACCCCGTTCACGAATGTCGCTTCTTGTGGCGAGGTTTTATACAGTTTATTCTCCCTGAGGCAAAGATGACCAAATTTCCTTTGTAACTCTTCACATGCATCGCTGTTTCTTTCCATGGGCAGAGCTGGACAAAAGCTGCGTCCAGGTGTCAGTGTCAATAGGCTCCGAGGAAGCCATGTATTTGGATGTATAAGTTTGGTGCCGCTGACTATCTTGATTGATGGAATCGCAAGGCGATAATCGCTCTTGGGTGGCTCCCGATGACTCGAGATACTGGTGATATCATCCTGGAAGCTTCTAGTCTTACCTTAAAGCATCTATCATTATCTTAACTTGTGTCCGGGAACTTGTTGAATCTGAATAGACAGCTGCTCCCAGCCTGGATGGTCAGAGACATAGATTTTGGATTTCACAATATTTTATACCATACATTAATAGCATGAATTATCCCTACCATATATTACAATAACCAAACAGCAACATGTAGACTGACCATGAATTCTCTGCTAAAATTTTCAATTTAAAATTACATCTCTCTATAGAAACATGTGGCTAATTCTCTTGATAATAGCATTTTTCTCTAAACTGTGATAAGTTATATAGAAATATTACCAGGAAAAATTAGAAAGGAGCAAACTGGCATCTTGTATATCTGGTATATGAAAAAAAACCCAGACAAATGACAAGAAATTTGGGATATCCCTTTGCATGAGGAAATATTCTGAAAAATTCAGACAAAAATCCTATTGCATTAAATCTTGTATCTTTTCTGTCCTCCATCTTAAAACATGTTAGAAGGCAGTAAGGAACTCCTGAGGTCCAGTATAAAAACCATGTGTTTCAGAGTCAAGGCTCAGTGCCAGGTCACAATAACTCCCTGCAGTGTTATAGGCTGGGGAAAGTGTGACTGGAAAGCTTTCACTTTGGTGAAACTGGTGAGATTTCTCTTTTCCTGGTGGGAAAGGACCTGGAGGTACTGGTTGACAGTGGCTGAACATGAGCCAGCATGGGCCTAGGTGGCCAAGAAAGCCAATGGGATCCTGGCTTGGGTCCACAAGAGCATGGCCAGCAAAACCAGAACAGAGGTTGTTCCCTTGTACTGGGCACTGGTAAGGCCACATTTTGAGTGCTGCATTCACTTTTGGACATCTCATGAGCCAAAAAAACATTGAGGTGCTGTAGTGAGACCAGAGAAGGTCCATGAAATTGAGGAAGGGTCTGGAGCACAAGTCTGATGAGAAGCAGCTGAGGGAGCTGCAGAGGACTTAGCCTGGGGAAAAGGAGGCTCAGATGTAACTTTGTTACTGTCTACAGATGCTTTAAAGGAGCAGGTAGGTTTTGGTCTCTTCTCCCAGAAAACCAGTTCCTATCAGACAAGTGGAAACCCTTGCCTGAATTAAGGTGCAAACAAGACCATATGCCAGTGTCAATAGTATGGGTTTTATTTGATAGTAAATATTGGGGGGGGGAGGGCAGGGAGAGAGAGAGAGAAATAGAAAATAGGACAGAAAGGGGTTGACAGAGACAAAATAAGGAAAATATCACCACTGTGTAGATGCCAACAGTGTTCCATTGGTCCTGTCCTTGGTGGTGAAGATTCCTCCTGAAAAGCACAGGATCGGATGGTAACTCTGGCCAAGTAGCAAAATCCAGGAACCTCCTTGCAGGGTGAGGGGGAGTTTGCCATTGTCTCTTTCAACAGTCTCCACGTTTGTTGCATCACATGCAGTCCTATGGTACAAGGCCTCTGGAATGACTCTGGGGGGCACTTCGGGGGACCTTTGATGGATTAAGGCATCCCCTCAGCTGCCCCTCATGTGAATGTCCTACACTTTTCAAGTGATTGAAAAATGGGTTTTCCCTTTATCTAATCTCAGCAGCTTTCAGTCCAAAATTGTAAAATTGTTGCCACATATCACAGTACAAGCTGGCTTGTACTGTGTGAATTAATCAGCCCCTGGGTTGACTGACAGGGGCTTCACACATCTCTCCTAAGGCTGCAGGCATTTCACTGGACAGAACCTGAAGGGGCATAGAGATCAGACAAATGAAAATATCCATACTGGGTTTTTCAAATGCCCTTTAAAAGGAAGGAGAATAAGTTGAGAATAAGTTCTGTCTGTTGCTCATGGACATGGAGGTGAGTGATATCTTTATCTCCAACCCACTCTCCCCCTGCAAGCTGACATTACAAAAAGTCCCAGTCAGGTATCTTCAGGGAGACTCCTTTGGTTGTACTCCTTTATACAGGTTTTGTTATAATGAGCAAAACTTTATTATCAGTGTTTGAGAAATGAACTATTTCAGTCTCTAACTGTTGCCCAGGGCAGCAGTGGAGTCACCACTCCTGGAAGGTTTTAAAATACGTGTGCATGTGGCACCTAGGGACATGGACTTGGCAATATTGGGGTAAGGGTTGGATTTTATGACCTTAGAGGGCTTTTCCAGCCTAAATGATTCCTGCCCGGGCATATCTACAGTACAGCAAAATGGGGATTGAAGGAAGAGATTTTTTTTTCTTTTCTCCCATTAGAAAAGCGGAGAGAGGGACAGCTGAATGTTTGTTATGGCATTGCCTTCACTGACCATACCACTTACTGGAGCACCTGTTTTTCTATGGCTTTCCTGTAACTTCTTTTCCCTAAAACAACAGCTCAGTTGTTTCAAAAGCTACTGTCTGTCTCACACATTTAACAATCAGAAATAATTTTGTTTTCTCTGAGGCATACTGACACAAGATGGGTTATGTCTATTTTTCAGTGTCCTGAAAAATATCTTAAAATAAAAAGAATTAAACAGAGGAAATATTCGATGTTTAATACATTGATTCGGGAATTTAATTGCATTGTGCATCTGGTATTTAATAGATGTGAGACTCAGAAAGGCCAGTAGTAGAAAGAAATTTCTAATGAAAATATCAGGAGGTGATTGGTAGGTATCTGTTGCATGTTGAAAGAAGATAGGCCTGCAAATTGTACCAAATCATATTACACTTGAAGTATATCCACATTTTTTCCTGAAGATATAGAGTGAATCAGCCCCAGACACTTGATTGGAGAAATTACCAGTGTTTTCAGGAGGTAGGGTGTGCAATTCGCTACATTCATAAGTTTGCCGATCAGTCATTTGTTCTGAAAACCTGAAAACCTTAGGCCACTGTTTTTCATCTGTTCAAGGTACTTTAACCTTTTAAAAGGGTTAGAAGTCATTGCTCTGGTAACTGCCATTGGTTTATCTGCAGGTTGATCTGCAGTTCTGCAAACTCCCAACCAATTGATATTTACACTTGTGAGGGACACCTACAACAACATGAAAAATTCAATCAGGATTAATTTTACCACTATTTTAAAGTAACTTTTCTTATTGACCATTCAAATTTAGGACAGCTGAAATTCCAAACGGATTTCAAAAAGAGGGCACTGAAATGATTTTTGCAAGCTATTTTCTTGTGTGCTTGTCATTTGTCCAGCTCTCTCCTTCTATCTGTCTTCTACCTTGGGACAAAGTCTATTTTTCTACAACAACTGAACAATTTGATAAACTGAATTGTTCAATTAATATTCAAGGGCTATACATAGAGAAGAAGTCATTGCAGAAGGCTGTGTTTGTCTCAGCCTCTGCCTCTGCATGTTAATGTAATACAGGACAGATTTTAAAAAATGATTGTTATATTTGGGCTGTGTCTGTCATGATAATATCTCATGAGTTGCTATATTGACCTCACCAAATGATTTCATAGTTAAACTTGACTAGTTCGCTGTCTCAGAGATATAAAAACATTTTAGGAAACTCTGAAAATATCCCAGTCTATATGCAGAGATATTAGAGGCAGGAGAAAATGTCATCAACAGCCTTTGATTTTTGATCTGTGTAATATAGCTGTGGAATTTTGCTCAGGAGTTGCTCACTGAATGCTACAATTCTGAGCATTAGGCTCTACAATTAGGCTACAGCATATCCTTGCTAAGACTTGATACTATAAAGAAAGTCTGCACAGGATGGCTAATCCAGAATATGCATTTGCATGCTGGTCTGATTGGCTATTTTCCAAAGTAACCTTAATACTATAAAGAAAGTCTGCACAGGATGGCTAATCCAGAATATGCATTTGCATGCTGGTCTGATTGGCTATTTTCCAAAGTAATCTTAAGGTTTGACATGAGCACACAGAGTATATTTCCTTTAATGCCATTTTGTGAAATTTTGTGTAACTGGGTACTCTGACAGTGAACAAAGATTTCATTATTTATCAACCGTGTATATGTGTTTTATTAATTAAAGTTTGATGACTAATATTGGCATATTTACATATGAGAGCAGTTTTTTTCATGGTGGGAGCAGTCTTGTTTCATTAGCTGGCACTTTGCAGACAACTACAAATCTTTTCAGGAAAGTTCTGATTGAACAGTAGGTATGTGAAATCACAGACCAATGTTTGTACTTTTGCCATCACTCTGTTTTCACTTCCCATGTCTATTCTTACACAGACATATTTTCTCATTCCTGCATGTGCACATTAATTCCATCAATCATGCACCCTTAAGTGTACCCTCATGTCTGTAATTTATGCAAATATTAATTTTTCCCTGGCTGTTGAGGAATAAATAAATAGCTGTATCTTTACACTTAACTTAGCTGGGTGTACTGCACAAAACTGGAAAAGCAGAATCACAGATTCATGTAAGTTTGAAAAGACCTCCAAGATTATTAAATCCAACCTTTATCTGATTGCCACCTTGTCAACTAAACCATAGCAGTAAAGCTCAGTCATTTCTTGAACACTTTTAGATATTGTGACTCCACCACATTCCTGGGCAGACTGTTCCAATGTTTAATTACAGTTTTCATTAAGAAATTCCTCCTGATGTCCAAGCCAAATCTCCCCTGACACAGTTTGAGGCCATTTCCTATTGTCCTGTCGCTGGTTGCCTGGGAGAAGAGACCAACCCACACCTAGATACAAGCTCCTTTCAGGGAGTTGTAGAGAGTGATTTGGTCACTTCCAAGTCTCTTTTTCTCCAGGCTGAACAACCTCAGCTCCCTCAGCTACTCCTCATATGACTTACACTTTAGACCTTCTCCAGCTTCATTACTCTTCTCTGGATTCACTCCAGCATCACATGACTTTATTGAAGTGAAGGGTCCAGAACTGGACACAGCAGTCAAGGGGTGGCCTCAGCATGCTGTGCTGAGTAAAGGGGGACAGTCACTGTACTGCTGGCCACACTGTTGCGGATACCAGCCAGGACGCCTTTGGCCTTCTTGCCTCCTGGGTACAGCACATTTTGTCCACTGTTGACCAGCACCCCCAGCTCCTTTTCCAAGGTAGTTTCCCAGTGACTTTTTCTCCAGCATGTTGCACTGCATGGCATTATTGTAGCCAAAGTGCAAGGTTTGTCATTTAGCCTTGTTGAATCTCATATCATTGGCCTCAGTCCATCAGTCCAGGCTGTCCAGATGCATCTGCAGAGCTTTCCTACCCTCCAGCAGGTCAACACTGCCAGACAATTTAGTGTTGTACTTTCTTAGGGTGGACTCAGTCTTCTTGTCCGATAATATTGAACAGGACTGACTCCAGTGCTAAGACCTGGGGAACACCACTGGTGACCAACAGCCAGCTAGATACAGCACCATTCACTGCCACTCTTTGGGCCCAATCCTCCAGCCAGTTTTTAACCCAGCAAAGAGTTCACCTGTTCAAGCCATGGGCTGCCAGCTTTTTCAAGACTGCAATCACAGAGGGTTCAAAGACTTTACTGTGTCCATGTAGACAACATCCATAGCTTTCCCTTTATCCACCAGGTCAGAGACCAGGTAAAAAAGGAGATCAGGTTGGTCAGGCAGGACCTGCCTTTCCTAAACCCCTGCTGCTGATCCCCTGATCCTGCAGGTGCTGAGTGATTGCACTCAGGTGGTCTGCTCTGTGATCCTGCTGGACACAGAGGTCAGGCTAACAGGCCGGTAGCTCCTCAGATCTTTCCAGCCCTTCCAGGAGATGTACATCACACTGGCCAACCTTCAGTCATCTGTGACATCCCCAGTTAACCAGGACAGATGATAAATGATGGACGTGTCTTGGCAAGGCTTTTCTACCAGCTCCCTCTGTACCCTTGGGTGAAACCTGTCTGGTCCCATAGACTTATGAATGTCTAAATTGCTCAGCAAGTCACTTTCTCTTGGTAGAATATACAGGGGGACTATTCTGCTCCCTGTATATTCTACCCCTGTCAGGGGCCTGGTTTCACTAAGAATAGCTGTCTTACTCATAGAGTTGGAGTCAAACAAGGCATTAAGAACCTCAGCCTTTATCTTGTCCTTGCTGACATGGTTCTCCTCCATGTTCAATAAAGCATGGAGATTTTCTTTGTCTCTCCTTTAGTTGTTGTATTATAGAAATATTTTTTAAACTTCTTGCACACCAGTGATTGCCCAGATTGAATTCTAATTGAACTTTTTCCTTTCTAATTTTCTGTCTGCATGACCTAATGACACCTTGCATTCTTCTTGCGTAGCCTGCCCCTTCTTCCAAAGGTCATAAATTCTCCTTTATTCCCCAGAGTTCCTCCAAAAGCAAAGCCATGCTAAGTGACAGATTTAGCTCTTGGCTAATTTTGTGTACTGAATGTTTAATTTGCACTGTAAAATCAATATGCTTAATCTGAAAAAAAGGGTTTGCAAGGAAAATTAGGATGGTTACATTATGTGATGTCTAGATACAAGAACTGCCATATCAGAACAAAAGTCCACTTACCTCATTATCTTTTCCATGACAGTAGCCTGTAGGAGATTTTCAGGGGGAAGTGCATACAAGATTAAAAGCGTACATGAATTGTTCCCTAGAATGCTTCACATTTTCCAAAAATAAGCTATTGAAAATCTTCCTTTACTCTAGCTGGACACTGTGTGTCATCATACTTAACAAGAAAAATGCAACTATACCATTATAACTTATTTAAACCATTATGAACTTACCCAGGATGTTTGCTTCCACAATTCTTTATGGCCAAAAATCCCACCACTTAATTGTATATAATACGCTCATCATATGCCCTTGTGAACATGCTGATGGTTTCTTTGTATATATCCTGCGCTTCTGGTGTTTCTGAGAGCACATGGTATTTTCCTGCAGATCTACTATGTCAGTATTATTCACACATAAGGATATACTCTCTCCTTCATATATTTTCCAAGTAGAAAATTAATGTTTTGTAGTTTCTCCTTTCAAGAAAATTTGTCTCCTGCCCATCTTGTTCTGTATTCAGAACAGACAGAGTAATTTGTATTAGAAGAAGTATTCCCCCTGTAAAAATGCAGCTGTAAGGGATGTCATAATGATATTTTCTAACTTTCACATCTCAAAAAAATGCTACCATAGTGTAAAGCATTGCAAAAAAGTGACTTGGGCCTCACAGGATGCTGCATTTTCACTGTGAGACTGAAAACCCGATCCTTAGCAACTCTGCAGAAAAGGATTAGCTATGCAATGTGCTGTAAAAACAAAATTATATTTTATGCCAATTATGTTTATCATGCAAGCACACTACATTTAAGTTTTATCACTTCTAAGTTTTCCTGCACAGTGAAGTCTTCTATTACATTATTTTATGTCTTTGGTCAGAGAAGTAAAACCACAGCTAATGGTGATCAACCCCTGCTCCCAGAAGGAGGCAACATTTTGTAACCTAAAAGAACTTAGGGATCATCATCCAGATAAATACAGACAGATACTTGAAACTGAAAACTTTGGGCAGACTATAAACAAACCACAAACAGAAACACAAAGAAGAGGATAGAAAGGACAATTAGAACAGCACACTTTGCACCTTTCAGAAGTAATGAACTCAGCTGAAATTCAGCATTCACACATGTATTCTCATGTTAGCCTTCAAGTGTCTTTAGCAATCAAGGGGATCCAGAATAGAACCAAAGTGTTCTACAATATCAGCTGGAAGAGGAGGAAGAAATACCAGCAGTAGAAAGACTACTGTTAACCAAAATATCTGCTCAAAAAAGAGTTACCTTGGATGTGTCTAGATGGACTGCAGAGAATGCAGTATAGATTTACCTATTGCAGGTACTCTGAATATTTAGTCTAAAACATTAAGCACAATACACGAATACTGAAAAGGTAGCCCTATGACTAAGCACTTTAAGTGTCCCAGAATCAGGGACTCCAGCAAACTGGAGTTCCATACATCAGTTTAGATGGAGCAGGTTACCTTGCTGCATTGGTGAATTTCCAGTGAATTAAAGAGGAATAGGCTATATCTGTCAATACAGAGGAACAATTTTTTTTTGCTGCTTGTAGACTTAATGATCTGATTGTTTTAAAATCATTCCTCCTTGCCGTTCCTTGGATTCTCTCACTCCCAGTATTTTACCTCTGGAAATATAGACTTTGTGTTTGAGAAAGGGTAAGGTATGAATGAGCCACATATGTCTCAGCATAGTGTCCCAGTTCTACAATGATGTTTTTAGATTTTTGCTAAAGAAAAGAAGAAAGCAATTTTCAGGGAAAGCAAACACTCTGGATGGAAAGGTATGTGACTTAGTTATTATTTCAGACGGTACACATCACAATTGCTTTTTAGGATGACATATGTGAATCTAAAGTGAAAAAGGTTATTAAAAAATTGTTAACCCCCCCACTCCCATTTCAACATAATTTAAAAAAAATTGTTTATAAATAGAGTTCATAGAATTTAAAACAAAGTAATCAGGATGTTTATGCTTATTTTTTCCAGAGAAGCAAATAACAGAACAAAGTATATAACAGACTCTATTTTCTAAGTAATTTCTTTTTCCAATGCAGGCATAGCATTATCAGTATTAATTACATAGATGACTGCAAGATGAAGACTCCCAGATAAATCTTCTAAGACAACTGCATTTTCAGAAATACTTTGTTCATACTGGCCAATGATGAAAAAAAGCTATTTACTTGTACAAAATACATTCTGTAGTAAAATCAATGGCACTTAATCTTAGTTTTAGCATCTCATTGCAAGGCTGTATCCAACACTGCAATGCTAAGAATATTTCTCTTAAAAGAAATTGTCATGAAAAGGAACAGCACAGCATAGTTCTTTTCTTTCATAAACCTATTTAGAAACTAGGTTTTGTAAAGTTATTTTTGAAAATTGTAACATTCACCAAGCACCTTAACTTCTTAGTAGCTTGTCTGCTTCTGGTGTAAAAACACATCTTTTTGAAATAAAGTGATTCTTTAATTCTCAAACTCTGAAACTATAAATATTAGTTGGAAAACTCCCTGTAACTCCCAATAAACAAACAAACAAAAAAAAAACCCAAACAAAAAAATCAAGCAAACAAATATTCTGAGAAAAAAAGGATAGAAAAGTGAATAGATTCATTCTGACACAGTCCTTGTGCAGTTTTGTTAGAGAGTATTGACAGAGTGTAGATCAAATGATATATGATTTTGACACAGAACATGCATTTTTGGAGGGTTTTTGCATGATTGTCCCCACAGGTAAAATTCACAGGACATGTTGATATGGGAGTTTAGATTCCCTGTCAGTTTAAGCACCTGAATGCCAGGCATTATTTCACCTAGTTCCTCTGCTAGGGACAGATTCAGATGGCCTCACTCCAAATGACACTGACTCTAGAGCAGCAATGGTGTTTCCCTGACTTGATGGGGTGATATGTGCCAGAAAATATTGCTTAGCAAAGCAAGCACAAATATTCAGTAAGGGACCTTGAGACAGCTGCTGGTAGTTAAAGCTCTGATTCTTTCATGTGTTACATTGTGAAACAGTGAAAAGTGAACACTATTTAAATTAATAAAAAAATGCACAACGGACACCATATCACTAAGAAAGCCAGTAACTTTACTGATTTGTCTGCAAAATACAAATTATACCTTATTTCCAGCAGGAGAATCTTTTGAAATTTTCCCATTTTTGTTCACTACAGACAGCTGAATTAAGTCCCTTGAGATACACAGATGTAGTTTAACTTAGTTATAACATCTTGTCATCTAGTGGCGACAAAGTCCAGCTTATGCCGCTGTGAGCCTCTACTTTAAAATTCGTTGCAAATGCTTGTATGCTCCCATTTACAAGCTATTTTGTTATCACCATTATTTTATGGAAGCAAATCCCCATGAAAGAGAAGAAAAAAAGAAAAAAAAGATACAACAAACCATCTGAAGCAATCCAAGTGTAATGCCTGCGGTAACCCAGGTCTGATATTAAATACATAAAAGACTTTAGTACTGCATTTTTAATTTTTAATTTTTTAAAAAATTACTTTCTTAAATGACCTTTTTTTTTAATCAAATAGAGGTATGGATCAGTCTGAGGTATGAGAAGGGAAGGTAGAAATGCAACATGTGACTATGAAAATAATCAAATGGATACTTTTGATGCAGAAAGTCTGTGGCTCAAAGCTTGGATTGCTCCACATCTTTGGTTAAAATATATTAACAAAAGCCTTTTATTACATCTACAGTCTGAAGCGTTCTAACAGACACCAGTGTTCCATCAGTCCTCAAGAGACCTGTAGTGGCAGGAAATGAATGCCATATAACTGACGACATCACAGCAGATGGCACAAACAGGAACAGATGAAGTATGCCATGTTTAGGCAACAGCCTTTATTGAGGTTTCAAGTGGCTTTTAAAAAAATTACAAAGCATTTACCTTCAAGGTGAAGGAAGAAGGAAAACAAACAGCTGTTAGACTACAGATAAAAGTGGGCATATAGGATTGCAAATACAATACAAAAGGATTGATGTCCTTGAAAACAGCCTATGAGTTCCATTATACTATCTTTACCTGAAAAAGATCTGCGGACAACAGCTAATTTTTACACTAGTCATTAAAAATTGCTAAATTCCTCTTCTGGGAAAAATATAAGCCATTTTGTTATAAAACACAATTTCTGAGAGACACTGAAATGAACAAAGCTTTACTGTGAATGGCTCAATGCATACAATATATATGTTGTGCAGATAAAGTATATAATATAATTGTCACCAGCAATTAAACACTAACTGACAACATCTTTTAATAGAGATTAGCTTAGCTATAACAATACTTGCAGGTGCCTAGAATGCCACTTCAGGTGTTTGAACTTACAATTAAGAATGTTGCCTAAAACATCATATAGCATGGGTTAAGGTAAAGTAAATGTTAATACTCTTTCAGGGCTCTGCCCCAAGCTCCTTAAATACAAAGGAATCACACAATAAACCCAAATTACCTTTTGCAAACACAATAAATGGTAAGATACAGATAAAGGAACAAGAAAGGTAGACAGTTATAGTTTACAGAAAGTGACTTCACAATCAAAGTTGTGCTTCTTATCATTAGATCAGTTTGCAAATATGCATTATCCCCCACAATTTTGCCAGTATAAGTTAGTTGCCTTCTGCAGCAGGAACAAGAGGGCTGACTGGCATTTATTTTCATGTGATTCAGTTCTACTTGTGTTTATACAAAAAAATCACTGTCAGAGTTAATATAAATTGCCCAGGCAATACTTTTCATGCTACTTTCTGCTTAGTTACTTGCAGTAATATTATACACTGCATCTTCATTAAATGATATCTTTCATTTTTTCATGTGTTGCTGAGGCAAATCGCAAGGTAAACTATTAATATGGCTATTCTTAATATATCAATAGACCAAATCCCCTTCCCCACTGAGAAATTTCTACTACTATACCAGTGAAATTGTATTTTTTCTTGAAATGACAAGGTATATTTGTGATACATTTGCATATTTTTGATACACTAACATTTAAAATTCTCAAAAGAGAATATGAGTAAAGGTTAATCTGAGGGTGAAGAAAGTGGTTTTTGTGTTTTAAAATTAATTATGGGCCCCATTTTACCTTTTTTTTTTGTTTTGTTTTGCGTTTTTAAATTTATTTTTTGGGTTTTTTAAAACATGCGTATCTTTGTTTACCCTGCAGTTTGCTACATGAGGTAAAATGGATGCATTAGTAGCACAGCATTCTGCTTAAAGAGTTTCCAGATTATGTACTAGCCCCTGCACGGCTGAAAGTGCCTGTAAGGCAGGCTTCTGTAAAGTCATGGTAAGTGAAGAGCCTATGTCCTAATGCACACTGTAGTTTGATCATCATTCTCTACTACGGAGAGGTACACTCCATCATTGAGCAGTGCACAGCAACTGCATGTATAGGTGGAAAAAGAGTGTGTATTTCACTTCAAAGTACTTTGTGTTGACGTTTTTCTGTTGCAGCTGTATTTTTCATCATAATGTCAATGTATGTCATTGAGACCTAGAATGACCCTTGAAAAAAGGAGAAATATTTCTCTTTTACTATGGCACTAACATTTTGCTTAAACACTTTTCCCTCCAACAGAACGGTTAAACTGAAACACTTGAATATACCATTTTTTCTAATAGACAAGAGGGACAAAGAGGGACTTAAAGAAAATGACACATTCCCTCTGGTCAAGCTATCTTAGTCAAAGGAACAATATGAAGCTGGAGAAAATGTGGATGCTGTGTGCTGAAGCAAGTCCTGCTCTGGTGAAAGAAAACACACAGGGAGTGTTGCTCAACAACATGTCCACTGTGAGATGATGTGACTGCAGAGGTCCATGAGAGCCAAGGACCAGTTGGCCAATATTGCCTGTGTAAAATCAACTGACTTTGAATCACACTTTAACTGATAATCTCTTGAAGAGTTTTATGTCTGTGAGAGAGGGGAGGAATCTATACAACAGGCACTTTAGTGCTGATCCCTCCCTTTTCCTCCCCCTGCTGCTTCAGCACATATTTACCTGCACTCACGTAGCTTACAGCCGTTAGAGCTGCACATCCAATTCAGATGGGCAGAATACCAACTTCATTAATGAGAAAGGGCCAAGTTACGCCACTTTGTCATTTAACCCATGGAAAGCTACAAGATACGCAGTACGTTACATAATAGAAGGGCCCTTAACTTGTTACAATGCACAAAAACAGCATGAAAGAACTAATCAGTATATACAATGGATGGCAGTTCACCCAACTGATTGTAAAATGCTGTATTAAAATGATTTAAGTTGTTACAGTATGGGTAAAGTCTAATTGTTTACAGATCAGTCTTTCAGCAGCTGACTTTGATCTGTAGAATGTATACCCACTGAAAGAAAACTGAAAGAAAATAGTTAAATGTGCAACTGCACAAATATAATTCCCCACTATCAAGAGAACAAAATCTATTACCATAATTATTATATATATTAGAAAGCTATACACAAGCATGTTAATTTCACAGATTTTTTAAAAGATTCTTAATATTTTATATAATTAGAAATACACATTTCAAAACCAAAACTTCTGCAAAGAGAAAACAGTTATCTTAATTAGCAAAGCATGGAGTTCCTCAAGGCTTAGGGTAGTGCTTTCTATACAGAAAGTCCTTTTTGTTTGTTTCTTCAGGACTGCTTAAAAGATTAGCAAAGCTATCAAGGAAAAAAGAACAAATTTTGGCTTAAGGGAACTACAAAAGCCACAAATGCTTTGCAAACTCTGTCTTTTTAATATGAAAATAAGCAAAATGTAATGTACATATTTTTATACTTTTATTTAATAAGTGATGCAGACCCAGAATTTTTGAAATTAAATATGTCAGCCCTCGAACTCAACATTTCTGTAAGTATGGTCCTCTTGAAATGGTTTGATCCTTTTAAACTGAGTGCCATACTCTAACAAAATGCCTGCATGTTTGTGAGCATTTTCAGTATGTTAGGTGACTCAGTCTCTTTCTAGCATCAATTCACGGCCACCCAACTGCTGGATCTGTCAAAACATCTGTACATTTTCTATATGTTGCATAACAGCTGCTTTCTCTCTCAGTAAAGATCTGCCATTTCTGGCAAATGTTTTCATTTTGTCTATTTACATGTAAATAACGTTGAACCTGCAACATGACACTATCTATTGTAACATACATTTTGCAAGGGAGCACAACAGTGAAAAGAAGTTAGCCTTAAAATCTATTTTGTACAAGTGTTCTGTTGTACAACTCAAGTGCTAAGCTTATCTCAGCATTTCTGTTTATCCTTATACTGCATCACTGAGGCAAGTTAAAAGTACTTTTACAAAACAGAGTACCTGACTTTTTTTCCACACACGGCACATATAATGCATATCGACCCTTCCCCTCCCCCCCCCCCCCCCCATTAAGGTATAGCACACACACACTGCAAGAAAAAAAAATCCCAACTAATAGATCATAATGTTATCATGTTGCCCATCCTTCAGAGAGCCGCATGCGCTTGACAGAGGGGCTTTCCCTTTCGTCCGGCGAAGGTCTGGTGAGTCCAATGGGGGAGTGGAATTCATTCCGGTGATCTTCTCGGTCACTTCCATCGTAGGAACTGCTACAGCTGCTCAAACTGTCAACAGGAGATCTCCCCGCCTCATGGCGCGTGTGCTGTTGGTATCTCGATGGTGTGGTGGTACGATCTCTAGGAGGAGAAACAGGTTCTGACTTGATGTTGAGGCTTTGAGTAGAAGGCAGGGAGAGATTTGTACTCTGAGATAAATGAGTGCTAGTGCAAGCTCTGTAGGAGGAAAGGAAACTCAGTTACAGATGGAGGAGGCATGGAGCCCCCAGATATGCACAAACACTCACATGAAACACCACTGTAAAGGCTCGCACAGGATCAGCACATGCAGAGATCATGGGGGACTGTTGTCTGAGCAGAATTCATGAATTCCAGGAGATGACAGCATTACAACAGATGAGGTCAGTTTTAGGGGGTCAAGCCCTCAGTTTGGAGAGAGGTCTTGCTCTCAATCTCCCATCTCTCCTTTTTTTAAGATCAAGTGTCATCAAAATTTAGGAAGGTGACCCTTTGCATTGTTGGAACCACCTTCAGGTTTCTGTATAACAAATGTGTGTGTGTATGCATGGGCTGAGATGGAAAGCATGGACTTTCTGCTGGGTTTAATCCAATTAATTTGAATGCACGCAACTATTTTTATTGTGGTTTGTTTTGACATATGACTTCAGATACAAAACAGAAACAAAAAAATCTGGTCTGGTAATTTTTATGCTTTTCAGAATAAAGTTGAAATTAGTAGTCCTAACATTGACATCAACAAAATAGCATAGGCAGGCAAGGATTTAGATATGATTTTAGGGTTTAAATCCATAAATCCATGATTCAATCCAGAATGCATTTGGATAAACTACAAAAGCGAACCTGAGGAATAGTAGAAGATGACACAGGACTACACTGTTTGCCCAGAGGAAAGCCAAGCTTGAAGGATGCTACTAGCAGACAGACTGCTATTCTGAAACTTGTTCAAAGGTAAGCTGTGTAAGTATTGTAAGTTTTTCTCTTTTTTTTTTCTTCCTTTTTTGTGCATTTTTATGGCAGGTAGTGGCAGAGAAAAGATGACACAGGCAGGGAGAAGAGTGAATACTGAGAACACACTTTACGGGAGAAATGAGATTACTTTCATCTGCACAACATTTTGTACAGAAGCACCACCTCCTGGCAAAACCTGACTTTTCATTATTAAAACAGAATTTCCAACACGCAGTTCCCATTATGTTCCACTTCAGGGACCATTTGCTAGGCTGAAGTTAGTGTCTTATCCAAGAAACAGAATTTCAAGGTTTCTATTAATGAGTATTTATTTATACAGGGTAGGAAGGCAGTAAGGATAACACTTGACTTCACAAGATTTTAAACCTAAAGGGATATACAGGCATTTTTAATGCAAAGAAGTGTAATATTGGGATTTGGAAGGCATTTCTAAGAATATAAAAGACACAGGTAAGTTTAGTGTAGACTTTTAACTTTACTGAAATACTCTCCCTAGGGTGTCATCGGCTGAGAGCTGAATAATATTTAAACAACATTTACTACTACTTTGATGATATTTTTTTCTTCTGACAGATTTAAAATAAAACTGTATGGCTTCAATATTTAATAATATACTCTGATTTTAGCAGGAATTGCTGCAGTGTTTAAAAATGAATGGATCTTGTTAGAAAACAAAACAGCATGTTCTACCTCCAATTTTTTCATCAATCCTTCCTTCCTGACAAATTTGTCAAATCTGCAATGAGCCCTTTCCTAAGTTACAGAGTTAAGTAATAGCCTTCACAATAAAAAAATGTAAGCCTTTCATTTTTTCAAAGAGGATATTTTCCTTGCATTGCTTCTATAAATATTAAATTAACACATATAAGAAACTGTAAATATAAGACTTTGCTAGTCCAACATAGTGAAATATTCCAATATTCCACTCCTCCTGAAAATGTGTCAAAAACAGTCGAAAGAGAATCAAATATACATTTCTGTCCTTTTTTTTTTTTTTGCTTTTCATTTCCACTAACTTCATTTTTGTGTTGCTTAGGTGGTTCTAGGACTTCACCTGAGTAAACAGTTTGTCAATTTAGTATGATAAGATTATATATGATTTTACATGCCAAGCTTATACCTAAACCTGAAAGTTCTATAATAAATGATGGTGGAGCCTAGAGAATTGATTTTAGAAGTGTTTGATTTGAGCAAATGACATCCACTTTGCAAAGCTTGGGATAATTAAAAAAGATAAAAATAGACAAAAATAACCATATTCAGTCAAATTTGTTCACATGGAACATACTGGCATTCTATTGTGTGGCAGCATCCAAAGGAATAAATCTACAGGGATAAACTGAATTTCCATAATACAGAGCTGGTATTGCTGTACTGGAATATTGCCTTTTTAATAATGCTTCAAAAGTGAGTATGAGAATGCATCTCTACAGACTTTTCTACAGATTCCTTGCGATTCAGCAGTGGTATTACATAATGACCTAGCATAAAAATTAATGGCAGTTTTATAAATCCTTCAGGTTTATTTGAATTTTGAACCATCTTTTTTTGGTTTTTTTGGTACATTTATAAAAGGATAAGAAATCATTTTGTTAGGTCAAGACTGAATTTCTGAATTTTAAAACAATATTAAAACAATATAAATATATTGTTGCACTTATTTTGATACATCTCCTTTTCTTTATAAATATAGCCTTTTGCTGCTGAAAGTATTTCTGAAATTTAATATATTTTTATTTGATTATAATTTGCAATTCTTCATTAACATTTTCTGAAACATTTTTATGAGCAGCTCATCTGCTTGGGAAATGTACTGTTACATACCTGTGAATGGTGAAATAATAGGTATTTAGGTGCAATCTTTATATTCTAAACAAAGGATTGACTACTATTTAGAATGGAAGGTGCACAGTAAGAAATGAGAATTCTGTCTGCTGCAAAATGATTTAATTTTGTGTATGAGTATATGTGCGTGTAGAAACAGCTGTTTTCACTTGAATGTATCAATGTATATTTTACATTGTTGCTTCATAAAATTATCTGAATTGGGCCCAAGCATGTCCTATTATAATAATTTCAAACCTTCACTAAATTCCCTGGTAAACAAACAGGTTTTGGATATAGAAACCCTACTGAGAAACTAAAGAAAATTATTCAAAGGTTTGTGTACAATTACACACACTGAATAAGTGTTGGGCAGTCCACTTATGCAGACATTATCACCTTTTTCCACATATTGTATGAAAACATTTCATTTTATGGAGACAGTGAAGAAAATTAGTATCTTAACTTGGCACACCAGTCCCTCCTGAGGCCAGTGTAGTTAAAATTTGGTTTTTCTTCAGATTATGATGGCCACATGGAGAAATGCTGCTTCCTATCTGTTTTCCACACAGAACATCTACACAGCTCTGCTGTATGAGAAGTGCGGGAGCAAGACATTGCCATGAGCTAGGGATGATGACACCTCTGTGTGCAGCTCCTTCTGTCTGATTCTCCAAATGGTATTGAAGCTCAACATGCACAGGTAGAAGTGCAGGTCTGAGTAAGTGATGAGTGAGGACATGAATACTGACCATGTAGATTTTTGTAGAGGGAGAAAGTGGTCTATTGAAGGAAGGGACCCTCATGCACCTTTTCTTTTACACCCACTTTCCTAAATCAGCTTACTGCCTCACTTTATATAATTTCCCCCAATAAAATAATGTAAAGAACCATTGAAAATTCATGGTTATGTGCTAATTTGCATCTAGGAGAAGATATTTTTGACTTAGTAACAATTCAACTTCTTCCCTCTGCTCTATTTTTTTTTTTTTTTGGGTAAAAGCTAAGAGGGATTTAGGTCTTTTTTTATACTTTTCTGATCACTGTAAAAGCAGAATACGAATTTCTGTGTCAAGACATTTTGTATAGTTCTCACATGATAAGTTACACTTTTTAAACAGGATTTAAAAAAATAGCAGGAAGCTGAGTTATTAAAACGTCTTGTAATAGTGGCATAAGAAAAATAGGCTCAATCTGAAATACAGAAGGTTTTAATTCAAAACAAGGAAATTGGCAGAACTGATATAAATTCATTAAACATGATGTACCTGTTTCCAAATTTTTCAGGAAAAATAGTTTAATGGAGAATATGTATAGCTATAGTTGTCATCTAATAAAAAATAATTGTAGCTAAGTAATAATCTTTCTATATAAGGGTCACAGAACAAGTCAGCATTATCCATGAATTGGGACAACTTTTTATTCATGTAGGTAGAAGTTTGTAGAAACTTCTCATATAAATAATTATCTATACTGAAGCACCTTCAGATTAAATGTTGTTTCTCTCCCTGCATTCATATTTTAGGAAAGTAAAAACTTCACCTGTGGATGTTACTTTTAGATGAAAAGATTGTCTCTTAGGCTAGGAAATGTGGATGCAAGAGAACATATTCCACACTATGGATTTGTGCATAAAGTATTTTGATAATTTATTATGATGTTTGAAAAGGACTTTAGTTTTGGTTATCAGCAGTTAACTTCTAGTAGTCTTTTTGGTACATGTTAAATAAGCAGAAAGGAACTTTGATGTACTGTTCAGGCCAAATCACAAAGCTTTGGAAGGACTGATTTTCAGCAGAATTTTTGTATGGATTTTTTCCAGATGTAGATGCATTAAAAGACCATGAAAATACTATTCTTTTTTTTAACTAAAAAGTTAAAAAGTTTGGTTTCTTTCAATGTCTCAGTCATATCTAAACAGCTTCTACATGTCTAAACAGGCTCTACATTGTTGTGCTGTTCACCAGGCTTGGCAGAAGGCCAAAAGCTGCACAGACAGGGAAAGTGAACTACTCCTACGTCCTCATGTATTTGCCCTTGAGTCCATCAGCACCAGTGCGGCTCCTAATTGCACAGTCAACTTCAAGAACTAAGAGCTTGGTTGCAGAGATCTCCGATTACCTTCAAGATGGTTCTGACAGTGCTACTCAAATTGCTGAGGACTTATATGGAGCAAGATAATGCATCTAATCCTGTCTTAATTCTACTATTAATCACATTCTTGTCATTACATCTTGCCAAGCAGAGCTGATTTTCACCTTTAGACTTTGTTGAAAAACAAAACCTGAAGGAGACCTGGAGTGTGTCTTCCATTAACTGTTTTCTCACAGGTCTTTATAGCCTACTGTTGGCAACAAGCATCTCACTGCCAAACCTTTTCAGTATAGGATCCCACTAAGCACTGAGATTTATGTTGTTGAAACATTTCTGGATGTGTGTTCTCAAGTATGTGAAGATGACTGTAATTTTGTTTCATTTTAAAAATCTTTTTGCAAATTCTAAATCAGGTTGATATACACTGGATATGTTCTACAGAATTTCAAGTTTTTCAAGTAATTCAAAAGTTAAAACAGATGCTCTTTCCTGTAGAACTCAGTGAATATAATTTTCTGCAGTGATAGAAGACTTCTCAAGAACCATCTCTGAAGCAGCTTTCATAGCTGAATTCACTTACAAATCACTGAAAGAGTAATAAGAGTAGCAACTCAGAATGTATTCCACAGCCACAGACATTACACTTTGATATTGATATGAATCAGAAACAGATCACAATGCGGGACAAATCTGAAAAGGCATGTAGTTTAGGAGTTAATTTATACCTTTTTTTTTGCTAACCAAATAGCATTATTACATTCCTTGGTATAGTACCAATTGTTTTTACAGTGATACCTAACGTGAGGTTTCAATTTATTTGAGAATTCATTATTTTAGTTGTACAGGAAGTCTGAATGCTGACCCAGAAGTAGTGCAAACTCATAAAGGAAAGTATAAGAGATAGATATTAAGACTTTTTTTCTAGCACAAGTATTGCAGTTGTATGTTTTTATGACATTTGCATCTATATATACTTATTTATACAGAAATGAGGTTTAAAAAATTTGTTCCTTTGAAACATCCAAATTATCAACATGGTAAAGACATTAAAATAAGTTACAAAAAATGTTCAGATAAAGTAGAAGGAGAATTTTGAAGTTTAAGGTGCATTTAGAGTATTAAATTGTTCCACACTATGGCAACAATTTCTTTCAAAGAAAGAAAGTGTATATGTGAAAGACCTCTTTCACAAAAAAGGTTTTCCTTTCAAATATATATGGATTCATTTTTTTCCTCATGAATACACTCCTGCTGTTTTCAGCTTTTATTTTTATAAATAAATTTATTTTTATAAACCTTTTAAAATTCCAACATTTCTAGGCTATTGTGCCACACCAATGCATGCCTATGGTCTTACTCAATACAAATTGTAGATATCATATATTTGAAAATCATACACCTGTTCACTTAAATGAGCCCAAGAGGTTACTTGTTCAGGTGATTTCCCTGTGTGAATTTTCACACTTCTAAAGATCCTGAGGTGATTGAGCACTATGTTTCTCTGAAACTTGAATATATATTGTGAAATTAGCCACTAGAGGGCATGAATACATGTACTCCTCAGCACAGGCACATCACAGTGAGTTTTGTAGGCTTACATTTCTTTGGCTTAATCATGCTATTTTCTCATAAAAATCATCTCCAAATAAATGAAACTTGAATTTCAGAGCTGAGCAGAAGGGAGTATGTGATTATTATATAATTATATATTATTTAGGCTTAATCTCAGGTCAATTAATTATGTAATCTTACTTCATTAAAATGTCTAAAAAATTTTCTTACTGTAAATGTTTGTGCAACAGTAACTGGAAATTAAAAGCATAAATAAATAGCATCAGTACAATATATATGTTTGATTTTAATAGTAAAATAAAATCTATTTAAATAAATAAAAACTAAAACATAAACACTACACTACTGAGAACATGCCACAAACACAAAATATTTAATTGCAACTCCCTAGCAAACTTTCCATGAATTACATTGTTCCAGTTTTGCAAAATCTAGTTTTTATACACAGTAGGTATGTTCTGGTATGTTACCTTGACATATTTCACATTTGGAATTACTGGGGAGACTGAAGTCACTGTAGGACAGTAAAATAAAGAATGCACTGCTTACCCCAATTGACTGAGGGCAGATGGTGGCATGTTATGTAGGTGTTGCTGTTGCCAGCCAGTCACAGAACCGAGATGAAGAGCACTGGCTGTATTAAAACCAGAGAGAGATGATATATCTGCACTACTCAGAGAATATTCTAGATTTGAAAACAGAAAGACAATAATTAAGAGAGAATTAAAGAGGAAGCAATTAAACAACAACTAGCCTAGTAATTTTCTTGTCACTTTGTAAGCTATTTAATTTTAATTACACCAATCACATTAAGTTGCAGGAGAAAAAGTAAATCTTCCTCTTCCCTCAACTCATTAACTTGGGAGCAAATAACGCACTAATAATTATTCTGTAATCTAGCAGCGTTTTACTGGGTCTGGCAGATCTAAAGCATTCTTAACCTGTAAATTCACCATAACTACAAAAGGACTGTCAGAAAGACTTGAAAAATACAACATTTTGGTTACAGTCTTCCTTGCAGAAGTCTGCAGGCAGTCTGCTTCTGAACAATATGTGTGTTCTAAACATGTGCTGGATCTATGTCACTGTGTGCACTCTGAACAGCAGCAATACACAACAGGAACTGTAAAGATGCCTTGAGGCTTGACTTCTGCACCCTCCCAGGTAGGAAGCTGTGAGAGCCAACAGAGTTACTGAACTCTGGTTGGATATAGTGAGGCTGCTTATTTCCACTACCTCATGGCTTTAGCATGATGCACTCAACTGCATGAAATTATATCCAAGGAAGACTAAACTGTTAACTACTTTAAGGTTGCTGGGGGGTTTTTTTGTGGGGGGCTTTTTCTTTTAAATTTTAATTAAGGCCAATGAAATAAAGCTACCAAATCAGTTTTACTTCAAGCAAATCAGCTAACTTTGAAACAGATACATCTGAAGTTAGTGACAGGTAGAGAATAAGCAAATGTAGTGTAAAGGCATAACAGTTATGAATTTTTCAGTTTCTCCCAAAATACATTAGCTAATTCATTAATACTGAGATAGACACTTATCAGCACTTTGCTCCCTTCCCCATCCTTTGCATCTTTCACCAATACTCACCAGTGCCATATGTTGTTGAGATGGCTGATGGGTATCCTCCCATCCCTTGCCCTGGTAGAGTAGGAGTTGCTACGGAAACCACTGGTGTAGCCAATGACTGAGCAGACTGGGAGTTATTTATCCTTTGATTCTTTTAAAGTAAGTAAAATAAACATATTATTGACCAGTTTAAAGTCAGTTGAGTGTATTTGCTTTCTGGAAATGTTTTCTGCATGAGAAATACAGGCTATTATAAATTCCTAGAAATTAATCATTTAACATGTAGCTTTGATGAACTCTGCCAACCCTATAATTTACAAGCTTTCAAGAGACCAGTTGTCACCATAGTAACCCATTACATCAGTATCTCCTAGGTAACTGAACTAGTAAGATTGCTTTTGTTGTGGGTAGAAGAACAGATCATGTGTAAAACTAATTAAATACATGAGCTTGATTCCCATTGTTTTCCTTTTTGCTCATATAGAAAAAAAACCCTACCACAAAAAAAAAATAAAAACCTAAAAAGCAATGGAAAACCCCCAAACCCAGTTCTGCTGGGTTTTGAAAGTGAGGTGCAGCCCCAGAGTGCTGAACTCCGATCTCTTACCAGGGGATGGAGCTGTGACTACGTTATTGTGCAGTAAAAAAACTCTTCAAGGCTGTTAGACTGCACAGCAGTTACACACTTATCTTTAACTCCAGGGCACTAGGTGTTGCACTGTAAGAATTAAACTAGAGAACTCTAATTATGTGAATGGCAGGAAAAAAGGGCTAGAGAGCCACCAAAAAAGGTGGCTGTCATAAGGCTATGCCATCTTGAACAACATAAGTTTACATGCTCTACATGCATCACCAAAAAAAAAGCTTAATTCTAGCATGCTTAGTTTGAGTATGTGCAACAAGTGCATCTGGTCTTCTATCACTATATTTAAAAAATTGCCATGACCTTTTTGTTCACAACATAGTTATTTTCAATTTTATTTCAACTTTACCTATGTAATAAGAATAACTGGTTTTATTTTCTTTGTTATTAAGATGAACATCATTACCACTTACCAGAAGCAGATCAACATCCTCAGACTGATTGCGTAGGAAAGGAGTGTTAAAAATTAGTAAATACAATATTTACCAGGAGGCAGGTTTTAGCTTAGAAAATATTTTCATATCATAGGGGCAGCAAATAAACACCTTCTGAGGGTATCCTGGAAAAAATACACCTCATAGATCTCTTTTTTCTCCTCCTTCTAATGGACTGTTTGACTCAATTGTACGAACAACCTATCCAGTTTTCAGCACAAGACTTTCTTCAAGAATTCGTCTTCCACAGTCCCATTGTTTGCAGATTGTCATGCTGTACCTAACCCCTCACAGAGTCCCTTGGAAAATATAATTTTTAGGGGCTTGGAATAAAGAATTTGATGCAGACAGCTTGTCACTGCCATGATCATCTTTGAGTATTGCCCTGTAGGACTATTTGTCACTTTATGACTTAGGAGATAGCATCACATTTATGGGCAGTTTTAGTTTGATGATTAATTTATTTTGCATCAAGCTGAAGAAGCAAACTTGGAAGTTGTTTTAATAATGTTTTTTATAAAATAGAAAAGTGCATCGCTTAAATGACTATATTTTTAAATTAAGTTCACTTTTAATGTTAAATCACTCAAAACAGCTTTACTTGGAAACACTGACAAACTTTTGAAAAGTAAGTGCAAGACACGAACACAATACGTTCCCAATTCAGCCTTCTAGCATAGTATATTGTCTAAATTTTACTAGTCCTGGCAGGAGAAACAGAAATTTCAAATTCCTTTTTCTCTTCCTCTGTCTATTTACTACCTCTTATCATTACAAAATTTGGATCTCACAGCGATAGAGCTCAAATTAATTTATTACTGTTAATACGCCATCTGCTAAGAGTCTGTGTGGCTAAATATTTAAGAAAAACGTTATAGTTAGAGATGCTCAGGGTTTAATTTAGCCTTTATAACAGCCTCAGGAAAGTACTGGGAGAGAGACTGCAGAAGGTGAGACTGTGCACAGTTAGGACACAGTTCCTATTTTGCAACTCAACAGACAAAAAGTAGGAAGTAAATAAGACTTCAAAAAAACAACCAAAAACAATCAAAGAGGCTCAGCCTACCTCCTCAGCTTGGTGTCAAGCCCTAGTTAGAAAAACCAAACAATCAAGAATTTAGTTTCCTGAGCCAGCCTTGACATTCCTAGATAACTCTTATCTGAAGCAGATAAAAAGAAGAGCTTTGAAAATGCATTACCACTGATGGCATGTTACTCTTGCTGCCTGGTGGAATAAGCACACGGAGGTCTGGTTTACGGTTGTTCATTCCCAAATTCATTGGAGGTGGAGATTTTGCTTGCATATTCTTGTTCAAGTTGCCAGGTGAGACCAGCAGACCTGGTGAGTTGCGTGGGTTTCCATATCCATTTCCTGTTAAGATAAAAACAAGAGGGGAAAAAAAAGAGAGAGACAAGTCTAATGAAGTAGACTGTATCTTTTAAGCCCTTCTAAAACTGTGAAATCAAAAACTCAGGGTAGATATCCGTGCCATGAATCTTAATAGGAAAATACAACATGTGCTATATTTGGAACAACTGGTCCAACGGCAGCTGACAATCTCTGTGATGTCCGAAATTAACTTGATGATACAATTTTGTTTACAGCACTGTGGTATATAGCACAATATACTGTGCCCTTGTAGCAGCCAACGTCTGACAAGAGTCAGGAAAGTCAGATAATTTAAGGGCATAAAAACTGTCAAAGCTATTTCATATTTTCTTGACATCTACAGAAGATTGTACCTTTTGTGATTCAGCCCTTTGCAGGTCATGATTTTTTTTTTTGCTTTTAAACAAAGGATGCGTATACCAAGGCTATAACTTCCACAGAAGGATTCATAAGCTCTATTGGCTCTTATTCACTACACTTCTTGGACCTAGTTCTGTAAACACTAAAATCAATGGAAGCAACATCATAAGATTATTGGAAACCACCACCATATCTTTCATCATGTTCTCTCTTATGCAGGGCCCA
This sequence comes from Melospiza melodia melodia, assembly GCF_035770615.1. Classification (NCBI taxonomy): domain Eukaryota; kingdom Metazoa; phylum Chordata; class Aves; order Passeriformes; family Passerellidae; genus Melospiza; species Melospiza melodia. The sequence goes on along the minus strand of NC_086226.1, from coordinate 19,984,916 downwards.
GGAACAATTCTGACAAGCAAATGTTTCCTTTATCTTTTTTAGAAAAGGATATTCTCGCAACTCATTGCATTGACAACTATGGGTCCATAAAGTTAATGACCTGTTAATTCCACGATTTCATTCACTGATTTCACCTCTTACCCACATAAAATCTAGGGAAAAGGTGACTTTTTAGGGTAGCCTTGAAATTCTGTCTACACAATCTCAGGAGAGGTACAGAAACTGCACAGACATAGAGAGGGAATAGCATGAAAATTAGTATGGAAAGAGAAAACTTTTACCTCAGGTAAATACCAAAGAAACAAATGCTATGGAAGACTTTCTTTTCTGAGCACAGCTTTTGTTCATGAGCTGCAACACACAGCCTAGAATTTGTGTGAGAAGATAAACTAGTCAGTCAGTGAGGCAGAGCCCTCTGGGTCAGAAACACTGGAACTCCAAATTTCCTTTGTTTTCCCAAAGTCAGTGAAGACCACAGCATCTCACCCCATCCTCCCCAGTGTGAAATGGTGTTTACAGCTCTAAAGAACAAAAATAGATTATGGAACTAAATTTGATAATGTCTATAAGGTGGGCATAAAAATGACAGTACATGTCAGCAATTTGCTCTTCTGTTTGGGATAATGATGTGTGTCTGAGCTTGACTAAGATTTTCAAGATTTTCAAGATTTTTAATCCTCAAGCACATCAGCCACTTGTATTTACCAAATAAAAAAAATCAATGGAAATAAAATTTGTGAAAGCCTATTAAATATAAAAACACCACTTCAAGTTTTGGAAGACCATGAACTGTGAACACTAGTATTATGGCAAAAGAAAATTATCAAAAACTGCTTGAATTCTGTTCTTGTCAGGTGCCTTCAGTAGCTAGTCTGATGTGGTTTGTTTTTTGTCATAATTTCTATTATCATGATCTCTAAGCCTCTGCAATATTTTGAAAATTTAAGAGCACTCAGATCACTACTAATATTCTGTATTAAAATGACTTTGGAGATTTTGGACTAAAATATTTTTCATAGTTAATCTTGTTGTTTATTTCTTTAATAGTATCATCCAGTAAGGAAACAAAATGAGTTCTGAAATGTATTTTAGACTTTCCAAGTAAATTCAGCTGAGTGCCTTCAAAGGCTTTTCATTTTGTACCAGTAGATTTTTTTTCTCAAAACAAACAATTGTCCTCAACATAAATGAGCTATCTATTATGCTCTCATTAATGCTATGTGTTGTTACAGGTGGTGAAATTGGAATATTTTGTGTATATTTTGAATATACAACAATATTTTCTACCAGAAACCGCACTGCATTTTAAAGAAGTTAATCTTTTACAAACTGAATACTGAAAATTGAGACAACAGAAGAAACTGAAGCAGTAGTAGGGTTTCTCTGGTGTCAGGAGGTATTTTACCAGCAGGATGTAAAACTGTCAGTGAAATCTGTCATATGACAAGGATTTGCTCAGAGAGTGGCAATGGAACTGTTTGAAGCAGCACTGAGGTTTCCTCAATTCTACAATATAGGACCTATAATATATAGCAAAATGGATTCCACTGTACTCTACATATTTCTAGTTGTGATTTTTAGAGAATAAATCTCCTTACAAGAAAGAACTCCCATTTTCTACATAAGATTTACTTAATATTATATACTATTAAGAAAGTGCTTAGGGGAAAGCTTCTCTACAAAGCTTTATTCTTCAGAAACATTCATCTGACCTTTACTGACGTGAAATAGTTTGAACAGTTATTACATTTATATTTTAAAAACATCAAATTCTTTTAAAGAGCTACTGCAATAATTTCTTTACCAGCAGATTTCTGCTGTCCATGGCATATTATGCCTTTTAGCATTTTGAAGCCATATAATAACAGTTTCTCTTTCCAGTCACCAAACTTATGCTTTTGGTTTAGTGAGGATTCAGGAATGTAAGACTGTGGATCTTAAACCAATAATACAGAAACCCATCATTTGGAAATCAGTGATGAATGCATGCATGTGATAAAAAGATAAGAAGAGTCTGCATGTAAACCAGTCCTTTAAACAGTACCCGGTTAATTCAAGAGGGCTGTGGCTTGCTCTAAGGCAGCTCTCCCACCTTCAGATAAATCCACCAAAGAGAATGGCCTCATTTACATTCAGAGCCAAAAAAAAAAGCGTAAGACTTCTAATGTACAAATTAAATCTTCTTTCATTGCTATACTTTAAAATTGCACTCTGCCTGGGCAATTATCAATTTAGATGTGACCATAGGCAGAATATCTCATTCTGCTATCCACCTGAAAGCACAAAAATTATATGTCATATATGAATGGATTTCCTGATTATAGATCGTAAGAAAATGAAAACCAGAATGGATTTTAAAGCAAGTTGGCTTTACATTTTTATTTGATTAAAAGCAATTTTTTTTATGGAATAGAACATTTTAAACATTACAAATGCATTCTATAAGGCATAATGAAAACAGTGAAAATAGAAACAGTGGATGCACAAATTTTAAAGGGCGTATGTCAGAATTTGTACATTTATGGCATTTTTAAATCGACAAATTTTCAGAAAAAAATATTTTTCCTTGTATTGTTTGTTACACTGACTTGTAAGAGTAAAAATATTTTATGCAGAAAAGAGCTTATTTCTAGACAAGCTAGTGGAGCAGCACATGCCATGAAATTCAGTGCCAGACTTTGTATTTGGACTATTGGTAGAATGTAAACACAAATGCTTTTTGAGCACAGAACACTCCTCTTGGACATACTCTCATATTTTGCATTTAGGCACAAGTGCCATTGACTGTAGAATGAATTCCGTCCAAGTACAAACTGCATGATTAACCTCTTTAATTTCACTTTTCAAAAAACTCAGAAAAGTTATTTTTGTGCACTGATAGATACTCAATCAAGAATAATTATTAAGAAAATCCATTTAATAATGAAAAACCCTACATTTTTAACTGAGCTACAAATTCCTGTAATACTGTCTTAAGCATTTTAATTTTAAATTTTAAAATTTTAAGGATACCAGAAGGGCACAAGCTTAATCAGGACAGAATACAGAGCAAAGTTTACTTCTCTCCTTTCATCCCCTATTAGTAACACTAATACATTTAAAGTTGATGGTCATTGATGTTTACAGGGGTTGCAAAGTGGCTGCAATTCTTAATATTCTCAGAGTTAGGACAATAAATCTATACTGAGCAATTAAGCCAGGAAACTTTCCACATATTAAGGCAACACAAATGACAAAAGAGTAACTCTTTTCCTTATCTCTCAACATTCTTGAACATAGTTTTAATAATTCAAAGTCTTGAAATCTTGAAAAATTTGAAAATTTTAGGACTTTCTTGAACATATGAAACTGTCATGTTCCTACTTGTTCCTTTTTTTCCCCCTTTTTTTGTGATTTCAAAGATACAGAGATATACTGAATGAAAAATCCTCTATGGTAGTCTATGAAGAACTAAATTGGAAGAAAGAACAAGATACACAAATTGTATGTCCTGTATTTGATCTCTCATTTGTTTATTCTAGTGTTTTTCACTGATATTGGCTGAGAATTTACAAGATCCTTAGGAACCTGAGATTAATTTTAACACAAAATGAACTTTCAAATTCTTCAAGGATTTTAAATAAATACTAATGCTCATTTCAAGTTTCCAATAAGTGTATGATTTTACTTGTGAAAACTTTCTTATTTCTTCCAAGATGCATATATACATTTGATTTCATGGAGGATTACTACTTCCTATTTGGTTATACTAAATGCATATGTCACATATATGACATTTTGACTGATCACCAAGCATCTCAAAAATAATTTTAAATACAGAATTATATATATAAACATGAGAGCAAAGTATTCTGCAAATTATCTCTACTTCAAAATATATGCATATGTATGAAAGAATCGATAAAAATTTTGCCAAATTTGTATCTAGTTTTTCACTGTTTTCTCAGCTTATTTTCCTATTTTCTGAAGGAGTGGTAATTGTTCTTAATAGTAATTAAAAGGTAATGAAAAATTTCCTTTTCTCACTTACTTTATTTTTTTTTTTCCATAAACACTGAAACAGGCTATGGTTTATTACCCAAAATAAAAAGATACCAACAACAAAGAACTAATGCTAGGAAGTTGTACTGTTGCTCACCTAAAAATAATTTTTAAAAGAAAATTCTTACTCATATACATACATGCTCGTCACATTTCACAGCAGACAACTGTTACTAACTGCAAATGGGAGAAGAAAAGCAATCTGCTGCTACTCTCATCCAGAAAAAAAAGAAACCTTCACTTTTAAATAGCTGCCCATTCCCACTACATTCGACTAATGGACCTTCTCAACTGAATTGTGGGGAGTCAACTCATACAGATGTGGTATTAAAAAACCAAATAACTTCATGTGGAAGAATTCTCAAACATCCTGTGAAACTATTAGCTACTTTTTTGGGAGGGCTGAAACAGGATGACAGTTCAGAGAACACACAGACTTTTGGAAGAATGGGAGGAGAATAAGAAAAAAACTATCTCAATGACTCTTTGTTACTTTTAAAACTAACCACTTAGAAATAATATAAATACACGGTAGAGTTTTCTACATGAACAGAGGTCTGAGCCATCTCTCTTTAACTCACCCATTCTTGCCATGCAGGTTCTATAACTGTCAGTGGGAACTTGCTCTTTAAGTTAAAAAAGATGAAAAAGGTTCTGATGGCACTGCAGTTGTTCTGCGTGTAGGAAAGACCATGAGAACAAAAAACTGACCTGTGCATCACACCTCATGCAAACACTTCACTGCTGAGTGAAGTGCATGGCAAGCTAACACTGTGGATATGTTTTATTACTATAATAAGAGCTGTACTTAAATGTTTCTAAATTAGTACTTCCAGTAAGTATTCTCCCACTTTAGGAGTTCACACCTTAAAAAAAAAAAAAAAGCAAAGCTGGCATCTGACGTTTTGAATTAGCCTGTGGCTACCCACAAAAGCAACTCTGAGAAACCCTTCAAAACAATTTTTATTGCAATTAGTCCTCCCAAGTGGCAGGCAGATATTTCATCACATGGACTCCCTCCTTGCAATCCTTGGAAAGAGGGGTGTTTGTCATTCACAATGAGAGTCTGTGGTAAGTTATAGACTTAGAGAAGGGGGAATGTGCTTTCTTCAAGGATGATCATCCTTATTCCTTCCTTTCCTTCCCCCTTTCCTCTCCCCTTTCCTCTCCCCTTTCCTCTCCCCTTGCCTTTCCCCTTGCCTTTCCCCTTGCCTTTCCCCTTGCCTTGCCTTGCCTTGCCTTGCCTTTCCTTTCCTCCTTCTCTTCAGTGAAGAAACAGAGCAATAGATGATCCAAGTTAAGGTCCTGTTTGTGATTTTTCAGTCTTGCACTACAATTATTATTGCCAGGATGCTTATAATCTAATGTCCAATCATAGAATCTTATTATCTGCTTTCATAATTATTTAATGGCATCTCATATCAGGAATCTCAGATCACAAAACTTTCATGCAGAAACACTGTGTTTCTGATATCTTTACTTATGATTGTATTGATTAATTTATTTCCCTTTCCACTATTTTGTTCTAACACCTTTATCAATAGTTATGCTCTTTTCAGAACCTTTATATTCCACATTATCTTGTTTTGATTGAAGCTTCAGCTAATCAAAACAGTGACTAAGTTGAACCTATTGAGAAAAATCACTTATTTATACAGTGGTCTTCAGTTTTGTGTTTTATAAATATTACATGTCTGTAGTTTAAACACATGGGCACTGTTCTATGAGCAACAGGAATATATTCTTTCTGTCACAGTTTTGTAAGGTCCAAACCCCAGTGATCAGAGATCAAGGCTCTTACCATGTCTTACCATGGTAAAACAGGTGTCCTGCCCCTAGCACTGGTCTTGTATGCACTGCCATGAAGACATAGCACAGTGCAATGTCCCTGACCTTGCATAGTGCTTCCTCCTCACTCTCACTTGACATTTGCAAATGCTAAGTCCATGTTCTGCACTAGGAATGCACTAGTCTTCCACACTAATGTGTAGTCTAATAGGAGACGTCAGTGCCTCTCCTATTAGTGATGAGGTGGTTGTCTGAAACTTAGCTTCCATTACAGCTTTTCCAAAATATTTTGCTTAGATCTCTGACTTACTGGCATAGCTCCTAGCATGTGAACAGCTCATATGTGGCCTTCCCCTGAGATCTGAGATAACCATCTACCCTAAATATGTTTTCAGGATTTAACCATGGTCTTATAAGTACAGTAGTTGAAATTCTAGTCCTCTTTAGTCCCTCTAGTCCATTCTAGTCCTGTTTATGCAAAAAACGAGAAGTTTGGTTTTTTTTTACTATGTGTCGTTTCAACATTGTGAAAATTGAGAAAAAAAAAGCAACACCAAAATGTGACTTATGTCAAAGAGAAAACTATATTGCTGAAAAATATATTACTTTCTGAAGATATATAGGAGAAAAATACATTCCTGGGAAGAAGAGAGAACTTATCTCTTCTGACTGCCAGAAAGAGACTTTTGAGAAATCATGACAGAATCACAGAATGGCTTGGGTTAGAAAAAACGTTTAAATCACAGAATCACAGAAATTCTAGGCTCGAAGAGACCTGTAAGATCATCAAGTCCAACCCCAAACCCACTGCTAAGGGCAGGGACACATTTTGCTAGAAGTTATTCAAAACTCCATCCAGGGTGGCCTTGAGCATGTCCAGAAATGGGGCACTCACAACCTCTCTGGCCAGCCTGTGCCAGAGCCTTACAATCCTCAGTCAAAAATTCCTAGTGAATACCTAATCTAAATCCGCCCTGTTTCAGTTTGAAGCCATGACCCCTTTGTCAATCATCTGCTTTTGACAAATTATTTGTTGATGACAAATTATTTCCTTTCTGGGCTGTTTGAAATCAATTATCATTTGAGGAAACTGATTTACAGTGAAAAATATTTCAAGACAAGTATAATTCCAATTATAAACAGGATGCCTTATTTGACAAGTTACCGAACCCATCCCTGCCTCCTTTAGCTATTACTGTGAGATTGCTCCAACTGTTAGTACAGGAAAAATGAAATTGTAAGAGATTTGGAAGACAAAGGGAATCATTGGATTCAATATCTTATGTTATGAACAAAAATTTGGTTAATATTTTTTTTTGTTTTAAAAAGTTACCACTACTGCTGGGCTGCGGCCTTTGTTATTGTAATCACGGGTCGTTGTCGTTAATGGTTGTTTTTGTATTAGTAAAAGCCCTGGCTGGGGCGAGGTAATGGCCCTTCTCCTGGGTGGAGACCTTGCCCAAAGCTAAGTTTTACCTTTCTCAGAATAGGGAAGACACCTGAGAAGGTGGGGGGGGGTTATGCAAAGTGACTCGCAAGACCAGAATGCTTTGTGGGACCCCCATCTCCAAACTCATGGAGAAACCCCAAAAACAACGAGCCACCTAAGAGTTGAGAGACTGGAGTGATGTCTGGACGTGAGGAACCGAGTGCTGAGCCTGCAGAGATGCGGGAAACCTTCGTCGTTCCTCACCCTGTCCTCGAGATCCCCCCGGGCCAGGACTGGGAGGGGAGCGAGACCCGGACCAAGGTAACATCTTATGGGATCAAGCCCTGAAGGCTCCCAAGAGGATCTGATCCCCAGCTCTGCCCCTGGTGGACAGAGCTGTGCATATCCTCCTCCTCTGAGCCACCTTGGGAGAGACGACGGACGCTGCAGACCGTCGAGCCGCCCAATCCTGAGCTGATCACTTTTAATAAAGGCATTACACAGGAGAAGAAGTCTCCTGGCCCTCTTTTTGTTTATTTCAGCTGGGGGCTCTCGTCCGGAATAGCCACGCTGCAAGAGGACTCAGGACTGGCCATCTTGGATCTTCAGAGGACAGCTGGCTACCAGGACCAGAGGGACCGGCTCAGGACAGCGACGCAGAGGAGCACCGGAGCACCGGACTGGTGAGAAACTCGGTGGCGGGAGTGGGAGACGTGCGCATGTGTGTGTGCGTGAGACGAGGGCCGGCAGCCAGACCTTCGAAGTGAGAGGGACCCCTCAGTACTGCGGTTCCGGCTTTTCGCGAGAAAACCGGCCAGGAACAGGGGGACTTGAGTGGAATTAGCGTGAGCGAAGTCGTCTCCCAAGGGGGAATAAAGGGCCCCCCCACTCCGGGCGTGCGGAGTGAATTACTGTGTATGAGTGGCACGCACCCCAAAGTCCTGACAAAGGGAGGTCAGGCACTTTTGTAAGTCTCGAGAAGGATTCGAGTAAGATTTGTCTGTCCCGAGAAGGATTCGGGTGTTTCACAAGCCCTGCAGGAAAAGTAAGTCCTGACAAAGGAGTCAGGCACAAACCCCAGCGAAGGAGGCTGCGGTTTGCTTTTAAGTCCTGATACGGTGAAGCCTAAAAATTGGCAGGTTAGGCGAACTAAAAATCAGGCAGTTGTTTTTCCTGACTGAGGGTGTCAGGCACGACCCGGATTCTTGGCCGAGGCTTCGTGTGTTTAAGTCCCGATAGATGTAAGACCTGACGCTGGGAAGTTGGGCAATCAAGAGATTGGGCAGTTGTTTCAGTATAAAGTCCTGAGCATCAGGCAGTAAATTTGAAGTTCAGTGGAGGAGGCTGGAGCTCCTCAAGGAAGGTTTTTTTTGAAATTCCTGGTCAGTAGAGGCACCTTCGGGATTTTTTTGAGACTTGAAAAATGGGATGTTGTAGTAGTAAAAAGACTGGCAAGAGACTGAGGGATATACCTCCTAGTAATCCCTTAGGAGAACTGTTAGTAAAATGGGATTCTATAGAGGCCACGGAGGGATTAGATAAAGTGAAAATGATCCATTATTGTATGGAAGCGTGGCCAGAATTAGAGTTGCAAGGAGGATGGCCTTGGTGTGGGACAAAGGATAAGTGGATGTGCCGACAATTAAATAATTATCTGACAGCTCGAGGGGATACTGATCCTGAGCAATTATTGTATGTAGCTTGCTGGGTAAAGAGCGCTGTTGGGGATGAAGGGGTGCGAATTTGTAAGGTACAGAGGAAGAAAGAGGGGAATGAAGGAGGGGATGATAGAACTAGTAAAAGATGGGACCCCCCTGGATTATTTGCCTCCTTCTGCCCCTCCACCTTATAATCCTCTTCTTCAAGCACCTCAAATGGCAGGTCCGGTTCCTCCCCCGGCTGCCATCTCATTACCACCTGCTCAAATTCCTCCTTCTACCTCTTCAGCTTCTGCTATGATAAACCCAGTATCTCCTCCAGTCCCTTCTGCACCACCACAAGTGCCTACTCCACCTGCTGCATTCTCCACCCCTTCTCCAGCTCCGATTAATATCTACTCAGGTCCCTCTCCCCCTCCTATTGCTGTCCCTTTACCTCCTTCTACCTGGGACACAAATGCCTCCTCGCCCGATAGACAGCTATCAGCAAATACACCTGCTGATGGGCAGAAAGTTCAGGGTAACCCAGATGTCCCTCAAAGTAGTTTGGCATCTGAAGATGGGCCATACTGTAGCACCAGATCCAAGACCTCCAAGGCAGAGAGACTCTTTCCCCTCAGAGAGGTTCCTATGGGAGGAGTAGCGGGAGGTGTTGGCTTTGTGAATGCTCCCCTAACTGCTTCTGAGGTGAGACAATTCAAGAAAGAGTTGGGGCATTTAGTTGAGGACCCAGTGGGCATAGTCAAACAAGTGGATCAATTTCTAGGTCCAAATATCTACACTTGGGGGGAGATTAGTTCCATCCTGAGTATATTATTTTCTCCAGAAGAGGTCCAGATGATAAGGGTGGCTGGCATAAAAATTTGGGAGAAAGATAACAGTCCAGGACCCCAGGTGCCATCAGGTGAACAGAAATTGCCACTAACGGAGCCCAACTGAAACCCTAATCAGGAGGAGGGGAGGAAGACCATGAGGGAATATAGGTCTTTGATAATACAGGGGATCAAAGAGTCAGTTCCGAAAGGAACTAATACCCAACTGGCATTTGAGGGTACACAGGAGAAAGATGAAGCTCCTGCTGCCTGGCTTAATCGCCTAAGGCGGAACTTTCAGTTGTACTCTAGAATAGACCCAGACACCACGGAAGGTCAAATGCTACTAAAAGTCCAATTTGTTACCAAATCTTGGCCTGATATACAGAGAAAACTTGAAAAGATGGAAGATTGACAAGAGAAGGACATTAATGAGTTATTAAAAGAGGCATTGAAGGTGTATTTAAGGAGGGAGGAAGAAAAAGTAAAGGCCAAGGCTAAGATCATGGTTGCTGTAGCTAGAGAAAGTGCAGGGTGGGTGGGTCCACCACCAGGAGGAGGCAGAGGTAGGCCAGTAGTGACCGGTGCACGAAGGGTTGAGAGACCTCAAGAAGTCCCTTTGAGAGGACGACAGTGTTATTACTGTGGGGAGGCAGGACACATCAGGAGGTTTTGTAAAAAGCTCAGTCTCGATGAGGCAATAGCCAAGGAACAGGACAATTTAGGAAGGATTCTTAAGGGGAAGGACTAGGGGTGTCAAGGGCTTTTTACTATAGGGGACCCGATGAAACATCTAGAAGAGCCCTTGGTAAATTTTGAAGTGGGACCCCTAAATGAGGAATTTGAATTTTTGGTTGATACAGGGGCAGATAAGTCCTGTCTCAACAAAATACCACAAGGTATGGAAATTGGGAGACAATTTTGTGAAGTACTGGGTGCAGAGGGGAGACCATTTAGAGCATCGGTGATTGAAGAAGTGAAAATAATTGGAAACTCAAGGCAGTGTAAAGCTAATTTTCTTTATCTGCCTAACTTAGAAAAAAGTTTGTTAGGAAGGGAGCTGCAAGTCCATTTGGGGGTTGGGATTGTTCCAAGGGAAGGGAGGATGGTAGTACAAGTGATGAAGCTGTCTCAAGGAGATGTTGCAGAAATAAATCCTGAGGTATGGGCTGAGGGGGGAAAGAGAGGCTTATTAGACATTCCACCGATAACAATAAAAATGCAGGATGATACCTCACCCATACGGGTTAAACAGTATCTGATTTCCCTAGAAGGAAAGAAGGGGCTTGCTATAGTCATCGAGCAACTGTTGCAGGAGGGAATCTTAGAACCCTGCATGTCACCACATAATACCCCTATACTGGCAGTTAAAAAGGCTGAAGGGAAATATAGGCTGGTACAAGATTTGAGGGAAGTCAACAAAAGAACCATTGCCAGACATCCAGTTGTGCCCAACCCATATAGTCTCCTAAGCAGAATTCCAAGAGAACATGCTTGGTTCACTGTCATAGATTTGAAGGATGCTTTCTGGGCATGTCCTCTGGCAGCAGAATGTAGGGATTGGTTTGCCTTTGAATGGGAGGACCCGAGTACAAAAAGGAGACAACAGCTAAGGTGGACCCGATTACCACAGGGGTTCACTGAATCCCCCAATCTCTTTGGACAAGCTTTAGAGAGTTTGCTGGAACAATTTGTCCCTGAACAAGAAGTGCAGATCTTGCAGTATGTTGATGACCTGATGGTATCAGGAAAGGAAAAAGATCAGGTCAGACAAACTAGTATTAAACTTTTGAATTTTCTGGGGGAGAAAGGACTAAAAGTTTCCCAAGGGAAACTACAATTTGTGCAATCAGAAGTAACATACTTGGGGCACATAATAGGGGGAGGGTATAAGAAACTAAGCCCTGACAGGATTTCAGGTATTTTAGCTCTCCCGGCCCCAAAAACGAAAAGAGATGTGACAAAACTCCTGGGCTTGTTCGGGTATTGTAAGTTATGGTTGGATCAATACACACAGAGTGTGAAATTTCTGTATAATAAACTAGTAGATCCAGAACCCCTAATTTGGACAGCTGAAGATGATCAACAATTGGAAAACTTAAAAAACAAATTGTCTTCTGCCCTGGTCCTAAGCTTACCAGACCTCAGGAAGGGCTTTGACCTGTTTGTGAGTGCAGAAGGAGGTACAGCCTATGGAGTATTAACTCAAGAGTGGGGAGGGTGCAGGAAACCCGTGGCTTACATATTCAAATTGTTAGATCCAGTGGCTAGAGGCTGGCCAGTTTGTATACAGGCAGTAGCAGCAACTGCAATCCTGATAGAAGAGACTCAAAAATTGACATACTCCTCATGCATACTCCTCATGATCTTAAGGCAGTACTGAGACAGAGAGCTCCGCAGTGGTTAACCGATGCTAGAATATTAAGATATGAGATAATACTAATGAATACAGAGGACTTAGAATTTATCACATCAAATGCCCTCAATCCAGCACAATTCCTAATGGGAGAGCCTATAGAGAATTTAGAACATGATTGTCTTGAATTGGTTTATCTCCAAACAAAAGTAAGAGAAGATTTGGAAGATCAGCCTCTAGCAACTGGAAGAAGCTTATTCATAGATGGCTCTTCGATGGTAGTAAATGGAAAAAGAGCTTCAGGTTATGCCATTATAGATGGAGAAACATTACAAATTGCAGAAAAAGGGAAACTATCCCCAAGCTGGTCAGCCCAAAGTTGTGAAATATATGCCCTGAAAAGGGGACTGGACTTACTGGAGGGGGACCGGGGAACCATTTATATGGACTCCCAATATGCATATGGGACAGTTCATACATTTGGGAAAATATGGGAGGAACGTGGGTATTTAAGTTCAAAGGGAAAGAGCTTAGCCCATGAGAACCTAGTCCGATCAGTACTAGAGGCCCTACAAAAACCTATAGAAATTGCAGTGGTCCATATAAAGGGGCACCAAAGAGGAGACAGTTTAGAAGTTAAAGGAAACCGACTGGCTGATCAGATAGCCAAAGAAACAGCTCTAGAACCAGGGGACCCAGTAAAAATTTTGAAGACAAAAACGACACCTGAAAAAGGGGAGGAACCTATATTTAGTGAAGAAGAATTAGAAGCAATAAAAGATTTAAAGTTACATCAAGGACAACAGGGAGAGTGGTTAACCTCAGATGGACGGGTGTTTTTGAATAAAGCACTGGCTCGGACAGTGCTAACAGAACTACATAAATTAACTCACTGGGGAGTCCAAGGACTATGTGATCATTTCCTAAGAAATAACCTATGCATCGGGGTATATAGCCTGGCTAAAGCTGTTACTAGAGGGTGTATCATTTGTCAAAAAGTGAACCAGAAAGTTATGAGAAAAGTAGCACCTGGAGGAAGGGAATTAGCCTTGAGACCCTTCCAAAGCATACAGATAGATTTCACTGAAATGCCCCCAGTGCAAGGTTACAGATATTTACTGGTTATAGTTGATCATCTCACACACTGGGTAGAAGCCTTCCCGACCAGGAGGGAAACAGCTCAAGTCGTGGCAAAAGCAATCCTAGAGAATATTATCCCCAGATATGGTATTGTGAACACCATAGACTCAGACCGAGGTCCACATTTTGTGTCCCAAACATTACAAAATATAATTGAGGCTTTAGGAATGAAATGGAGGTTGCATACTCCATGGCACCCCCAGAGTTCTGGGAGGGTGGAGCGAATGAACAAAACTCTCAAAAATGTATTAACTAAATTGATTGAGGAAACAAAGATGAATTGGCTGAAGTGTTTGCCCCTAGCGCTATTGCGCATCAGAACAAGACCTCGGGCTGACATAAGAATTTCACCTTATGAAATGATGTTTGGGCTGCCATTCTTGTTAACACCTTATAGCACAGGAGACTATCTGGAAGGGGAAGAAGCTACCAGAAAGTATTTAGAAATAATTGGAAGAACTCTGGAGGGACTTAGAAAGAAAGGATACCTTCCTCAAACTTCCCCTCTCGACACAAAAGTTCACAACATTAGTCCAGGAGATTGGGTTTTGATAAAATCATGGACTACGGGAACATTAATGCCTAAATTTGAAGGCCCCTTCCAGGTGCTCCTGATCACAAATTCAGCTGTGCAGACCAAAGAAAAAGGTTGGACTCATATCACAAGAATAAAAGGGCCAGTCTCACCCCCAGGTACGGGACTGGATCCAACATCAGTTTCCCCCTCTGGCATTGGACCAGAGTCTACACCACTCTCACCCCCCAGCGCTGGATGAGATTCATCTGCTTCACAAGCTAAATCACCTGAGTACACTGTGGTAAAAGGACCAAAGGATTTAAAGTTGACTCTCAGAAGGAAGAGTCAAAAAGACTGAACTGTGTGGGAAAAAAATTGTTTGTTAAGAGTTCTAATATTGCTTAAAATGTTTTAAGACTGTTCTGTGTAAATTATGTTGGTAAAAAGTTTAGGACTGTAAATAAGTAATTCTGGTTAAGTTCCCCAATTTATTTCTAAAGACTCCAGGTTAATCCTCTACAGAACACTCCCCTGGGAGGGGAAACCAAAATTGGTAGGGAACAGACCAAGAGAGGTTTAACCAGAGAAACGGGTAGAAGAGACTCTAAAGAGCTTGGAAGCTTTTCCTCAGTAAAGTTCCCCAAGAGGCAGGGCCGGGTGGGCAGGCTGTGTGAGATGACCCATACCGGACTCTTGGGAAGGGTAGTAATGATGGCTCTGATTGCTGGTGGTGCTCAGGGGAGCCCAGCTGAGCCATGCAATGAATGCTACCAACCCCTCTGTGAGGAGGAAGTGAGCTCCTTGTCGAGAGTCCACATCAGTTCTAACCCTGATTGTGTTAACCTCTCCCAATTGGTCTTTTATCAAAAAAAATAAGAGAGTGTATTGGATAGTATACAATACTGCCACTTTTAGGCAGCCACTCCTAGGAGAGTGCCCTATAGGGAAAGCCTGGTTGTGCTTTGAATGGGATGCTGCTGAAACAAGCTCAGCAGATCTAGTAAAAAGCAAAGAAATGGTGAAAATGGTAAGAAAAATTGTTTGTTACAAGTATCTATATGAGTATACTGGAAAAGAGATAAACTCCTCTTGGAACACATTTCACGGGAGCCTTAAACCCCTAGATTTGATCTTGTCTGGCAGCTGCGCCGCTAGAGTGATAAAACCAATTTTCTTATTACCCAAAGAAATTGGATCAAGTTTGGGAGTTCCTATATATAATGATTTGTTGGGAGAAATTAAACAGAACAGGCACAGTGAAATAGAAATTGAGAAAATCCAAAATTGTAAAAGCCAAATTCGGATCCCAATATCTATGCGAAACAAAGTTATCCGGCTCCAGGCAGTATTAAAAATAAAGAATTCAATTATTAGGAACATTTCAAACGAAATAAAAAGGTTAGCATGTGTAAATAATGAGGAACAAACTCCTACACTTGATCCCAGTGGGTGGGAGAACCTAAAGATTTTCAGAAAGGATGTATGGGAGAAGGTAGTTTTTCTCACTGTGTGTGTACTTGGAGGATTGCTCTTTTTACTATGCTTGTTTATCTGTTTTAGTAAAATAGTACTGGCCGTGCAGACCAACCTGAAGAAACCAGGGAAAGTAACAAAGTTAAGTAACCATGATTACCAAAGTGCACAAGGGATTTATAGTAGATTCAAAACAAAAAATTGGGAGTTGATGTGAGCTTAGAATTTAAGCTCGATCAAAGAAAAAGAGGGGGGACTGTTATGAACAAAAATTTGGTTAATATTTTTTTTTGTTTTAAAAAGTTACCACTACTGCTGGGCTGCGGCCTTTGTTATTGTAATCACGGGTCGTTGTCGTTAATGGTTGTTTTTGTATTAGTAAAAGCCCTGGCTGGGGCGAGGTAATGGCCCTTCTCCTGGGTGGGGACCTTGCCCGAAGCTAAGTTTTACCTTTCTCAGAATAGGGAAGACACCTGAGAAGGTGGGGGGGGGGGGGGTTATGCAAAGTGACTCGCAAGACCAGAATGCTTTGTGGGACCCCCATCTCCAAACTCATGGAGAAACCCCAAAAACAACGAGCCACCTAAGAGTTGAGAGACTGGAGTGATGTCTGGACGTGAGGAACCGAGTGCTGAGCCTGCAGAGATGCGGGAAACCTTCGTCGTTCCTCACCCTGTCCTCGAGATCCCCCGGGCCAGGACTGGGGGGTCTGGAGACCCGGACTGAGGCAACATCTGACGGAGACATCTTATGGGATCAAGCCCTGAAGGCTCCCAAGAGGATCTGATCCCCAGCTCTGCCCCTGGTTGACAGAGCTGTGCCTATCCTCCTCCTCTGAGTCGCCTTGGGAGAGACGACGGACGCTGCAGACCGTCGAGCCGCCCAATCCTGAGCTGATCACTTTTAATAAAGGCATTACACAGGAGAAGAAGTCTCCTGGCCCTTTTTTTGTTTATTTCATCTTAATTGGTGGATCACAAGTTAAAGGGCAGGGGTCATGTTAACTTAATATTGACAGGAACTTCTGTGTGTGGCTGCAGTCACAACTTCAGGAGGTAAAAAGCATTTCTTGTTTTCTTTGTCATAGCAAAGTCCTTGCTCCAGTTCAGATCCAAGAGGCATCAGCTTTCAGGACTCAGGACAGGCATGAAATACAGACATTTTCTAATTTACAATGCCTTCTTCTATTTTATGAATTTGAACAAGAATATGTACTGCAGTGTGCAACAGAAGTTGTATCTTAGTGAGTAAGAATGCAGACAGAAAAAACAGTGAAGTCCCTGTCGCATTTTAAAAAAGCATAAAATTCCCCTAGACTTCATTTGGAAAGGGATTTTATCTAAAGAACACAAATTAGTCTTGAGGAACATTTGAAGCTTCTTGTAATAAAGAAGTCAACTATGCCTGTCTTCACGATCTCATTTACAAAGAACAAGTTTGTATGACTCATTTAACTGTTCATTACATGTGAACTTAGGGCTCTTTCCTTTTCAAACCTTTCAAGCTGTCTTTTTATAAAAACAAATATTGAGACATTGTTATTAGAGACAAAGACTACCTAAATGTATTACTAATTCAACACTTACACATCAGGTAGAAGCCTAATAAAGGCCAAATTTTTACAGATTTTCATTGAAGTCTACTGAGAGTGGGCTTGCATTGATCTCCTCTTTGGTAAGCTAACTCAGCTAACATGAGTTAGCTGAATACAGACAACCTTTGTATATGACACCCACTAGAAGATTTTAGGATTTTTTTTATACAAAGAGCAGCATCTAGCCTTTCAGGCTTATTCTCAAAGTTTCAGTGATAATGACTTTTGTGTGTTGTTACTTGGAATTAGAGTTGGAAAGGCATGTGTTGACTGCCTACATAGATATGAAATTCAGTAGATAGACTATTTCTTTCATACTATATATTAGACCTTGTCAAACAAGTTTTAGTGTTCTGCTAGCTTTGACAAAATCTCCTACCTGTAGGTACTTCCCTTAAAACAATGAAGGAAAAAAATATCTATCTATCTATCTATCTATCTATCTATCTATCTATCTATCTATCTATCTATCTATCTATCTATCTATCTATCTATCTATCTATCTATCTGTCTAGGTATATAGATATATATTCTTATGTGGAAAAAACCTTGGAAAAGGAACACTTAAAGGTGTAACACAAGTAGAAGGAAAACCAGAGCAATCACATTTTTAGTTTCTTATCCCATTCCATGGTTTTAAGTCAACCTGCCAATTTTTGAATTCTAATTGTTTGGATTTGGCTCTATTGCATCACAAAGTTTGTTATGAATGACTGTGTGTCCTTTCTTTTGTGCTATGAGATTCCTTGGACAGGAACTGTTTTTTACTTCTGTACCACATTTTTGCCTAGTCTTTGGGCCAGAAGTCTGTGGATTATTGTACTCATCAAGTAATAAGGGACAGACAACAATTTATCACACTCTCTGTGGCAAAGCCAGTTACTGTCTTACTAATAGGTTGCCCATAAACTGTGGTTTGAGAAATATTTCTCCAAGCTCATTTATTTACATATTTCACACTTGAAGTCTAAGAATCACCTTCTCTTGACTATACCAAACATGATTTCAGGGTGGAGTGAAGAATATTTATGTAACATTTCAATTTCTTTAAAAAAATGAAATTTGTTTGTTTACTTATATTTATAGTTCCAAAAGTCTTTAATGCAGCTAGATATCTTTGAAATCATTGCTTATTTTTGGTACTGCTGATCAGTTGAATTGGGCAGAGTGCACATCGTTTTACTAAACCACTCTTTGAGGATATACCGTCCAGATTGCCTCTACCCTGAGGGGATATAACTTAAAAATTTCTACTATTACACATATTCCCATGTGGCTTGAAATACTAGCAGAATATATAATATATTCACCCACAGTCAGTACACCACCTAGGAAAGGAAAAAGAGAATGAAAGCACTAGAAAATTATGATACTGGCTGGCACTTCAGGACCTCAGCCTTCAGAAGATGAGAAAGCAATTGCTGACCTGTGGCTAATTTCCAGAAGGAAATTACTTGCTGCAAATTCATAGATAAATATAGGATTTGGTTATTAAAAAACATGGGATAAAATTTTCAAAATGCAATGCTGATCTATTCAGTTTCTAGCACTTTTTAATAACAGATTTAAAGGTAGTTTGAAGATGTTAGATTGAAAGACAGCAAGTACCCTGACAGCATTTGTAGAAGCCCAAAAACTTTTGAATAACTTTCTCCTTTAGTTTAATATTAATGTCAAGTTGGGGGCAGTGCAGAAATTGAATAGAGAAACAAACATTACAGATATACAGAAATAAACAGCTGAAGTAGGTATATATTTTATTATACCTGTCGTGGATTTAAAAATTGAGATGGGAATTTTCCTTTGATTTTATTATTTACAGTTGTTTTAAGTCTATAGAAATGCCGTTGATTTAAATTGGCTCATTCCATTAAAAGGAAAACTTTATTATGAAATACAAAATATCTTTCTCTGAAAGCCATACCAAAGGAAAAATAGAACCCAGTCTAAAAGGAGAACTCACTTCGAAAATCAAAAGTTCAAACTAGAGATGCAAAGAAAGACATCCCCCAATACTGTTCTATTTTAAAACTTTAAAACTATTGAAAAAAAATTAGTTTTCTATCAAATTTTCAGCATAAACAATAAGCCACTGAAGAAAAAATTGAGTTCAGATATTTGACAGTACTAAAACTTCACAGGCACTTATTTGTGTTCACGTTGCCTTTAAGAGATTTTGTTAAAGACTACAGTCTGTTAAAATTAAAAGAACTTCATAGTCTATTATGTAAACAGGTAGACACATCATTTAGCCTTCATATTAGTTATGCAGTAAATGAAAATGGATTTAGAGTACGTCTATTAGGGTTCAAAAAGTTCTTGTTCTGTCTTTCAATCAAAAGCCTCTGTTTTGAGAGAACAGTGCCAAAGACATTGCTGTATTTGTAATTTAGCAATGATATGGAATGTGAAGATCAATTTTGTTGGCAGTTGCTACTATCATGTGATAGAAACTACTCAATCAGTGTTTAGCTGAGAACAAATTTACTCTTACAAATCTGAGACAATCTTGGTTTACCTTAAAAATACTATACATGGTAATTAGTTGTGTAATATAATAAAGAAGTAGTCAGCTTATTAAGTTCTATTTATGTCTTAGGTTAACTCCCAAGGTAAATTGTGGATGATTCCAGGGTTACTACTTGAAATAATCCAAACCAACGAAAAAAAACTTCTTTAAACACTGTCTTAAATAATTATTTTCCATTTCTGGTATTGCAGTAATAATGAAATTTATTTTGGTGCAATTTATTGAAGTAGTGCACAAACTGAGGTCTGGTGCTAGTAACAAAAAGTAGTTTCATTTTATAGTGGCAGAAATGAAACTATTTAGACTCTTTTCCTTGGAGTATATTATTTTGAATATATGCTATTTTTTCACATTGTGGAAAAATGCAAATTCAGAAGGTTCTAATTTGGCCAGAAATACGAAACCAAACATGACCATGCCACCAGCTTCTGAGATGCCAGATGGAAGAAAACACACAGGTTTTTGTTTCTTGTGAAAAATGATGAAAAAAGAGAACTTCTGATGTTAATTCTTCACCTTAAAGAAAGATGACTGTCCAAAATAGTGCCATTGTGGAATGATACAACTAAGACAGAGGATTGAACCTTATAGTGACCGTTCCATCCTCCTACAGCCCTTTATCTAATTCTTCCTATTGTTCTACTTTAAAGAGATTTAGAAAACATTTCTTTAATGACATTTAAAACTTTCATTTTCCAATAAAGAACAAAGACTATTCCTGTAATTAAATATTTATGATGTAGTCTTAGCAATGTTCCTTGCATATATGCCCCTCAAATAAATTGCTTACTCTAAAATTGTATTGCTTGAGGGCTTAATGCAAGTCCTTAATTTTTGATTAAGTCCTTAATTTTTTATTTGATCAAACCATTGTCTTCCTATGCTTAAATATGTTTTTAATATATTTCCAAAACCCCACATATTTAGAAAGAATATAAATTTTCAGCTGGTGTAGTGATACACAGATTTTATTAAGACCAAGGGTTATTAACAGAAACGCACATGCAGATGAATTTTTATTTTAGTATGCCCCTCTTTTAAAATAACACACTGCCTTCTCTAATAACTGCTTTTCAGCATCTATTTAAAGGAATGGGAGACTAGTAACGAGGTGATGATATTTCTAATTGAGCCAGGAGAGGGAGCCCCTTAATAGGAAGATAATTCCTATGTCCATCCCTTTGCTGCTCCTCCTGAAGTTCTGATCAAGCTTAAAAGTAAGATGAAATGTTAACACTGCAGAATGAATATTTCTTTAGCTCTGTTTCAGAGGTTAACAGGAAACAATGAACAAAACTATAATTTTCTGTCACAATTTTTTTTTTTTTGAGAACAAAGGAGACTTATAGTGAGGTTTCAATGGTCTGCCTTCCCTACTCTAAAATTAGTACGAAATGACTCCCTAAAACTTTAGTATATGTACCAGAAACTGCCTTTCTGGTACAGGGCTGTGCAATTCTAATTGTACTGTTAATGCATCACACAAATATCTGTGACTCATCTATGTGTGAAAATAAAAGGGGAGTGGAGGTCCCTAATTCAGGCTGAGAAAGGACTAGGGAGAAAAATCCTAAAACATTATATAAAAAATTTCTTTATAAGTGATTTTAACAGAAAATATTGGAATTACTATTTATATCAGCTTTGATTTATGGTGCACAAAATGGATCTTCCAACGATTTTTCCATACAATTCTCCCTGAGAGCAGTTACCCCAGCAAAATGTCATGCTTTACCACTCATTTGTTTTCAATGAACATACATGTTCTCAAACGGCAAAAGTAACTTTGCCATTGTCTTTTGTAATCTGTATTTGTCATAATGCAACATTGCTGATATTGCTAACAAATCACTGAGTTTACTGAGCAAAGGGGACTACTCTGACAACATTGCCTTGATACCACAGATCTCAGCAAGTACAGTTCTTGGTAGTTCTAAGGGAGCAGGACTAAATGGCTTATCTTTTTCTCTGCCTGGGTATTTTGAAAATACTTTACCTGTTGTGTATCAAAGCAGTTAAGCAGTTAAGCAGATACATATGGCAAAGCTGATGTTCATTACTAATTATTTAAGTAAATGCTAACAGATTTTGCTGACCAGCAATGGTCTTAAGAGCAGGGTTTACACACAGTACGTTGAAGTACAATGAGCAACTCACAATTAAAATCTTTATTCAAGCTTAATTAATAAAATGAAGCCCCAATAGTTTCTCACACTGACTCCACCAGGAGTTTTTTTTGAACAAGGCAAAGCAACCAACGTACCCAACAGTTTTTATGGAAAGGCTAAGGTGAAGGAAATCAGACATTTGTTCCTGTGGAATTTATTGAGTTGCCAGACTTTTGATGCTGCTGGAAAACAAGTCTCTTTCTACTAATAAGAGAAGCACAAATATCAGTGAATGCTCCACAACCCAGCTGAGTGAATTAAAAATTGCTAATGGATTTTTACTATCCCCTCTCCAAAAGGGAGCTATTTTAGTACTCAGCTTATGAGTTTTAAAGTTTGAGCTTTATTCACTTGGAAAAACAAATATAAATTCTCCTCTCTTTACCTGCACTGGTGCCTGCACCGGTTGCAAGGTCCCCACCCATCAGGCCACCTAGGGTTTGAAATGAAATGTAAATGAGCACAATAAATTACAACACTCAAACATTCAAAATACTTTCTCTACCTTCAATCACCCTGTTGTAGTACCCATCATTTCTTTCCTCTGACTTCAAGACGCAGTTGAATCAGACCCATAATTATGAAATCATGGTGTTTAATGTTACCTGTATAAGACACTTGCCTTTCAAGGACAAACAAAATACAGAGTACCCATAATTTCCTTATTTTAGTTTCATGCTTCCACAGCATGTGAAAAATTATGTTTAAAAGATATGTATAGTACTCCTTCATTTGAAAACTATCTTTAGTAGAATGCTAGTCAGAAAAGGAAAGGACTGGGAGGAAGAGGCTGAAGATTCCTGGAGAAGAATGTAACTCAGAATAAATAAATACACATAGATTTTAATTTCCTCAGCCTTTCACAGACATTCACACTAACGATTTTTAAAACTTCTCTTAGCACTTGGAGACCTCAAATGGTTCTTTGAACCGGGTGTACTTAAAGATCTTGATGTTGCTGGAGGCAGACAGATTGAAACAACCTAATCCTCACTTACCCTCATCAGAGATGAGCTCTCATCATCGCCAGAACAAAGCACAACCCCTTGCTATGTAAAGCACTGAAGTACAGAGCTCAACTAACATTAACCCATCAAGGAGCTTATGAATGAATCAATAAAAATAAATTGTTCATTTAGCATGTAGACTGATTATTTAAGTAATGAACATACTGATTTACTTCAATTTTTTTGCATTGGCTACATTTTCTTCCCTGCTTTATGTTGTAATGAGCTCTTGCATGAATTACATAGATAAGCTGTCTTTTTAGGAAAAAGCATGCTGTCTGCCCTTCTGTCCTTTATTGACTTTATTGACTTCACTGATTTCCTTTGTTTTTTTTTGTTTTTTTTTTTTTGGTTTTTTTTGGTGTTTTTAAAGGTTTTTTTGAGCTTTTTGTTGTTTTGTTTTTTTTTTTTTTCTCTTCATTTTTCGACACAGCAATTTTGGACAAGCTCTTATGACTGTTAAAAAGAGAGTTCTTTTTTCTTGGGGTACGATTTAAAGTGACCCAAGGAGCTGAGAGCAGAGCATTTGAAGGAATGGGATTGAACAGAGCCTACCTGTGTTACCTGCACTTGGAGGCCGATGTGTCACACCAGGAGACATGCTATTCCTTTGCAAAGAAGGATGAGCCAGTGGTAACAGGTTGGGGTTTCCCAGCGAGCTGACTGGGTTACTGTATACTAAACTGTTGTGGTTGGACACTGGGATAGAAACTGGCATCTCAAAGTTTGGTGGTGGAACAGCCTGTACAAACAAAAATGGAAAACAAATAAGAGAATAGTACAAAACTGAAACAGCCTTTAAGTGCAGTTACTCTATATTTAGTTCAAATATTTTGTACTTGGTGATTAAAATATTTGTGCTTACCCCCTTCCTCTAAGACTCAAGAGAAGAGTATCAAAACAATTACCAAGTCTTTTAAATATGATTTTTCAAATAATGATTCCATCTTCCTTTAATGCAGTTTGCACATTTATTTCATAAGAGGTGGAAAGAATTTTTTCATTTTTTCTACTTTTTTTTTGTTGTTTAAAACAAACCTCTGTCTCATGCAGCATAATTTTCTATTTCTTTCATTCTTTGAAGTCCTAATTGCTCACTTGCCACCTTAATCTAGTGTCATAGATTACTGCAAGATCAAAGTTACATGACAATGGTGACTTCATTACATGGAAAAAAATTGGAAGGGATAGAATACAAAAGGCAAGGCTCTAATTTCAGCTTGTGTTTCTTTAGCAACCAGAATGATCCCAAGTCAGATAAAAGACACCAATACAGTAAATAATTTTTAAAATGAGTTTCTATCTTAGCTTGGAAGGGCTTAAAAAAATTAAGTTCTCCTCAGGGACCGCTAACAATTACAAGAAATTTAGGTACACACTAGTCTTTGAGGGCTATTTTTTGGGGGGTGGTGGTGGTGTTTAGTGATGCCTTTTCATTATCCTATTTTCCTACCTAAAGGCAAGACCTTCTCCTGAGCTACTTCCCTTTGCAAGAATGCTTTAAAAAACAAAAAGGCAAATAATGTACCACATTAACAGAGGTGTGGTACAACAGAGGTTGTGAGGAGATGCATATCTCATTATGCTTCTAGGAAGCTCAATTCAGGTTTCCTTGGCTGGTTGTGAGTTTGTTGGTTGGGGTTCCTTGGGTAGCAGTTGCTTGAATTTCTATAAAAGTTACAACTAGATTAGAAATCTGCATTTAATTTATTTGCTTTAAAAATTATTTTCTTGCCTTTTTGATCAGAAAAACTTTTTCAGAATTACCTGACAGCATTTTAAATATTCAATATGTGAATACAGGCCAAGTACCCCTCAATTTTCAAGTTTTCTAACATTTACAATCTTATAAGCTTCAAAAAAGGGCTTAAACACATAAATTTTTTTTTTGAAGAAGACATATTCCAAGGGAGGAAATTAAAGGTTTTAATTTTATTGTTGGCAGCTGATACTACTGGTATATCTTCAAGGACCTAGGAGGAGAGCTGGACGTATCAACTGCTTGTCAGTCAACCGAGGCACCCTGACCTTGTGCCACCCATGTCTCTATGCCCTCTGTATTACAGCACTATCCATCAAATTACATCAAATATCTCTTAAGGCTGGTTTTTTTTTTTCTTTCTTGGTCCTCTCTAGGGACAGAGAAAATGTTACTCTAAATATAGAGGAATTATTTTGCCTAAGCACAAAGAGCAAGATTTTCAGGGTATCATGTTAAGGATACTCTATACAAATGCCTTTGAACTATTTTGAAGTGTTAATTTAGCTCTGATACTCTCTCCTTTTTTTGAGAGATGACCATAGCAACAGTAGTTGAGCAGATGGACCTGCTGCCATTGCTCCCCATCCTGGGGAGACATGGGAATTTCCTTCCTTTTGCTGAGAAGCTGAAATGCACTCCCATGGCTGTATTTTTCATACAGCTGATTGATTTAAGTAGAGGTAGGAAAGGAAGGTGAGGTGTTTTGGGAATCCACATGTTCCCCATCTAATCTACAGATTTAAGAATCTACATGTAGTCTGCACCCTTATGACTCAGGTCTAAGCTCCTTGGAAATGGAGTCACATAGCATAATGTGAAACATTTGATCAGCTTGAAGGTATGTTTTGAAGCAAGTAATTCTTTTTATTGGCCACAGAAGGACCCAAAACATTCCTAAATCCCATGTTAGTCAGAATCACATGACTGTAGAATTCAAAGTCAGTGTTTGAGCTCTCCATGTTTAAGTCCCAATTACAGCCTGATGTGAGACATGAATAAGCCAACATGAAGTTTCTGATTATTGCAAGATACATGGCTGCGATGGAGTTCTCTCTACCTGGTGGCTTTGAGCCCGTGGACCTGCCTGCTTGAGTACCAGTCCATGTTGCATTGACTGTCATTGTCAAGAGAACACTGCATAAAGTTTTTGTTACCCTTTGTCACACGACCTATGAAGTCTGCTTCTGAGTCTGGGTGGAGACTATTATTGCCTCTATTTTCCTAATATCTTTTCCTAATCTGAATTTCTGTTATCTAAACTTAAACAAGTGTAGAAATGCAAAACAGAAGGTCTTGCCAGAATTCTAAAAGCTTGTTTCTTTTAACCACTATGTTCTTCCTTCCATGTACAAACCAAACTGTTCAAGATTCTTCTTTTTCTACATTTGTACAAAAGAGCTCCAATCTTGGTAGCTCTTCAGGTGTCAGTCTCCCTAGTCAAGTGAAACTGTTACTTAGCTTTCATTTTGTCATTTGAAAAGTATTTTTTAAAGTAGTTGAATTATTCAATTTCCTTATGAATAGTCTAATTTTTGTCATTTTACCAACTATTAGGATCAACTTACATCTGGTTACAGAGCACTTCGTAGGCAATTTTATAAGGGCAAAGTTAGTTTACTCTCTGTTTTTCAGCACAATATACTATATCTGAAATACAGTAGTTTTTATTTCTTCACCACAGTCAAAAGTTAGAAAAGTTTGACTGGCTAAACATCAGTATTAAATACTACATCTCTAGGTACAGTTGTCTAGATCTCTGTCTAACTTTATTAGTGTTACAAATTCCTCACAAAGAACTGCAATGTCCTGCAGATTCCCCATGGTTAATATTGATTCCATTTCAGCCTGATGGACCTTAAAGTTTCTGATGAACTTGTGTAATATATATCTATTAATAGGAGCTAGGGAGGAACTGAGGCCATCTGAGGCCACAGAACAATGTCCATACCATTAAGCTTTCTCAACTTCAAAAAATTTATGACTACATGTAAACCGACAACTGAGAATTGTTCCTGGCCTGGACTAACAAGCAAATGAAATGAAGAAATTGTCTGGGAGAATGTTATTTAGCATCAAAAGGTACCGAAAGCCCGATGGGGACTGTTCAAAAAATTCACCTCATTGATAAGCACATTTCATGCTGCTTTAGTACGTTTTCTGCTTTTTTTGCTAATTCTAATATAGACAAAGTCAACACTGTCACGTATATAAAGAGTGCCACATTTTGCCTATTTTTCCCCCTTCCTTTGTCTTTGCTCCTTTGGACACCACTGCCAAAGAGGGCAGATGGCTCACCAGAGATGATACTGCCAGTGTACAGCACACAGTGCTGGATGCTCACTCCACATGCTATGATACATGTTGCCAAACAAAGTGTTGGACACTTAACCCCCTTGGAACTTAATAGGCCAAACATTCTGTGTTAAGTATTGGTTTTATTTCCCCGTGTTCAATGAGGCCTTCATTTATTTAGAGACAGAGATGCTCATAGCTTCCTTCTAGTGGGCTATTTCTGTCTCCTCTGCTTTCATCATTCTTACGAAATTTACAAATATGTGTCTAATTTTTATCAGATGGTTTAGAACAATATGAATACTTATCCCCAGAAAATTATCTGATGAAACATTATTGTTAGGAGCAAAAGCCAATGTTGTTTTTATTTGGCAGCAACTTTTTTATGTTACAAAACCAGGCAGAGGCAATGCATAGTTTTATATATTCTGTATGTAGTGATTTAGAGACTTGACTCAGTGACTTTATTATTAATTTTGCTTTCTTCTCCCCAATTTTCTTGGCTGCCTTTGATAATCACAAGTAAATGAATATATCTTCCCTGTCTTAGTTATTCTGATTTGTCCAGTTAAGGATATTACTTTATACAATACATAATATTTATATATAAAACCAGCTAGTTACAAATTTACATTAAGTATAAGTTGTGATCTCGATCTTGCCCATTGCATCTTGGCATATGCCAAGAGAAGGAGTTTCTGTTGCATTACCAGAGAATATGTACTGTTTCTTCCTATTGTGGTAAGCAGCTTGGATGGAGGACAGAGGTCCTGAGCTCAGCTTGTGGTGTAGTCAGAGGATGACTACTCTGTCTTACATGAAAAAATGCTAACATTTTGCTGTTCTGTATTTCTGAAGTGTCTCTGAAGTAATTGCACAAAAAGATTAATACACTGCACCTCATCACCTCCTGAAAGGTGGGAATCACCAATTAATTCCTGAAGTAGGACTATATTTGACGTCAAAAAGTTATATTAAATGAAAACAACTGGAGTGAAATTCCATTAATTTTTGGAAAACAAAACTGATATACCATGCTCAGGTTAACTGTCTGGTTTCCAAATCTTATACATTTCCTCACTTTACAGAAAAGACAATTTTCCAAATGCTTATGGAGGTAAAGAAAGAGATAGAACTCACTACTATGGGAATGAAATTTTTTTTCCTAGGTTTTTTTAATGTCTTAAGATTTCAGATGATTATAACCTGTTATATGACCTGTTTTGTTAGGAAAGAAAAGAAGCAAGTAGCATGAGATTAATAGATGTTCTGAAGGATCATTCCAAATATATTTTTAAGGCAGAAAAGTAGCTTGATGAAAATTCTGTCAGTTTGATTTGAAAAAGCCAAGTCATCCTTGAAAGAGAAACAGCATGAAAGAATGACAATTGGTGAGATTTTGATGTGAAAAAGGGTTAAGCAGTTTGGCTTATAACAGTCTACCTAAGTACTGCAGTCATCATTTGTCAAGTTGAGTTGTATCCTGAGAAACCAAATTAATAGTGACAGCTTTAGAGCTTTTCTGTTCTGAGAAAAACAGCTTTCCAAAAGAAGCAAATAAAAAGGGAGGTAAAAAAAATGGGATAGTTCTGTATTCCTCCCTGAGATTCTACATACATGTTGGGTACCCTTAATCTGTCATTTTATATATACCTTTATCAAATTTGGTGCTTTTCTAGTCTCTGGGAAAGTATTATTTAGTGTCCTTATATTTTTCCAAAATACTTTTGCCTGATGTAAGAACTTCTTCAAATTTTAATTACCATGAGTGAAAAATCCTTCTGCTGAGACTTAATAGAAAGAACACTTAAGAGTGCTTGAGACAGAATCTGAGCCTCCTTAAGAAGTATCCTCATCTTAGTTGTCAGATTTTGTATGTGCAACTGACTAACAGTACAGAAGACACTGTGCATTCTGGGTATCCAGACAACATTTTTGGTAGATAACCATGCTACCTTTGTATGGGAATGACAAATGAACACATACAAATTATCTCCTTTTTTTGTCTTTTAGAAATAAGAAGTTACCTATGCAAATTAAAATGCTTCTTTGGGTCTATGCAAATATTTGGTTTCCTACTTTGCTTTCCACAGACATTTGGAATACCAATCAAATATAACCTCCAAACCTCCATATTTGTCATCTTAAAAATGTAATATTAAACATAATGACAAATAATTCATCCTTTGTATGTCTCGTGCAAAACAAATAGGACATGCAGAGTTATTTCTCTTCAATATCTGGCAAGGCATATGACTGATTGTTAGAAATTTTGACTCGGTTAAAAAAAAATTTAGCTCATGCTAAAGCATTAAAATAATGTTGATGAGGTCAAAGCAAATTCTCTGATAAAGCTATAAAATCACTCCAACTCACAAACATGTCTGAGACCTGCCATGAGGCTCTCATGCACTCTGTTTCTCTGCAGCGAGCAAGAAGCTGTAACCCTTCAGTGCTGCAACTGAATTTAGCAGAAACAATGAAGAATTGAAGTTACACATACTAAACACACTAATTACTATATATAAAGCAATTTCAGTTTTACATTGTTTTTCCTATATTGCCACAGAAAGTATTCTGTCAATTTGTTAGCCTGTCCACAGAGAAAAATTTCCACTGTTATTTTTTAAGTATAATTTTGGCAAGTGGTGTAGTAAAACACTTCTGTAAATTAAGTGAATATAGTTCATATGTATATATTTCACTTCCTTCTGTAGGTTTCACCCATAATAGGCTTCATCTGTGTATCAGAGTTAGAGACTTGAAAGAAAAATATGCTGTGGCAAATTTTCTCACCACAGTGCTTAGTTATATATTTGGCTTTAAAGCCTCTTTCTAGCTGAATTTATTTCCCTAAGAAGCCAGAACTGAAAGGGTTATGATTTGTTACTGCGTCAGTTATCAGCAGACAGCCATCTAACCTTTGGTACTTACAGGTATTTTATGGCTCTTGATCATATTATCAAATTCTTCATTAATTTTTTTGTATTTTTCTTCAGTGCGTGGGGTGAGAGCATAAGAGGAGTCAGGATCAGGGCTTTCACAAGCTTTGTTTTCTTTCTTGTGCAATGCCTGCCAGATTCAGAGAAATATCAGAAAGTAAAAAAAATGAAAAGTAGCTCAGAGTACTTACACATAATCTTTGCCTGCTGATCATTAGATCAATATCTTCATTAAGTTTTCTGTACTTGTCCTCGGACTCAGGGCTGTGACCTACTGAATCATCTGCATCAGGGTCTGGACTGTCACAGCCATTAAGTCCTTTCTTTCTTAATGTCTGAAATACATAATTTGGGAAGTTCAATCCTTGACATGGGCTGCAAGAAAGACTCAGCAGTGTTAAAGAAACACAAACTGCTCATCATAGAAAAATGTTAAATTATGCTTTACGGAAAGAAAGTGACTAATGATCCACCACACTGATGTGTGGTTTCCAGTAATGAGTGAGGACCATACAAGACCTCATTCTTCTGAAGCTGGTACAAATCAATAAAGAATTAATCTGGTAATAACAAAAAGTTAGTGCCTATGCTAGTACGTCCCCTGCCTCATGATTCCCATATCCCGCAGCATTAAGGGTTTAAACTAAACACAGAATGCAATTTATTTTAACATAAACCAAACTTAATATATTTATCTATGTTTACTATGGAATACACTGATGTTCTTATTTTCTTTTAGGGAAGATGCAAGAGAAGCAAATGGAAAAAGAAATGAACCTGTAACAAATTTAGGAATCCATTTCTTCACAGAGGAAGAATAATTACCCAAATAGAATTCAAGGACTTTAGCAATGTTGTTCCTAAGTCTATGCTTGTGATAGGACAAGAGGGAGGACAGAGTTGATGATAGAGTTATGAAATAACTATTAAGAGCTTCTAGTGATGTTTACTTTTTATTGACTACACCTAAAGTGCTAAAAATGCACAGGGCTAGAGCTTAATGCACAGGAAAAAGCACTGCTAAAATAGATGCTTAGTGAAAAGTCAAAGAATTTTAGGTTTAGCTACTCAAATACACACAACCAAGTTTATCATCACTAAGACAGGAGAGTTGAAAACTCTTAAAACCAGGACTGAATCAGTAGCTTGCAATTCGGAACAGTTGTCTGGCTTCAAAAAGGCTTTAGCTGATCTACCTTTACAGAGCCCCAAAGAACAGCCATAGGCTATATTAAGGTAAAAGAATATGAGAAGAAAGTCTGGACTCCTCAAGTCAAGCAGTAGTACATAAAGCAAATATATTTACAATTTCTCATATTTAGCTCCAAGAATGAGTCACTCAAAAACTCTTAAAAGTCTACTTGGCTGTCTAGAAACTTTTTAAGTTAGCTTGTAGCCCATTCTGTGTTGAAACCTGGCAAAGCAATCTCAATTACAATGAAAATATCACATATTTTGTCAGTTAGTAAGTGGCTAATGTGCACAGTCTGTCAGTGTGGGATACTCCGGTATCTTTTTGCCTTCTCAGAATGGTTCTGTATCAGCTTTTTGTTCCTTCAGGAATTGTACACATTTCATAATTAATTTTTTATGACGAAGATCAGCTTACTACTGTTACTACCCTTAAATATTATAATGTCATGCCATGTCAGTGTTCTCATACTAATGAAAAACCCCTGAACCTTCCATTTTCATTGACTAAGCAAAGTGATGGTGATCTGTTCTATGAGATCTGAGCCTTCTAATCTCCCATTGCAGACCTCTGAAACAGATTTGGGCATTTATGAAAGGCTGGCCCAATGTAGATCTTTCTTTTCAAACTTCATATCTATAAAGACTTCAAGTCAAATCCATGAGCTACTTCCTTAACACCAATAAAATTATAATCCATTTGAATAAAAACTTGAGATGCTAAAACAAGCTGAATAATTCCCTACACCTTTTTCCACTCTCCTTGCTCTTTTATCTTTTAAATGTTAAATGTTCAGTTAGCAGAACAGACATAATACTACATGATATGTACTGCTAGCAGCTTGAAACAACCCAATTAGCAAGAGGGTTTTGCAACTGCTGCTGTTTAATAGATTTAATAGACACAACAAGATATAGTATAAGCAAAATGTCTCATTGCAATCTCAACTAACATTCTTCTCTTCACATAAGCATTAAACAGTTGTCCTCTGAATACATAAAACATTCTGTTTCAAACTTAGATCAAGCTGTCCAGACATGAAACCAAGATCAGCATACTTGGGACCATTTCCAGAGCTCATATGATACACTGATGGAGTCCTGCTGATTCCTATGGAGTCTCTGAGGACAGATGTGGATGTGAGCTGGACTAAATTACTTCCTCAACTTCAGGCTTTGAGATAACAGACAAAAAGAAATATGAAAAGAGAAGAACCAGAGGAATGCTTTGTAGCCTTTTGAATCTTTCCCCCTCCCATCATTCACAAATCCTGCTGAATTCACAAGACTGTGTCTGTGAGAAGCAGAGGCATCTTGCCCCCAGCATACTTATAATGCCTTAAAGTTCTGCAAATGATTAGCACTCAGTTGCTACGGTGGTTTGTAGAGGTTTGAGGATGCACTGCACCTTTCAGACGCTCAGAAGAGGAAAGGCAACGGGAGCCAACATGGGTCTTGCAACAGTCTCCAAACAGACTGGATTCCCTCCCATTGTAGAAGTATTTTTATAGATATTTATTTTTACATTATTTTCATACCTTTAGAAAGCAGGATGCTTGCCACACTAGGCAGAGAAAAAGCAATCTCTATTTTCACTAGAAAAGCCAAGATGAAAAGCAATAAATTGTGTCAATATTCTACCCAAAATTAACTTTAGCCCTAAAGAGAAGAGGCAAACCTTTCCCTTGCAAAAAAAATCAGTCTTGTGCTTTTGGCTGGTACCTTGGCTGATGGTGCAAATCAAGCTCAGTAATGCAGACCACTTGCTCTCTGCCCATCACACCTCAAAAAAATTCAAATCAAATCAAACAAATACAGACACAAACCCTTAACCCCCATCTAGAAAATATCACAGAAATCCCAAACAAAAACAAGGAAGTATTTAAATGAGTCAGGTTAAGGCTAGGCAACAGGAATTTCCACATATCATTTCCACTAAGAGGCACAGCTTCTAGCTTTGTGAGTGCTGGAACTAATGCCTAGTTCCCTGTGAATTTGATTTTGGGGTAAAGTGCAATATGCAGAAAAGATCTCCTGTGGAAGGGTATCTGGGGATTTCTCTTCTCACCCATCCTTCTGCTGACCCTTTGCTGCTTCTGTTTGTCACAACTCAGGTTGAAATGCTGCCTTCAGCTGGGAGTCTTTCTGGGAGTAATTTCTGGTTCTCTTTTCCTGCACAAGAACATACCATTTTCCTGAAACTTGTTGGAATTTCACTGTCTTGGAGATCCCTCCCTTTGTACTAGATTTGCTTGGCAATGAAATAAAAAAGAACTTGTAAGGGAAAAGACAGAAGAACAGATTGGTAGATTACACAGGGTCAGGAACACACAGGCTCACATCAGTCTTCCTCTGGAGAGGACAGCAGGCTGGAAGTGACGTGCTTAAACTCTGCACTAAGGTAATGAGTTGTACCAAGGACAGAAATAATGACTCTGAACATATCAGGATTATCTCTGCCTCCTCAACATGCAGGCTAGTTTTCCCTATCTTATTACTTTGTTCATTAATTTACTTTCCTCCATGTCATTAACCACCACACTAAACTTCTCTTTTTTTTCCCCTTCATTTTTTCCATTATTGGTGTGCTTCAACACAAGTTTGTACAGTACAGGTAAAAGTGATGCTGACCAGTGTCAAACTGACTAACCCTTTTTACAAGCTCTCTGGACTTTGTGTAAATATTTCCTCCTCTCCTCTATTTAGTGTCACCTCTTGAAAGAAGAAGCTGGTTCTGGAGTCTTTGACAGTCTTACAGTCATTTTGAAATTATTTTTCTTATCATTGACTTGTCATAGACTCTTACAAAACCTAGAACAGACCTATCACATCCTCCCGGAGATCAGCTAGCTTCCAAAGATTTCATTACTATTCTGGGAATTTATAAAAGGATAAAATAACACAAATGTATAGTGCATTGCATTCTAGAGAACCCTAAGGCAAATTTCAGTTATTTTTTAAAGAAAATAAGCTATTTTTCAACTACCGAAGCTCCACTTCTTCCAAGCAATTAATCAAGTAATTATATTGGACTCCAATAACCTGAAATTGGCCAAGGCATGTGAAAAACAAAATGGTCAAAGGAAAACAATCTTTGGCTGAAACGTGCTGTGCCAGCAATTAGCCTAAATCCTGCTCTGTGAATCTCAGAGGAGAAGCGCTAATATGTGACCTGCTGACTGCTGCAAAACTGAGTATAAACAACTGTTTGATTTTATTTCATGCAAAACTTATCATCATTATGGAAGCTCAAAAGAAAATATGGCAGTAATATCCAGGTCTGATTTTATCAAGACAATGAAAATCATTGTAATTTTGAAGACTTTTGAGGAGCAAAAGCCTTTAATTTTCCTAATCTAGTCTCTGTTTCGGCAGTTTTATCCTCCAGATTTCTTTTTGGTCTTTTTTAGCATCTCTTTAACAGAATGAGTGGAGAGGGTTAGAAATGATTTTATTTTTTTCCATCTTGTAATTTACTTTGTTCATCTTTCCTTTTAATTGGTTTATCTGCTATGGAACTGTAGCAGCAGCTCTCTGACCACAGAGAGAAACACAGCTTTCCCTGGTACTGTTTTGGGAAAAGTCTGTGAGAAGAGCAGAAGTTATCTTAACTTACTACACCTATAAATGTAAACATGTAAAATATATTGTAGAAATTTGTTTACCAAAGAATAGGTTCTTAGTTAACTAATACTAATAGTATTTAAATTAGAGAACCTATTAAGTCCAACTATATCATAACTATTTGAAAAAACAATAAGTTTCTTAATAAATAATAATCAACCTTCTATAAATACATAGAATCTATATAACTTATTACCAGTCCTGGCCTGTTGCAATGACATGGAACTGCTTCTCATAGCACTCCAGGGCTTGGAAATGCTCACAGTATAGGTGCCAAATTAAAGACCAGGTCAGCTGATGAGGTTCCAAAAAGATTCAAATCAGCCCAATATGTTCCTTTTTGATACCCTCTCCAACAAGGACCTAACAAGGTTAGGTTAACCACTATCTTCATTTGTGTGATGAAAAGTATGATTTCACTGGGTCTTCTTCTGTAATCAAATTTTACAGTATGGAAAAATTCAGAATTAAATGTCTATTTCTAAAATTCCCATATCTTTTATGTTGTCTAGAAACTACCACAATGATCTTTCACTGAAAGATCCACTAGTGTCAATTTAGAGTTGGAATGCAGTAAATTGTATTTCACTGTCAGAAAAAGCCCTCCATTTCCACTAACACTTTCTTTTCTGTATCTGGATGGAGTAAATCTTTTAGCCACCATAAATGTATTTTTCTCCTTTCTTTTTGCTGGACCTACATATC
This sequence comes from Melospiza melodia melodia, assembly GCF_035770615.1. Classification (NCBI taxonomy): domain Eukaryota; kingdom Metazoa; phylum Chordata; class Aves; order Passeriformes; family Passerellidae; genus Melospiza; species Melospiza melodia. The sequence continues at coordinate 19,949,887 of NC_086226.1, read as the reverse complement.
TACATGGTAAGGCAGACAATAGCCAATTTCAAAGGAATGATAGACTACATGTTCAACTGCTTTATCATTTATAGTCATTCCATGATTCCAAAGAACCCTACCAAATTTATGGAGGTCCCTCAAAAGAGCAGAGAATATCTGGACATGGATGTGATTCATTTAAGCACCAGTTTATTCTCTGTGCAACAGAAAAATTTAAGTTAGAAAGTGTTGTATGAAGAATACCTCTCCCTCTCCCTCTCCCTCTCCCTCTCCCTCTCCCTCTCCCTCTCCCTCTCCCTCTCCCTCTCCCTCTCCCTCTCCCTCTCCCTCTCCCTCTCCCTCTCTTCTTCTCTCTTATGATGAAATTTTAGGATGACATTGCATGATACAATTTATGGTGCAATCAAGTAATGAAAGATTCTACTGAAATGAAAAACTCAGAGGAAGAGATTGGTTGCTATGGGAACTACCCATCTGAATTTCCTAACTTACATGTAACTAATGTCTCAAATTTTATGTTTCATTAACACAAAGTTCTTAAATTTTTACATTTAATAATGGACATAAACCAGTATGCTGGCACTAATGTACTTTAATTGTATATTTAGGAGAATAACAAAAAACATTATTACAATTATGTTATCTAACAAACTCCATGCACACAAAAATGTATAGCAGTAATACAGAAAAATTGAACATTTCTTCCCTCTTTTTCAAAGATCGTAAAATGCTTTTGTGGTTTGTATGCCTTTTGAAAAAAGCTACAGAGCTTATATAAAGCTGAACTTTTATAACCCCATGCTAATATTTTTGATACTGCTTTACTGAAGTTTCAAATTAAAAAATTCCATTGTCTGGTACCATACGCATGTCTTCTTCAAAAAAATACACATAAATGTGCTTTTCACAACATTACATCAAAACCTCTGCTTGGATTTGCCTTTCATTTACACATGCCAAGTGATTATTCTCATCACCTTCAAATACCTTCTCTAATCACACTTCCTGAGAAACCAAACAACACAGTTTGGCTTGCCAGTAACACCTGCTTCTCTCTGCTTACAAATGATTGAACAGTGGATTTGACAGTACACAGTACATGTGTACTGCAAACTCATCAGGGCATGAGATCTCTACCTGATTATATAGTTCAGTCTATCCTCTTTCACTCACACACTTGTTGTGTGCTAAGGCGTCTCTGCAATATTCTGCCATATTTTGCAAACAAAATCTGTTTTTTTTTTAAAGGGCACTAGGTTAGTGGGATTTTTGCTTCATTGTTACCTAGAACTCTGCTACCTAACTTGGGTATGGGGGAGCTTTGGAAGGCAGTGCACCTGGCGCAGCCCCAGAGCCCCCAGGACTTGTCTCTGCCGATCTTGCAGCCTGGAGCAGACTGGTCAGCACCACCACATCTCCTGCTGCCTCTTTGCATGCCTTTCATCTATCTCAGAGAACACACCTTGAAGCACACTGCTGTGCCTAAATCTCCCTTCTGGAGAGATGATGAGGCTGGAGATGGGAAGATTCCAGATGTTTGCATGCTTTCTAAAAGAGAGAATGCAAAATCTCTTTCTTTAATGCTCAATCTTGCCAACTTGCAGGGGCGTTTCTGTTAAGTATTGACTTAAATTACACTGGACAACTTTGGCTTTTTAAGTATTAAGAGCATGCATCAGATTCAGAGATCTCACAGCAGCTAAACTAAACCACATATATTTTTGTGATTTTCTCTGAAAGAAACAATCACAAGGACTCCATAATTAAAGCTTTATATTAAAATTTTTGCAAATACATGCTGAAGAACTTGGTCTGTTCAGCTGGTGAAGAGGAGACGAAGGTGAGAAGTTGCAGTCTACAACTTCCTCATGAGGGGAAGAGGAGGGACAGTCACTGATCTCTGTGGTGCCCAGTGGCAGGACTCAAGTAACTGGCCTGAAGGGGTGTCATGGGAGGCTTAGTTTAGATATTAGGTAAAGATTCTTCACACAGAGGGTGTCTGGGCATGGGAAGAGACTCCTCAGACAAGTAGTCACAGTGCCAAGCTGTGAATTCAAGAAGTGAATGCTGTCAGAATTCAAGAAGTGTTTGAACAATATTCTTGGGCACATGTGATTCTTCAAGAATCACGTGTGATTCTTGGTCTGTGATGTGCAAGAGCCAGCAGCTGGACTTGATGACCCTTGTGAATCCTTTCCATTTCAGCTTATTCTGTGATTCTGTGTAAACTTATACCTCCCTATATTCATAATTATTTCTTGGGACATGCAAAACACTTCTGTCCATCACTTGTATACTGTTTTTAAATGAAGAATTTAGATCTGAATAGTTCCCAATGTTCTAATTAAGGATATTTTCTCATCCTTTGGGCTTATTCCCATCCATCATCGTGTTTCAAAAGGTCTGAAAACCCACATATCCCCCTGGGCAGCTGACATAAGATTCCTACACCAACCCTAAATGCAGGGGATCACATTCCCTGGGCTCTGAAAGAGGAGAAGGCAGCAGCACCTGCTGATCCCAGCCACCCAGGAATCTATGGGGGGAGAGGAGCATCAAGTGACTGATGGTGCTGGCTGGCATGATGTGGCTGCAGCCAGCAGGGAGCGGGTCCCCAGCAATGTCACGCATCCCGGCCATCTGCACCTGTCAGTGCCAGCACCTGCTGCCCCATGGCCATAGATGGCTGTTCACAGGGCCACGGTGCTGACTGGCCACACTGCTCCTGGCTGCTTGGTTTTTTTGTCTTTTCTTCCCTCATGCTACTGTCGCAAATCTCAGTTCTCATGTGATCACAGCTACAAGAGCTACACTGCACCTTGCAGATATATACATATAAATTCATGTATGTATATCTTTATCTATTCATATATATATATACGTATATGCATACATACCCTCTACTAAATCACATCTCATCACCTTTTATTCAAATCTAGATGGATTTTTAAAAAGTGTCCACACTTGCATGACCACCTTCCATTTGCTATGATGCAGTATAACACTACCTTCATATTGTTGGTGCGCTGCATTAGGGGAGTTTAAAAAAGAGATGTTTCTTCAGACAAGACTAGCATTTTATAAATAATGAATTCACATGTGAAATTAATTGGAGATGTTAAGATTGTGACATAAATGTAGGCTGACCTAGTTGTGATTAGATTCTGATGAAATCCTCTCTACAAGTATTTAAGGTTTAAAAAGAAAAAATACTGGCTTTGAATGAACAGAATTCCTCATAAATGTTAATAAAAATTACTGTAAACCACACATTTACAAGCAAATACTGTATTCAAATACAGTTGGAACTTCTGTGTAGATATTTTTTCAAACTGTATTTGAAAAGAAACTCAAATTCTGTTCTGTTGTATTAAAACACCCTGTTGTATTTAAATACCTAAAACAGTCCAGAGACAAGCTTTTAGTGTGTTATGCATAAAATTAGCAGATCATCTAACTTAGAACAGAGATATTCTCAGGATACTTTTGTTTTAGTGATGGAATAGTTATTTGTGCCTTTTGAGTACCCCAATGATTCTAACTCCTTACTGAGGGCTCAAAGGCCCAGGCACTACTATTGAGTTATGGAAACATGGAAGATGTAGATAAAGGTAAAAATCATGAGGTTACTCTCCTGTATTTCCCACCATTCTTTCTACTTGCTGTCCTTCTATGGATGTGTGCTTTTTGCAGGATGAAGGCTAGCACCACAGCCTAGTAGCAAATATCCCATTTTTCATCCCCTATCTTTTAACAGAAAACAGACCCCCACTATTTTTTGAGACAGACTGCAGAACAACTAAGTTCGTGAAGACAAAGCTTCTACATTTTGGCTACTTCGACTAATTCACCGGCAGGAGCACCACCATTGCACAGCCAGACCTGGAAGCCAAGGGGTGCAAAGATAACCTAAAGCCAGAATAGTTGCATTTCTGACTTACTTTTCCCCCTTGACCACAGCAAAATATCAGTCCATTATATGCCTCCCTGATTTTTCAAACCCATAGAAATATATGAAGTTTTTAAATGCCCAGGTTTTCCCTAAGCTTTATTGAGCATCCTTGAAAGAGAACAAGATATTGGTGACAGGTAATATATTTGATTTGTATGTGTCTAACTTTTGCTGTTAGACACATAAAGTGTATGGTTGAAAAAATAAACTTTACAGTAGTCCAGAACAATAATCATTTTTTTTAGGGAATATGAGGCCCCTTAAAAATAAACACTGTAATCATACACAGGTTGTTATTTCACTCATTCTTTTTATGTTCATCTGTCTATAATGCTCCTCTGGCTCCAGCCTTTCTATATGGAGCACCATCTTCAACATTTTCATTTGTGTCTAATTTAGTCAAACATACACACAAATACAAGGCTGAAGTCAGATCTCACTTACACTAGTGTAAATTTGTAGGTGGATTTTGAACAGCTGTAAAGATACCAGTCAAGATATTCTAGATGTACAGTAGTGTTACCAAGTCTGTTACATCATTGTTGTTAGTTCTTGAAATATAGAATATTTGAAATATGCAGGGCTTAATATAAATAACTGCAGAAAAAAACCCCCTATTTTAAGGCAGCTGGTGTTTTTCCATTATATAACTGGGAACCTTTTATACTGAATGCCATATTCAAAATACTTTAAAAGTGAAATACAGACCTTGAGAAATGTGACATACAGAAGAACACATAGCTTTACAGATTCTTTTGTCATACCTCTTACAAGAAACAACAACAGCTGATAGGAATTATTCTTCACATATAGTTTGAGCACTATTTATGTTTTAAAAGATATATGAGATTCTGAAATTACAGCTTTAAGAGCTGCTTCATGCATTCTTAAAATGCAACCTTCCTGGGAAAAATACATTGCCAACCTGTGTAGCTTTGCTAGTCACTGAAGTTTTCTGGAGCAGAAATGATGGGTTCCTCAGACAAATAACAGTGTAACATATTATATAAATTAGTTTGGATGCAATTTTTCCTAGACTATGAGGCAAACACCTTTGCCCTCAATCATGGCCAGGGAACCTCTGATGACCGCAAAATTTTGCTTTTCTATTTCACCTGAAAAAGAGCACTTCCAGCAGCACTGAACTCTGCACTACTGACTCAGCAGTGAAAATGCCACCCAGTGAGAAAAGAACATCCCCTCCTTCAGCACCTTGGCCTTCTTTGGAGGTCTCTCATAAAAATCTTGAATGAATCAGTGTTCTGAACATGTTTGTTATTCCTCTCAGAAACTGAACATTTATTTTACAGTAGATCAAATGATAGGGTATTACAAAAGAAAAAAGTACCAGTATGAAAACAAGCAAATGTTCCTTCTATAGGAAACAGAATATTTCCTTTTTTTTCATAGTACTACAATTGTTTATCCATTGGTAAAAATCCCCAAAGCAATATATTTTTCAAAAATGGTGAATTACAATAGAGGCTAGATCCCTGAAACTCTAGCCTCCTGTTTCTCTGCCACATGGAGAGCTGTCACCAAGGAGAGATGAAAGTAAGCGCAGAGAAAGCAAGATACAGTATTTGACAATCCAAACTGGCCCATGATTTTAACTATGGAAACAGATAACTCAAATGATGCGGAATTTCATATTTAAGATGGCTTTTTTTCCCACGTATGTAAGTTCTGTTATTTACCAGAAACATCAGTGTAAATTGTATCTATTTTTAAACAGTTGCTAAAATCTCTAGACTATGTATTTGTCAGTTTACCAAAGCGTCAATCTGCTGCAAACAAAGACCTGGATTTTGTTTTCCCATGGAAAATACTACAGGAGTGGTAAGATGTGGACAGAAAGTTTGCAAACTGAAATTTCTAAATAAATCAACTAAATACTAAAGGAGTGAAAAAGTGCAGTCAGGAGTATGGAGATGCTCAATGAAACTCCAGAACTGGATTACTACCTTCAAAAGTTGGTCCTTCAAAACAATTGTTTCCCTCAAGCATAACTTTAAAAGTCATACTGCTCTTATCCCTCTGCTCTTCCCTTGAGATGAGTAAGCACTTCTCTCAAAAGGAGAGAATCAGAAATGGTAAAAAATGTTCAGATTCTGAAAAGCTTTTTGATAATTTTCTGTCAAGGAAATTCTATATTTCTATTATGGCAAACTGTGCTATCATGGAGGCAGAAGCCCCTTTTACATGAGATTCTCCAAAACTGTCAGATTCTGAAAAGCTTTTTGATACCTTTCATTAAAGGAAATTCTAAATGTCTATTATGGCAAACTGTGTCATCATGGAGGCAGAATCCCCTGTACATGAGATTATCCAAGGCTAAAGCTGCATAGCCCAAGTAGATGCAGTTCAACTCCTGCTTCTCTTACTGACTTCCTGCAGAGGCTTTTTTAATTAACTTTTTACAGTTTTCCCTCTTAAAAAGTTGAATGACCACCCCCATAATTGGGGTGCTATAAGAAGAAAAACCCAAGCAAGTGGTAACATAGTTAGAAGTATGAATTTGGTAGAGAGAAACAGACCGACCTTCACATACACCTGCAAAACGGGGTTTTATATGCTCCCTTCTGAAGCTGTTAAATTAACAACATGATGGTCAGTTTCAGTGCTCTGCTTGGGAAAGAAGGAAGCATTAGAAACAGAGTTGCTTCTCATTCTTAACACTGCTTGAGAAACAGGTATGTCAGAGGCAGACTCAATATCTGGTCAGAAATGGCCAGGACATGGTTTACAGGGGTATTAGAAAAATCATGGCTGAGAAAAGGCAAGTTCAGGAAAAGAAAGTGCAGGAAAGTTCAGAAAAGAACAGTTCAGGAAAGGACAGTTCAGGAAAAGAAAGGACAGTTCAGGAAAGGAAAGTGCAGGAAAGTAAAGGACAGTTTAGAGAAGTTCAGGAAAGGACAGTTCTGGAAAGGGAAAGGGAAAGGGAATGGGAAAGGGAATGGGAAAGGAAGGTTCCAGGAAGGGAAGAGAAGGGCCCAGGAAGGTTCCAGGAAGGGAAGGTTCCAGGAAGAGAAGGTTCGGAAAGGAAAGGTTTGGAAAGGAAAGGTTCGGAAAGGTTCGGAAAGGAAAAGGAAAAAAATTCTTATCTCAGAATCTAAATGTTTTGTTTGTGAAATTTGTCTTCTTCTGGAAGCAGCGAAAACATTTTAAATGTTAGGGTTTTTTTGCTGAAAAACTGGATTTCTTTTTGGGACAGAATTATAGGTTTGTAAGATGTATTGGTATATTGGTCTGGCAAAGTCTTACCATCTTAGATCTTAAAATCTTTAATCATATGGTAATTACAGAGAGAGATCTGTGGGATACAAATTGGTCTCCATTTAGGTGCCCTAATTCCATAGGAGAGATGAACAAATAGAACAAGATTTTGGCCTTCCTAATTTTTCTAAGACTTCAGAAACAGGCATGAAGGACACTGTGAATATGGGTAGAATAGATACTGTTTCATTTGATGAAAACTGTAGTGTGGGCTCTTGATCAGTTTTGATCTCTTGCTCCTGCAGCAGAAATCACTGCTCTGCCCTGCCATCAGAAGCTTCTCACCCCTTGCCAGAATTGTGGAGCTGGAGCAGTCAAGGGGTTGGCATACATTCCCTTCCTCAATCTCTGCTGTGAACGTGCAACTTCCAATGCAGGAAAGACAATAAATGTCTTGGGGATACTCACATCTCTAGATAACACAGGTGTTTCCTCAGATCTTCACAGAGTCATGTCACAGATAAGAAGGGAAGTTTTTTAATTAAAAACCCCAAATCCAGAGCTGTCTGGAGGACTGCTTCTGTTTTAATGAATCGACCAATGTGAAAAGTTTTGCACCACGGATATATATAGTGGTTTGGGGACTGTGTTCTTGAGAAAAAGGTAAACATTGATTTCTGGCCAAGAAATCAGAAATATTCAGATTACTCTGAATTTTAAATCAGAGATATTCAGAAGCTGCTAGTGTAATAATTTTTTCCTAACATACTCAGCCTGTGTATAAGGAAGAACCATACAGGGTCCTTTCCCAACAATGAGTTGAAATCCACAGTGCAAAAGCACTATTCCCAGTCTTCTTGTGCTAGAAGCTTGGACCAACTACAGACCAACTTGAAACCATTATGATGTGGGATGGAAAAACAGTGATATTTCTGCAGCAAGAAAATTGAGCTCATTTACTTATTTCATCATCCTGCCTATCCTCTAAGCTGTATGCAGCAATCTGCCTGCTGTCACAGAAGCCAGAGCTCTTTTCTAAGCTCTGGAGAGCATTTACAGTGCAATAAGCAGCCTAGACCAAAGAGTATTACATAGAATGAGAAAGGAATACTTAAGGTTCTCTAACATTTATTCTCTAACATTTATTCTCTAACATTTATTCTGAATGCGAAATATTTAATCAGAAGCTAACTGTACAAGATTGACTGGGATTACCTCAAAATAAATATGGCTCTGCCTTTTGGTATATTAAGATTAAAGATCTGGCAAGGAGATTCTGACTAATTTTAGTGGGCTCAGGCTTTCACATAGGAAGTTACACTAGTGAAAGGGACCATCAGTGTCCTAAATAACTAAAATTTCAATTCAATAATGCTAGAAAACCCTTTCCATGAAGAGGCCAAGGGCCATATATGAGCCATGAGTATACTAGAATTTCTCCAGTTCAGAAGTGCAAAATTTTGGTCCTAGAATCTATAGAGAGATTTGCAGTCCTGAGGTTTGTCTAGATTTCTCAACATTGTGAAACTTTGAAGCAAACTGCAGGAATGCTTACTTACATTGATCCCAAAGTCAGCAAGACTGTCATTCTCCCTGGGTATGGTAGATCACAAGACCCCAAATAAAACAGCAGTGGCAGGAATTGATGAGTACTTTTATTTCTGCCACTCATTTGGTCATAGAGATCAGTTGGAGGCAGACTTCAGAACTTTTCAGTTTAGTCAGGCATTTTATGCCATTACCCTTCACGAAGAAGGAAGTGGAATTAAGAACATTTCTTGCAGGAAAAAGACTGTACAGGAGTAGGTGAATTTCTCATATTCATTAATGGAAAAGGAATGAAAAAGTTAATCTGTAGAACAAACAAGAGAATTTTCTATAACCCTTGGGATCCAATATGTCGTCTCAAGTCCAAGCCCAGAAACATCTCCCTCATTCAGGATACAGCTGTGAATCTCTCACGAGTATTACTATCAGGTGGCTTTAGTTCTACAAGATAAAATGCACATTATTGAAAAAGGTAATTTCACAATTGTCACTTTATATTTACATATCTAAAGGGGACCTAACTGTCCAAGAGTTCTTCTAGTGTAACCAACTAATAAGAACCCCCTTCTCTTCCTGGCCCCAACTTGAAACCTATAAATTAAAATGTCTCCAGGACGGTGAAATGACAGTCCTTCTTTCTAAGCCCCCTTGGAACAGAAGCAATTTTTAAAGTGTCAGGGTAGGAAAATTGTCAATGAGCAATGTTCTTTCTTGCTGCAAGCTTATACTAAAACCACAAAGAGCAGTCCACACCCTGCTGCAATTGCCTTGTTGGAAAGAAGGGCCTTGTGACAGGAAAGGGCTATGGAATATATCCAGTAAATGGTTTAGGGACATAAAAACTCAGTTGGGCAGTACCTTCTATTTAAGCACCTGATCGTCATTGGGAATTCACAGTGTGTTAGGATCTGAGGCAAGGGAAGATTTTGGTGCTACAGAACAGGATCCAAACCTAGCAGTATGCGACAGAATTGTGAATGACCCAGAGAAAGCAAATGGGTTTTCAAAAATCCTATATTTCATCAGAAGCATCAGATGCTTATCCAGGGCTACAGAGATCCCTTCACCCACATTCCTGGATATTCACGTATTGACTTAAGCACACTGTCCCCTCCTACTATTTGAAAAGGCAACTTTTCAAATACTTGAAGAAGACACTCTTAAGAAAACTCTTCTCTTCCTGATTTTTTCTATATAACAGCTAGTGGTTAGAAACACGATAACTGGAAACATAGGTTCTATTTCTTCCTTGATCTGAATAGGATCAAGACTATTGCTAGAAGGAATAGATTTACTCGGCTTCCTATGCGCTAGACAGTTCTAGATAGTTAAACATATATATAATCCACTGTAATCTTTTGCATTCGTGCATTAAAAAATGCACAATTTGTTCAGCCAGGGAAAAAGAACTTGAAAGCAGACAGAGTTCTTTGACTTGTAATAGCATTTTTGTTTGAGGAAAACCTGTTGAAATTATTTGGGTCTTAAACTGGGACTGGGGAAGACTGTCAACTTTGACCCATTGGGTCAATACTTATTAAGCACAGGTCCTTAGTAATGTTCAAGGTCAAATAACAGATTGTCCACAATATTCATGTGCCTCCAGATGAGGTTTTTGGACAAATGACCATTGCCATATTGTAAGGCAAATTTAGATACTTCTGCAAAACATTTTTAGATATAAGATGGAAAGTACTGAACATAATTATGAGCTTTTATTTGTGAGTTAAACAATACATGTGAAATTTACATCTAGGGTAGCAAGCTTCTTTTCCAACAGTTTACCAAAATGTAGCTCGGATGCTAAGGCACTGGTACCTGCTGGAAGAAATCCATAAAGTTTCCATTTTACTGATATATGTTTAAACACATTAGAAGCATGTAATAATGAATCTTTGGATTATAAAAATGAAAGGAAAATTCTTATGTTTTTTCGCTTTTCATGTTACAGCCATATTGTAGGAAGCTAAATATTTAAATGAGACATTCCATTTGGTACTGCTTCTTTGCCAAGACCTTGATCTCTTTTGAACCAATCTCTAGCAGCTGTATTGTTTAAACTACTTTTGTTGACACTTCTATAATTTGTTTTCTTTGAAGAGCGTGTGTACAATAACACTTGATTAAAAAAAATCTTACTTGAACAACCCAAAGTAAAGCACATGATAATTTACATAATTCTACACTATAATTGTCTATAGATCACACAGGATGATATAAATAAATGAGTTTGAGACTTTTTTTAATCCAAGCATATCCAATGTATCACAGACTTTTACTTTTTATGTTTCTGTCTATCACACAAATAATTAACTGTTTAGAACATACATCATGCAACTTCTTTTAATAGGTTTTACTTCCTCATTAATGGCAACCATATATAGAAATATCCATGGCAAAACTAAGAAAGGAAAACAGAACCACCTAAAGTTTTGGATTTAGAGGTTGTTGTATAAAGAAAATGTTGACTGAATGTTTTAATGGAACTTTTCTAATGGAATGAAAAATGGCTATTTAAGATTTAACAACATTTAACAGCTCTGGACTATGGACATTGATTCAGAGCTGACTATAGACTTGTGATTATTAAAAATGTAGAACAACAGAGCACATGTCTATTGGAGGTTTTATAACCCTTCAAATTTGGTAACTAAAAATAATTTTATTTGTCTTATATAGAAAGACACATAGAGGCCTCTCTGAATTCAGAGCAAACAGGGTCTAATCAATATCAAGTACAAGGATGGACACAAATGTTATACTACACAGATAAATAATTTATAGTTTCTTACTGTAACAAGGAAGAAAAGTCAGTGTATTTTGAAGTTTAACAGAACTTTCACCAGACCTATGAAAACTGTGGAAAGCAATTTCATAAAGATAGTGCTATCTGTGTGCAGTCTAGGGAAGGAGAGGTATGCAGGTATTTTGCTTCATGCAAATCACATGGGTAAGGTGCTCCAGCCTGAGCAGAAAATTTAAGATATTGGCTCCCTAGCAGGAGAGTAAAGTAGGCAAAAAGCCAGGATTAGACTGGCTTTTCATCCCTATCCTCTTTGGTGATGAAATTCCTCTTGCAGAGTGCTGTTGTTTCTCAGGGAATTCACGACTCTGTGGCAGGGAGTTTTACTTCTGAGTATAGCTATAAGCGCTACTCATAGTATGAACTACTGGCAGTCCAGCTCTGTCACCCTTACTGACACTGGGACTGCCTCAGAAAAAGAGCCCCGATTCTGCAGAGACTTGCAGGAGCATTCAATTTTCTTTCTGTGAGAAGTTTCAGTGTCTGAAAGGTGACTTCCATAAATAAGTCTTATTTATTCTAAAAAATAAGACCTATTCTGGTATCGCTTACTACAAAAAGAGACACGATCCATAGAAGGTTTTGTCTGTGTTAGAAACAGTAACAAGGCAGATGTGAATTTTGTCAGAACACTCATATTGACATCTCTAGGCTTTAATCAGGGACCTAATAAAACCCGAATAGTGGGCTTTGCATAGGAGAATTTTTTTACTTTTGCTACCATAAGGCTCTTTTAACCTGATGGAGGGTAGCTTAGACTCCACATCGGGAAATATTTGCATATCATAAAAACCCATGTGAATGTGTAAGCATATAAGAATCGTGCATCACGTAACTGATTTTGCTAGAAACTCAGTGTTGCATAATCTTCAATACTGATTTAACAAAGAACAGTCAAGAGCTTATGGGAATCCAGTGCAACAAAAAGTCTTGGGTGGAAAAGAGGGCAAAGTCAGTAATTTGTATTAAAGATGTGAGATAAGAGAATAAATAGTATTTTTACATTTGTCATTATCACTTCTGCATACAAATCTGGGTAAACAACCACATTTTGTATCTGTCTTACAAAACAGGGATATTTTAATGATGAAAATTAAAAATGGGCTGGTCACAAAAGCTTTTGTGTCTGGAACACAGCTGTAAGTAGCTCACTATCTAGGTTGAAAATGGAATTGCAGGGTACTGTGTCCTATTTTTCTGTGCTTGAAGTGAAGATACAATAGTAGAATTCAGCCTTGGTAGTTACTAATACACCATGCAGACACAATAACATCCTGTGTACTGCATAAAGGAATCACTTGTGGCCTGCCTCCATTACAAAGAGCAGAGGGGGCCAACATGCAAGAAGATAAAATGCTCTACAAGGGGAGAGAGACCAGTAGAGTTGATGTACCCAAATACAAGGGCCTTGATTCTTTTTCGAGTGATTTAAGTCCCTTTCCATCAATCATCGTCCTTTGTCTCCAGAATCTTATCACGAGCAGCATTACAGGAACTGAACAAAACAATACTCAGGCTCAAATAACCCTGTGAACTGCACTGACATTTCCACACCCTGTTGCTGTGTTTGACCAGGTTACTCAGGTTAAAAAAAACAATCAAAAACAAAATGCAAAAGTTTCTGTACAGAACAACAACACACATTCCTGTTTTAAATAACATGCCCCTCCTGGTGTTTCTTCTTCTCCACAGTACTACTATCTCACACTGCAATACTGCAATGGATATGAAAAACTGCAATACAGAAGAAGATTGACTTTCTCTAATTTGACAGCTTTTCAAGTGAAAATTTTCTGCTTTGCAGGCTTCTCATCAGGTTTATTTTTGAGTAAATTAGATCCTGCCCTTTTCTATTTCAACCTTCCACAGTCTTTTGGTGAAACTTGAGTTTCAGAACACTTACAGATTAAAAAATGTATATATCTGCAGAAATGCTCTGCAACTAAGATTTTTCAGTGAAATAAATAATGTCTACCAATTCATTTTTACTGCTCTGAATCAGAGTAATAAATTTTTCTTTCTTACTGATAAGAAAGAAAGGGCACATTGCATTTTGAGGGCACATGAAATCATTGAAAAGCAACTATTTGTTTCATTCATTCATGCTAGATATGTGACATTTCATGGTAATTCTTGACAGAACACTTCAGTCATTGCTTGTCTTAAAATAAATTAAAAAACATGTGGAATGTAAAAAAAATGGACCTTAGGAAAATCAGCTGTTTTTGACAGTAAGTTAGTTTCTGTGAAATACAGCCTTGTATTTTAGAAAATGTTTATGATCCATGAGGAAAATAAAGTGTATCCTTGGCCTAAAATATTTATTGGCACCTAGGAGTCTGAAGGGAGCAAGTCAGGCCTGTGGTTTTTTGAGGGCACTTTATCATCGCCTGCATTCTCAAAGGGATCAGTGAGTGAATAGAGCTGGATTACTCACCCTTCTATTCCACGCCTATTCCTCTCCATTTTCCTTGGCAAGACTGACTGGCAAGCTATTTTTAGTGAGACAGTTCTATTTTTAGACAAATAGCAGTTAAGGCACATTGTTAGGAAAAAATAAAAAAAAAAAAAGAAAAACACAAGGAGGAGGGAATGAGGTTTCTCATCACAGATTGTGAAGCAATCCCTTCAACCTGTAACTTCGGGCATTGCAGCTGCTTCCAATCTTGGAAAATAAAGAAAATTCAGAGTGCAGGGATTTAAAAATAAACCTAACCTCTGGCAAACAGACCAAAATACAACAACTATGTGAAACAGTGATTACAAAAGCAAAGAATGTTTCCCAGTGACTGGATTGGGATAAAACTTTGGAGCTATTAAGGTCTGAGAATGTTACACAGACATGCAAGATACTTCCAGTTCCTTAGCCAGATATATAACATTTTGAAGAAAGAAAGGGTACTCTGTGAAGTAGACCTTGCTCTAAAAATACAGCTTTAGAATTCCAGTTTGGCAAAAAAAGGAAGAATGAAAAATGGGAAACATGTTTATATTCTGCACATATTTTTCACTTTCATAATTTCAGAATTTTGCAACAATTCATCAAAAAAATTTACTAAGTTATTAAAATGTTTTAAAAACTATTACAAAACAATAAAAAATAAAATTACATGATCCTCAAGAAGGTTAAAACAGGACATCCAGATCACCTCCTAAATACATTCAAAAGAAGCTTCTCATGTATCATGTGCTTCAGAATTATTAAACTTGGATCCATTTTATCTTTTTCTGCTCCTTCTCTCTTGTTCCACATATGGAAAAGCAGCTCTTAGGTGAGTGCCTTTCTTTCATTTGAGATACATTAGGGTCACAAGCTATGTTTTATGTTAACCAAATCCTTGCCGAAATAAATTATAACGAAAAGTTTTCTAGTTTTTTTGAGACAAAGCAAAATGAGAAAATCAATTGTGCAACTTCCCCGTTGCTGCATTTTTTTCATGTACCGAATTAATTTGAAATATAAGAAATCCTCTACTTTTCTTTATCTACATTGCATAGCAACTAAAGTCTCTGACTTATTAAATGCAGAGTAATAAGGAGATGCAGAATTATCAAGGAGAGCTTGAAAATAGCCTGGGATATGAAGAGTCAAAAATCTCAGGAGGATAAGTGGGAGGAAGGGAATAAAATGCTACTTAATGAGTGCAGTAGAAGGACTACTTTGGACACTATCACTGACTGGAACAGCAGTTCCATTGAGGGACTACTTTGGATGGAATAGAATTGTCATACACAGTTTTCCAGCTTTGAAGTTTTTCTGTGCTACTATTTACATGAATCCCAAATTCATGGAATAATAAAATTAGACAAGAATGCCAGCTTTTGTTTAGAAAAGATGTATTTCTAAAGCAATTACTTTAAAAAATGAAATCAAGATTGATAAAATGCACAGACTTGTAAAACTTTTGAAACCAAGATATTTTTACCTCTGAGATTTTTTTAACCAGTCACACTTAGAAAAAACACAGAAAAAACTCACATGAGGACATTAATTTACAAACACATTTTTCAAATTGTGTTCAATTTCAAATTAATTGGCAAACAAAGACCAAAGGAAAAATGCTGAAGATATTGCATTCAGTCCTTTGGTTCTGTCATACATGATATTGGCAATAATGTTGGGTTTGTATTTTCTAAAAATGAAAAAAGACAAATTAAAAAGCCCAAATAGTCATCCAAAGGAAATTTTTGGCCAGTTGACTCTTTTCAAATGTCTGTCCTGTGAGACTGGTACCACTAGCTGTTTTTTTTTAGCAACAGGTCTTCAACCAGTTTGTAAAGGAAATCAATAAAAATCAATAATGCTATCCCCATTTAAAAGACAGTAAAACCAAAGCATTTAGAGGAAAAGTGACTTATCCAAGGTCACAAAACAATATTTGACAAAGCTATTAATAAAACTGAAGTCTCATGAGTCCTAGTCCAGGGCAGTATTCAATACACTGCACTGTCTTTAGATCAGCCTGAATAACCTTTCTTACACACAGGCTTACTTTCCATACTGTCCCAGGTCTTCAGCCCACAGTAGCTAAAAGAAATCCCCCGATTTCAGCAGTTCAAGAGCTGACTTGATGTCAATTTCACAGCTTGTTTATATGCAATATTGTGTTAAGATGACAAGAGAAGAAAATACATTTATTACATTAAACAAGCTACAACAGTTGCCTTACTTTTTCTAAAAAGAGAACATTTAGAGAGTTGTATGGGTTTATTTACTATGATTATACAGATAAGAGTCTTAATTGATATGAAGAGGCTTTTACAATATAATTAACCTCCCTGTTAGTCATTAGCTCTGTGACCTTTAGAAATAATTGACAGAAGAAAATTTCTTTTCTCTTTATCTCATTCAGAACTTTCACATCAAGTGACTAAACTTAATGTGCCATAGAATCCAAGCACATCTGTAAGGGCTGATGAGATATGGTGCAGTAAGACCATAAGCAAAACAGGACTGTGGCATTCCTCTCTGGCACCAATACTGTCCATGCCCACCTGACTGCCATTCTCACCAACTCCAGCCTTCTGAACTGAAGCTTTACTGAGTTTTAACTCATGTCCCTCAAGGAGATATTTAAAAGTAGCCAATTAACACATTGTGGCTGGCCATACTAAAAACAACTGGATTTTCAGTTCAAAGTAGTTTTTCTACAAATCTGTGAAAGACTGAATTGCCATCAATAATTGGATGTTTTCACTAGACACTTTTTTTTTCCCAGAATAACAATAGTTTTTATAACCAGCAAAAAAGCACACAATAAAAAAATTCTGAATTCCACCGCCCTGTAGGTCTTGGTATTACTATGTTCCTTGCTATTTTAATGTTAAGGTCTTTGAAGATCTCTGTGTGTTGTAAAACACAATGGATGAGCAATCTGCAGGGAGAATTTCACATGTTCAGAACCTCACTTCTTCCTCTTAGGCGAAAATGCAACTGCAAATGGCACACATTTCTTCTGCTATGTTAAGACTGCTCTCCCTCGCCAAATACAGAAGTCCACTGGAAAGGGGAAAATACTCTGTGAAAGGTCAATTCACCAGCAGTTGCTAGAGAATGAACATCTGTGCAAAACAAGTTAAAAGGACAATTCTAGATGCTCATAATCCATGAAAAAGAATCTATAATGTATAAATTAAAAATGTGACATATTATTGCAAATTAGAACTACTTATCTTTGTTTCTTTTGTTTTGTTTTTCCCTGGGAAACCTACAACCCCATCACAATATCCCTAAAATAATTTACTCCTTAGAATACTTCAGATTAATTCTTGATGAAGTTTTCACTATCACTAAAAGCAAGAGTTCACCCAATCCAAGTTTTGCAAACTTACCTAATTTCCATGAGAAAGAGGAGGCAAAAGAGGATGGAGGACCACCAAGTATAAAGGAAAACCAGTCCCTAACAGAGTAAGACAATGTATAGATGAAAAGCCAGTTAAAGTTAAGGTTTTATTGAAGCAGAAAGACATGCCAGTATATTGCAGGAGCTGATATCTTCCTATACGTAAAAATCCATGTTGAGGACCATGAAATCCTTCTAACACTTGATTAAAAGAAAATTAGAGAGAGAGAGAGAGAAAGAGAGAAAGAGAGAGAGAGAGAGAGAGAGAGAGAGAGAGAGAAATAAAGGAGAAACTGAAGACATGTACCAGAAATAGAAAGATCGAAAAATAGGTAATAAGAGATATTTCAGAAAACATTGAGCTAGTAGAAGAATTTTTTGTAAGGTAATGGAGGTTTTAATTTAATTTGCAAAATGAAGATATTTGGTGGATGACTAGCATTCATGACATAGAACCTCAGCAAAGTCAAAGATGAATGAAGTCTGTGGTTTGCTTTTCCCTCTGCTACTGATCAGGGGTATGGTAAAGGGGAACTGATGAGATGGATGCATGTGTGCCTGAAAATAGAAGACAGGGGTGAATTTCAAAGAGCTGACTTAGCAAGGGAACTTGAACCAAAGGTAGTGACCACTGAATCAGCAGATGAAGAGAAGTCAGGTGGAGAAAGAGAGACAATAAAAGCAGCAGGGTCAAATAAATTAATGGATTGGGGGTTTAAAAAGAGCTAAAAGATAAAGTAGTGAATAATTTGTGGAGGAATGTTTTATGTGCACACAGAGCAAGGCTCAGCGTATTAAATTTAGTATACTAGAAACTGAAGCAAAATCAAGAGTCAATGAAAACTCGCTAGAAGTCTTCTAAAGCTAAAACAGTAGCTGATGCTTTGACATGAAAGAAATGAGAAGGAAAAAGGGACAATGAGATAGAAAATAGGCAAGAAGTCCCACCTTATATCAGCAATGGCTTGATGGCTTAGACAAAGAATCACAACAGATTTCTATAGCATAGTTAGACTTTTAATTATATTTGCAGCAAAACATTTCCCCATAGTCCTACTCTGAAATCTCTCCCCTTCCATCTAAGGCTGAGGTCTTTCCTGAGCTCCTAAGTACTGAGCTTACAGTGTTACAGAACTGGATTCTTGTTAATCACAGCAGTGTGGCAGTGGGATATCACTGAAATAAGTAAATAAAATAAATACACCTTCTTCTGTTTTATAGAAACAAGGAAAGGATCTGGCCTAATTTCTAATAAATCCAAAGCATACATAATGCATGCACTTGACTGTTGTAAAATGCTGTCATTTTTTTCTTTCCTATTTCCTTATTGCCAAAAGTAAGTTATTGCATAGGCATACACAATTATGCTGGATATATTATTGTTGGAATTTACATACACACTAGGAGGTTGGCATAAAGATGAAATGTTTTATTTCTCCTCTGTATTGAATGAACTCACCAGACTTTCTGCTATTCCTCAAAATAGTTACTAAATCCAACAAATAATCTCACTTTTTAACTGAAGGAAACTTGAATGAATTGCTGTAGTATGAACAGTTTGGTGGGTGAGGACAGATTGGCTTCAAATTTAAGAATCCAGTTAATGCTAAACAGAAGTTTCAGAATGTACCTTTTTTGTTTAGTTGATTTTGTTTTGTTGCCTTTTTTTGTTTTGTTTGTTTGTTTCCCAGAATTAATGCATATCTCCATGCACAATAATTGTCACTGTTGCTTGAAAGGAATAAATGTGAGTGTAAAATGCATATATTTTCTCCTTCATGAGTACATATTGACCTTTATTTGCCCTTGTATGGTGTAGGTATATTTACTGCATCTTTACTGAAACACATTCACCTGGTACACAATTTTTGTGACCTGAAAAACTCGGATATATTAAATAGCATGTTAATCAACTTTGTTTTGATGAAGCAACTGGAAACATCATCTCAGTTATATTTATTGCATGTACATAAAATTTCTACGTTTGTAAAGAAAATAAGAGCTATTTTAAATCATTAAACCAGAAAACTTCAAACAACAGAAGTAACTGGCCTTTACAATTCTCTAACTACTAGCATTCCATTTTTTTATCAAGACAAATTTATTGATATAATCTATCTCTAAGTTGGGTGGAACCAATTTTCTGTTAAAAAACAGTGCAATGTTTGTTAGATATATGATCATGTTTTCTTCTGTAGATGTTCCTTTAAGTAATAAGTTATGGCCCGAAGACTTACTTTTTCATAAATGATAAATATAATTAATCTCAGTCATTATATTGAAAACATTTGCTTAATAAAATTAACAGCTTTAGCTAGATCTGCATGAAAAATTATATCATTTTTGTATTTGAATAGCAGTGGTTTTAGTTAAAAGTAATTAACTACATATTAGAGAGCTGCTCTTTTAATTTCCTTCGAATGTAGATAGTAAACAGAACTTACACCTCATTTTAATGACTGATAAAACAGTTCTACCACAACTTAAAAGTGACTAAATAGTCAATATTATGCTGAATGTGAACAGAAATTGGATACCAAATTGAAGACCTTTATATGGTTGACAGTTGTATTTCAGATTTTCACTGGTCTGCCTAAAAAAGATTTCTCTCTTGAATGCTGTGCAGAAATCTATAAGAACAGCAATGCCCTTGTCTTCTGCTGAAATACAGTTATTGAATAGACATTTAGTTGAAAATGCTCAGATTTAATAGTATTGTCTTCTTCTCGGCTGCTGTTGATTGCTCTGGAAGACAAGACTAAAAACTTTTACCTGTGAAATCTAGCTGTCTGAAATGGAAAAGAAGATGGACCCCTAACATGAAAATATGTGCAATGTGTAATTGATCAGTTTAACTGATCAATTAAAATTCTTAATTGTGTGGCAGATTTATATCCTGTACCTGAAAATAAACCCAAACTACACTATGAGTCAAGCCATATATCAAAGCTCTATCCTCTACTGTACTTGTAAGTGTGCTGTTCATTATCCATTTAAGGCATGACAATATGGAATTCCTGTTCAAAACCTACATGCTGGAGAAGGACTCCTGGGATTCTCAAACTCTACTAGTACTGATATAACACCATATCAGTACTGGTATTTTATGTTATAGGCAGAACTGGAAAAATGTAGCAGAAAGTCAAACTCAGGGCTGATAGAGCATTCACTTCATCTGGCATTTCATGTCTATTGTTCAATTTAAGTAACATTTATTTCAATTGTCCATTTTTAAGTTGTTCCTTTTAGAAAAGTGAAAAGACTTGCCCACCAAACTTTGGGTATAGCCAGAAAATTACACGTCTGCATGCAAAACTGCTGATGAACCTGTCCAAATTGGCCTGCCGTTTATGCAGAAAGGGATTTTGCTGGTGCAGTGCATTATCTTTCTGAAAACTTCAACATTATTTGAAATGTTAAATTTTCATTCAAGATCCTTGGATAACCATAGTCCTTATGATAAAAAGTATTCATTCATTGTAAAGCAAGCAATAACTCCCTAAGTGTATTTCTACCTATTTCCACACAAAAGCCTGTAGGAAGAAGAAAAGATATCACAGGAAACTCTTCTGCTAAGAATTTCCTGGCCTTTTGCCACTAAAAGAAGAGAGGACTTAATTTTGGGCATAGAATTTGAATTCTTTTGGACTTCCCAAATCTGGGGGGCAAGAAAGGCTTCATGTATATACAAAGGATCTGAAGTAAGAGAGGGAAAGAAATTATGGAGAGGAGGAAGAAATTATGCACTTTCTTCCTAGTCTTAACTCATATAATGTTTTTCTGCTGTCAGAACCTCACCCTCTTCTAATGGGAGGCAGAGTGTGAGGGAGACAAGGAGTGAAGCAAAACAGTAACTTCCTAGATACTGACATAAGGAAAGACAGAGAAGGAACATATATTCCTGTGTGTAGTCTATGCCCACCTAAGGTGGTGTGACTGTGACTCTGTAACAAGTTTAATAATCTTAATTATGCAGAACCTTTTATCCTTTTAAATATTTTATGTATAAATAACTCACTAACTTACATTCTAGTCTCAAATACATGACTAACCCTGGTGAAGATTCCGAAAGTATGAAAGTTGTATTTCAGACAACATCCAGATCATTCAAAAATCTGAAACTTACCTTATAAAGATCTGGAGTAAACTAAGCATATACATCAACATATTCAGGATTGAATTTTCACTGACCCTTAGGACAGGTCATCATTCTTCTATTATGTTTTTAATTGATACTATTAGATCAGTCATGTGCTTTAAAAACAGAAGTTGTATAGGCCACATAACCCATTTTTTAGATATCTGTCTAAGATACGAGTGCTTTTTTTATAATAACAAATCATTGAAGGCTTTATGTATTTTGCATAGCTTGAATCCAAATGTGATTGCAACATACACTGACTTTTCTATGAATATTAGAAACTTAAATTTTAAAATTTTAAATTTAAATTAATAATTTCAGTAACTGTAAATAAAAATTGTTCCTTATAATTGTAAAAAAATTAAACAGTGTTTCTAACATTCTGACACTATTGCATTGATACTGTCACTATTGTATGATGGTAAAAATATTCTGTGTGAGTAGCTGATATATTTTTACTGTGCAGACTGTAAATTAACTTTTCTTTTGTATTTTATTAGACACCCTCGGTAAACAACCAAAAAGCTAAGAAAAGCAGTCAAATTCCACCAACAAATGCCTCTAAATCTTCTTCCACATCTTTTACAATGTATTCTTAATTCCTCCTGGACAGACAATATTATAACTTTTTGATTGTGGAGACAAAGTATGCAAAGTCTTCTGGAGAGTCTGTCCCTGGAAGAGACTAGGAGACAAGCAAGAGATTCAGCTGGTAGGTAGTTGTCAAGGCATGGAGAGGATTAATGCAACAAAGTGACAAAGCAGTACAGAAACCTGGAAAACAGGGAGCCAGAAATCCCTTTGCAGAAATTTCTGCAAGACTCAGAAGGATAAAATGCTCGCAAAAGATGTGGATTTCCTGCAGCTTTGTCACCTCCAATGCTCAAGCATATACACCACTGTCTTGCTCTGTTCTCCTGCTGCTGTGTCACTTGAAGACACAACCTACTTGGAGCACCTCCATCTCAGAGCAAAACAAACTCTTACCTCAACAATATCTGAATTTGTTCGGCTCTCATGTGGCTCATTATACTCCGTATATTTCAGCAACACTTTGTCCATATCAGTGCTGGCATACTGGAACAGTTTGTTGGTGCTGTTGAAGATTATTAGAGCAATCTCGCAGTCACACAGAACACTAAGCTCATAAGCCTTCTTCATTAACCCAAATTTCCTCTTTGTAAAAGTCACCTGGAAAGAAAAGCAAAAAACGTCCATGAGAAAACCACAAGTTGCTCTCTATAGTCTTTCTCCTTTTTTTTGGAGGTATAATGTCTGAGTGCTTTGTCTTTGAATTGAACATGCTCAGAAAACAAATCAAGGAACATAAAAGAGTTCCAAAATAGAATATGTATGTGTGTGTGTTGCATGTATTACACAAGGGAGAAATACCTAATTATCATTGCACTAAATTTGAGATACAGGTAAGGACTATTTTCATTTACTGGTGCTATGAAGTGTTGATACTGCAACTTTAACTTTTAAATTCAGATATCCTTTAAATGCATACATCTTTCTCATCAATATTTCCAAAATGCACCTCAGATGAGCAGCTGTAAATACCTTGAACAAGTGCAGTCAATTCTGATTTTTCCAATTGACTTTGATTTCAACTCCTGCTAGCTTTGAAGCAAAGAAATTATTTCATAATTATTTAAGTATTCCAAAAGAGATACATTGCTCATGTACATATACATATACATGCTCATGTACATATACATATTCCAAAAGAGATACATTGCTCATGTACATATATAGATATGTATATATATATAAAACACACTCATGATACTTTTGAAGAAATATCCAGTGTGAAAAATGGCACTCATGAGAAAAGAGAATTATACAGCATGAAAGAAGAAAATATCTGGTCAGCAGCCTTTGAAACAAAGTGTTTTCTGAACACACACATATGATATTTTATTTCATTTCAAGTCATATGCTTAGGAATATGAACTGGCATTTTTAGTACACAGAGTCATATTATATAGGAAAGAAATAGGGATTTATTTGCAAGTTCTCAGTAGGCCAGCAAATGCCCCTACATAATGCAAAATCCAGGCAGTATGAAAATTATAATTACTCTCTTCAAAACCTTAATTTTCCACAGGGATTGTTTTGACTATGAAAGACCTGCACATCAAACAATTTTTTATCTGCTTTTCTGCACTAGGTTACAAGTTCCAGTTAGACATGTGACTTGAAATACGAAACTACTACGAGCTGTTTAAGCTAATTGTATGGTTGAATTTTTCTCCCCTGTTTCTTCATCTGTGCAATTTCTGTTACATATCTTTCATTGACAGGAATTTTTAGGACAAAAATGGTTTTGCTAAGCCTATAATCAATTGAATTTAACTCATGGTCAAGGTCATGGTCTTGGTATGTCAAGAACAGGCACACAACCAAGTTTATTGGTCCGCCTGATTCTCATTTGTTGCTACCATCCCTTATACACCCATGAACAGTGGCACCTCTGCACATTGATGCTGTGGCAAGAAGATTTGTCTCTCTGAGATTCATATGGCTGGTGTTTTAACTTGTCACACTTCTTGACACACTTGTCACAAGTTAATGCTAAGCGCAGCCTCAGACTACCTTAAAATCCCAATATATCAGGCCAAGGAAAATGTAACTTTTTAAGTATTGCTAATCCCTATTTGTTAGATTCTCTCAGAAAGATGAGGCTTTGTGTCCACACTTATTCTCCCAAATGCACACCGAATGTTATTCCTTTTATTTAATTTCGATAATTTTAACTTCTGTCAACATACTGTTAAGAAAAGATGGATTGTTATTAAACACAATTATTCAAGCTTTAAAAGAAAACCACTTTCTAGAGCACTAGTCTCAAGTATGCATAACTTATAATTCTTTCTGCATTTGTTTATCATGGCTTTTGATATTTGGAATGAATAATGAGATAGATAACAAAACTTCACTCAAATCCTAATTAATAATAATAATAATAATGATGATGATGATGATGATGGTGATGATGATGATGTTGTCTTCAAAATACTCCTTTAATGGTTTCTCTGATTACACCAAAATGCAATGAAATGCTTGAAAGATAGAAACATATATAGTTACATACATATATAAAAGCTTGTTTTAGAAGTAATTAGTGATACAGAAAATAAAATCAACTAATTCAAAATATTTTTCTGCATCTAACATGCTTTTCAGTCAACTTTTTGACCACAGTGCTGTAGGTGGAGTATCTTTGCATTTAGCAAGCTTTTAATTCAAGTCCACCCCAGTACAAAAATATCCCTAAAGCCAGTGTTTGTGTTCACTGTTAGGTAAAATGCCTTAATATTTTGAAAAACCATCTGCCTGTGCTGCACAGGAGATACTTAATTCATGATACTTATCACCAAAGTGATACTGGTCAGAGTTATATTTTATGGACAGTGAAAAAAACCCACAAACCAGAACAATGAATAATCTAGATCTTCATTTTATCTTTCTTTAAAGATAAAAGGAATTTGAATATGGCTTTAATTTCTTGATCTTCCTCTATTATCTTCCTAATATTTTCTACATTGGTCAGATAAAGCCTTCTGTAATTGATAATTAATTAATTAAAGGCAATTGTGTCTTCTACTGTTTCACTACTTGTGATTTGAAATTTTAATTTTTGAATATGTAATTCACAGTGGTTTATCTTTACACATACATAATTCATATACATAGATGTAAATTTATTATGCTTTTATAAAAGTTTATAATAGAGAATTTTTCAAATCTATAGTGAAATGTCATGTCAGTGACTTCACAAAAAATTACTAATACTCTTAAAGCCATTTAAAAAACAAAATTAGCTTTTTGCATGCATTCTTCTGTGTGGCTACATAACAAATATGAATATGCCATATGCTAAAATACTTTTGAGCAATATAAATAAACTGAATTTTTATTATTTAACTTTATTTGTTTGATTTGTTCAACATTTGCTATGTGAACCATTCTTGTCCAGACCAAAAAATTAAACACCATCTAATAAATATTCTCTAAGGTAGCCGACAACATTCTAGTAAAGAAAAGGTTTTGCTGTGAGGTAAAAATAGCATATTTAATACTTCTCATTTGTCTAGTTGGAAGGGAGTGTGGAATCTTCACTGAAAAATCTCTGATTATACTTGAACTGACTTAGTGCTGATAATTAACAAGACAGTCGTATTGTCATGAACACAAACTGTAGCTGCATCACAAAAAAATTCATGTGTTGACATAGTCTTATAATTTGTGTTCAAAGTCTTGGTAGTGTCATGTAGCAACTGACAATGTCATTTTGTCATTTGACATAAACAATGCTATTGACACTGAAGGAAAACACACAGTGAGAAAATTCATCAACATATTTCAAAAAAGATGCCTCCAAAAAGTGTATACTCTTCAATATCTCTGTAACATTTAATTTTTTTCAGCACCAAGAATCAAATCACTACATGTTATTTCCTGACAATAACAGTGAACATATGCCTCATTATCCCCACTATCTAAATCACTGCTAATTTGCAGATTTTTCAGGTAAGAAACCTACTTCTTTTTATGAGAATGATAAGTAGTTTAGGAGATCCTTTTGGGATAGAATATTTTATAATGACGGGTGAAAATAATGAAAAATTAAAGAGGAATGGAAGTGGAACAGATAGGCGGCAAATATTCAATGGTCTTTAAAACCTTTTTAAGCATATAAAACATGAGGGTTTTGACAATGATACAGTTTCTAAATACTTGTATGAGATGCCTGAATGCATTGTTTTATATATATTACAAAAAGAGCAGGGTGTGGAGATCACCAAAATTATTTCTGCATCCTACCAAAAATAACCAAATTCTATTCCTTTGTATTAACTCAAAACCCACTAGTCTTTTATGTTTGTCTTAAAACTATAGTTATTCTACTTATTTAATTTTTATTTATTTATTTTAAATGTTCTCTTAATAAGAATGGTGGTATCAAGAAGATAGGTTACTAAAGTCTGAAGCATTTTTGTATATGAATAAGCATTAATGCTTATGACTTTGTATGGTGTGCGTTAATCAAGACAATTACTTGATTATAAAATACTTACAGTGAAGTAAACTTTCAATTTCCTTGATATAAATCAAGGTGAGGTTTTAATATATTTTGGTTGAAGTTCTAACTAACGGTGATATGTGCTAAAAGAAAGGTATTGCATAAAGAGAATTGTTAAAAGGGTGATTTTCAACTACAACTCTGACTCTTCAGTTCCCTGAAAACAGCTTGTAAATAGCCTAGTCTATATCTGCAAGTGAAGCTGCAGAGAGTCTGAATTCGAGTGTGCATGTCACACAATGATATGCCCAATTTAGAGGGCAATTTGGTGCAGAGAAGACTTTCTTGTTTAATCATTATTAAATTAAACTTACTTAAACTTGGTTAGAATTACAAATTCTTTCAACCGCCTACATTTTAATTTAGCTATGTGGGTTTGTAAATTGGGATGCTAGCCACTGGAAATAGTCTTTAAGTAAATTTCTAACAACAATTTTATAATTCTTATACATTTTAATATACCAGTGAAGAAACAGAAGCATCCATAAATATTCTCATTTAATGAATACAACTTTAAGGATACATGATCTATGTTTTTAGCCACGTGATGATCCTGCCTTTCTTTTGATGGGAGCTGGTTTGGGATTAGTTTAGTTCAGTTTAGTTTAGTTTTAGTTTTAATTTGGATTCTTTGAATAATTTTTTCTGAAATTTCACAAACTATGACAGGCTGACCCATAACATCACTCCATATGTGTCACTAGCAATCACAATGTATGTGCTAACACTATGTTTCCAAAGTAGTGGTACCATGATGCTTCAAGTGATTCAGTCCAGCCAGTGTCAGAATATCAGTGCTCTTCTTACTTCTTCCTAATCTGACTATACAGATATATAGCTGCTGACATAGGAAAATGAGAGATACAGAATATTCACAAATGCTTCCCAAGTATATTTCCGGCCATTAAACAGGTGAAGAAGAGGGATCACTGATGCACAGAAGTATCTGATAAAAGCACCATGTTGTCAAAAATAAATGTTAGTTGTTCGTCCTTATTTCATCCAGAATGTCTAAATTTCTGACACAGGGACTAGAGCAAGCACAGTAGATATGATGTATGTGATAAATAGGAGATACTACGTGAGCAGTCTATCCAACTTCAAACATAAGGCCAAGTTGGCCATATGTAATTAGAGGGCCTCTTCACTAAAATGTCACTGCCAAGCACACAAGCCTATCCTGTTGAAACATCAAATAACTACTGGAGAGGCAAAAACTGTGGTCATATCCTCTCTTCCATTTTTCCTCTTATTTTCCTCTGATTCTTTTTCAGAACCGCTTGTCATATGAAGAGGTCTGGCTGAAACAATATTTAAAATAACTCTCTAATGGGAGTGGTGAACAGCACTAGTGCAGAATTTGATCTACACAAACCTTCCTTTATGCAATAGTTGGGCATACCACATTAAATAAAAGACTTTCAGCAGACTGCTTCCGTATTCTTATAACCCTCCAGCAAAACTTACAGGGATGAGACAGCCTTGATTTATGCTGGTAAATGGGCTATTGTCCCAGAAAGCCCCAAGCATATTATGCTATGACTTGATGAATAGTCCAGATAAAGAGGAATTCCAAGAGGATGCTCTAAAATTATAGCCATAACAAATAAAATGTTCATGATTAACCCATATAAAAAAAGAAGGCTTTGTATGTTACACCACATTTTTAGAATCGTTGTGCATAAATACCAGATCACATACTTAAAGTAGTGATACTATTCAGTCTGCCCAAAACCAAGTCATGAGGGTCAATCTTGTAAGTTTTTTCTGTGTAAACAAAGAAAGGAGGGATAAAATTGAAAGATATCTTAATTAAAGATGATACAGCAACCTCAAAAATTAGGAGGTCAGCCAGTATCAATATGCTTCTTATTTTAATTTATAAATTGAGATCTAAGATCAAACAGGAATGAAAGAAAAATAAAGGCTAATATTTGATGCTTCACCTCCTTTTGTTGAATACAGAGATATGATTATGTCCTTTATAGACAGATCTACAGATATGTACAAATATTAGGCAAAAAAACAATCTCAAATACACAGTAGCTGACACAATATACACAAAAGCTGACTTTTTTTTTTTTGCATGGTATCACCAGTTATGGCAGATACAAACATATGTTTATAGTAAAAAACATGTTTATAAGTTCTGTGCTGCTAAAATGTTCATAAGGTAAAGGTCAAAGAGCATTTCATTCCCTGGTGAGCAAATGGTCAGGAAGCACATTTGTCTGCATTTCCTGTCATAACAGGAAGAGTGTAACTTCTTCCTCTCCACAATGGCTTCAGTTCTGCTTCCCACCTCTAGCTGTTTCTCCCCCAGGGCTTTCTAAACCATTCCTTGCAAGACAGCAAGACTGTGCCTGTGTCTGCACTATTTTTCCGCTCTGCTGTGTTGGCAGATGTACTGCTCTCTCTTTACTCAGGCTTCTTGCTCACACTTCAAATTAAAAGTAATTTGACCTAAATATTTACCTTAGGATGATTCACTCCAAATTATGCTCAGAACATCAATTTGTAATACAAGTACATTTAACCTCAAAATATTGCATTCTAGAAATCCATGGTTCATTTCAGTAGCTCTGTTAAAATTTTACTTCTCAGGTAGTCTGGAATAACATGAAAAATGTTGCCCGAGTTGCACATATCACCACAAATTAGCAGTCTTGAAAACTTGGGAGTGCAACTCTTTTCTTGCAGAAACCTGACTTTACCTCTGAAAAACCAGGGTCACTGTCTAGTTTTAATGCTATATTTCAAGTATATATCTGTGTTAAATTTAATATAAGCAATTAATAAAAATATGTAAAAGATAAAATGTGTGATTTTTAAGACAAAGGTTAATTGAACAAAAAATTATGCTTAGATGCATTGTCAAGCAGTTATGTTTTCATGTGAAAAAATTTCCCTGGAGACAGGTTGTGAAATGTTATGTCTAGGAAAAAATGAAGATGCTCCATGAAGGAATAATAAAAATATAAGTAAATAGGTGGAGAAAATGTTTTTTATCTTGCGCTCATGTTTGCATTTATATTCAAGGTTCTTAGCTCTTTCAACAGGGAAACTTCTGATTCAGACAACAGTCTCTAAACCTTTCCTTTTAAATAGAGCTGAAACACAGACAAAAATAGATGCATGAGGTTGAAATTATTTTTGAAACTAGCAGCATTAGGTATCAAAGGCAGTAGAACAAATCTATGTCTTCCTGCATATGATCACTTCCTTCCAGGATATTCTTCCCGTGCCCCAAAACTTTCCTTTAATACCTGATTTGATTTGCTCTCTATTGAGCTGATACCTCAATAATGCTCAGTTTATAGCTTTACAGATATTCCGAAATTAGAGAATGGTAAAAAGTCTGGGCATGAAAAATTTAAACAGAAGTGTATCTTATTGTTATACACTACAGATTTACACAGACATGAAGCTTTAAAAAGGCTATCTCAATGTCAAACACCTTAATATTGAATTCTAGACTTACTATAGTATTTTACAAAAGTTAAGGCCCCAGCTGCTCATTGCAAATGGAAAGAAATGAATGCTGAGCAGAATCATTAAATATGAAAACCTCAGTTGTAATTGTTGCTATTCAGAAGCAGGAAAAATTGCAAAACTAATGAGCAAGAAAATCAAAGACACAAAAAATCACCATGTAAGGCTTCATATTTCCTAATATTAATTAGACAAAAAATGGGGATTAAATGCAAGACTGTGTTCCAGATCTGACACCAGAAAATCACTGGGTCAATACACCCCCACTCCTGGGTCAATATACCTCTGGATTTAGCTTACAGACCATAGATTTAATGAAGTATTTTGTGAGAGACCTTGTATAACAGTAAGACAATATCAGTTATGTCATTAGACCTACGTATTTTAGGCCTGGACAGGTCTGTCTGGATGGCTGCAAAAAATTTCAGATGGTCCTCATCTGAAGCAGACCGCAAAAGGCTATCATTATAAACTAACAAAATATTTCACATTTATACAAAACCCAGAAAAAACACAAGGACTTTTCTGTGACAGAGGAATACAATTTTTCCTTCATATCTTGACCATAGCAAAGGTAGATAAATACTTTCTTTCAATTAAGAAAACAGGAAAATAAGGTTCACACATTTTCCCAAGTGATCTCCCTCTTTTTCTTTTTTTAACCATCCCAGAAGTGTTACCAGAATTCTTCTCCAATCTGCTGAATTGAAATTTCTGCAGAAAGAACTTGTAGCAGTCAGGAACTTCTGGCATCAGATGTCAAAGCTAACATTTTTGGCTATTTGCCGAAATGCTGTTGATTCTGCCCATGGTGGAACTACTGTGTAAGCAATCACTGTCTATTTGATTGGTCTGTTGACAAAGCTAGCACAACTCCACAACCTTGTGGAGCCTGAACAATATTACCAGGGATTCATTCCTGATATAAATTTATAAAGACCGTATTATCCATGAATTATCACTGGAATAAAAAGAAAATATTTGGTCACATTGACTAATTATAACAGGATTCACTTGAGAGTCTCAATTTTCATGTAATGCTATGGTAGTAACCAAATCCCACAAAAGAAATAAATATTTAATCTAGACCTGGCAATTATTCATTTTCCTTCTACATGTATCAAAAAACAGTGAAAGGGAAATTTTCAGGTAGTCTGGAACCTTTCCAACCAAAGAAAATCCATGATCATTCATAGCATCAAACATTCGTGCCATCTTTGTCGCCATAAAGTATCAATGAGGACTAGAAAAATATAGCCAACTTGCAGCCCACAAGAAACATCATTAAATTAATGGTTTCTGCCAGTTAAAATCCTGAATTCTGCACTCACTAGTAATTCAATAACATGAGAACTCTTAAGCAGGCCAGGGTAAAAGGACTGGGCCTCTGATGACTTAATTGAAGGACTTTCCCTTTAATTTATCCCAAAAAGTCAAAGCTTAAAATAGTTTCTGGAATAGTTTTGTATCCTAAAATTGTGCATGTCTGTGATATTTGCAGCCACAAATATGACTCTGGGTAGTTTGAAATTACTTTTATTACCAGTACAGTCAATAAAGTGCACAAATCCAACCAACTAGATTTGCTCAGAAGAAATTCTCTTGAAGGGAGATCAACTCTATTTTTGTCCTTCCCAATCCACTCATACAAGCACTTTGAAGAGTAGGGGAGTCTTCTACTATAGCAGATAGTAGTGTGGAAGAAAACCGCTTTTTCACACAGAGAAAAAGTACATCATTCAATGGCTGACATATAAGAGGCTGGGAAACTGAGTGGAAAATCAAGGACAAGAATTTTGCTCCCTGGACCTTGTATCAACTTGAACCATTTTACAAATATTCTAATTTCCAAATAGATTCACCTTTGCACTAGGAGAGGAGACAGAATAATAAAACTACTGCTATAGCTCCTCATTTGATACATGTTCCACGTATTTTTACCAGCATGTGCCGTACTGCAGAGGATTTATGTGCTTGAGAACAGCTGAGGATGCACCATCCAGGTATATCATATATAACATACCTTGTATTGTGCAACCATGCTGTGTTTGAATGTAAGCAACAAACAATTAGGCTTGATGCCATTCTTGCAAATTCTTTTTGGTGAGGGAGAAAGAAAATATCTCCATCTGTAAATGAAGCTACAAATAGGCTTTGTGGAACTGTGCTTGAGCTGGTATCTTAGCTTCACTAATCCAAAAATTTTAACCATTTTTGTCTGGTGCAACATTTTAATCTTTTTTTTTAAAATATATTTATGCAATCAAATAAGAAGACAAAATAGGAATAGAACCAAGTTCATATTTTAAGATTACTGGAAATGTGCAAGTTAGGAAACAAACTGATGCTGTGATGCTAAAGCAGCAATACATTAATATTGCTATGCTAAAGCAGTAATATTTTAAGAACCAGTGAGGTTTGTGAAAGAGTACATCTCATATAAATGGTTAAAACAATCAGCTATTATTAAAAATCCAGTTGTATTTAATCACATATATATTATTAAAATTAAAAAGCCTAATACCATAGTCCAATGAAATGATGAAAATCTTTTCATTTGGTTCATTGAGCTTTAAATCAGGGCACTAAATGCAAGATAAAGTCAGTAGAAATTTTTAAAAAATTATTAATATATTAGTAGAAATAAGAAGCAGAATCAAGACAATTTAACAATATGGAAAGTAAAATAATGTAAATCTACCTCCAGCCTCACAGTGGCTAAGACACATTAGCAAATATTGAATTGGGATTGTTCAGACAGGAAAAGAGAAGACTGGAACTAAACTACAGCCTTCCCGTACCTGAAGGGAGTCTACAAGAAAGAGGGAGAGGGACTTTTCACAAGGGCGTGGAGTGACAGGACAGGGGGGAATGTATTCAAGCCGACAGAGAGTAGGTCTAGATGGTTTAGATTACACATTAGAAAAAAAATTTTCACTGTGGGGGTGGTGAAGCGCACATACAGGCTGACAACAGAAACTATGGCTGCCCTGTTCCTTAGAAGTGTATGAGGTCAGGCTTTGAGCAACCTGATCTTTTGGAAGGAGTCTCTGCTTATGGCAGTGGAGTTGGAAATAGGTTTCTTCCAATCCAAACCATTCTGTGATTCTATGAGTCTAAGAAATGCTGGTCAAACAAACACTTCCTGCACTAACATTACAGTTGTTAGTATTCTAGTGTTACAGTTTTATTCTAATTATTAGTTCCAAAACCAATTCTGTAATTCTTGAAGCTCTACTGTGAATAATTTCAAGACTAGCTGTCTCCTTTTTTAAAAAGTATATTTAACCTTTTAAAAGTGTTTTTTTTATAGAAGTGGGGCTAAAATCTCTGTAAATACTATATTTGAACAAGCAAGTTGAGATTGAAACTGTTATATGAACTAATGTTGTGAATGGCAAAATTTTGTGGTATCATCTATAAAATAATTCAGGTTCCCTTCAAAAAGAAGTCATTATAGCATAGGCAAGTTTCAAACAACTACTGACTTAATATTTATAATAAATTCAATTCAATAGTTAACATCCCATTTTAACTTCATGCTATAAGACAATTAAAATAAATAGGATTACATTTATACATTGCTAGAATTATTGCTTTTTAGCCTGTCTTACCAAAACACGCAACTTTTAGGGAAAACACTAAATGCATCCATCATAAGGAACATTTTGCTGTTACACGTGATTTTCTGCCATAGAGATCACAAGTTACTACTAACACTACAATTTTTAAACATTCTTTTAAGGATTATTATTTGTTGTTATGCTTAGACAGTTTTTTATGGCTTTATAAATACGCTTAGGCTGAGTTTTTTAAGGCTTTATAAAATCCTCCATGACTAACAGATTCTTAAAAAAATCCCTAAAGATATGAAGAAATTTATAGATCAAATTAGTAGTACTACTATATTAATAGTAACTCAGTATCAAGTTCTTAAAAATCAGCTACTGAAGATTATTCCAAAATTGCAGCCAGGGATAGGAAGAACATTAAATAGAGTATTAATTAATTATGTGGAGAGATTATCACAGTTGTGGATCTCCAGATTCAACATAACATCCATATCCATTCATTTATATCAAATGTAAACAGCAGAAATTTTCACCAATATTATTTGAAAATATCAGTTACTGAATTTTATATTTGTGACCACAGGGAAGAAAATTTCCTAATTCCTAAATGATCATATTTCAACTAGCAGAGATAGTGTTGATACTATGTGATAGCTCACTAACCATTTTATTTAAAGCAGAGTTAAAAATTACTTAATCTGTCCTATTGGATCTCTTTAGCCTTAGCTAAATAGTCCTGGTCACTTGGTTTTATGACTACAACATGCTAGTAATATTGCATGTGGGTTTTAGAATGTGTTAGGCTACTCAAATTCTTCTTAAAATTCAGACAGGAAAAGAGGAAACGTTTTATGAAGTAGTATCATTTTATATGAAGGAGGTAAAAATAAAGACGCTGCAAATGTGAAGGAGCACCTTCACCTTCAAGAACTGGGATGTCTGAACTTAAATGAAAGTGCTCATATTATAATAACTCATATTGAACAGAGTTCAGAAAATATAGTACTAAAAGCCTGTGTCCTGTAGCAACTCACAGGTGCGCTTAACCATGTATATTCCAGACTGAACTCAAAGCAAGTCGAGCACACACAGCAGTCTTTATAGAATAAAGTCCTCAAGCAATAACTTCCTAACTGTGCATGTTACTGAACTTGAAAACACTGTGTGTGAGGTTTCCGGCTGCTTACAAAAGCGTTTTTCTTTGATAGT
This sequence comes from Melospiza melodia melodia, assembly GCF_035770615.1. Lineage (NCBI taxonomy): Eukaryota > Metazoa > Chordata > Aves > Passeriformes > Passerellidae > Melospiza > Melospiza melodia. Next base: position 19,915,040 of record NC_086226.1, on the reverse strand, counting down.
CTAACATACATTGTGTATATGTATATGTTGGTATATGCATATGTACACAGACTGATCAACTTTTTAATCGCCTTTAATAATAAGTTACCCTATAAATATAATATGATGCTTAAGTCATGTATTTTTTCAACTCACCTGTCTGTTACGTTCATCCATAATCCTTGTAATCTGAATCTTTTTTCTCCCCATAGTCCCCGTTTTTTTTTCTCTCCTTCTTCCTTAAAATTACGTATTTTTCCCTTCTCTTTTATTCCTCTTTCCTGTTTCCTCAAAACAAACCTCCTTCTTCAGCACTTGCACCACTCAGTTCACAGTCCTCTGCATCTGTTCCTGCTAAACACAGAAAGGAAATCAAATGTTACCATGAAATTGATAACCAGAAGAAATTTATTACATGGAGCTGGCCAAACATCCTCATTATAATTTACTGTACAAGTAAATTTGAACTAAAATTTACTGCCCCTATAAAACAAGTAATGCACAGAAGAAAAAAAAACAATATTCAAAGGCTTATTTCTATGAAAGAAAACACCAAATACAAATATATCAAGAAATAACGAAAAATATTGAAGTACAAGTAGTGAAAATTTTAATGGAATTAATGTCTCTAATTTTAAATATCACTCACAGCTCTAATATGAAAAATTACCTAAATCAGAGAGTTAATAAACTATTCTGTATCTATGTATGCTAAACAGGGCAGCTAATTTATTTCTGAAGGGAAAACAATTTTGTACTTTGACAGCAGAGGTGATAATTTCCCTCATTATGCAAATAAAATGGACATTTATTTAAGTGTTACTTGATATATAAGAGTTGCCAGCTACCTTGAATCCAAAGTTCCTAGCTTTATTCTTTAAGAATATAAATTAGTGAAAATATTACTGAAGATATCTCATATATTAAAATAAGTGAAAAAAATACTTGTGCTCTTTTCTGTCATTTCAGTGTAAATTCTAAAATGTTCTGCAAAGGACTTCTAATCTGCAAACACATGTTTTCTTATAAAAACAGAACAATAGAGGCAGATAAAGAATGTTTTGAAAAATATTTTCACTGTTGTAGTAATGCATGAGTTTTACAATACTGGCTCTGTCACAGACCTAAGGAGAGAAATGTACAGTATATAAAAATACACAATGCAGGAGACATATTTCACAAAATGTTATAGACAACATAATTACTTTATATAATATCCAAAGTATTTTAACAATAAAATACTTTTATTTTAATAATAAAAGAGTCCATGGAAATTGTTAAAAAAAAAAAAAATCTTTTGTCTTGTATAAGGTAAAACACACAAGTTTTTCTGCTTTATAATCTTAGTTCACCATATTAGTATATTTTTATATGTTTTAAGCAAACAGCACAAAGGTTTTTGAAACACAGAACAGGAAAAAGAAATCTGAACAATATGAATTTAAATGTTCTTTTGAAGTCCAGTAAAAATATTGTCTTGGAATTTAAAAAATTGTAATTTTAAAACAGAACCTGGCATTTCCTCATTTATTCTAAACTTATAGTATCTCAGCTAACTTGATAAATTGTCACAAAATAATGCATAACACTAAGCTGATATCCTGGTCATTTAATTCATTATTTGGCTCTGATTCAAAGCTACTGAGCTAGAAAAGTTAGATCTCACTCCTTTTGATCTTCAATTCTCTTTTGATTTTCTTACATAGCATACATTAAACTTTAGGTTGTTCAAGTGTTTTAGAACTCTAAAGAAAAAAAATTAACAAATAAGCAGTTAGTCTGAGTTTTCTAGCTAGCCACTATGGTGTAATTAATCTGTTGGGCAAAACAAATCTTCAAGTACAGTACTTATTATATTTCTATATATTAATGTCTTTTTGATATTATTTTCTGGGCATATTTGTACATTATTACCATAATGCAGATCACAGAACGTGGAATAATTCATGTTGCAACTATAAGAAAATATAGACTGCAAAAATTCTTAGCTGCTTTTAATATTTTATATTATTATATATTATATATTAATATTTATTTTATATTTATATTTTATATTTTAAAACAATAGCTACTCACTGCTTAAATAGATACAAAGGTTGTTGATCATATTTGCTGCAACAACAAAAAAGAAGGCAAAAAATTTAAAATAAACTTATTTTGTAAATGTATTTTTAAAAGCTTCTTTTCCAAACAAAGCTAGGCAGTCTTATCTGATTTTCAGTGTTGACAAACAAACCCCATCCATTTTTAGAAACAGTTTTACATTTCCTTGGTTTGGGTTTCTTTCCTGTTTTTCCTATAGTCTTGCCTCCAACCCAAAGCACAAATTAGAATGGTGTTTCCCATGCTCATGCGGGACTCAAAGAGTCTGTCTTTCTCTGCAGAAGCAAACCCATACTCTAATCCACAGCAGGGGCATATGGAATAACTTCCTTTTCTTTCATTCAGCTGAGGCCAGTGGCGCTATTGGTTTACAGCACTGTCTGCCTAAGCTATTCACTGCAGTGTGGAAGGTCAGGGTGGGCAGATTAGAGCAGCTGTGGCTGGTTAGTGAAGATGAGCTGCTCTGCAGATCAAGATGCTTAGTGGGTTTGGAAAAAAATGACTTAATATGGAGAAAACTCTGTCAGGAAGGATAAAAATCACAGCAGAAGAGCAGTATGTTGAGTCCTTCCCACACACTTATCAGTTCTACATTAAGACCAGTCTTAAAACAACAACAGCTTTTACAGACAGTTTAAACTCAGAACCTTAAAATTCCTGTGATCTACACAAATTTATTTTCAAGTAATTGATGCAAGACTTGATGAGCAGAATTTTGTATAAAACCTATAATTAGGTCATCTGTATGAAACATATAATTTGCAAGGAAACATAAATTTGCTTCAACAGGCAGTGAGTTAGGTTTTCTTGGATTAAAAAAAATCTTTCTTCCTATATGTCCTAGTTTGCCTTTTGCTTTGTCCAATTGCTAGTCCAATTTTAAAGAAAAGGTTTTCAATTTTTCTATTAAATTAATTTCCTGTTAGAACCGCCCCCCCACCCCACACACCTATCAACACATTGTCTTTCAAGTGCTATTCTTACTATGTGTTAACTCATAGTTCTATATATTTCATTAGTACTAACATAAAAAAGATCATAGGACTGATTCCCAATTAATGAAATTCAGATAAGTAAATCAAGACATCTCATGCAAGGGCTATAACCTGCAAAGCTTGTAATTTCTAATTCAAACAGAATGTAAAGAACTCTGGAGAACAACAAAACCCCATGGCTGCTTAGGACTTCATCAGTGCTCTCAATAATTTTTGAAAGTTCTTGCAGAACCAAGGATTGCAGAATTAAGCATTTAAAGTTGATTATTACAGTAATAAGTAAGTATTTAAAGTCCCTGTTAACTGGTAAATTGTTATTTTACTAACACTAATAAAGCGCATTGACTAGAAAAGTTGAATATAAATGAAATAGTACTGCAGGCCTCAACTATCCAAATGAAATTAAAAAGGAGCTTTGTTGAAATAGCGCCACATAAAACTTCCAGCTTAATAATATAATCATGTGCAAACAAATTACATTTAAAGAAACATGGAGTTAAATGTTATTTTGTTGTAATTTTCTGCATTTTTTTGCAAAGCTGAGCAGTTAAAGAAAAAAAATCAAACCTAAAACAAACTAGACTGCTTTAAAAAAGAGGAACTTTATTTTTGGCGGTCTTCTATTCATTATATGATTTGGCAAAAGGCAGTGGTAGCTGACAGAAGATTGATCTGACCCTCAAGAAGGGAAAAGGAAAAATGTAGCAAATCGCTTGACCAGTACTGTCTCTCTTTTGAACACTGACACACAGACATATGCACACACATAGACACACATGCACGCCCGCTATCCCTTCTCTGCAACACAGAAGAATCCTGACAGAATGGCAGGAAGCACGCACAGAGCAGTCAGGGAAGGATATTATGTCAGCAACCACGAACAATAAAAGGTGTAAAGGTGCTTCCTTCCCTAAACTGTTCCAGAAGCACAAAATGGGAACCAAAACTGTCCACTTCCTTCTCCGAGCAAAACAGTCTGAATTTGCTCTGCCGCAACACCCGAGACAGAGAATCCTTTGAGCAGTTACACCAGGAGAAATAAGCAGTATCAAAATAAGACAGTAAAAAGATTTTATTTATAAACAAAAGAAAGAAGGCAGCCAGAGAAAAACCAAGTTAAAATGTGCTAGAGTTTATAACATTTTCATGGTTGCTTTACAAAAGTAACTAACTTGTCATAATGATGTCCTTGTTCCATTAAGCAGCCTACATTCTGAGTTGAATAAACAGGTTAAAACTGAAGAACAAAATAATTTTTTATTTATTATACTGTATAAGGAATTAAAGAAAAAAGTACTGTTCCCTTTCCCTTACCATTCTTATCTTGATATAGAAAAGTAACTTAAAAGGTCTATGAAATCTTTTTATGCAAATCTGTTTTCTCAAACAGGTTTGAATCTGTGTCTAAAAATTTGAATATAGTGAGTAGGAACAAATCATCTACTTTTCGGATGAAAACTTAACTGCAAAATGTAACCATGAACATTGACAATGGGGACACATACTAAGATAAAATGGTCATTCAAACGGTTTCTGTAAAATCCTATGTTCTACACACCTACAAAGACAGCTACAGAATGCAGAAACAGCTGGGCATACTGCAGCAATTGAAGACATCATTCACTGTCACTTTGAGTTGGGTATGTTTAAAGAAATGCAGAGAAGTGTGAAAATAATTATCTATCATGTTATCTGACTGATATCAGCTGACATTAAAGATAGAAGTGGTTTTTCACATTTATATGGTGGTTTGCTTGCATGATCATAACAAAGGACAGAGTTTGGGCCATTGACAGAATGTTGTGATAAAATTACGTATGTCATCACCATGGCAATATATCAGTAAAGCAGCAACAGTACTACCTACAGTATGTTTCTCCAGGCAGAAAGCCATGTAAAAATGAATTGGAGTCATCTTAAGCTTTCAAACATCTGTCCACAACATTCTGATCTAGAAATTAAACATAACCTACACTTTGGTGTTTTGATCTTAAGGCCAGGCTGCCATACAAAAAGGTTGAAAGGGAGTTAATTTTAATCGACTAAATTTAACTCTCAGGAAATATAAAACAAACATTCAAGTAATAACAGAAAAATTATAATAGATGAAGTACTAGAGAGACGGTACGCCAAACCAAAAAATCTTTAAATAAAGAAAATATTTCTAATCTGTAACTAACAAGGCTTATTATATTATCAGTTATTTAACCTGACTTCTGAGTTATAGAATAAGCAAAATGTTCATAAAGTTGCAAACGATAAAACCATTCCCAATATGTAAATTGCTATTTAGAATTTTAAGAAAAAAACTTAAATTATTTGGTTTGAATTCATATTTCAATATTTTTTCTACTGATTTTGAATTCATCTGCTGGACTCATAAGATTACTTCTACTGATAGTCCATTTATTTGTTTGCTTTTGCATAGAGGATAGTAAAATGTGTATATTTTAAATCTGAACTTCTAGAGCTGTACTTTATTTGCTTTCTTACTTCAACATACTCCTAGTATAATGACAATATAGCATTGAATTGCAGAAATTTCCTTCCTTGCAGGTAAGTTACTGGCTTAATCAGTATTTTCTGAGTAAGCCAATAATTTCCAAATTTTCTATGCCTTGGAACAGCCATGAGAATATTTTGCAATGTGATTTATTTTTTAAAATTTGGAATTAAGCACTTCTGAAGACACTCTGTAAGAATGCTTCACACAATTGTGGCCTATGTAGCTTATAACTCAAATACAGTACCAAGTTATCTCACAGAGCCAGAACTTATGCATCACGGGTGAAAGAGTTTCTTGTTTTGCAAAGTTCCCCTGAAAAGTTTTTTGGGGCAAACTAAACATCACTGCCAAAATAGCAGAGAAGATTCCTAGCAACTTCCTAACAACTAGCGTATTTCACTGTACCACACACCCTGCTTGTCAAGAGACTGAGATATCCAGACACAGAATATTTTGTCTGTAGCTGCCTCTCTATTTAAGCCAATCCATGCCTGTATGAAAGAAAAAGAGTGACTTCACCTTATCTTTCACAATATGTGCTGACAGACATCCATCCAATGCAGGTAGAAGATTTTATGGATGTTGCATGCATGCTACACCAAACCTGGTCATGCTGATAAAGAACCATGACAAAAGACCAAAATACTTCCATGTGATCGTGAAATTTGCTGCAGATGATGAGCCATTCCTTGCAGCAGTGGACCACAAGAGGCAACCACCAGATGAAACTAGCTGCCTGGACTCCAGTAGATACGTGCCTGCTACGTTTGAGGAAGAAAGGAAGACCCGGCTATTTTACAATGTTTCTGAAGATGGCTATAATGAAGAGGAGTATTGGATTTCTAAAGCAAATATAGCAGATACTTAGATTTTAAGGAAAGCAATTAAGTGAAATGTTAGTATAAAATATATACCTGTGAAGAGTCAGTTTTAAAACTACGCTAATTATTTGGTGCTATTTCCAGGTGTACCCATCACCCAAACAAAAAAATCTTAAAGTAAATAGTCTGAAGAAAAGGTTTATATGTTTATGCTAAGTCCCTGATGTACCTTTATCTCCTAGACAGACATAATGGCAGTCTGGCCAACATATAGGGAATAAGATCCATAAGGTGTCAAGCATAACAGTTTATTGAATTGGACACAATAGCAGTAAAAGGGGGAAAAAATAAAGGATTGAAATCTCAGTTACCTAGTGGGTCTGAAATGGAGACTGTGGCTAGGAATGGGAACCTGACTGAAAATGGAGTGGGGAAATTGGACCACTAGAAATTCAACTAGGAGTCTTGACAGTTTTGAGCTAATAATTTGATTGCATTGCATTGTAGTTACTAGATGCACAAAGAATGTAATGAAAGGTGTTTTACAAATTCAGTCTGTCATTTACTGAGCTAAAGAAGAGAAAGCAGGGTAAGACTTAGCACCTTGTGAGTTGAAAAGATCATGGAGCTACTCTGGTTTGGGTCTGCTTGCATTGAAAGACGTATTATACACAAGGTAAAATACCAGTGCTACAGTTTGGGAGCAGTCTAAAACACAAAGGACTTTGGAGAGTGTTGGCTTATTACAGGAAAATATAAGATCTCTAGTGTTAAGTTATTGCATCACCTGAAAGCAATCTCTGACTGTGGTTAGATCTAGATGTACAGATTTGTTAGTAATGTTTGCATGTGAGGGAGTCTGTGGAATTTAGATTTCCAAATTAGCTTTTAAAAATCAGGGATTATTCCAATAATACCTCGGTATTATTGGAAAAAAATATACAATACAATATCAAACCATAGTCTGAACTTGGGTACAGGTGCTTAGTGATGCCAGCATCAGTGATGGGCAATCTGAGATTTCCTCTATTGGAGAAACTATGGATTAATTCTAAAAAGGATTATTTCATAACAGAATTTGATTACTTTCTGCTTATAATTTGCTGAATACTGCGAAGCTTGGTACATGCACTTAGACAGCGTCTGTCTAACCTACGGTCAATGATGAGTCTAGAAGCAATAGGTGAAATATATGGAGATGACAATTAAATTTTGGATAAAATGGATGGAATTGTCAAGATCTACACAAGCTCTGTCTCCTTTGTCTTCATCCAACAAGCTCCAGAGAAATCTTATACACCCTGACCCAGAATCCTCTTCTCACTCAAAGAATTCTCTGAAATCCTCCAGAAGAATACTCCTTTTTCTCACTGTAATCATGTGCATCTATAGTTTAACAACATAACTGAGTTCTGCTATTCCAGGTTTGTTTTGCACAATCATTTCATCTGTGTGAAGAGGAACAAAGGCTTGGATTGCAGAAACCTCATAATCGTATTTTGGAAAGGAATGTCTTACACACTTGCAAATGAATCATTTCAGGAAGTTTTTAGAGAAAAGAAAAATCTTTTAGAAACAGTATTTTTGTGGCATACATAAATGGAAAAAACTGTAATAAGAACCCGAAGTGTCTTTAAATTACCAAGGAAATGAATGACTGAGGACATAACTGGTTCAAAGACTAAGTTGAGAATTAGGAAGGATCATCTAAAGAGGTAGGATAGGGGAAAAAACTGTGGATGAAAATGACATAAAACTGGGAACATGAATACAGAAACTAAGAGAAAAAGCCCTGAGATGAGAATAAGTTCCTAATTACAAGAAAAACTTCTAACAGAGAACAGACTCTGTGGAAACATTGTTAAGGAGTTAATGACAGGAATGCTTTCCAACATAATTAAAGCAAGTTAGAAAAATTCCTTAGGTAAAGATTGAATGAAAGTAAAACTGTTTCAGATCTATGATGCGAAATATCTTGATGGGAAAACTGTATAAATATGTTGGGGGGGCATAAGAATATTAAGGAAATATCTGAGTCCCTTATCAGTTTCCCTGCCCTAATGGCAACAACCTTTATAATACCTTGAATTTGGATAGCTACTCAAGCCAAAAATGAGCAATGACTCTTAAGCATATCCCTTAACATGGTTCAGCTTCCTACCAGAGAAATGAAGTAATTAAACATAAAAGGTATTCACATGTCCTGAGCCACTGAAATTCCACAAAATCTGTACAAACCTTTGGTGTCCCATGAAATCTCTGTATGCCAGACTCTCAAGCTATTCAGTAGCATTTTGCTGTATGATAAGACCTACTCAGCCTTGAAAATTTTGATTATAATACTTTAGATATTTTAAAATTTATTTTTCACTATTAGATCTTGTATGATGCAACCAGCCACCCAAGTTCATCACTGACTCTCCAGATATGGAAGGAGTCTCAGACAGACATGACTTTAAATTTAGAGAATATTACTGATTTCTATTACTAGTTTCTATTTCTGCTCCTTTTAGCTCATACTAACATGATAACAGATCCACTGCTACTACTGAAAAAAGAAGCAGATAAATAATACATTTATCTGTATTATTTACAGATAAATGCTGTAAGCAGATTTAGTAGCTCATGTAGACTAGAAATTTTGGAAAGAATCAATTACCTTCATGTTGTATGATTTTTTGACTCCTCAGTGTACCCCAAAATGATCCTTTATTTCCACTATAGAAGCTGGAAAATGAGATATATTATTTCTGTCTAGAAATAATTTGTCTGTGGTGTTAGACCGTTTCAACTAAAACTATACTACCATAGAAACAAAAAGTCGGTTTTCTTATAATATAAACAAAAATGTATAACTCATGTTTAATTACCTTTATTAGATTTTTAATGCAACTTCAGATCAGTATACCCTTCATTTGGTAATTTCTTTCTTAAAGAGGAATGATTAGACACAGAGATGTTCTGATTTTCTTTTGTGTAAACTCAGTTCTAGAAACACTTTTTTTTTTTTTGCTTTAATTCCTGACCTTTTCAGAAATGTCAAGAATTAAATATAGTTCTTCTGAAAATGTAGACTGCACACCATTGTGGAGAGCTGCTAAGCTGGTAACAATTACTTCTTTTTGTACGAATGGTAATTTGATAGATATGAATATACAAACTAAGAGCCTCCCTGAATGCAGCTGCTTGCCCAGAGACACAGAACTACAGGCTTAAAATGAGGGGAAGGAAGAAGATGTGGGGGAAAAAAGCAAGGGAAATATATCAATCTTCCCAATGACCATGACAATTCAAAATTCTTCCAATCCCACGCAGATGCTTTTTTTCCCCAAGGACAAAAGGAAATCAAATTTATGTCAGGTATATAATAAGGCTAATAATAAAAAAAGAAACCTCACACCTACATTTCACTGCAGAGAAGTGAGGAACTATCTCTGAAATATGAATATCTGAAATGGCAAAGCTCATAAACTAGGACAGGTTGCTGCTGTTAAACAAACAAAATACACACAAATTACATAGAAACAGACAGATGAATTCAGAATGGGTTTGCTTTAAAAGAGGGGAAGACAAGTACAGTGGCAGTATAGCAATGAAGCACTTAAAATTACAAAGAATTTACAAGCCATTTGATAGGAAATTAACCTTGCACATATACTGCCTTGTGCCTCATGTCTGCAATTCTGTATGTCCAGGATAAACATCTGTTGAAGAAATGGAAGATTCTGACTACAGGGAAATAATGTGTGGCCAGTATGTGGCCATATCTGTTAGCATTAGCCCATCATACATCACTGGCTGAAGCTATTTGCTTTCTATCTCCAGGATGCATCCTGACGAGAAGGATCTCTCTATGCTAGAAGATACAAACTGGATTCCTGCTGGTTTCGAACTAGGAAACTGCATGAACAGATGAAACTGTTTATAAGAAAGGAAAGATAGCATGGAATTTTCTGTGTAAAAAAGGTAAAAAAATGCCTCATGGGAAAAAAAAATTGTCTGAAATAATGGCTTAAAAATCTATTGAGGAAGAAATTGTCTATTGTTCTAGCTTAGTGGGATATTCTACAAATTTTATTTTGTCCTTAATGGTTAAAACCAGACAAACATTATATATATTTCTGTTAACAGAATTCACATGAAAATAGAGAAAGAGAGAAACCTAGGATATACAACACACTGAGGAGTTATGCTGTGATATGATAAAGAGATAAAAGAGCTTCAACTTTGTATCTGCATTACTTGCAAAGACATAAATAGCCTCATCTAATAAAGTGTGCTTCTCAACCACATCATAGTTTATATTTAGTGTTTGAAAACTGTGCTAGGTAGCTAATTCATACTTTCCACATGAGGATTTGATCTTCTAATTTTTCCCAGAATTGGAGTATAACAGCTCTCACCTCAAGACTTGTAAAAGAAAAAATTTTCACCAAAAGGGTTGTTGTTTACCACAGAGTACACCTGCTACTCTCTGTAACTACTAAAGCCACAAGTGAGCATCATATCCTGCATACAGAACCTCAGCTATAACCTCTTCACTAGCACATGCATCTGGATTTATTTATTTCTTGCTTGTACACAATGCACTGCATTTGGCAATAGCCAATGCAAAAAGTCAACATCCTTGACAAATACCAGAAAACAGACATAAAATATTCTTAATTTGCAGAAGGAAAATACAGTGGAATTTGCTTGATAGTCTCCATTCTACCTTCAGTGAGTATTTTGTTTGTCTAATAGGATCTCCGGCAGCATGGCTCATCTTACAATCATCCTAAAAGCATGCTGGAAAAGCAAAAACACAATCAATACAAAGATACATTAGCTAAGTCTTACTGTGGCTATGAATGTACATTATGTTTTCTCAGAAATGGCACTTTTTGAGCTCTATTGATATGTAAGATCGTTTCTGATAAAATCTATCCTTAGAAACAGGCAGCTGTGGCAAAAGTAGCAGTCAGCTTAATTCAAAGAATTGGATTCAGTGCTGGGATGTAAACATGTGTGAGATCTGCTCTCTTTTCTGTCAAAAATATTTCATGTCACTTTCATTTTTAGTCAGTTTCTCTGTTGGAAATCTGGGGATAAGGAACATGTGGATTTACTCATGCAAATGTTTTGAGAACAAAGGACAGTGAATATTTATTATGCAATAGAGACATTCTAAGGGCTATGCTTCTCATCTGGCATAATCAATGAGTACAGAAAGAAATAAAGAATATTTTAAAATATATTAAAGTAATGTTGAAGGCCAAAATTATGATCATAAATATATTGATGCCTATATTTAAAACCACTAATTTCAGAAAGTTACAGTTACCTTGCATACCTAACACAATATATATGCATATATATGTGGTTGAAGCTCTATCATCCTTTATGCTAATCTGTATCTTCTTGAAATAAAGATATTTGACAGTACTGTCATATAAGGTCCACCATGGTATACAGCAGATAGATCAGTTTCCTGTTTCCTTCTCTCTCTTACAGCATCCTAATCAGCCTAATTAAAGCTTAGTTCATTTGAAATCTCAGATGGCAATTTGTTTTACTCTATCCCACTGTGGTCTTTTTATAAAGAGAATTAAATTTGATCTTCTGACAGCAATTATTAAATGATCCCAACTGGCCCCAATTAAGACACATGGCTCACAGGCCTCAAAATCCAATAAAGTGCCAATCTCTGTCTTTCACATGTATATCTCCCTTTACCTTGTTTTATTTCCTTAAAGCCAACTAAGCTCATGTTAGTAAGCACAACTGAATGTCATTTGTAGATTATTTCAAGATAAAATACATCACTTTACTTTCACCAACATTCTGAAGCAGGGACAACACATTCAAAATCATCATTTTGAAACCTCTCTCTAATTAATTCTGCCTATCTTTAATGATCTTCACTGTGCTGCATATGACCTACATATTCTCACTCTTAAAATACTGCTGACAACAAGCGGTGACTAGAGAAACATATTAAATATCCATGGTCTGAGTTCTACACTTACAATTATCCTTATAGGAATACATCTATTTTGTAAGCATTTCCACTTGATTGTCACCTCTCCACTGCAGAAATTCAAGCAAATATGATGTTCATGGAAATTCTGAGGTTAACCTTTTTTATCTCTAATTTCTGATCTAGTTTTTCCACACATGTGCAGTGATAATCTGTGAAGAAATATTCCCATGATTTTACATAAAGGCAGGTAGCCACAGGATTTGGAACTCATTGATTGTGTGATACTCCAGGGAAATAGCTGAATTAAAACATCCATCATGAGATTGAAGTAGCTTCCATACACATGTGGTTCTTGTTCTAAACTCTAACACCTGCTTGGAAATTTAACCTCCATCATTTCTCTGAAGAACAAATGGGACAGGTTGATCTAATGCCATTTGGTTTAGGTCAAAGCTGAGCTGTGTAGTGTTCTGCTAAATTAATTGCAATGTAATTGATACTGTTTGACATAGGTTTATGACCAGGCTGTTCTCTCACTATTAAAATACATAAGATTGCATATTTCTGCACATTCACCCTAAGTACATCTTTGAGCAAATACAGCACACATTTTTTGTCTCAGCATTTGCAATGAATTACCTTATAAAATACAATAAGGTGTCCAAGTGTCATCAAAAGATTAGGTACCAAATAATAAATGCGGCAACTTCCATTGTGGTATTTTTTTTTTCTGATTTTCCTTAATTTATGTACTGAACATATGTAAGCATGATTTCTTTGATATAAAAAAGTTAGAAAGACACTAACTTTCAGTACAAAATTTTCTTCACTAACAGGAAAATGTACAAGTTTTTGTAAAACACCATTAGACACATCTCCTGTTGAACTGGGAAATACACTTTTTTGGTTTTGGTAAAAATTTAAAAAGTTAAAGTGGGGCCAACCATTTCTCAAGTAAAATATATATTTTTTTTTTACTTGAAAATATGACATTTAAGAATTAAAAAACATTGCCTCCAAAAAGCAGGCAGCATTTTTGCTTCTAGAAATGCTATATGACACCACTAAATTTCCATGCAATAAAGCTGAGAGAGGATTTCTAATAAGGCATTGAAATCTCTAAATACAGTATATTCTTAATTACTTCTCATTGTATTCTAATAATCCCATACAATATATTAATTTTAGCTCTTTTGCTAAAACCAGCAAATCCTGTGACAGATTTAGTGCAAAGAGCTGAAAATATCCTGTGGAAAAAAAACTCAGTACAGAGATCAGATCAACCCCAAATCCTGCCATTACTCAGCACTGCAGTGATGTACAGATATTTGTAGTGGTTTAAGGAGCCAGTGGGGGCTGGAAACTCTACATACTCAACTAAAACATGATTGCAATTGAACCTCATCAAAGTAAGAGCTCATAATTTGTCACAGAAAACAGCCAATTAACATATGTCAGAAAAAAGCTCTCATAAAGATAATATATGATTAACGATCCAATGCAGCTGTCATAAATCAAGTCTGCATTTTAAAAAGAAGTATTAGCCTGAGTTTCTGAATGTTTACACTGACAATGGAGACTGTATTTTAAAAAAGCTGCAAAGAAGAAGCCCCTAGTAACACTGTGTCCTCTGGTGTGGAGTTAGGAGTTCTGAGAGATCCAGCACTTTTTGCAGTTCTGGCTGTTGTGGTATAAATGGTTAAGACCCTCATCAAAACACAATAACTATTTTGTTTCAGTGCTGTTTTAAAATGCAGACCTTCACTCTGAGAGAGGTGGCCTTCATTGATATACTTTGCTGTCAACACAATCCTCTGGAAACACAGCATCTATTTATTGCTACCAAAACTGCATTTTTAAGATATGCTGGCTCCAGGGCCAGCACTGTGATCCTGGCTGTTCAAATGCATAGCCCTGAGTGCAACTGCACTCTAGCTAGTCCTGTAATTTCATATTTACACTGCTGAAAATGAAATCTGAATGCTGCCTGCAACTGTAATTTTTAAAAAGAGAAGGATTTAAAGTACTTTATGCACATAAATGAATGGAAAGCATATATGTTCGCATATAAGCTAACCCATTGCTTTATTAAGACAGAATACTGACTGCGATGCCTAATCAGAACAACTATCTTTACTCCTCATATTTTGCACACCACTATTTTAATTCTTGAAACACTGCATAAATAAGCTGCTGGTTTTTCACAAAGCATTATTAATTTTTTTCCTGTTATTATTTAGGATCCCATGTGGCAACCGGTAAACTCTGAAGTGACTTGAATTGTAGATTTTTTGTACGTCTGTGCATATATGAGAGTGTGTTTGTCTTGACATGGTGTTGTAAAAGGTAGTACTTCCTCCTTTCTGCTTAAAAGAGATCCCCAAAACCCAAGGATTTGAAACTCAGTAGTCTGGAGTAATATCTGACTGGACATTAGTCAATGTATTTTTAAAAACGCTTAACTCCTATTCAGTCATCCATGGTCAAAATTGGACAAATTTTAGTTGGTGCTAATGAAGAACAATATAATGGAAATAGTAAAAGTGAAGTGAAATGACATGTTTTTTAAGGTCCTTTTCTCACCTTTAAAGTCCTTCAAGGACTCAGAAATGATGTTTCCACTAATATTAGAGGCTGGAGTTTCTGTCATCAGCAGATGACATTCTGACATCAGTTAACTCTCTAAAACCAGAATTTGTTATATAGTTGTTATGTTGACACTGAAGTGTCTGGTGACTGCAAAGCTATGGATTCACAACCGCTGAATTGGCTAAGACTTTTGGATACGCTAAAACTGAAAATGCTGAGAGGTCAAAAAGAAAACCCAAGTGTTAAAAGCTACTCATGTGAGCACGACTACTTCAAAAAGATCAAAAGCATTGATATTTCTGAGCCATTTATGTAGACCCCAAATGGATAATATTGTCATTCCTCACTATGTTACATTATGATAAAAAGATGATCATTATGAATCACTGCTCCTTTTGACAAAACATTGTGAATAGTATTAGGGTTATGCTGGCTTTTTCCCCCTCAGTATGTTCATGGGGATATGTGTTCATTGATTCCCAAGCAATCAGTAACATTTTTGATTAAGATCTCAGCTGAATATCCCAAGGCTTCTCTACTACTGAAAATTCATGACTTTTACTGTACCAAATTAATGAGAGTAAACTATGCAGCCTCAAGCAAAATAGATTAATTTTAATTTTGCAATAAACAGAAAAATAAAAGACTGGACAAAATGCATTCAATATCTATTAAATTGTTATGTTTGTAACAAAAAATTCAGTTTTGGCTCTAGAGACAGTTTAAGGTGAGTAATAGTATTCAAAGTGCAAAACAGTACTTTAAAAATGATGCAATAAACAAGAATCAGATGAAAACTGTATATTTTTTCGTATACTTTTTTAGAATAAAACCACATTTTGGATAAGACTCAAGGTTAGTATGTACTCCTGATTATAAATCTGCTTTAAAATATTCTGCCAATGGTAAGAACAGAATAATTGAAATAAGTTCTTAATTGTATGGAAATATTGTGTCAGAGGGATATCCTCGGTTGTAAACTTTAATTTCCTCTCTTTGTAGGTAATACTAATATAATTTCATAACTAGGTCATGCATAAATGACCAATAAATATCAGTGCACTGCTATTATCAGCATATTTTCCAAGAAAATTTATCAAATTGTGGTTTATTTATCACAATATCTCCAGGTAAGAAATCTCCAGCATTCTCTTTTATACATCAGATATAACAAATTATGCATGATGGAATACTGAAAGTACATTCTTCCTGCTATCTACCCATGTTGTGCTGCAAAGTGAAAACTATCTGAGTCAGTAACAGCTTCTTCTAAATGGAAATGTCA
This sequence comes from Melospiza melodia melodia, assembly GCF_035770615.1. NCBI lineage: Eukaryota > Metazoa > Chordata > Aves > Passeriformes > Passerellidae > Melospiza > Melospiza melodia. Next base: position 19,898,800 of record NC_086226.1, on the reverse strand, counting down.
ACAGCATGCCATAACCTAATTTAAGATGTTTTTAAAATTATTTCAAAATCAGAATGTTTGCAAACAGAGTTCATGAAAATAATATCTCACTTCCTGATTGCTTCTGTGCATATGTAATTCTGTTGGAATCTTTCTTTTGATTTTTACAAGCTAGGACTTTGGAAAAAAGTTGATAAATACTGTATTAAATGTCCAAGATAACTTTGATGTCAAAGCTGCAGACTCTTAACCCACACATCTCTAGGGCATTATCCCATATAAATGAAAGAAAAATATGCTTGTTCTTCCCAGTCTCTCCAGTAAGTCCACTGGTTGGCTCTGGAGAGGAGAGATGAGTTGCCATGATGTGAAAGGGTCTAAATCCTCACAGATTACAGCAGTGTTATACAGTAATGAAGCATCACAAAAATTAAGCACAAAACATTCAAATAGGAATATTCATCATCATCATCCTCTTACTCTCCATGTGCCACATTAATACAAAAGTTCTACTCCTGTTACTTAGAGATGAACACTGAGAAATTAAATGGCTCCATTCTGCAATTTTGCATGCAACAACTATAAAATACTTTCAATGTGTTCACGAATAAATTAGGAACTTTAACAATTACAGCTTTTGCTGTTAAAATTCCTAAATTATTGAGAATATTGGAATGAAGTTACTGGGATACTTTGGATACTGTCATGTAATTTTAATCATCCAACATTTTCCCATACCAGCTCATGGATTTACTTTTCAACACTAGCACCCTGGGACAAGAACTAGCTGATTTATTTCCCATGTTAGAAGATCTTGTGGCTCAGTTGTCTTTTTTGCCTTGGCTGCAATAGATGGAAGCAAATCTTTTGCTGGATTATAAGTTTAGTGTGGTTTTGGGGCTGTTTCTTCAGGTTGAAGTCTTTACTTTCACATTTTTTTGTTTGTCTGTTGTCCTTTGATGTTAGATTCCCAGATAATTTATTCCAGTTCACAGAGCAGTTTCCTCAGATAAGAACCATGTGTTAGTAAGTCCGTAGCTCCTGCTGAAACCTCTTGCAGGGATAAATAGAGAGTGTAGCCAATCTACATGAGTTTATTTCTGGAAATCCTACTGTTGCATTATTCTGTAGAAATAACCACTGACAAGACATATGCAAGAATTCATGGTATGAATTCAGATGTGTACAGACTGGTAGTTATCATTCTTACTGAACAGCACCTTGTCTGCTAGAAAAGCATGGAAACAACAAGGTGCATTCTTTTTTAAATTTGGTTAAACCACTGCATCACCCATTTTTCTTCATCAGTCAAAAAATGCACTGATCATGATGTACAGTGTCATGTCCATGGCAGGCTGGTTTTAGATAGATTTAAAACACAAAGTTTTAAAACCACAACTCACGCTGCTCAGCCTGGCTTATCCGATAATAAAGTAGAAGACCAGCACGAATAGAGTCTGATGCTACCTGGAACAGAATGTAAGGATACTTTCAAAATTAAGCAGGCTTTGCATCTGCCACAGAGAGAGCATATTCTGCATCAAGACAGATATGCATAGAGAGTAGTAATTGCTTGCTTCCTAAACCTTAAGCTAGAGTCATGCTCTGCTGCTATGTAAAATGGTGGCATTAGTTGTTCATCACTGTAAGACTTGTCAACCTCAATCAAAGAGGTGTCAAATGCTCTTAAACTGTATGGTGTATGGTCACCCCACGAATGAAAAAGACACTTCCTCAAATTGCTACAGTCAAACCAGCATGTGCTGTGATCCTGTTGATTCTCACAAACTAATCAGGGACAGTATCTTTCTATAAACTCCAACAGTACAAAGAATAACAGGTTAAATAATGCGCCTCCAGTCATAAGACTCCACACCTGTACTGGTAATAAAGACATTTCAACAGATGATGTTTTAAGACGCTTTGTTAACAGAAAAGAATGTGTTACTAATGAATTACCATGAAGATCCTGATTGCTGGGAATGTTAAAGATACCAAATAAATTCCATAATTATTTTCAAATGCCTAACATCTTGGCCAAATTCCTTCCTGGATTATTGTTCTGCTGTACAAATTGTAACGCAGCTGAAGAAGAAACTCTTTGCTTTTTGATTTAGATAGATTTCATAATATTTTGTGCTGTTTGAAGTAATAACACTTCACCATGGCTCTGCTTTCAGAATCAGGTGAACCAATGGTGCTCCTTGCTCATATTTTGTTTCAAGTAAGTTGTGTAGAGGCCCATTTCATATGTAATTAGACAGCTTTTATATTTATAGGAATTTCAACTTATCTGGAGTGAGCAAAGTGTTTCTCTTCTACTTTTCCAGAAAAGTAACAGAGAAAAAAGATGCTTATAATAACTTACTTTCAAATTAATGAAGATTAATGAAGACATAAACTTTTGGAGTCCACCTCTCCCTGCTGACAATTAAATTAATATCTACATTCTGATAAAACTGATTACAGTATGGAATTTTTGGAAATACCAACTTATGGATGACTATAACAATGCCATGAAAGAAAACAATGGATTAAATCTAAAGAAATGACAATACTTCATTCTTGAGCATTTTCTGAATAAACTTAAATTGTCTTTCCAAGGCTGAGTCTCCGTACAGTTTTGTCAAATACCAACACTGATTTTGAGTAGATTTTTAATGGTTGATACTTCTTATGCCTGAAATATATAGCCTGTAATTAAACAAATTAGTCTTCCGTTTTCCAAGCTACAGGTGGCAGAATTCACTCATATAAAATAATCATTACTTTTTGGATCCTGGTTTGCTGTCAGATCTGTATGAGAATGTAGTAATATATTTGCTTATATTTTTATGTAGTTTTCTCCCCAGATTTTGGCTGTCTTTCAAAAGAAATGTGTGAAACTTTCTACTTGACAGGGTCAAAATCATTTTGGATTACAGTAAGACCTAAAATTACATGGAAACGCTATATTTTGAGCCTGGTCTCACTGAAAGTAAAGTAAGTTGTGAAAAATATGTACAACAAACTCTGTACATTAAGATCATTAGTAAGAAATTACAAACATTTTAGTCAATATCTATTGTGAGATTGATTTTTTATAACAATTATAAATTTGAATCCTTTGTTAAGTTCACAATGAATATTAATATAAAATGTCACATTGGTTTTGACTACTGCTAGACTTTTTACATTTTGCTGCAGAAAGTAGACCCAGTGTTAAAGCTGCAGGATTTGTAGCTGTATAGGAGGAGTATATGTCATGCACATTATGAAAGCAAGATGTGTGAAGGGTAAATATGTGCATTGCGTAGAAATAATGGCTCATCTCAACAGTGCTGTGCACCTGTTCGACTATGCAGTGACTTTTTATTCTTGTTTGTGGAATAATGATCAATAATTTGTTCTACATAATTTTTCTCTTCTGTCAGCTAGGAAATAATGAAAAAATTCTTAGTTTGTATTTTAGGAGTGACTGTGTAGTCTCTCTGAAAATCTGATAATACTGTAGTATAACATTTTGCTCTTGTTGTCTTCAGAAAGTCTAAGATTTTTAAAGATTAGTACAGCTCTTGAGAAAATATATTCTACAACTGGAGTTAATTTTTAATCTCTTGCTGCTTATCAGTGATTTGATCTGATATTATGAAGCAGGTTGAAATCTTGATCATATTACAGCTTGAAGTCTCTGTTCTGATTTTTTGCCTCCATACAGGTGTATCTTAGTTCCCTTTTGAGGTCCTTATAAGATAAATACATTAGCTACATAAAATGAAAGAGAAAGGGAAAACACTTTGAAAATGTGTAATAATGTTCCAATTTTGCATATATTTTAAGTAAAACTGGAGTTTAAATTAACGTTACATGCAATGTCCTGAAGAAATGAAGCTTCCATTAGAATAAAAACCATAGAACTTAAAGAAATTGAACAGCTCTGATCTGTTCAGTCATCTGACTTTTCTGGTGTATCTGAGTACATCTTAGTATCTGAAATCATGTCAATGCTCATGGCACTCCTCATTTTATCCTACCTTCTCTGGTTGTAGTAGCGCCTTTCCTTTGATAAAGGGGAAAACTTCATCATTTTACTTAATCTTAAATAGACTAAAAATATGTCCCTGACGCCATGTTGTTAATACTAATGTAATATTAGCATTATTTAGATCACTAAGCAACACAATCTGAACATGTCAATACTAATGACAAAAAAGGATTTCAGAAGTAACCTTCGCTTATGCACTTCATCAAGTCCCAGCATACTACAATGAGGACTGAGATTGAACAAGAAACAGAATTTAAAGTCCTGGACAGATGCTAGTCCAAATACATTTATTCAAGGTATGAAGAAAAAAGAAAATATGTATTTGTTTGTTAAAGGAATGGCTTTTTTGTGTCTAACATATTAGAGAAATTCTTAAAATTCATCCTCTCATAAAGACTGTTTGTGCAACGCTGTCAAGATCAGGATCAGCCTGGGTTATCAGCCACAGATTGGTAAATCCTAGACAAGCAAGATAAGTTGTCTTTTTCTCCTTTCTGTACTGTCTTATGGCCAGTTTCTAACTGCATGCTGAAAACCAAGTAATTGAGTAACAGTTTCCCTCAAGTCTGTGATAAATTTTGCATTCTGACACACTTTCTTTGTTCTATAAATTCATACACATGTAGGACATAAATCCCAGAAAAGTTACCTAAGTATCGAAACAAGAGGGAAAATAATATAAATAATAATATAGCAATAGCATGACAATAATATAAAATATTGTCATTCTTTAAGGATACTATTTAGTGACCTCAGTGTGAGTCTTCTTCTAGAACAAAGTTGCAACTAGCATTGAAACACATTATCTATTATTGAACGTAGTAGTTTTACACTTCTGATGTTCAGCAGTGTTCTGGAAAACACTGAAACAGAGGAATATAATATTTAGCAATGATCTGTAAAATGTGCTGTATATCTTTACCAGTAATTGATCAATATTGTCACTGTGAGCATCCGGTATAGCATGACTAAAAACAAGTAGTATTTTAATACTGGTTATTCAATCTCTGAACTGTAACAGAGCTAAATGCTAAGTACTAAGAGCTAAGTACTTTGAATTAAAATACATTAACACACTTCTTTTACCATTTTGTATCTACGGAGAATAAATCATAAGCAAAAGAATGCATATTATTCCATGATGCCACAATAAAATTTGCTCACAGGAACCAGTGCTATTAAAAACACCACATTCTGCTGAGACTGTGGTTCAAGGCTTTATGATTAAGTTACCTTGAAGACTATCTAATAATGAGCATTTGTAAATTCCCAGCTTAATAGTATGTAATACTTTTAGATTGTTTCAAGAATTATTTGGGCTAAAAGGTTCCTTGGCATCGACATTGAGCGTAATCCATTGGAAGATTACTAAAAATGACAAGACAAAAAAAAAAAAAAAAACAAACAGTTGAAAAAGTCATCAATTTCCTAATCTTACAGAGTATGGAGTTTGCACAGAAGTAAAATTTAGGAAAATCTAAACGTAATGAAGTGAACTTCAGGTACACGTCAACTTCCTCAACTTCAGTTTGGTTTTTTTTTCTGAAATTAACTGATTTGTAAAATTTGGTGTAAGAAGAAGAAACCACACACCAACAATTATTTTTTCCCACTTCAGATTAGCTTTCATTTTCTAATAATACAGTCTAGGAAACATTCTGAATTGTGCTCATTTAAATCAGATTATTTAAGTAACTTGCACCCATGAGATAGTGTAAAATTCAAAGGATTTAAAATAATTTTAAAAAGCACCATCACACCAGACTATTAAGCAAAGTCTTAATGGGGCAGCATTTTACTTGATGAAAGTAATTGTGACATTGGTACAACATCAAAAAATAGTAAACTTCAACAAATACTTAAGTCTTTGCAGTACCATGAGTTGTAGCCTCAAGCCTACAAGCATGAATGCCTAATTCGAAGCACTTAAATTGTTTGCTGAGGACTGCAGAACTCTTCCTGTACCTAAGATTAATTACATATAATGTAATGGTTAATATGAATAAAATCACAGATGTTGTTACTGTACCCAAATAAGTCAAGTAAGCCAATGAGAATTTGAAATCAATGAGCATGTGCAAGATGAAAAACCTAATTCCTCATGCAGTTAACCTGCATTCAAGTTTTGTGCATCTAAATACAGTTCCGTATTCAGGTGAAAGGGGGTATTATCAGTGCATGGAATAGTATTTAGAGCAACTTGGTAATAAGAGTCCCAACAACTTTCATAACTCACTTCAGGTTATAAATTATTAGACTGAAATTTCAGACATGGAACAGAAGAAAATAGATTATTTCTTATTCAAAGTACTTCATGGATGCCCACAAGTGCAGAATTCATTTGACCACACTGAAACCATTAACATTTGGCATCTAGTCTAAGCTTCTTCAAACATAGCCTTATTACTTTATCATCAATGAAGAAAATTAGACACCATACTAATATAGCTGTAAACATGCCACCGTAATTGCAACAATAAGAATAGAAATAACAAGATGCACAGCAAGACAAGCAGACAAAGAGAATTCCTTTCCATCTACAGCATAGTACAGCTGAACCCTAGCGACTTACAATGCATAATAGGAAGAAGAAAGGGATAATTCCTTGTAAAGAAGAGGAATAAAGATTCAAATACAAGTTTTAGAATTACATTAAATGTAAAAACAGCCTGTGTATTATTTAGTAAGCAATTATGTTGACATACTGTTTATGTTGACACAGAAAAGGTCATGCTTTTGACATGAAACATCACATGCTATTAAGAAGTCACTATCCATAACTACATCAGTAGTATGCTTAGGGAAAAATAAAATTTGAAGACAAATAAGGGAAAAAGAAAATTTGACAGAACAACTCCAAGTACTGCTGAGAGGAACTGGAATAAATACAGTCCTAATAGAAATTACACTGAACAATAGGAAAGTGATTTTTAAAAGCAACCAAGATTATATATTTAATTTCAGTGTTTGCTGATACGTATGTACAGTTCAAGACAGACTTCCTGGTGAAGTTCCTTACCTGAAGGCCTATCCTGGCAAAGGACATAACTTGGCAACCTAAGATGTGATGCTGAGATTCCTAAAATATGCTGTGGGGGTGGTTATATCTGTCAATATGATATTTGCGGAGGACTTTTCGAATATAGCCCAATCTGAATCATTACAGATTTCAAAACTAAGGCAGCATACTTTCAAATCAAACAGCTACTTCACAGCAGACAAAGTAAATGAGTGAATGTACAAGGCAAATGATTGTACTTGCTCAAGACAGGACGGGAGTGTGTCACTGAATTCTGAACAGGCTGCAAGTGACAGAGCTGAGCTGCTAGAAGCCTTTCTAGGAGGGAATTACAATAATCCTCTCCATCAAAAGGGCATGTGCTGCTGCTGCTGCTGTTAGGTCATCACAGGATAAATAAGAGCACTGTCTACATCAAGCACACCACAGAACAGACATTTTTCAAACTCATTCACTACAGAAATCTCCATAAAGAAGAGGGGGCTGAACTGGAGAATAAATTTTTACTACAATTTCTTACTGCTCTCAAATCCCCAAATCAGACTGCAGTGATGTGTAAGAAGAGAAGGAAATCTCCTAAAGAAAACAAATACATGCTGGTAAGATTTGTGCTTTTGCTGTGGCCAAAGCAGAGATAGCTGACAATATGCCCCTTTCACCTGGCCTATGTGAAAAGGAGAGCTACATTTGGGGAATCTTTTGTGTGAGAGTCACCCAGCTCCTCATCACTGAAACTGGGATAAAATCTTTGATATTTAACATTCCTGCAATACCTGTGAGCACTCACTTCATGACATGATTTTGGTGTCTGCCAAACTAACCTTAAATGTCAGCATTTTATCATTATTCTGACAGCCTGCACCACAAAATTGTTGGCTTCTTCCAGAATCCCAGAATACTTAAGTTTGGAAAGGACCTCTGGAGATCATCTGCTTCAACTCCCTCATGTAAGCAGGAGAATTAGCATTTGATTTCTTTGTGCTTGGGCAAACTGAGATTTTCTTGGATTTACACATGTTGAATTGGCCTATAAACTGAAGAACATGTTGTAAGTTACAGCACCCAAAACCTCCTTGTGTTCATAAATCAGAAAATACTTAAATATGCATATAAATTAAAATGTCAGACTTTGGGTCATCAAGTTGAATTAAGGTTAAAATTATTACATACATTTTAAAAACTTTTTGGTAAAAGTTACATTTTGAAAGAATATCATATTGTTCACACTATTCATGAATTAGTATTATTAAAAGTATTTAAAATTAAGCACCTATCAGCCTCTAATGAACAGTCAGTAACTTGCTTAAAAGAGAAAGCTTATGTGATATAATTTATGAAACTTCTGGTAGCATTATTATTAAAAGTAATGGCTTGTACTCCTGTATTTGTACTCCTGACTGAATTTGAAAGAAAGTCCATAATGGAGTGGGGGAATTAGCTGATGAACTTCCATCAACTATAGCAATAGCCTTCATGAATAATTCAACATCTGCCCATCTCCTCTTATGTCTCAACAGACTAATAGCTGCAGCTACCAAATGACAAGTGTTATTTCTTTTGAAGCTGCTGAAAAAAATACACGGATTATAAAATAATATATATAATAATATTTTCTTTTCCTCTTTTTCACTTATCACCTATAGACACTGGTGAAATTTTACAACAAAAGTAGAAATTTTCAAACGGAATTTTTGGAGTTATGCAACAGGTCTACAGAAACAGATGGGAAAACAATTCAGGTCTTCTACTAAAATTTGGTCCTTTATCTTAAAACAGCCACACAATATACTCATATTACTGTGTCCCTGAAACCTCATTTAGATCAGCTTTGTGCATGTACAAGCTCTCATAACACCTATGGCTTCATGGAGACAGGAAGAAGCTTCTCGGTCTGTTTTAGAATCTAAAGTTTTCTGTAACATGCTGTGTGAGAATTTCACACTTAAAGATGCCAGAAAATAGAGCATGTTTGGTGAATATTCTGATATGGAAAAGAATTTCTCTTTTGCTAGCAAGACTTCAGTAAATGGAAGAAGGAGCTTAAGGAAATAGTAACACGAGTTTCCTTGCGGCTTTCATAGAATATCTTCTCACACTTCAATTCAGAATAGAAACTACAAATCTGCTTATATGTTTTTTTATTAAGCAAGATAGGCAATGAAACCAAAACCAGATTAATTTTAGTCATTCAGAAAAAGATCATCCACAGGCACCAGGCCTTATTGCTTAAAGGAAGAGGTCTCTCGGATAAGTTTGTACAAACAAGTTGACTATTTTTCAGTGTTATTACATAACAGTGGATATTCAGGGAAAGAAAATATTAGCTTAATATAATGCTGAAATAGCTGCAGTTGCCTAGTTTTCTGAGAAGCTACTGTGTACAGAAGTTCTGACTGAGACCTGTAGTGGACAAAATCTTTTTTATGATATAAACTTGATGCTTTGTCTTCTTTTTTTTCCCTATTATTTTAAAATATAGATTATTTCTGTCCATAACCCAGTTTCTGCTTATGGGAAGTGTACTCTCTGCAAAAGAGAAGAAAAATTCTCTGCCTTGCATGCCCCATATAGACAAACATGATAAAAATTAAGGAAGTATCGAAGATTTGAAAATTATCCTGTTGATCAGAGATTACACGTTCCTTAAACATCTGCTTTACCTAATTACAATTAATTGTTTCTTTTCTCAGCTTCAGAAGTGCCCTGGCTCTTCTCATTCAAAAATTTGTCAGGATCTTTCAGTACTTGAATTGCCCAGTGGGTCTGATAAAGGCCTTACTTTAACTGGGATGCACATTGAGCATTTGAGTAAGAGCTTTCTTGCCTGGAATTTTTCTAACAGCATACCGAAGAGAAAGGTTTCATTCTATAATGTCAAATGTATATATTCTACACAATAGAATCTACACAATCAGAAAGATATGTGTTATGTTTTCACCTACTTATGTTTGATATTTTCGCACTCAAGTTTTCAAACAAACTAAAGTGGAATTATAAGACATTCAAAACAACAAAGCTATCTGTCTGTTCTTATTTTTACATTTTTTAGATAACAGAAATAAAAAACTTAAAAAGTTATGGAGACAGTGTATTTGCAAGCTTAAAGACACTGGCAACTAAAAAAAATTAGAATGATATTAATAGCTTTGTCAATTAAGCTCAATATAAGATCATTTAGAAGTGTTACCATGAAAGAGCTCTTTATCATCAGTCATATTAACACTGTGAACATGCTTAAATTTTCTGAATAATGCAGAACCCTCAAAATTACAGTATTTTTCTTCAAAACAATATTCTTATAATTAAAGCACCGTCTATATTTTTGTCAATGACAAATTGTTAGAGAAACAGAGGCCATAATATAATTGGCCAAATAATTAAAATTTGTACATACATTTTTTTGTGTTGAATATTAATCATTTGTAAGGTATCTCTTGCACTGCATAGATGCACACAACTTCTGAGATTTAGGCAGGTGTAGCATGACTGTACACTACAGCAATTCTCTGCCCTGTGTTAGAGTTAGTGGTCAGCTCTGTCTCCATCCAGACAGTCCCCTTCTCTCTTAAATTGTGTATGAATATAAATTTTTCTTGAGTAATATGTTTGTCCTGCATCTGGAGGCAAACAGATTAAATAAACAATTGTCTATTTTTATAAAGAAAAAATTCCCCATACAAACAGTGCTTTCACCAGGGGCAGTACTAGCTCAAGCTGTCATTACTGTTGAAGAACCATGCTTTATGAATAATACATTTTTGAGGACAGCTCACATCACAAAATTAGGTTGTTTCTGCTCATGAAAAATCCACATCTAGCCTTACACAGGGAAAAAATCTGCTTCAGCCAGCTAGAGAGGATGACTCTCCCATTGGAAACATGCTACTGGCAAGGCACTGGAAAATATTTTCACAGGAAAAAGACCCAACTATTCTACTTCCGTAACAGCAAGAAAACATAGTCCTATAATATTAATTATATCTTAATTTTCCAGTGTATAATCATGCATACAACTGATACCTTTAATGATGTCTTCAAGTTATTTATATTACTGTTGAAGTATAAGATGGAAGTATATACAGGATTTACTGACCTGTTTTATATATTGGCTTATTAGAAGGTACGCAGATATCTGCATACTATCACTTAAGTATCAATGTTTATTCCTGAAACATTACTGGGACACTGAAAATACTAGTCCCTATACAGCAGTGATGACAATAAATGGAATACAAAACTTCATGTAAATTAAAAGCTGCAGCACCTGTGAAAAAAAAAAGCTCTCAGTCTATTGCTTTTCTAATAATCATTTGACCAGTTCTCTTATGATTTTATTTCTTTGTTTCTTTGTTTCTTTGTTTGTTTTTTCATGGAAAGTTATCAGCTATGTAAAATGAAAACAAAAAACCTGAAACACCTTCTTTATTTCACATCTTCTTGCTTATTAGGTATTTACAGTGAGATCAGCACTGATGTTTGAAACAGAATCTGAAACTGCTTAGCATTCAGAATAAAGTTCTGTATAGTAAATCTTCAGCTTTGGACTTTATAATCTAATTTGTCCAGTTTGGATGTGTATAAATGTCATCTTTTTGACCACATAAGATTCCATGTAGGATTATAAAATACGAGGCAAATGGTGTTGAGATTCTTGTGTTTAGCATTTAGATCTAAATGCAGTGTATTGTTGTACTAAGCTGCAATGAATTTTATAGACTTTTTAAATTATGATTATTTTGGGGGCGGGGGAGAGAGTTTTTTTGTTTTGGGTTTTGATTTTTTTGTTTGGTTTTTGATTTTGTTTTTGTTTTCAATAAAGGAACCACAATCAATATGATTGAATTTTAAAAAATCAAGGTTGACAGGTGGCACAATGAGAAAATGTTACATTCTGAAGTCTTTCATTTGGTCTTTACCATCTTTCCTGACACTTTGGAGAAGTATCAATTCATCAAGGATTAGGATATAAATTCTATTCTAGAAATGTATTAAATTATCCTTTTCTCTTCTCGCTACCCAAACAACTAATAGGTGTGCTGCAATCTTAGTCTTAAAAGGGTAATAGCTAAGTCGTAAAAATATTTCTGGAGTTAAACTGAGCCTAGCAATCAAGACGTAGAAGTAGTAAAAGTAATCATCTGAGGACCCTATTTTCTCTGTCTGCTTTTTGCATTATATGTGATACACTGATGCTATTTGTCTCCTAGAAATGCCCACATTAACAAATCCCATACTAAATTAATTTTAGGACAAATTAAAAAGTTGAAATTATTTCCAGAAACTTTCAAGGTGTAGCTTGAAAATAGCTCCAAAATACAAGAATACTCTCCTTAAAAAACATACAAATTAAAAATATTATGATGAAAAACAGGGGTTACAGTCATCTTTTAATTCAACCTATCTATAAAATCAGGAGAAATTACGTTTGGTATTCTTACATTTATTTTTTCGAGACCAAAATATGCCAACATATATAAAAGTATATATGAAGACCACACTAAAATTACTGTATTTTTAAAGCATAATACAGAAGATTTTAGTTTAGATGAAAGATTTTTATTTTATATAATAACTGTATATATATAGAGAAAGAACACCACATGTTTATGGACTGATTATTTTTGGAGGTCTAATTGAAGAGACATTTTGACCGTTTTGTTTACAATTTAAGGCATACTCAGCAGCATGCAATCATAGTTTGAAAACCATACATATTTGTATAAAAAGCACATACACACACACACACATATACATATATATATATATTTATATATGCGCATGTACATATGTATAAATATATGTACATGATCATAAGAAACAAATTTACAGAAAAACCACACGCCTAGTTAATCTCAGTCTACCACTGTAGCATATTTACAGATAGCCTTTTTAACATAATAATCTATCAATGATACAAAATCTGCAACTAGGTGAGGGACAACAATATGAATTCAGAGTTGTAAGTATATAAAGGCATTTCCCAAAATGAAATAGTCTTTTTAAAAAATCCTAAAAATATCCTGGTCTATTTTTTTATCTAAAAATATAGACCAAATTTATTTAAATATGTTTAATTTATGTTAATGTATATATGCAGATATTTCAAAGCAAACCAAAACTAGGCTCACTAAACTAGTTTTCAGTTTGGGTAATTAATAGAGATTCTAGGTGTGGAAGATTTTTTTCTTTTAGCTGTAGAATAAAAAAAAAATAAAGAAGCCAGAGCTGTCAGCCTGTATGAACAAAGTACAATTCAAAAGGAAAATTTAGGTCAAAATAAAAGTATTATAGGAAATATCAGCTTGTAAACCAAATTCTATTTTTTAATAAACATGTAGAATGCCTATACATATTCAATATTAGTGGTTTTTTGATGGCTCATACTGTAAACTTAAAAATTCAGTGTGGAAATTGCTGCTGTCATCTCTGCCTTCATTGAGATAGAGGTAGAAAGCAGCAAAGAAGGAACACAAAATTTTAGCTGGTGATTAGTTTTTTCTTTGGCAAAGACAGTGAGAACACCCTATCACCTAATAAACAGTGTTTTTCTTGTTAGATACCTTCCATAAAGTTTAATTACTTACACCAAGTCTTCCTTTTGAACACTGGGAAGAAAGGCAAGACATTCATAATAGTAAAAAAAAAAAACTTCATTTATTTCCATCTACCTTCTTTTTTATTATCCTGTTTGTTCATGCTGTCAAGGCCAAGGGTAGAGCCGTTCATTAATGTGTATTTGCACAGCATCCTGTACAGGCCCTAATCTATGTTAAGATATGTTACCAAAATATCACAATAAATGATTAAGATTTATAGCTTTTATCCTGTAGGCAATAAAGTAAAAAAAAAAATCATTTTTTTATTTATTTCTGTTCAGCCTCTTACTGACTATAACTTTGCACAAGAAGGAACACATTATCCCCGTATACAAAATCCTTTTGTATAATTAATGTACATTCAGGATACTTAAGAGTGCATGTGTTTGGATGATCAGGATTATTTATAAATGGGAAAATTTGTATTTATATTATAAAATATAAAAAAACCACTATAATATTGTCTAAAATAGTTGGAAATACTACATTTATTCCCAAATGGCCAGAATTACTGTTGCCACTTGTAACTGAGGCCTGTCAACATTCTGTGGCGATTTCTGTAATACATATAATTGGCAAATGTTAACTTTACAAAGTAGGAATTAAAAAAGAAAGCTAAGATGACAACAAGACCCTGTTTAACCCAATGCAAAATTGCCCGGATAAAACCCCAAGACTGAACAATATGTAAAAAAAATAAAAATAATTAACTTCTTCTCAGTTACTTAGAAAAGAGAATCCTGTATAAGTGACTACAGCAGCATGTTCTGCCACATTTTTTTCATAACTGAACCCTGTCAATGACAGCAAAACAGATTGTGTGCATCTGCTGGGAATGAGCCAGATGACAGTGGAAGAAACACACATGGATACCTTGGCACAACTACTAAAGAAGTAGAAGAAAAATGGACAGAAAGAAGCAGAAAGTTCTAAACTTTAATTAAAATGAATTTCTAGCAAAAGTGAAGTTCTAAGAATCTGTTCCTTTGCTTTAGACTGTAAGTCTCTAAAAGTCACCACATATTTACAGTCTACGTTGCCTTGTTTATTCCCCATGGTACTCATATGGACACTGTTACCACAGTGCTTGGGTCACACAGAATCTGCCTCAGGGAAATACCATCTCGTTCTACAGACCGGGAATTGATGCATGAGCAAAGTGAAATCTTCACAGTGATCTAAAAGAGGCTCTGGAAGAGTTGATTCCGCACTTCCCAAATAAAAGCTGCCATCACAGACACTAGAATACCCTTCCTCTGCTTAGCTATGCTCTCAGACCAAAGTAGCATTATACCTAAAACCACTGCAAAACAAATAACCTGCTAATACTCTAGCATTAGAGGATATGGTCCTCTCACGTGTTGAATTAGCATAAATCGTGATTGAGTCAGCTTTGCTATTTCTGCTTGCATCTTCTCAAGTTTCACTTGCATATGTGGATTGTGAACCCAAGATGGCTTTAAAAAGAATTGGCGAGTTACAGGTCAATAAAAAAATGGCACCACAAATAATTGTAACTATGTATTCTCACATAAAAGGAGAACCTGATCTTCAATAAACAGTAAAAAGCACTCTCCAGCTATTGACTCATCATGGCACCAGAACTGCATGCTTATACTCAGGAAAGAATTCAGAAATTCTGATGAGTCTGTAAAATCTTTTTGTTCAGCTGTAAAGTAATTTACATTGTTCCCCTTTTGGTTAATTGAAGATAAACTAAATACTTCAAGACAGACCAAATAAGCTTGCTCCTCCCTCCCTCCCCCCCCCCCCCATCTCTTTTTTGATAATTAGCATTCCAGCAAAAAGAACATACAAACTATTCGGAATTTTGTCATGACGTTTTACACACTTTTGTCTTATACATCAGGAATAAAATGGGACTGCCATCTGAGTGGAGATTCATACACCGCCTAATGGTCTGAGCACCTTAAGTAATCTGGAGCACATGGAAGTCTTATGAGGCCAGCAGTCTCAGCCTGTATACACTCCATCTACAGTGATTATGTGGTATTCTGAAAGTACTTCAAAATCACATTAGAAAAACGGAATGATTTTGCTTTGTGAAACCCATACAGATTGTTACATAACACAATTAACATCTAGCAGACAGAAGCTGAGGTATACTCTCCTAATCTGAGAACAGCTCTAGAAAAGCATAAAATGTACCTTCACATTCCATCTCATTTCGGGATGTGTGAATGGCAAGCACACACGTACACCCAAGAGGGACTTAGAAAACTGCTTAAGTCTGCTTATAATGCTCTTGATCAAAGAAGTGGTACATCTTTATACATTCTTCCCAGGGTGGTCCAGAAGAGAAGATAAGAAGATCTTCTTTTGAAATGCTCTATTCAAATGGTACCTTTCTTTCTAATGAGTCTGGAAAAAGAGTCAGAGCAGAACTGAGAAAAAGAAGTGGATGTTAATTAACAGTATGAATCCCGTACATAAATCAGTTTTTAGTAGGTCATTAAGTTAGTAAAGTTATGCTAAAATACATGAACAAAGGACATAGTGTCATATATTTACTTATGTCTTAAATACTCTTAAATAAATGCCTTATTATATTTTGATGTAAGTTCTCTTCATGAGAAGAGATCAGAACTTCCAAATTATAGTAAAAGAAAAGGAAAAAGCAGCATGTTTTTATAACTTAGGAGCAGCTTCAAGCTGTTGCAAAAATACTAGTCAAGATGGACTATCCACAACTTTTTAACTGGACTTTTCTTCATTAATTCAAGCCTAATAATGTGGTCAAGAAATCAGCTTTTGACTCACACCCACATATTCAACAGGCACATTAATTATACAAGAAACTGGCTGAAGAGTCATGCATGCTAGGCCACAAGGTCTTTCCTAAAAGACCACCCAAACTCTGGGTGTGAAGATGAGAGAGAACATGCAAAAAAATGGTTATTTTGGAAGTAATTTTTCTCTTATAGGTTTATGAAACACTCTGAGGTAGACTGAGAGATTTAGCACACCCTCGACCTGTAATTCCTGTCTCAGCCAACGCAGAATCAATTGATTACTCACTCACAGCGTGCTCACTGTCCTCACAGTCAAATATCTCTTTGTGTTTCTAGCGCTTATCAGAGATTTCAGAGCTTCATTAGACATGGTAAGTATCTGTTCAAAAGCTAACTCAAATGAAAGGATGAGGTCACTAAAAATTATGAAAGACTGTCACAGAAGTATTTATTATCTAATTTTATGTATTTAGATGAATGCACTTGCTATTATAAAGGTAAAATCAAAAGAATTATTTTCTTATACATTGTATTTTATAAAGTAAAATCAAACTTTTCAGACAATGCAATAGCAAAGATGGCATTGAATTGGTTGTTTAAACTAGCTATAAGTTTAAACAGAAAGCTATATTACAGACTAGAATGATAGAAAGGCTTGCATTTTTTAGTAAGAGAGGTAAAAGATTGAGAGACTATCTCAATAGGTAAGGAACTATGGCATTCCAGCAAAACATAACCCAATTACAGTTCTTCCTTTGATGGCTATTTCATTACCTATAGAAAAATGTAACGGCCTCAAATTTGGAAACTGAGACTAGCTTTCTCCCACAATATTCTATAATCAATGGAAAAGAGAATTTACTATTAACTGCTCTATGTTAGGAGTAGGAAGTCTTTCCAGTCAGGTTTCTCAACTCTTGAATTTCTGACATAAAAATTAAACCAATACTCATAAAGAACTTCCAGAATTAATTTGGGATGTGAATTGCAGTAGACAACAGGACACAGCAAAGTAAAACCTAGATTCCACTTTTAGATGTTGCCCTAAGTCCTTTCTAATTTTCT
Source organism: Melospiza melodia melodia (assembly GCF_035770615.1). Lineage (NCBI taxonomy): Eukaryota > Metazoa > Chordata > Aves > Passeriformes > Passerellidae > Melospiza > Melospiza melodia. The sequence goes on along the minus strand of NC_086226.1, from coordinate 19,881,364 downwards.
GAACAGATTCTAACACAAAATTAAGGTTTTAGTAAAAGTGATAATTTCACTCCACTCAGGCATTTCATAACAGACTTGCACAAAAAAAAAAAAAGAAAGAAATTTGCAGTTCCATTGAAAATTTACACTTGGTGGTTCTGAGTCCCTTAGTCCCTTTTATACTGTTTTTCAGCTTTTGCCCTTCACTTGCAATTTTTTTTACCTTGCATCTGTTGCCTTAAATAAAGTTCATGTATCTCTTCGGAGATGATGATTACTGAATTGTACATTACGGATAAACATACATTTTTAAAATACTCCCAATATTTTAAGGTTTTGGAATTCATATTGAAAGATCCTCCTCCCTAGCCTCCTTGGAAATTGAAACTGATGGGTTACATTTGGTGCTGACAATTATTGCATTTAAGAAACTTGTTCAAATTTTGGAGCACACTTTGAAATGGAATGTGCCATATGCTCACCTTTTCAAAAGAAAGCCTACATTTTAGATTTAGGTATCTAGTTTAGATCATGGTAATAGAAAGTGGTCTTTGTGAACAGACATAAGAGTGGGTATTTATTTAACTAGTCTGCATATAAGAGTAGGATGTAGTATGAAAAAAAAACATATGAAAATAGAATGCTGATGATTCTTTCTTTCACATATCATCATCAGAATCTCACAAAACTATACATCTTTAAATTCCTTGCAATTTTAAAGAGACTTTTTTAATATATCCACATTGTATTTTGAATTTATATTTATCAAACATGGGAGTTGTATTTTTAGAATGGTATTTAATTCATAGAGCAATCTTCTGATCCATTAGTGGATTACATCTGGAAACCAGTAAAAGGGGTGAACAAATACTTTCTTCCTGACTATTCTCAAAATTACTTTTTATCAGAAATCTGTAGAAGTGTCCTCTTGGAGCAGTGTGGTGGTCTCATGAGGGGTTTGCTTGTAATCATATACATAAAAATGTGGTAGAACAGAGGGCTACTGTTCTACAGTGGTGACTTTTAGAGACTTGTAACAGAAAGCAGCTCAAGAAAATCATAATTTGTCCAGATAGGTGACAAGTACTGCTCCTAAAAACAGAGCAGAATGTCTCTCTATTTTTGTCACACCTCTGTTGCATGGTATATTGCTTCTTGCTGTTATATATTGATGAAATAAAAACACACCCTGCCTCCATTGAGAAATTCTTGCACCCTCAGATATGTGTATTACTACATGATTAGAAATATAGAGAAATAATCCTAATAACATTAAAAATATGATGCCAAAATAGTAACTTTTCTATTGCCTGCTTTTTATCTGTCATAATGATTTGCATTATGCCTATCACCACTGTATCACCTCTCAAGCAATTTTTAAAAATATGAAATTCCAGAAAAGATAGCATGCAGTAAGGATGCATTCTATATTACTATTTTGCATGTCACCACTCAGTGTAATACTAAGCCTGTGACACTATCTACTGGAAGCATAACTGAACTAAATGCAAGGTTCTCAATGAGGATTTAAGTACTGGAACATGTATTGAAAATAGATTTTCATTTTGCTTTGTCAATAACAATTTTTGGAAAACCTAAAAAAATATTTGTCCAACTTGTATGCCAATATTACAGGAAATGTAGAAGATCATTCTTCTCTTTCTGTCCTATGCATAATCTTTTTTATGGCAGCATCAACTGCCATAAAATAGAAACATCAGATCCTGTTTCCCCTGTGAAGATATGCAGATTTCTACCTACCAAGGATACAACTATAATTATAGGAAGTTTGCTTCAATTAGGTAGCTTGGCAATCATTTCATCATGTTTTAAGAGTAAAGTGGAAAAAAATTTTTCCACTTCTTTTCCATTTGATATACATTTTGAACATAAATTTATATTATTTCCAATTGTTAACTACACATCATATAACAAAGAGTACTAGCCTGGCTTATAGTTTTTAAAATGTGTATATTCAAGAACATGAATGACATTTGTTTTAGTTTTAAACGACCATACCAGTATACACTCTTACCAACATTTATGGTCATATTTATAATTTCTAAAATTTGTCTACATGTGTTTTGGATAAAGTTATAATTTTTGCATGCCACTGCATGCATGTATTTTCTGGCTCAGTATTCTGAAATAAAAAATATGTCATGAAGAAGATTAGTAAGTATGCAAATTCACAAATTTCATAGATTGCACTGGGGTCATAACATGGATTTTTTTCTCATTCCTCTGCATATCATATGATATGTCCATCTCATAAACATAAACAAGATGACGGGAAAACTGACAATTTCTCCAAGATTCTGTTGGCAAAATCAAATCAAATTTGTGTCATCAAATACCGTTCCAAAGATCTTTCCTTACAGCCTTACAACATATTTCAATCAACAATGAGTAAGACCACTGCCCTATGTCTGCAACAATTAAAGATTATTCACAGCAAGATTAATTATATACACTTCAACAGGAACTTTTAATGAAAAAATTCTGCAAGATTAAAGTTTTAAGTTTGACCAACATGACTAACTCTCCTTCACTGTATCCCATCTTAACAAATAGACCATACCTATGTTCTTCTAACACCCCAAAAGCCTTCCTCCTCTATTGCTGTTTTGCCACTTATCATAAGCAGAAACACATTCAGGACTCTGATGGACAGACATATAGCAGTCCCGAGGCTAAATCTAGAGAACATACTGTCTCCTGCTGGTTCCACAGAATATCCCCAGAATATTAACATTTTTATAGTAGTAACTTAGGCATTCCCATGGGATATGGCCATCAAAAGCGAGTTCTTGGTAGTAAAATTCAGAGGCTGAAATGCCAGGCTGAAGGAGACACATAGGCCAGCATTAGAGGATGGTCACAGGATCTCAGTGTCCTATTGTTTGTCTACAATGCCCTCCCGTCCTAGCCCTCATTTTGGGGACATCTTTTCCACCCAACTCTGATGAAATTATTTAAAACAGTGTTCATTGAGAAGTCCATATTGAATTTTTAAATGAAAAGTGCTGCAGTCAAACTTCTTACAGGGCAAATATTTCTGAAACATTGTAATTTATCTGATAACCCAACAATATCTTAACAATCTTGTTTAAAATGGACTATTATTTCAAATATAATGTCATATTGAATTTTTTTTCACTATGAGGAAGAATTTTATTCAAAATCACACAAATAGCACATGCTAATCTGTGACTTGATTTTTTATATTACTAAAATTAATGTTCCACGTGGATGGTGTTCTGTAATGTGTCAACTTGTTCTGATGTGGTCTATAAACAATTTCACAAGCCTCCCTCTTTGCCCTCTGTACATACTTTCCTAACAGCTATTGACTGACAACTTAAAAGTAAATAGTGAAATTTACCTGAGCGCGGTTTCCACAAGTGGCATGCACCCTATATCTATAAAAGCAAACATAAATAATGTTGTTTCTAATCCAGTTCACTTAGACTTTGAGATTACAGCATGAAAAATATGAGATAGTAATATTTAAGGTGAATTCCTGCACTGGTATTTGGTTGATAATTTTTATTATAAACTTAATTTAATCAATGATACAGTTGAAGAACTAAGAGTAAGATAAGACTTGATAGATTTGGATCTAAGTTTCATATCAGCTTTATAACCTGGGAAAAGAAGGCAGAGGAGCTGTATGCCATCTGTTCAATTCCGTCCTTAATCTGTGGGCTGCCTTATGGTTAGCTTAAATGAAGGAAGCAGATACTGACTGACTTCCAGGACCAGCTGTACTGGCCAAGATCACTGAAGCTCTCTTCACTCGAGCTCTTGCAGGCTTCCAATATTGGGGAAGGTGCCAGAAGGCAGAAATAAGTACATCAACCCTGCTGCAGCAGGTGACTGCTAAAACACCTGTCCAGGGGATTGCAAATGGGGCATAGTCTATCTGACCTCACTGGTGTGATTACTGAATCCATATTGTGCCAGTGTATTCCACATAGGACTAAAATAACTCTCAGACAATTTGTCCAGAAATTGTTCTAAGTCCGATAACACAAGTGTAGGCTGTAATTTAGATCTCAGCAATCTAAATGTAGTTGTTTAAACAAAAAAAGAAAAAAAAAACAAAAAAAAAAAAAAAGAAAGGGAAAAAAAGCTGGGTGGGGTTCTGTTTGGGAGTATTTCAGAGTATCAGTCCTACACTGGAAATGACACGGATTCTTTTTTGCTGCACTTCCCCCTATTTTTCTTCCACATTTACTTTCTCTTCACAATGCAAGCTGCAATGTAATATATCAGAAAATTCTAAGCATGGTAGCTTTCCTCACAGAATAACAGGTGTCATTTACATACTTTGAAACACCTTCAAGATGTAAGGAAGTTTAAAGGACAGGCTTCTACGTCATATTTCTTGGGTTAAATAAATTACTGATCTTGCACTTTAAAACTACTGGGAGAAAAATGCTATGTTAAAAGGGTTGATAGCAAAACACAATCCTAAAATACGCACTTTTAAAATCTTCTAAATTCAGATACTAATTTGCAAGACCAAGATTTGCATATATAGACTTAACTCTATGCATTCGGTCAGAATTTTTCTGTAAGTAGGCCCCTTAATTTATTGTATGCGCATTGAGAAGACACAAATTTTTGTTACTCATATTAACTCTTAAACTTTGATTTTTAATTGTAAACTGACTATATATCTTTAGATTTCTTGAACAGAATAAGTACCAAGGAATTTCACTGCTTTTCTTAGCATAATAGGCTTTATTTCCAATTCAGTTTTCACTAAATTGATCTCATACTTTACATAAAACTGTGGCATTGATTGTGTAAGAGTATTCTCAGTCTTGACTGCTTCTTTATTATTATAAGAGCATACATGACAGATCCAATATTCAGCTGAGGCCCCTAGGTTTTACTTTGAATTGATGCTAGATAACTTTTTGAAAATTAAACTTTTCCATAAAATAAAAGGTAAAAAATTCTACTGTCGTCTGATAGAGCTGAATGTGGTTTTTTGAGGCATTCAGAAGTTATACGACCAGACTGCACTTGTAAGAAAAGGACACTGTCTTTACCACTTCAAACTCCATCTCAATATTTTATGCAAATGAACTGTTTTTCAGAAGTACTGATCATCCACACACACAACTAAAAGAGTAAGATGCACATTTTGTGAATTTGAAAACTGTCTTCACAGAGTTTTCTTGATCATACAACAGTAAAATAATCAGGAATGGCTACAAAATACGGTAAGTATTCTTTGAGGACTGTAGTGAGTGAGCATGTTGCAGACCAGTGTTTTTTAATATTATTTGGCTGTGAGGTCCCTTAGGACATTTCAAACATTTCTATAACTGCATTTATTGCCTATTTTGAGGGCTTACTTTTCAAAGCATCATGCTAGCAAATGTTTAAAATTCCTTTTTAAGGAATTTTTTGAGCCTAATAATGCATTGTTGAGAAATTCATTTAATGCACATAGGAAACAAAAGGAGAAAATGAAAACGTACCCTATCTTACTTAAACTATATAACTTAAACTTTTCAAAACACAGCTAGGCAAAGCTATAGTGAAAGAAAATAGAAATGCACCTTCAGTATCCATTAAAATGAGACATCTGAATTTATATGAGTTTCTTGTCTGATTAAAATAATGCATACAAAATTAAAAACATAAATATTAATTTTATGTACCACATAAGATGAAGAAAATGAAAGAATAATGTTTACATTTATGGTTGACTCATTAGTGTTTTATTATGTGAAACACTAGGAGGCATCAGTTGGGTAAAAAAAGAGTTCTTTTGAAATATTATATGAAATTATCATAGAATTTATCAGCTTTCTATTTCCATACTTCTAAATGTTAAGGCTGTACATTTTAACTAAATTATGCAAATAGGAAAAAACTCTACTCTCACTGATAAATGACATATTTAATAATACAGGGGCAGCACTTAATTTCTTGGCTATTTTCAAATCAGACTACACACATGCAACACAAATAATAGTTTTTAAACCCATTATATTTTAAAAAATAAGAGAATAAAATAAGATTCTTTAGTTGTTGTTCAATATTATAACTTCTGCTAAATCTGTAAAGCCCTGACACATTTAAGGTACACTCCTCTGCTCATAAGCTCTTAATATGGTTAAGTGCAGTGTAGTTCTAGACACTTTTTAGAGCCTAGTCACTTTTAGTAACTTTAAATTGTGATTACAGAAAAATATCTAGACAAATATATTTTTTAAAAAAATCCAAGAACCAAGAATCTACCACATTTTATTTGTTTTTCTCCAAAGTGGTGTATTAAGAAGTTTTTATAAAATTTGTGTAACAATGCTATAAGTGGCTGTACTTTCACTATAAAGTCATACATGTCCAGTAATGGTCAAAATTGAGTTTTCCATTATTTGAATTACATTTAAAAATGACTAAGCAACAGAGTTCTAGTTGTCTCATACAATAATCACTTAAAAGTGAAGTGTGTCTTGATATGCCACAGCAATCAGCTTTTATTGCTGTCCAATCAAAATGACATGTGAACTGCCTAATCCTTCTTTTGTAAGGCACATAAGACTTTGTTGTCACTGTTGGTTTTGTGAATTGCCCCTATAAGCTGGTCTGATTTCCTAAAGATGACAGATCTCAGTGAATAGACAACCTCTCCTGCATGCAGTCAATGAGACAGTGACAATAAAGTGGAGGGCTGAAGACACTAGCTTTTAATCACCTGTCCATATGTATCACTGATCATCAGTTCTAAGAAAATGACCTTAAAGCTGGTCAGAGGACTCAAGTAATTACTTCTAAAAATAGTTTAAAAATTCAGTTTTTCAATTTTTCACTTGCACCATCAGTGTTTGCTGACCAAAGTTCTTCTGAATCCATCTTGCTTCTAAAGCAGGATCCAAAATTCTATTTTCATCCTTTTCAAATATCAGAATTCTAACTCTGTTTGTTAAGCTCAAAATTTTCTAGCTTTCAGAATTAAATGTATTATTTTAAAAATATTTTGTACCGAAATCATTACAGAGCATAAATGAGGATATAGCAAAATCTCTCTGCTGATATCAAATAGCAAAATTAAAAAACATAAAATGCATAAAAAATGTAAGTGTTTTGGCCATGATTCAGGATGCTGAAGCAAGGACTATAAATTCTTGGAAATTACATAACAGTTTATATAGATTCATCTCCATCATCAGTTTTTTTGAAAAAATACCAATACACCTTACTTGATTTTTGGAAAAATTATCACACAATTTTGAATAATTATATCAAACAGATAAAAATGGACCTTAATGTATCAAACAGCAAGTCGTTTTTCTTTCAAGAGCCTAGTAACAATTAATGACTTCTTCCTTAAAGGAATGTAGAAATAACTTCAGCTGTCTCTGAAAATGAACTAAACTATCCTGATGAACAATAAATTAATCTGTTCTAGAGAAAAGTAAAACTAAAAGAAATTAATTTGGCAAAATATTCTATTTACAACTCCTGCTCAGTTCCTAAGTTTCTATATGATTACTTTTATCTACTGAATAATGAGTTACCAAAATATTTCTTAAGCAAACTTTTGTGAAAAGCTTCAGGAATTTCATTTCTCTTTGTCTTTAACATTATAGGCATTTTTTAAAAAAGAACCATTTAAGAAAGGTATGTCTGGTTTTAAATATACATGTTGCAGGTAGATGAAATGTCTAAAAAAAGGAAAAAAATGTGGATCCCATATTGGAAGAAAATTCACAGTAAGAAATTATTTTAATTAATTTTCTTATTATGGTCTAAAACTAGAAATTCGGGAACATAACTGTAAAAGACTTACATCTCCCACACTATTCACCATTTAGTACCAATTTTAATAAGGCTCCTAAACTTACATTTCCTTTTTTCTTGGTCAAATAATCTTAAGAGGATGCAGACAGTATATGATCCCTGCATTCTTTTATAAGACATTGAAAGCGACATTCTTTACATCTCTATCCTATGAAAGCTTTAGGACAGGCAAGAGGTTTAGTCTCTTTGGGTCCTGATCCTGTAAATTGTTATCCCTGCGACTTGCTCATTTTCTTACAAGTAGTCTCAGCATTGACAGTGGGACTAGTTGTGTAAGAACTCCTCGCATGAAAGAGCCTTCCCACGTTCAGGTCCCAGAGCTACCTTCTCATACTATGTAGAGCATATTAGTATAAACATACATGAACAGTGAGTTTTTAAACTAAAAGTACATGTGCAACCAGGAACATAGACACCTGGGATTAAGGGCCATTGTCTTAAGTTGTTTTTCAAGAAATTTTTCTATTACTTCCAAAAGGACAGACTTGTGGGCAGGTATTTCAGCATAGACTCATTATGAATTATGTACTCATTAACACAGAAGGAATAATATAATGGATATTTTAGGAAAACTAATAAAGTAAGAAAGTTTTGTGGGTTTTGGACTTAAAGTAAGTTACTTGAAATCCTGTAACATATACAGTTCACAATATAACAAATGCCCAGAGAAACCATATGACTTATTGTTTGCACTGAAAATTAGTATGTGTTGGAGTAGTGGTTCACAGGTGGTACTATTTCCTTGCCCTGCCAAGCATCTAGGGATTAGTTATTATACTCTATATCATATAAACGTCTTTACTCTTCAAACACAATAGCAGGAAAGTGACAATAAAAGATATCTAGTCTTCCAAATGAGAAGTTGCTCCTAAAATAGTTTGTCAATCATCTTATAGTTATTTTAAAGTAAAGATATGAAACTAGGACATATGCCATTAAGATGACTGTCAGATATGTGCAAGGAAAATTTTGTGTCAAAGCTATTATTTTCTGATCATCAGCAAAGTACTGGTAAAGTGCCTTTCTCTGTTTAATTCTCTTAAACCTTTAGTCTTAAATTGTCTATTACAGTATTTATTTAAGTATGTAGTTATTTGGTAATAATAATCATTACACACAATAAAGAAAATAGAACTTTTCTATAAAAGACAATGCTTAGATACCCACAATGATTCATTGAATTTTGTTTTGCGCCATGCTGCATTGCTTTCTTCTTATTATTATTGTTAGTAGTAGTACTATGGAAATGGCATTATTAACTTGTTTTTTGTACTTGTTTTGTTTTTCAGGCTGACAAGAGGTCACGCTAAGTTTTATGGGAAATAATAAGTATTCTAATTATATAATGCAACAATAATCTTACAAGTCTCTCATTTACATTAAACTTTATCTTAGCCTGTAAGTGATTGTACTGCAATTATGTCAGCTAGTTCTGTAATTCTGATTAGCTCCTTTGTGTAAAAAATTTAAAGATTACTCAAAGTACTGTGTAAAGACCAAAGCATACTGTTCCAAAATCGGCTTGCAGACCATCACTTAACTTCCCACATAAATGCAAGGGGTCTTTCCATCTCAAACATAAGTAATTCAGATGAAAGATGTACAAAGTTGAACACTTGCAAGCATGCACTACTTAAACTCAAGACTGAAGAGCCTGTGATACAACTAAGTTTAAGAGCATTTCACTGAAACTAGATTGTTTCCCTAGTCTGATAAATCAGAGTGCAAGCACTACAAGGTCATAGCTTTTAAATCAACTAAGAGCCATCTAAATCAAATAAGCTTCCAATTCTTCATAATATCAAGAACAAAAATTATGTAAACTAACTTCATCGAAGTTTAAACACTTATGACACTGATAGAGACAAGTTCGCCATAATTTACTAGAGATTTAACTCGTTTTTAGCAAGCCACTTTTAAGCAACTGCACAGTCACACACTAAAAGTCTGCAAGCAACCTCAATCCCAGTTTACATAAAATGACTGATACATTATTCAAACGCGATAGGAAATGTACCTAGGGCTTTTGTACCATGCCCACCACATTTTATTCTGACGCTGAATTTCACATGTACTTACATTGTAAACAGTTAGCTGTTTGGCTGATCAGACTAGTCCTTCAGATATTTTCCTTTCATAGGAAAAAGAAAAAATCCCTTTACTTCTTCCAGTCTTAAATATTCACCACCTGGTTCAACATGCAGCCGCCTTGAATCACACACACAACCTTCAAAGTCAATCCAATAAGCAGCCAGAAGATGCCTGGGGTGTGTGCGTGTGCGTGTGCGTGTGCGTGTGTGTGGTGCGCGTGTGTGCTGCGTGGAGGAGGAGAAAGTGCCTGAGCTGCTGGTCGGATTAAAAGTAACCGGACTCGTCCTGAGATCGTCCAGGAAGGAAGTGGCAGCAGGCGAATGGGAAAAGGCGAATAGCTCACAACCTCTGTAACATCGCGGAGGGGAAGGGGGAGGCGAGAAAGGGATTCAAACCGTACTCCTGATGAGGTGTCCTTTTCTACTTCTCTCTCTTCCTCCTTTTTCTTCTTTTTACCGTGTCTCTATTTCTCTACCTCTCCCACAATCCCAAACGAATGACTCTCTCCTCCCAAGCTCAAGAAATAATCAGTTTCAGTCTCACAAAAAGGGGGCGGGATCAGATCTCGAAAGCGTTTTAATAAAACAAACATAGAGCAGCAGCAGCAGCGGCAGCAGTTCCTTGCCCCTCTAGTCTAAACTAGATTGATAAATTGCTCCACTACACTACTTTAATTATGTATATGGTATGCAGAATAAATCACTGAGCATCAGCACCTCAATCAAGCACTTTTAAAATGATAATTGCATCTTGGGTGAATCAATCTTTCCATTCCTGACATTTTGCTAATTTTAGTTTTACGGTGGGGGTAATGGCATATGCCACACGCAAACCTAATGACATCCTTTATTACACAAAGCGAAGACAAGGCGGCGAGCCGCTGAGTGTTTTCCCCCCTCCTGGCGGGGTAGCACAGCGTGCGGAGGGAAGGCAGGAGGGCTGCGAACCTGGGAGGCGCGCATCGCCCGCGGCAGCGCATCTGGGGCCGGTCAGCGCGGCAGGTCAGGTCCCGGCTGTGGCGAGTAACCAAGCTCACCGCGCCCGGGGACCTGCGGAGCCCAGGGTTCGGAACGCCCCTGGTGTCGCATCCCCGTCACCCCCGAGGCGGTACCTTCGGAGCGCCTTCACCTCGGTCGGGAAGGGGCGGGCGCCGAGAGGGGGCAGCCGGCCCGCGGCCTGCACTGCGACCCAGAGGGCGCCTACCCCGGCGCCGCCTCCGGAGCGCAGTAGGGCTGCGGCGCTCCGGCACTTGCCCCCGCCCCCGAGACCTCCTGCCCGGCCCCTTGGCTGGGCTCCCCCTCCCGAGAGCGGCGCCTGCTGAGCAGCCCAACTTTCCCAAGTCCTCCGGCTCCGCGTCCTGCGCCACGGGGAGCGGCTCCGGCGCAGCGCCGGCTCAGCGGCGCCTTCCCCGTGATCACAGCGGCCACATCCCGGCCCGCTCGCCTCCTCCAGCACGGCCCGGCCGCGGGAAACTGCCGGAGACGGTCTCGGGCCGGTCTCACCCGGGAGCCTTGAGAGCACGCTGTGTGTGGACAGGGCTTTATTTTATTTTTAATAGGTTCAGTCGCTACTAAAACTGAACTGGAAGGACTGCACTGTTAGTTTGAATCCAGATTAAGCACATGCAGTGATTTGAGTAAAATTGGATCTTGCATATGCTTTTAAAATTTTTGTGTCGATAGCCAACTTTTATGGTCCTTTGGGAGGAGCAGGGGAGTTTGTAAAGAGTATTATTTGTATGATAGATGCTGGAACAGCACATGTGATAAAACCAAATGACTTATTCAAACACAGAGATAAATATATATTTGGGTTATTTTAATACAAGTCCTTGGTCTCACAGTCTTTTCCCTTAGAAACATCTCATTGGGCCACTGACCTACTTCCAAAGTATTTGACAGTGAATAAATACCTTTTCAGTTCAAATGCACTCTTTAAAACATGGATGCTCAAAGCGCAGTCAGAGCAAAACAAAGCTCAAGTAGTTCTAACAAGCACTCTGCAATTGCTCACAATGCAAACCCTTAGAGAATACTGAGGGTCTCATCCATGTCATGGTCTGTCTGGGTGAGAGTGCACCACGCTCCGTGCAGTGACATGCTACAAATGTACCCACACCAATAATGACAGTGATGCTGATGTGCTCAGAGCTACCAGGCAGATACATGTGAAGCACACTGTACGCGGTGGTAAGAGGCACATGTGCACCACAGTGTTAGCACAGCCTGGAAAACACTGGGAAATAAATACTTTCTCAGCTTCAGGTCTGCTGTGAAGCACAGCAGGAATGAAATACAGAACAGGTTACACAGGTTGTACCCTTGCTATGCCTCTTTCATAGACAATTTTGGTCTCCCAGTGTGGCACCCAACTATCCAGTAATATTTGTATATTCGTAGTGGCAAAAAATAGAAAATTATGTCAAGACTTGACACGTTTGTGCTCTAACTGAAAATGACTGGCATCTGCTTTATTTTATGCAGGATGTGTAAGTTTTCTGGTGTCTGGTAGTTGGTAACACAGCCCTTCAACTGGCAAGACAGAACGTGAGCACTGTCATATTTTGAAAGTAGTTATTACAGTTTTATTTTCTGAAATATTAAGAAAATATTTCAGAAAATAAAAGGATATAGCAGTTTAGAACTTCAACTACACCTCCATGTGGGCACTTGTGGTCTAATCATTTTATAGTGGTGACCTTCACATACTGGAGCACCTTAAAGCCATGCCAAGTTTTAGTCACAAGCACAATTAATCAAATCCCTGTAAAGGACATCTTGATTTTTAAAACAAGATTCAGATACCAGATGGACAAACAGATATAAGGGGAGGGATCAGGATTTGTCACTTGTTTCAGGTTTAGACAAGGCATGAACTTATGCAGCATAATTTGACGTGTTTGGGTGTTTTTGTTTCCCTCTCTTTGGATTTAATTTAAAAACCTGAAATAATTTCAAACAGTAAAAAACCCTTTGTGCTGATGTCTGTACGTGTACTGAATCTCCACAAATGCACCCTTTTCAAATTTCTGGCACAAGAAATTTCTGTGGACAGCTTTTCTGCTGTCCACAGTCCGTATATAGATCTGCTGACAATTTTTTCCCCCAATCTACCACCTGAGGCATGCAGTGTCTTAAACCATGAGACATCAGTCATAATGTAATAAGTATAAAATCAGATCTCCAAAGGTTTATTAGAGTGCATCCAAGTATCTCTTTACAAGTGTGATTACTTCAAGATAACATTTCCTCTGAAGATGATTATCAAAGTATATTTTTGTTCTTTTGTGGATCCAGAACATATTTTTCTGGTAGGAGAAATGAGATAGCCATTCTTTAATGGTATTTAAAGTGAAAAGCAGTGAGGTTACTATGAAATTACCCACCTCCTTTGTGTCTTAACTCCGGGCTAGCTTGGTTTCTATTTTCTGTTTAAATTCCTGCTAAAACCCATTCCACTCTACACCTTGCTTTCTTCCACCACCTCCTTATTTATAAGAGCAACACAGTATAACCCTTCTTCCCATGTCTGGCTGCTTTTAAACTTGGCCCACGCTGGGTGCAGCTCTTGAAGAGAGCTTTATGAAATTATTTTAAAGTGAGCTGGGGCGGTTGCCACAGCAACCCACCCTGAGAGAAATCAAGGCTATAGATTAATCTACCCCACAAGATTATTCAACTGTACTGTATTTGTTCTTCATTCATTCAGAATATTCCCTCAAACCATATGCTTTTATAATGAACAAAAATATACAAATTCAGATAATTTCAAAGATAGCAGGGTTGTATTCCAGGAGCACAAATTAATTGCTTTTTAAACTTCTGCAATGAGATGACATGTACATGATTCCTTGCAAAATTTTTTGATTGAAAAAAAATATCTGCAAGGTATAAATTTTATTTATTTACTTAAAATAAAATGGCATGCCATTACAAAAATAGTGTTATCACCACACACATCATGCAACGATTACAGAAAGCCTTTGTCACAGGTGTACCTGTATGTATATAACACAGTAGAGCTTTGCTCTCCAGGTTTTGCTTTGAACAAAAATCTAAAAATAATAAATAGTACTTGGTGGTATTAAATATAAAAAATATTAAACACTCACCACATACACCCTCTTTATTGTCAAAATCATCCGCCTCCAATGCTTTACTTAATCTTTCCCATGGTAGTTACTTCACAGTTTACAATTCGTGTTCGGCACCTTGGATGTTCAAAAGCACAAAAGTAGCATATTATTAAAATTCAAACCTTCAATATATTTTAGGAGATTAATGAAGTAATTTCTATAAAAATAATATGAATATTTACTGATGTGCACTTAGGCCTATCTTACTTGTAAGTAGCTTGATGTTTTCAGAAGCTGTTATAAACTCCATCTAAATCCTACCTTAGGGATGCTATACTATCAGTAAAATTACAAAACTATTGATCGCAGGCTGTACTTATCCTCCAGTTGGTATTTATACTTTGACATGCATTTTGGAAAACACAGCCATCTCATTGTTTAATAAATGCCTGTTTAAAAGGCCAGAGTGAATTATAAAGTGGTAAAATTTGGCATATTATTTTTTTTCCTTCTACAAAGGGCCAGGTATCTATCTGCACAGGTATGTGTGGTGCCGACTCCAGACATGCATCTCCTTGGGTCTCCTTCGAGGAAGGCAACCAGGTAGCACCCACAGAACTTTTTTTTACCCCAAATATTCATTTTTCTCTGCACATGTGGAGAGGGAGTCCCAAACGGAACAACTTGGTTTTGAGGGGCAACCTTTCTGGCCTCTGCCCCAAACCCTCGCACCTGCACACATCATTACCCGGGCTTCTCATCATTTATTTATTGACTCATAATTTCTACGTGCTGGGCTGTTTCTCCAGGTGATGTGATCGGGAAACACAGCAGGAGTAGGTAGGACACTGGTCTCTAGCCCCATCTCTTCCTGCTCCGCGCATCTGGCGGCGCCGGGCGGGGCAGCGAGTGCCCGGGGCCCCCGAGTCGCGCCGGCGCTGCCGGTGCCGCGGCCGCCGCCCTTCCCTCGGCCCCGTTCTGACAGGAAGCCGCCGGGGCGGTGCGGAGGCGGTGTAAGGCCGGCCGAACGCGGCCTGACGCCGGAGCGGGTGGTCCCGGCGAGGGCGGGCGGCGGGAGCCGCGGCTGTTCTACTGCAACTATGGCTATGTGGAACGGGCCGGGAATAGCAGAGGGTTGGGAAGTCCTGACCAAAGGCCGGCGCTGAGGAGGCTGGAAGAAGAGCCCTGCCCCGCGTGCCCCGGCAGAACTGCCCTCATCGGGCCCCTCCGGAGCCTGTTCAGAGCCTTTGCCCACGGCTCCGACCTTTGGAACAAGTGGGTGTCGCCACTGCGGCAGGCTCTGCAGGGCCAGCGGAACCCGGGTTGCCAGTCCCGTCAGCTCCGGGCCAGGCTGGAGCAGGGGCGCTGCCCGCCCGCCGCGGGAGGGCACGGGGTGGCTGGTCGCGGCAGGGTTCCGGGGCCTCAGAGGGGGTTGGAGTGGCCAAACATTAGGGCCAGGCTCGGGAAGCTGCAGCAGCACCTGACAGGCCTGGGACGCAGGCGGATCTGTGTCCAGCTGGGTGGTTATTGAAGCCGTGGGGTGAGTGAGATTAGGCTTGGAGTTCGACTAGTACAGGGCATTTATGTTATTTCCCAGCCTTTTGGAAAGATGTTGTTTCAATTCACCACTACCCCTCTCCTCCCGACACCGACTTTTTATTTTTTTAAGAGGTTTTTATGCTCCCCTGCTAATATTTTTAAGGGCCTTTGCAGGGACGAGATTGATCTTAGAGGGGAAAAAGGCTGCCAAATGCGTTAAATCAACAGTGAAAAGGGGGTTTGTTTGTTTTGCTAAATTGATCCTTTTCTAGTAATCTGCAGTGTTTCATTGTTACTAAAGGCAGTTTCTGAAACTGTAGTTTGCCAATTGCTATTGTCCTTTAAATACCTCATAAACAGCTGCCCAAAGATATTTTTTTATCCAAGACATTTTTGAATTGTGATTTTTAAAAAATGGTTTTCCGACTAGAGATTTGAGATAATTTTTTATAGACAAATACATTTTCTTTCAAAGATTAGACATTACTAAATTTGTCCTAAAGAGTATAAAAATAGTATTTAAAAATAGCATTTATCACTTTGTTAATGACAACACAGGCTAATTTTAGAGTTAAATCTATGTCTACTCTTGCCACACATGCATTTTAGAAATAAGTAATTCTTAAGGTCTCTATTTTTTTTTTAATTTTTAAAAAATTATTCTTCAAAATTAGACTGAAGTGGTATCTGAAGGAAGTTAATAGCTATAGAAGTCCCAAATCTCCTGCTTAGTGTGGAACATGGATGCTGTAAGGCTTATATGGTGTGTCCAAAGTCCCTTGAAGTCTGTTGAAGTGGTGTACTCTGACAGGCTGAGATGAGATACTAAAATGGAAGCCCAGTTCTACGTCACTGGTCACCCAGATCCAATGTCTGCCTCAAAATTAATCTTTGGGTTTGCTCTAAGTCCAGTTCCTGTATCAGCCACTATCCCTCTGTAAGTAATTCAAATGTACTTAGCATGGTACGCCAATGTTCCACCAAATGTGTAGAGTTTATATATACACATATGCATTTTAGGGGTATAATGCTGGTAGTCCATGATCTTACTTAAGTGTAAATATAGGAAGAATTTAACCTACTAACCTCTTGTTGAAGTTTAAGGACTCCAAAAATGTGTGTCTAGACTTGCCTGAAAGAAATGCATCTAGGGTTTTGAAGATTTTCAGTGCTAGTAAGAAATTGGCAAGCAAAACTTCAGTCTCAGACAAACTTAAATCTCAGTAACTAGTTTCAATTCTACATTGCTTCCCCAGTCTCTTCTGACATAAAGTTAATTAGGTAAAATTTCAAGCTAAATGGGCTTTTTTCCCCCTTATGCAAAAATACAAAAATAGATCAAATATGAGCTTAGAGTGGAAATTTCAAATCAATTCCTCATCTTGATAGGGTTTAAGTACAGGAATGTATTTGAAGAATAATTTTGGAAATGCTGTTGTTTTCATGAACTGATGTTCATGTCTGTAATTCTGCATCTTCATATGCAGAAACATCAGAATTTTTTTTTCAAAAGCAAAGCATTTGATGGAAGTGTAATTTACTGTGTGGTCTAATACATCTGTGATTAAAGTCTATCTAGATTTTTAAACAGCCTTCACCCAAGAAATACAGTATCTTCACTATTCAACTCGATTGCTAATATAAAAGAGCTATCTCTCACAGCTTCTAGAATTGATACAGAGGAAGGTAACTTTGTATTTCTTGTTAATTTATGCAGCTTTAGAAGTCTTAAACCTCTGTATCATTAGCTGAGTATTTCTAAAGTTCCTGCTAGTGCAGTTCCTTTTACTTATCTCTAAGAGGAAAAGCTTCCATAAATTGTTTCAGAATTCACATTTAAGTAAGGAGCACCCTTTTTATTCCTTCTACCACATTTATTTGTCCATGTGATTGCCTTTCCTGAATAAGGAGAATCTCTCTGTGATTCATTTTCATTTTGGGAAAAGCTGGTAGGGAACTAGGAAAATATTTTTTAGGCTGTGCGTTCCTTCTCATTTCCAGAAATGGATTTGCCTAAGGTATTGTGATATTTTCAGATATTTTGACAAAAAATGCACAACCTAAAACAAAAAAATATGATTGCACCCCCTTGCTAATTATGTGACACTCAAGCTTTTGTCTGTCTTGCACTGAGTGATGATGTGATACAGAAGCAGACAGCCATAAATGGCAGAAAAGGCTTAATTAAGTATTCTGCAGCTGCTACAAATTAGATCAGCATCTGCATCTGTGTAGACAATGAAATTCATGGTAATTTTGAGGGCCAAGCAAAGTGAAGGTTTGTTTTGGATGGACGCCTAGCCACAATTCAAGCAAAATTCAGACTCAAATATGTTCTAAGGGGGAAAAAAATGTTGGTCAACTTCATCTCCTGTTGCTGAAAGCCAATATGGTTTCCCATTCTGGCTTTACATGTGTATTCCAATGTCACACATGAAAGGCATCTCTTAGAGTGTTCAAAATTTGGGGTTTTTCCCCTAAAAAATAATTCTCAGGAGTTTTCCAGATTAGACTTGGAGCTATATTTTTAGATAAGCAACTAGCTTTTTGCTGTTTTCTGACAATTTGCCTCTATTTCTGCTTTCATACCACTTTCTGGAACTAAAATTGGAGTAAATGATGCACAAATATTAATGATTAATGATCCAGCTTGTTCTAAGGGAGATATTCACACCATAAATTGAATATAGAATACAAAAGTGATAGATTAGTATCTGGGATGAGGGTATGAAGGTATTAGTCTGAAACTTTTTTATACGGATATGCTTGTATACATATACGAAGAAACAATGGGTTATTCTCTGGACATTTTGACAAAATGCAGTGGTTTTAGGTGTTTTCAAACTCTTCTAAATTCATTGTTTTGTTTTGTGTTTGAACAGCTCCAAACACAAGTGTTGATCTAAAAATATGTCTTCTAAGTGCTGCTGTTATACTAAATCTCTGTTGTAAAAACAATAATTAATACAAATATTTCATTAGATGATTTAGAGAGACCTTTTGAAAGTTGAAAGCTCTTTTTGGTAAGTGAAGAACTCTTAATTTCTGTGATCATAAATGTAATTGCACAATAGTTGGGTCAGCTTTTAGGCATGATTATGGCACTTATGTTAATCTATTTAAACATTCCATGAGCATCCTGCTGTGGGGCTTTAACTCTTCCCATGAAAGTACTTTAAAAACATAATATTGATGTTAAAAGGAAACTAAGCCTCTGGTCATGTTTGGATTTGTACTTTGGTTTGGATGTATTTAATCTGAAATTGTTGTTACTGCCATATGATCTAGTTTGGTCTTCTTTGTACACTGCTGTATGATGCACAGATTTAAGTTCCCATTTCTGGTGTGTTATGTTATTGCAAATTTGCACCAATCAGAGCAGCAAGTTTTGATTTCAGCAATGATTTTACAGGTAGATACCCTAACATAGCTAAAGGAGAAGAAATCTGATTACTGAATTGACGTTCCTTCAACGGGAAATTATTTTTTTCAGGCAACTAAAAACCATATAGAGACAACTTCAGGGTTTTCTTTTCTTAAAGAAAATTAAAAAAAAATTAAAAATTCAATTAACTTCATTCAAATATATATTGAAACTTCTTGAATTGACCTAATATATTGTTAGTCTTTTTAGTTTTAGGCTCTCAGAAACAAATAAATATGTTATGGTGACTCTTGTATTTGTCTTTACATTTTAAATCTACAGCAGTTGGAAGTTCTGTGCTATAAAACCTCTTTACTTCTGGACGTGACTGAATTGGTTTTTTTGCTGTTGCTCAGCTAAAGGGGCAAGCGCTGGGGAATAGGTACATGTTTGGAAGGGGTTTAGAAAATTTTCTAGCTCCTGAGTGAGACTGAAGAACCTTTCTGTAGTCTACACAATCATGTAGGGGAAGATAAGACAATAGGAATATGGGCAGAAATAACTCAAGAGGACTGTTGCCAGCGGGGATAAACGGGTTAAGATTTTTTGGATTAAATTGAGATTCAGTGAGGAGTTCCCACATCCTTTTTGCAGATTAAACCTAGTGGTTGGGATGCTATTGAAAGAGTGCTTTTTCCCAGGAACAAAGAAACCAAGTTCTTCTTTGCCCTGAGTGCAAGCCAGTTCTCTTGTATTTCTGTGGAAGAATGCGAGCCTAAATCTCATTTCAGTGAGACTGAGGTGTAGTATTAAATGGCGAATGCATTGAGTTAGTGCAAGGACACAATTAAAAGGGCAGATTTTTTTTTTTTTTTTTTTTTTTAAGGGTAGGAACAATCTCTTGATATACAAGTAGATTGTTTCACAGTCTCCTCTATTTTTTAAAGTGTGTTAATATACTCTTTTAGAATTACTGCACACAAAAATAAGTTGCTATTACCAAGCATTCTTTCTACAATAATTTTAAATAGAGGAGATGGATTGATACTAGAGAAAGGGCAATTTGCATACAGTCATATAGGACTTTAGGAAGCAAAGGAAAGGAATGAATGCTGCAGGTATCTACAGCAAAAACTATAGGAAGCATCCATTTTGTGTACTTCTGTATTGTTATTTTTATAATAACAATAGAAAGTAGATATTAAAATTACTGGGGGAGAGTATTTTGTTTAAAAAGAGTCAAACCAGAAGATAAAATGTAGCAGCCCATAAAGAGAAACGTTTGATTTGCAGGATAAAGTCTTAGCGCATTGGTATAATACTATTCAGGTTTTAACTTTTTTGCCCGGACAGATGTTTCAGGATACAGTGCATCAGCTACATTAACATTGGATTGCACTTCATCTGCCATAAGTACAATTTTTAAGTGTGTATGTTGAACTAGTAATGCTATATAGCTATATTTATGAACAAAGCTGTAATTGATGTTTCATTCATTCTGTAATTTTATTGATTTATTTTTATTCTTTTTGCCTGTGCAGTTCTTTTACATCTTCCAGTAAACTTGTGTATGTTAGCTTAAATTTAGATGTTTATTCTTTGCAAGCTGTATTTATTGAACTTGATTTAGAATCCAGTGCCTTTAAAGTTATGCATAGAAAGCACTGTGCTTTTGTCTTTCTGGAAGATTTCTTAAGTGGTGCTTTCAGAGCTTGTCTCATAATGCTTAGTTGCTTTCAAAGGAACAAACCCATATCTGACTATGCAATAAATGGTCACCACTTTAATTGAAAAGGACAACTCCCATTGACAAGCAGTTTGTGTACCTGTACACTGTGACAAGGGGCGTACTTTGAGACCTGCCCTTGTTACCTAGTTAATGGTGAATCTAGAGTGCAACAGCATTTTTGAAATGGATTAGGAGGGTGGAGCTCCAAGCAGTCATTGAGAGTGGGTGCTTCTTCGCCTGGGAATCAGCCACAGTGGGGTGCAGGGGTGGGGAGCAGCTGCCAAGACATCCATTTGCAGCCACCAGGACAGCTCAGGGGGATGGAGCCCTCAGGCAAGGCTCCAAGTGGCTCTCTACATTGCCAGCAGACTGGCAAAGAGGAGAGTTCTCCACTACTCCTAATGGTAGTCTGATGCTTTGATATCCATGGCGACTGTGTCAGAACAATAACCAATTAAATTCTAAACAAAAACGTGAATTAATGTTTTTGTTCAGAAAGTCCAAGAAGAAGGTTATATACCTTTTTTAGAATAAGGTTTTGCCTACTGTACCAAAGGAAAAAAATGATATATTTAAAGTGTATATATATACACATTCATATATATATTTGTACATACACAGACTTTATATGCACAGGTGTGTGTGTGTGTGTATGTGTATAAATAAAAATGCACATACGCTTTAAAATAGAAGCATAAAATGGAAATTTTTCATGTTTAAAGTACTCCTGTATGAAGCTGTAATTACAGCTATTCATTCCATTCCCTCACTGATTTTTTTATCATGCATCTCATCCTATCTAACTTTTATATGCAACTTCACTGCCTTCAGTGGAAAATGTCCAGTTTTTACCAGTGTAAGTGAAAGCAGAAAGTTATGAGATGCTTCTAAAATATGATGTAACAGTATATGAAAAAATTTGAATTAACTTTTGAATAACAGAATCCAAATTGTGAATCTCCTAAATTGAGATTTTTACCAAAGCTTTGTGGTTAAATCCTGTTTTTTATTTACATGCATTATGGAAAAACGAATATAGATATCCTCCTTTCACTAAAACTTGGATTTACTGGAAAAGACAAATATAAGGTTGAAAACTGAGCTACACTGTAGGTTAAAAAAAAAAAAAAGAAAAAAAGTTGTAGAATAAATTGCCATAATTTACAAAATTAACCACAGAGCTCTTACTTAATAGGGAATAGTTGGTACAAAAATAAAAGAATGTACCAGGCATTTTAGGGGTGATTCTCTTGCTAACTGAAATAGTTATAAAGTTTCAGTGCATTGAGTTAGGTTTTCCTTTTTCTTGATCTCTCAATATTTAATTAATAACAGAAATATTTCAGAATTTCACTTAATGTGCTGAAATCTGTTGATGAAAAAATAAGAAACCAGAAAGATTAATTAAGGTTACTCATTTAAATTTAATGGTCTACATTATCTAGTGAGTAATCTCTATATTTTGAAATATTAAACAATGTTTTTCTAGAAAAGGAAAGCATCTTATACTAAACTTTCATTGCACAAAATACTTTTTCTCTCAGTACAGTGAAATATAGAAGTAACTTCACTGGAATTTCATGAAATTATCCAGGAGTTTGTCACACTGATTACTGTTTCCAAGCCTTTAAAATCAATAAAGCAAAATGCTGATGAACTGAAAGTGTACATAACTAAAGGCTCTAAACTGCAGGCAGTATGTTTTTTCTTGTTTTGTGTGGCGTGAACAATGTCTAGCTAGCTCCAGGAATTGCTATTAGTATTTACTGACTTTGCATTTAACGGTGCTTGGTTTTAATGACTGTTTAGGGGGTTTGGTTTCCATACATTACACGTTATCCATGAAACAGCAGAGTTTTACAGGCATTGCTCATTTTAAAGGCAACTCTAGTTTTGGGGGTTTTAGTTTGTTCTACATTTCATACTTGATCAGAAAATATCTTAAATATTTAGAAGTTTGCTTTATGCTTTGTTCAGTAATGTTTTATCCTATTGGCCTTATATGATCCCATACAGTAGGATATCTTTTGAGCAAACAAAAATGTGATTATTTTCATATAGCATATTCCAAAACCAGAAATAATGTCATCTCCATTTTCTTGTCTCTGAAAATGAAAAAAAAGGATGACAAATATGCCTGATCTACCTCTGCTGAGGTAGGACCTCCCTGTCAGCTCTACAGGTCCCACACCAAGCAACCTAGCAGAAACAAAACCAATGATCAGGGATGTTTAAAAGGGCATTGTTATTCAGGTATTATTGTTCAGCCTAATCTTAGACTACTCATTGCTGACATATCATTTATTTTGATATGTGGGGAAGCTCTACTACAGAAATAGTCTAGCAGTATATTGACGTATGATTCCTTTTTCTCCCCTATTAGCGTCTTCTGTGCTGTGCAGTGACTTCTAACTATGGAATCTGTTTACTGAAAAGGATTCATATGGTTAAGTTTTCTGTCTGTTTACTCACTTAAATAAATGTTTTAAATTTAACACAACAATTTGTAATGAATTCTGTGAAACTGTAGAAAGAATGAGTTCATGAAATAGAAATAATAATAAAAAATGCTTTTCTCCTCTCAAAAATATTTATTTTAATATGTGGCCATATTTTTCTGCATTTTTACATTAATTGAAATCTTATTGTTCTAGGAAAAAAAAGAAAATTCCCCCATCATCTAATTTTCCAGTTGTTATGCAAATTAAGGAATATACACACAGGCATCATTTGTGGTTTTAAAACAAGGGAATGTGTAAATTCATGAAATCTTTAAAAAGCACCATGTCAAGCACTTCTCTCATGGAGCCTATAGCTTGCAATTTACATTTCACTTTAGTATAAGGCAACCAGTTTGCATGAGAAACATTTGATTGTCCTATAAAATGCTTTAAACAGTGTTAATTTCACTCATTTATTACAAAGGAAACTTAGTTGATGTTCAGGAGGAATTTCTAAGACTTAGAATGACTGCTGAAGTTCCAAATACTGAGCAGTCTACAGGCAACAAATCCTTTTGGTTTGTCCTGGAAATTACCAGGATAACTCATTTATTTTAAAGGATGCAGATGGAGAGCACAGAACACACCCTCAGCGAGCAGTGTGTAGCTTCTGCTGTTCCTGCCTGTAATCCTTTATTTTCTTTCCATTCAGAATCATAGAAACAGTGGAAAGAAAGTGACTATAATTATCCAGTCAGTTTAAAGAAGCTTTTCTTGGCAACAGAAGATAAAATCAAGCACTGTATCAAGTTAAATGCAAAGCACGCTACAAAGCTTATCTGTTTTCTCTTGAAGAAAGCTTTGTGAGAGTAACCATGAGCTTGGGGCTGAAACACCCGATGCTGTGGTAAGCAGAACATTCCAAAGACATGAGAATAGTTTTTTAATATTTTTTTCTATTAAAACTCACCAGTGCCCTTCTTCTGCTTCTCCAGGAAGTTGTACCCGTCAGCACCTGCTGAGGGCTTCGTTGATCAAAAAAATCAGGTAAAAAAATCCCCGTAGAATAAAGCCAGACCAGCTGGCTTTAAAGAGAAGCCCCCCAGTTTGGGTTGTGTTTGTCTCACTCACCCTCTGCTCAGCAGACCCAGGCTTTTTCTCTTTTGGATGTTGACCTGTAGGCTGTGTGATGTGTGTGCACAAGTGTCTGGCAGGCTAAGGTGCACCTGCTTCTGTCACTCCTGAGTAAATTTAGCTGTAAAAGGTATCACTGACAAGCAGACCTTTGTCAATGCTGGCAAATGAACAGAGCATTGCCATCCCCCTTCAAAAGTACTCTGCAAGTTCAAATGGAAAATATTTACTCGGTAGTCTTATCCAGTATCCAGGAATTGCTCCTTCAAGAGGAAGGAAGGCCAAGAGGCTCATGTATGGCAAACAAATTTCTTCCTTTAAATAGATGTTAAAATTACATTATTCCAAGAAGAATCTATGAACAAGATGAGGCTGTGTTCTCTTAATTGTAGCTGGAAGAAAACTTTTTTAAAATAGGAACACAGCACACAGAACTTTAAATTCAGGTTGTTAAATTGTGCTAGCTGTTAAAGTTTATTATCTTTCTCTTCCATAAGTCATTGTGATTTTTATACAAAAAAAACTATTAGAAAACTTAAACATATCCCATAGAAGGTATTAATCTCATTCCCAAAATTAAAAAGCGTGCAGAACTGAGAGTCTGAATTTCAAAATCACATGTTTGTGATTTGCTAGGTTTTGTAGCACTTATGCTGTCATAGTCAAGGAACCAGACCCTTTTAAAATGGGACCTAAAGTAAATGCAGGGTCTTTTGTGGGAAATGATCAAAACTTGGTATGCTTATCCTTATTGGATATTTATGATTTATTTATAATACGGGTATTTATGTCTGCCCTTTGCTTTTCTTTTTCTCTTTTTTCTTCCTGGAGATGGCTTCTGGTAATTGAAAGAGAAAGGTGTAATTTACACCTGTGTGTCTTCTCACAGAGTTAAAAAAACAGTCACCAACATAGGTGCCAGGATTGGTAGCAACATACCTAGTTACTCCATTTTCCAGTTGAAAACTAGGCCATAAACTCAAGTGGCTTTAAAAAAAAAAATCAATACTGTCTACTTTGCTCTAATATGCTATTTAGAAGGAGCAAAATCTTTCTAACAAATGAGGCAAAAAAATTGCAGATCAGAAGCTCTTCGTGAGATAAACAAGGTTCCTGTTTACTTACTTGTATAAACAACCACTCACCAAGCTTTATGTCTCTGCAGGGCACCCTTTCAGATAGGAACATGGACCTTATTGGGATCATCTTGTATCCATGGAAACATTTTAAGTACCGCTCTCTCAATATGTACTTCAGTTATTCAGGGTTCAAGAGCTGAGTACCAAATAATTAAGTGTTTTTATTACTTTCTATGTGGAAGCTTCGTTCTTGGGGCTCATATCTGTCATAATAAAGATCTTGTACTTTCATGATGTTTGATAAAATTAAGTGCTTCATTTCAAGTCTCCTATCCACTCTATTCTTAGATTAAAATTAATGTTCCAGAAGTCCTGATGAATTGAAATTCTGAAACTTTTTGTTACACTTTACTGTTTGAAAAACAATGATCTTAGTTCACATCACCATCTGACTTAATCAATGTTCTTATTGCATTAGTCTAGTCTGGTTTTCTATATTTCTGAAAAAAGGAATAGGAAGAAACTTATAAGAAATCAGACTATTTTCTCTTTTTAACTGCCATACCCACTCATGTGGCTCTGTTGTAGGTCATAGAAGTTGAGGGCTTAATTGTCTTGAAACTGAAAAAAAGGATGAAAATTAGGGAGCTTATTCTGGGTTTTTACCCAGAAATGACTGCAAAGCAAAATAATAATTTTTCTTTCAAGATGTGTCTGCCACACTACTTAGTTAAAATACGAAAGCATAGAGCTAAGAGAAATAAGGGATTTTATTGATATTTCCATGTAGAAAAAGAAACATTGGCATGAGCTACATTTATTTTCAAAGCTATCATTCTGAAGAAGATCCTTTGCAGATCAAATATAGTTATTTCAATATTATCTTGGCTCAAATTCAAAACTGTCTTGTAATTCTACCTATTAATTGGTACAACTGATGCACATTTTTAATGTACTGTGATTTAAAATATATGAAAATTAGTTACTGCTATCCATTAGTTAACATCTTCTATGTATTTTTTAAAAACTCCTGCCCTAATTTTGTTTATAAAACCATTTTCTTCAATTGAGCCAGGCTGAAACAATGAAATACCTTGTTAATCACAATGGCTATCACAAAAGCACATTTCTGTCTGTAAAGATCCAGTACTTCTCCCTGAAATGCGACTGTTTTAGAGCCTTGGTTTGCTAAGTATATATCCCTGCATATGATTTTAATTTACCACTATTATTGTTTTTATTTGCCACAGTGTGTCCAAAGCACAATCCCTGATGAGTGCAGATGGCACAAATGATTTCTCCACTGATTAGACTGGAACAGTATCTGTGTAGAAATTCTGTAAAACTTTGATATGTGATAAAAACTGTTACCTTTTTGCATGCCAGATTCTTCTATCAGGTTTATATTTTATTTATGGATATCTGTTTACAAATGTGTAATCATTTTATTTAAAAAGTGTGGTCATAATGTAGGCAAGTTGGAGCTGCCTGACCCCCAGTGAAAGCTTCCGTGAGTACTCCGCCTGTGGGCTGGCCTGTTTGCTCTGCGGATTGCCACATGAGACCTAGGATTGTGATTGCTCTCTGGAACTTTTACTGTGAGCCAACTAAGCATATCAGAGAGGTGAAACTTTCAGCCTCCAGAGAAGGAAGCAGTGCACATGGCAATTTTTCCATTTCCCTTTCATCGTGTCCCTGACCTTGCTACAAGGTCAAGGTTGCCGGGGTACTAAATGGGAAAGTAGAAAGAGAACCTAATCTCAACTCAGCCCTCTATGTGTTCAGCCTGAGGTTGATGAGGAAACTCTGACCTTGCTCATGATCCTGAAAAAAAAATTCAGCTACACTCTTGAAGGATTGCTCAGGTGCATTGCAAAATACAGTGAAAGCTGGTCTTGACTTTGCGCCTTTTGAAATGTGAAACCAAGACTGGCCCTGTTGAATCTAGACTGGTAAAAATCCAATTCTTCCTAACCACAGACCTTGGGGAGAAAAAGGAATGAGGAAAATTGGTAGTGGTATCTCTTGGGCACATAAATCTTCATCTAAGTAATATGTTCTCAGCTTTATGATTTTTAGGTTTTAATCCAAGATGTCTTTTTTTTTTTTTCCTCCTAGCATTTGTTAAAGAATCACTTCCAAAATGCTAGAAAGTCAGCCTGAGCATATTGCAGATAAAATCTGTCTCCCTTCTCCATCACGCAAAATAGAGATTCAACATTTGGCCTATATTCAGTTTTTCAGGTGCTAAAAAGCTATGACAAAACTGCACAGATCGTATGATAATGGGCATACTCTAGATCATCATATGCCTAACTTATTATTACTACTTTAGTTTTCCACAGATCACTTTTCTAGCACCATCACCTTAGGCATACTTCAGAAAAATAAAGACTCATTGAATGGCTTTTGAATTTATAGATAAAATACAAATAAATAGGGAAAAAATCCACGAAAAATTTTAAGAATATGACAAAGGAGCAGGTTGTATTTTTGTATAAAGAAGAGTGAGTTATGTGAAGACTCTTATGGACCATCAGCAGGACAAAACGCAGACAAGGAATTCTCCAAGGAGTAAAATAACCTCATCTTATTTTTGAGCTATCAGAGCAAAAACAGGCCATAAATTCTCATCCTTCCATGCCTGAAGCATACCCAAATGGAAAGCACTGAGAAAGAAATCTGAGTCACTGAAAAAGTTTGAGGAACTTGTGCACAAGAAAATTGGTTCAAATTTGGGCTAGAAAAGGTGTGGGAGTCTACTTCCACTGGTAGGAGCAGAGATTTTCCAGGAGGGAATTGCCATGTTACAGTAGCAAGGTGATGGAGTGTGAAATTCCCTGTTCACAAATTTACCCAAACAGGTGCAATGCAGCGGTAAGTATACATGGGCAAATTTGCTTATGGTGTCCCCTCTATCACTGTGCAAACTCTGAAAGGACAAAGGATGTAAATATACACTTGGCAAGTGAGAGAGAGAGAGCAATGTTACATAGGTTTTCCTGTTACAGAGTAGGAGCTGAGATTTTTCCCTAAAGAAAAAGTATTGAAAGGTAAATAGAAAGTAGAGGAAAAGAGTGAGTTTACCTGCAGCATTCTGAACAATTTTGAGAAAAGGATGTAGGGCAGGGTTAAGATAGATAAAATGAGATATCTGACAATTTAAGTGATTGTTAGCAATGGTGGTGAACACCATTTCACAGAAATTAAGAACTTTATTTAGGAAAGAAGTTGCACAGTAAAATGTTGGAAATAGGTAGGTCTATAAGGTAGGTCCCAAGGTGTTGGGAGGTGTAATAGGTAGGTCTTTATGAAAGAGAATGGAGTAAATGCAGTGAGGAACAGAAGGAGACAGAGGGAAGAGACAGTGTTTAAGTAGGAATAATTCTGTTTGTGGCTGTTTGTAGGCAGAGGCAGATGCATGATGTGCAGCAAAACCAGTCAGATTTGACATAAATGTAGCTGAAGGCAGGAAGAAAGATAATCCTAGAATCACAGAATACCAGATTGGAAGGGACCTTAAGCATCATTTGGCCCAGCCTTGTAAAAACCACGTCTGTTAGGGTGGGAGAAAAAGAAAACTTTGGAACGTACTTCTCTGCTTTTCCAGTTTTATGCCCTAAAGTGAAAACAACTCTCCAAAAAAGAAAATTAAAAACACTCTAGGGGAAGAATAAACAAGTGAATGAGAGAAGAATCTGACCTTGCAGTGAGTTACTGATTCTGCTGAAACACTGAGACAACTGTATACACAACTGTACAAGGACATCAAATACTTGCACATCTTCTATTTGTGGATTTTGTTTAAAAAATGCAAAAAAACTATGGGGAGAAATTATTCGTGTAGTCAGAAGAAGTACTTTCTGACACATGCAGGAATACTGGGTAGCCAGTGTGTTTGTCTAATTCAATATGCAGGGCATAGGGGCAGTGAAGGAGGAGATGACACTGCAGGGCCCAAGTTTGGCATCTCATGCAGAGCAGCCTTTGAGTAGCTCTGTGAAGGTTGTAGCACTGCCTCAGTTACATGAAGTTCACATAGAAGATACACACTAGGTGCACACCTATTAGGTGGCAGGCTGATAATAAGGCTCATGCTAGGAACTACAAATACCTAACTCACAGCAACCTGTCTTACTAGATTCTCTCACAGTCAAAATAATAAAAATGAAAACCAATTTTGAGACAGAAGTGAATGCATCTATACCACTGGAGTGAAAGCAGCTGCAATCTGGAAGAACTCAGTTATGTATAGGCCATTATTTTAAATGTGCTCCAGGATTCTGTCAACATAGAAAAGACATGAGAACTTCCCCAGGAATGTTTACTGCAGAACAATCAACACTAGTTATAAGTTACTTTAAAGTAATAAAAATGACCTTTTCTGCCAAAGTGCGGTTTGTTACAGCATCTGCTATGTTGTATAATTCTTTTACATAGTAATCGCTAGTATAGTTGCCTGAGAATTGAAATGAAAATATGATAGGGAGTCATTTACAGATACTATCTAAAGGCAAACCGAAACCCTCAAAATATTACGAGCTTTTAGAATGAAAAAAATTTAGTGCAAATCACCAATATGGTGTATTGTCAAATTAATTATTTGAAAAGGAATATTTATAATAAATATTGGAAAGGATCACTGAAATAAGGGGTTTCACTAAGCATTCCCAGTTTCATGTAAAAATGACTCAGCTCCTCTTCCCACAAGTCATTTTTCATATTTTGCTGTTGTCTCCCAAACACATAAGAGCTCAAATTTTATAAATACATTCTGTTAAATAGAAAAGAAATTTGTTTTGCATTTGTCCCAATGACTACAAAAGATGCTTACTAATAAATGAGTAAATGGGCCTCCTTTTTTAGTGCTTTCATTCTATATGAACAGTTGATTTGAAAGCTACCATTTGTTGTAGTTCATACACAATTGCATTGAGATTTTCATAGTTTATGACTTGTCAAATTTCAACCATTCAAATTTAAAGTTCCCATTTTGGGCTATATGCCTTGTGCTGGATTTACTACGATGATTTAGGAGTAATTTGAAATGAGCGGAAGGAGGGGTATTCTGGATTGTAACTGTTAAGGGAACATGTAGAATTTTTTCACTGGAGATTGCTAACACCTACAAATTTTTGGAATAATGGAAGAGGTTCAGGGATAGGCTTGGTAATATACCTGCAGCCTACTCAAATAGCATGTCTACCAAGAAGAAATTTGCTGAGAGAATACCAGGTTGTGTATGCTTGTCTGAGACTTCAGTCAGAAAACTGGCACCAAAGAGGGATTAAAAGATGTTGCCATGCCTCTATGCATCGACCCAACTTGCTTAGAGCTGCATGGCAGCTAATTCTGATATTTGAGGTATTTTAAGCACTCAAAATTATCACAGAATCTGAGCATTACTAAGGTGTGTATATTTTGCATTGTGTATGGATTGATAGATTGATGTCCTGGCTGCTGTTTGCTCCCTACCTGTTTAGTCACAGTTTATAGTACAAAAGGAGGAAAATACAGGTTGTTCTTTCTCTCTTTAGACCTTTTTCCTGCTCCTTGGAATGATACAAAGAACTAATCTCACCTTGACTTTGTCCCACCTTCTCATTTCTAAATATGACAGCAAATATTGTCCAGTGCTCCATAAGCAGTAGGCAGAAAAATGTCTAGTAGCATTCAGATATTCTGAAGAATTAAGTTTTGCAATAGCCACCTGTATATACAAAAATATAATTCTAATCCTCAATTGTTTCTTGGCATTAATGTACCCTATTCATTGAGACTGAAACAAAGCTGATGTCTCTAAGAGCACTGATTTGAACAATATCCAAAATCAGTTTTAGGAATTTTGATTAGCATCTAAATAAGTGTTAAATAAATGTTACTTTGGAAAAACCCTGATCAAATGCATTAATGATAAGTTGTGAAGTCATAGTAATTGCTGATATGGCATTAAATAACATAGATAGCATAGTTAATTGATATCACTGTCTCAAACATGTATATCTCATCAGCTGCCAAGAAGCTGGAGTGATTATGGCAGTATTAACTGCAGTTGAAATACATTAGATAAGATGCATAAAATGGAAACAAGCATTTGCTATGATCATTTTACTTGGTCATTCAGTGACTTTATTTTTGGTAAAGGTTGCTTGGTTATTAATGAATGCTTCCAACTTTCTGATGAGCTGCTCTGTTGTAGATGAGCTAGATTTTAAGGGAATATCATACAGTTCAGATGAAGACTGTAAGTAGTTCAAGGAGTCAGCACAGGGTGAAGTAATCAGTAAGGTGCAGGGATCATGCTGATGACACAGTCAGGACCAGGAAGAAGTGGACCAGGGACAGGGCTGAGATGAAGCTACGCTATGGCTCATTAACCCAGTCAGAGAACAGTGCAAAGATGGCACTGGTAAAAAAGTAGGAGTCTGTTTATTCAGGAAACAACTAGCCAGAGCAAAGCCTAATAATCCATTGAGAGACTACTGCACTTAAAACTTAGCTCCGATTAATTAAGGCTGATAATTTGGGAGAAAATACAATGTGTGTTGGTGAGACAGCTGCTGCACAGTTCCATTGAACTACAAGTAGTTTTTTTCAACAAAATGAGGATATTAGCTTAGTGAAGAACTGGAACACACAAAAATGACTGTCTGCATCAGCCACTTCAGCGCCTCTCAGCACATAAGTCCAAGCAAATCTGTTGATTCCAGGGGAAGTTTCTTTTGGTTGTAACTTAAGAGAAGCGACAGCTGAATGACAAAAAGGAAGAAAAACTCGCTGAGTGTGTTTTTGATGTCATCAATGTCAGAAAGAGGGTGCCACATCCAAGGACAAAGCATCAAAGAAATGACTCTTTACATAGGAGACTTTTGTACCTGCAGGTGATCTTCCCAAACATGGTATAATCCTGTTGTCAAGGAGATCCAAGTCTTTCATGACCTGGATACAATGATTCTTGGCTGACAGCCTTCTCACCCACAGACATGAATAAAGTGTAGACTTTTTTTCAATTAACATCCGGAAGTTTTCATTTTCTACCAAGCCCTATTTTAATTTTAAAAATTATAATCTGCAGTCTACAGCAGTGACTGGGTTCTCTGGCAAATTCAATTGCCACAGAGTCACACAAGCCCCTGACTATTATCAAAAGATGTGTGATAAACAAACATTTATTTCACTGAAGAATTATCTTCATTTAGTACTTAAATGCACTGGCAAATAGCCTTTCAAATAGGCTTGGTCATGGAACAACAATTTCTATTGGAGTATCTAGATTGCTTCATTTTTATTTAACTTGACAGCAGACTACCTGCAGTTTCACCACTTAGATTATTTTTATGCTCAAAGTGTTTGAATTGTAGTAAATTTTTTTATCATATCTGCAATGGGATAGTGCCTCATTCTGCATTTGCTCTGGCTCTCTGTAGTTGAGGCTTAGTGCAGAGAGGGTGCTTCAGGAAGGTGGGAAACTCTTAACTCAGCAACTTTTTTCCTGTTATGTTTTCTTGTTGCTGTACCCACAATGAGGGAATCTTGTGAATCTTATTTTCAGGATTATTCTCTGGTGTTTCAGGTAGACCTGTGATGAGAAAGAGATATATTCTGTGATTTGTCTTGAACAAAAGAGCATGCAGATATGAAACAGAATTCAAACACCTCTTGAAGAGCAGACAGAGCTATTAGTGTGCTAGTGGTATTCTCCATGAAGCACAAAGGGGCATCAGTGAAGGTAAGAAGCTGGCAAGTACTATGAACATTTCACATTCATGGAGACACATAGCAGTCAGTAACAGACATCATACCAATCTTTGGTAGCCTAGTGTTTCTGAGGGGTTTAGATCACAACTTGTCTCTGAGAAGAGTAGGTAATATGTAATAAATCAAAAGGAAAAGCAAACTGTCCTTCTACTTCCTTTAGAGTCTTTCACTGATGTGCTGGGACTGTATGAGAAGCAGAAGAGAAAGAAGGATGAAGGGATCTGATATGGGAAGGTATCTGATTTTGTCTCTATAGCACAAGATTGCATGTCCGAGGGAGAGACTCAAACACTTCTTAATGGCGTGCATCAGCCACAGCATTGCCTGCTGGTCAAAGGACATGTTTGCCCTGTTTTATTTTGCATTGGTGTGGTCTCACCTCTAATTCTGCATGCAGTTTTGGGTGCCACAATACAAGAAAGATTTAAAGCCATTGGAGAGTGTACAAAGGAGGCCCACAAGGACGATGAACTGTCTGGAGAGGAAGCCATATAAGGAGTGGCTGAAGTCACTTGGTCTGTTCAACCTGGAAAAGAAAAGACTGAGGGGAGACCTCACAGCAGTCTGTAAAGTCCTCATGAGGGAAAGAAGGAGAGGAGGTACAGATACCTTCACTGTTGTGGCCAGTGAAAGGATTTGAGTAAATGACATGAAGCTGAGTTGGGGGAGGTTTAGGCTGGACATCAGAGAAACTTTTTTCACCCAGATTTGGAACAGGGTCCCCAGAGAAGTGACAGCACCAAGCCTGAGTTCAAGAAGTGCTTGGATAATGCTCTCAGACCCATGATGTGGTTCTTTCAGTGTCCTGTGCAGGGCCAGGATTTTGCCTCAATGATCCTTACAGGTCCATTCTTTGATTATTTGATTCTTTGATTCTCTGATTTTCTGATTCTCAACAGCTTTTGTTAAAGAACCAAGAATTTGAGGAACAGTGGACTCATTGAGTGGAAAAAGACTTCTGGCGGTCCTTACCTGGCTTCTGCAGAGACCACTGGGTCTCTGGGTCTTCTGCAGAGACCACTGGGTATAGTTTCTGTCTTCAGAGACAAATGAACAAATCATCTGAAGTAGCAGCAAATACTCACATTGCTAGGGCTGTCTACAGACCCAAATCTAGAATGAATCCTTGTACAGATCATGAGAAGATGGGGAGGTCTTGGTTCCATGGGTGTGGATACCAGCTACGAGCATGACCGTAGAGAATTTTTTCCTTGTTGTAGGTTCATTATTTGTTCAGGCTGTGCATGCAAGTGTAAAACAAGGATTTAGTTTATTTGATCTAACAATTTTTTTAACCTTATAAGATCTCCTTAAGATTGACATTTTCCTGCTGTAGTGTCACAGTTGGCCATCATTTAATGCCTCATCTTGTGAGGTCAGAATTCCATGCCCAACTGCATTTAGCAGGTCAGTACAGTAATTTTAAATGTCTTTCTTTCAGATTTTTGCTATCTTCAATTATACCTTTCCTCCCTACTATTTGTGTAATTTTCTTCTGTCTGAAGACTCTTTACAGTTCTCTATTGCACAGCATGACAAATTACCCATCAAACCATATCTTTTCAGCGCAGAAATGCATGGTAACAGAGTCATGGCATTATCACATGTTGTGTATTTTATTTCCTCACAGTTCATTCAAGGGTGTCACTTTATTTTCCTGCTTCCTTTTGTCATCACATGAAGATTAACTACTCTAGTGTTCCAAAACTTTAGGAAAAGTTAGAAATACATCCTAAGCTCAGAGCAGTACATATACAATTCTGCATCACTTAGCACTTCCTGTTCATGACAAAACCATATCAATAATTTTGAGTCCCTGCAGAAGCCTTAATAAGGCATTCATCCTTATTATACAGCTGAATAACCTGGGTGTGGGCAAGACTATTATTTGCAGCCTCAGGCCATCAACCAAATTAACTGCGAGTCACCAATAAAGCCTCAGTCTTGGCCTTATTATCGAGTGATGCAGGATGATCCAGGAGCCCAGTCCCTCTGGGAGACAGAGTGCCCAAATATCCAGTCAGCTCGCAGCCACCGCAGGCCTACCCGTAGTGAGTCCAGAGATTGTCAGCTCTTTAGTGATTGCAAGCTCTCTGAGGATTTCAGCTCTTGTTTGCTCACTAGTGCAGCCGTTAGCTGAGGCAGAAGCAGACGGAGAGAGAGGAGAAGGAGGTCCTGGCGGTTCCACAGCAATGGTTTATTGGGGAGACTGTGAAGGTTCCCAGCGACAGTTCTTCTTCTCTGTCGAATGGGCTGAAACAGCCCCTTTTTAGAGGATATAGGGGGTCCAAGCTTGTTAAATAGTAAGGGTCAGGGAAAAGCCACTTATGGGGTTACAGAGATAAGCTTTGGGGCGGGGGGTTGGAGACAGGAGCTTATTTTGCTGTCTCATCATGACTCAGCAGTTCCTACTGTTAAGTCTCAATCCTCCATGGAGCTTTCCCAAGCTCTATGGAGTCTGCTACAAGTCACCTCTCACTTTGACAGTGTGCACTAGGTTCTCTTGGGAGTTATGAAACTCTCTGGGTCTGATGCATACTGTGTCCACAATCTGTCCTCTCCTCCCCTCTTTCTCTTATATTCAAGATAAACACCAGTACTTGTAACATTTGGGCTGAGATATCTCCCAGGCATTGCAAGGATCTATTAGAAAATGAACTGGAAGAGCTAAGAGTGTCGGCAGCTAATATACATGTAAAAGACTTTAGAAATTGTGATTAAGAAGACACAGGGAAATTTTGCTGTTGACAGCATTGTCCAGAGCCCTCATTAGCATTCAAGAGGGACAGTTTGACATGAACAGGATAGTTCATGGGCTTATTGATTCCACAACATTAGTGCTCAGTCTGAATAGAACTGCAGGAGCAAACACAGAACTGTCCTCATAGCCTATCTCAGATGTGAAATAGGATCCTGTTCTTCTTTACAGGGTATTGTATGGGTCACTAGGAAGAATGAATGACTGAAACTTCTGTAAGTCAGACTGGAGGAATTAGCACTTTGGGTAATCAAAAAGATCACTTGGGACAAAATTTGGCTGGAAATAACTTCATATACTTTCATATAAATATTATTGTAATTATCAAAATACTGCTATTGTTATTTAATACCATTAACATTATATTTATTATTTATTTAAGTAATGCTTGCTTCTAGAAAAGCATGAAAGCAGAATACAATAAGCTGAAAATGTTGTAGTGTGAAGAATCCTAAGACCCTTTTGCAGACTTGTGTTAATGGTCCAGTAACTTATAGAGTGGCAGATACTGAGAGTCTGGTCTTGAGAGGTGCTGGAAGAGCCAGAATTCCCAATAGCTAATATAGGTACAGATTTGGCACCACCCCACCCTCTGCAACATTTTACTATAGCATTTACCTATTGTGTGCCTATTCTGAGTCTTACAATGTTGAGATTTTTAAAATTCCAGGTATCAGTTAGCACCAGGAATAATGTAATTAATGTTTAGTTTTTCAAGCATATCTTTGCAAGTTCAATGGGAAGATTAGTATAGAAATAAAAAGATGTGAAGAATTTAGAATAAATCTGACTTGTGAACCAAAGACAAAATATTTTACTTTGTTTTTGCAACTTTTTATGAAAAATTTTGAAATTTATTTAAATGGGAATGGAAATCTCTGGATGTTGCAGGTAATTTATCTTCTATTGTCTTTTAATCCATTTGCTTTAGAATGCCAGGTGGAAAATCCAGCTCCAATATGTTTCTCTATGTATCTCTGATATAAATTTGTTGCTGCAGCTGATAATTGTTGCTTCAATTGTAAGAATTATATAAGCTTTGTCACAGAAATCATATTGTAAAAGGTTCCAAAAAACTTGACAATGTTGACAGTTGTTTTCAGCAAATGACTGCTTTACTGTAGCACTGTCAATGTTGATGTCCTTGTGTACATTTAAAAGAGCAATGTGATTAAGGCAAGCTTGTCCATGCTAGATATGAGCCAAGTTTTCAATCTCCTCATGGCACTGAAAGATTGCTCAGCTGTTGCAGACAAATAAGAATAGCTGGCAGATTTCTGCCATTAAAATAAAAAAAAAATCCTTGTCTTTGGGCACACATCTATAGGAATGTGTAACATCTGCTACAGACCTTAAGTTCTAGATAAGAACAGCTTGTATTTGTAACTCAAATTCATGTACCTTGGTTTAGATGATGCACTTCTGAGGA
Organism: Melospiza melodia melodia; assembly: GCF_035770615.1. NCBI lineage: Eukaryota > Metazoa > Chordata > Aves > Passeriformes > Passerellidae > Melospiza > Melospiza melodia. The sequence goes on along the minus strand of NC_086226.1, from coordinate 19,844,161 downwards.
TATTACTAAAGTATTTTTGTAAAAAGATATTTGTCTAGACAGCAATCTAAAGAATGATGTACTTCTGTTCATGATATGCATCTGTTAATTGTTACAGTAGTGAAATGCCATTATTCCCCTAGTGTCACATTCACTGCAACTTATGTCCACCTTAAGTTGAATTTAAATAATCTATATTATATTCTATTCTAAGAATATTTCTTATTTATACATTAAAATCAATGCCAGTATCTTAATTTCTGTCTGCTGATTTATTTATCTAGAATATCAGTCATCTTTTCCACATTTTTTTTCACTCTTAACTAGATGAAAAGCATGAGAAACTCATTTCTTTAACTTTTGTCAAGGGAAATGGGCCTGATTTAACATGGTCATATATTCCATCTATTGACCCTGAATTCTTTATGTAAGATGTCAACGCCATGGGATGTAGAAGATTTGTTGCAGTGCTTAGGTGTAGAAATAGTGGGAAGAAGTCAACTTCAACAAAATAATCTTATAACAAACCCAGTGTGATTTTCTCATATAAATTTATGTAGACTTTCTTAGTCCAAATATACTCATATTCCACTTTGTATCTATTCAAAACCCTTTAAAAAATCTGGATTTCTGACAATACCCTGAGGGAGAGAAAGGCATCAATTTCAGGTTGACTCAGGGTAACCAGTTCAAGTTTTCCCAGATACTCAGTGTGATGCTCTGCACAACATGGACTATTTGGATAAGTCTATGGCTCAGGGAGGTAATATGGAAAAAAGCTGTGAAGCTATCTATAAATACTTTTTTTTTCTGACAAGCTTGTCCAGTGAAAGTGTGTGGTTCTGAAGGGCAGCATTGGATAGCATTTGATAGTGTCTAAATACAAAACTAGCTTTCCACTTCTTGCAACCCAGTGACAGATACACTGTTTTCCAACAAAATTCTGAAAAAAAAAATGCCTTGGACAAAAGTCTTCTTCAAAAAATAAGCCCAACTCAAGCCCAGAAACTAGTGTACTCTCTATACAGAATGAGGATGAACTCTGATAAAAACAAAAGTTTATGACAAGGTATTTAAAGTACCTTGAGGTATTGTCCTCCATTGAGGAAGGAAGCAGATAATTTAAAGATGCACTCCTCATCTTAATTCTAACATTTCCCTGTATTTTAAGACTTGATGCTATAATGTAAACATCATTATAAAAAAAACTTGTTATGGTAAATCATGGGCAGCATCACCTGTGCCTCCTATGAATATCATGTTTCAAATAAAATAACACCAATTGTAACAAGAATGGCTTTCCTCTTAATAGAAACCAATATTAGTTTAGCATTTTGCATTGTTAGGTTAAAAGGATGTGATGCAGTAAATGCCACATTGCAGGAAGATGAATTTTTACACACCCTATGAAATGTAGGTTGACAATACGCTTCTTTTCTCCAACTATTTTGGATAAATATTTGTAACCCAATACTCTCAGCTCAGACAGCAGCAGTTTAACTCATGTTTCATTCTCAGGCTATGTGGTTGAAAACCTAAATCTCAGAAATGAAGGGCTGTAATTATCAACTAGTAAATCTCTCTCAGCAGTAAGGTCAATTAGAGTGAAGAATTTTCAATCTGGACTTATTACTAAAGGAAATCTTTCATGCAGAATTGATGAAATGGAAGAGCTTCTCCATGTACCCCATCTGCTCTCTGCTTTTTGTGTCCCTTCACTACAGCTGCAGTCATTACCAGGCTGACTCCACTTTGAAAAGCTAAAGCCACATTCTTCAGAACAGTTGCTTGGTGTTGGTCAAATTTCTCTGCAGACTTTTTTTTCCGTTGGAGACATGGAGGCTGACGCATAGTTTCCAAGGACTAAGGACTTTGCATGTCTTCTGTCTCCAAAATCATCTCTTGCATTCCAAATATTTCTCAAGTGACTACCAAAAGAATATCCAGGTAATTTTTGGCCTGGTGGGACAAATTTGAGTAGAAAGCCAGATGGCTGTGAAAATAGATTGTAAAGTAATTATTTCATTTTATGTTATCTTCTTGTCTTTAATGCATTTCATTGTTACAGTTGGGGTGTTCGCAAGATGTGAAGTGACTATGAAAGCTCACTAACTCTAGCAGCAATTGCTGTCTTTGTTGCTCAGACTGCAAATGATATCACACAATGATTCATGTAAAAAAGAAATAATGCAACTCAAAAAAAGTAAAAGATGAGCAATAAACCTAACCCAAAGAGCTTGTTAGCTTTCCTAAAACAACATTTTTTCATTTCTGATTTAGGTTAATTGTTTTCCCTCCTTCTTTTAGCATCTTTTACATTGTATACTAAAAATAAATGCCTTCAAGGGTCAAACTTTTACTTCAAAATTACTGCCTTTCTTATAATTTAGTTTTCTTTTCAGGCATCTAAAAAACTAAAGCCAAAGTAACACTGAATAATTTGAAAATTTAACATAATTTTGTTTGTGGGAAGTCTAAGTAAATGTAATTAAAATAACCTTTAAACATTTTGTTTCCCTTCAATTCTCAACTACATATTTTAAAGAACTGAAATTTTCGACCAATAATTTTTTTTTGCTTTCTTTTCCTAACAAGAAAAAGAGGAAAAAAAAAACCAGCTTCAAGGGACAGGACATGAACCCATCAGAGATCACTGTTCCCTTTCCAGCAAAAGGAATAAGTTTGGCTCACAACCTTGTTTTGTTCTCTCTCAAAAAACTGTGCCTACATACCACTGGGAAGATGAGGGCTGAAGATTGACACACAACAACTGTAAATACAAACATACAAGTTGATAAATAAGGCCCTGATTCTGTAAGCAGGCCTGCCCAGACATAGATCCCCTCCAGACCTCTGCTCAACCACAGTCAGTCTGCATTTTTATTTTTCTCTTCATTTTCAGTATTATCATGAGCTCTAATTTTCTGAATACTCAAGGCTGACTGGTTAGAAGACATAACATTGATAGTACTTGATAATGAAGAAACCGTGTGCCAAGAAGAAAAGGAAATATTTATTTTCTGGCCATATCTGAAGTGAAAGGCAAAACATTCAAAAATTTCTTACCACAACTGATAAGGGAAATTTCTCTTTGATTTTCTGCTTTCTGTGTATTGGCTAAACCTAGTTCCCCAAACTTTGGGACAAATTTTTTTAACATATGTTATATGAACCCTGCATTACAGACCAAGTCAGGGAAGTCACTAGATATCCTTCACAAGGCTTGCTTAGATGTTCCACCTCTACAGTTCATTGTCTTTGGATGAAACCGTAGGAATGGTGGAAAAGGAACTAAACCACTACTGGCATTTTTGAGCCTAGTTAATGGGATTCCTCTCACCAGGAAAGTTTGGAATCTAATCTCGTCATTCAAGTTCCTTTTTCATCAGTGCTGCTCATACTTCAATGCTTAATCATAAATATTAAAAATGTATTACGTATTTTGAGCTACATTTTAGCATTTCCTTCACACACAGTAAATAATGGAACTTAGTCAGCTGTGTGCCCCTTCTTCAACTCTGCACAGGCACAACTAATGCAGGGTTGAACACAACCTAAATTTCTGCAGCGTGAGCATCTTAACAAAAACACATATAGAACAACCAGAACAACTAACTCCTGAACTTTTATCAGATGATGGTTTATTGAATATAAATTTGTAAACCTATTCCCAGAAAATATTTTTTTTTTCTGCTGAGTGGTATTTACCAAAGAAAAACAAGGCCAGAATATGCACCTTCTGTGGGCCAGGAGAAAATATATCTCTGAATAGTATAGACCTAAAAATGATTTATTAAAAAATTGTTGGGAAAGATAGACCTTTTCAGACTTAGCAGATTTTTTACTGGGTTTGCCAGTGTGGAAAAAAGGAGAATATGAAGATTTATTTGCACAATGGAAAAAAGTTTTGCACATATTCAGGGAAGATTCAAGACACTGACAAAACAGATTCAGATAAAGTGTGAAAAAATAAATTAACTATGTGACCACTTAATCAAGGCCTTACAGACATGTCAGATGCTAGTTTACTCTTGTATGGATTATAAGATTCTTGGACTTCCCCAATGTGGTCAGGAAAATGCAGTTTTCAGTCTTAAGGGTAGATTCTTTGGTAGCCTATAAGAAAATGCTCTTTCCAGAACACTTGGAATTTGTGGTTATGTGCTGGTAGTAAAACCAAGCAAAGGCACTGCTAAAAATTTCCTTTGTGTCTTTAAGAGGAAGTTATATGTACATATAAGTTTCATTTTCACAAATTTCACAAATTTTTTAGAAGGTTGGAAGTGTCTGGTTTTATGCAAAGTTTCAATATTTTCTTTGGCTTTCTTGTTTCATTTAAATCTTGAAATAACACAGTTGTAATCCATGGCTGAAAAATCATGTACTTTGGAAAATAGTGTCTGAGTCCATGTGGAATAAATCTGCCTTCCACCTCAAGATCTGTAGTGTGACTAAGTGAAAATATAAAATACAAGTTCTGCAGAGAAAACATGAGAGGTTTGTGTTTGTATGTTTTTTTGTTTTATCTATCTTTCTTTAGATAGTTGTACAATTAATTCAACTGCCTCAAATACTTAAAATGAGAACTTATTCACAACAATGTCTCTGGAAGATTTATTCCTCAAGTATTTTAATTTCTGTATGCTGATTTATAAAGCCATTCCAGATCTGTTACACAGTCTAATACAACAGGTATGCTTTGCTGGTTCCAGGACCTCTAAAAATCTTGATGGTACCCTGAAAAACTGATATGCCCCAGTTGTGATCAGAGAGAGCACTAGAGCTGAAGCTTTGCTTAAATCTACAATTTGTCCTGGGAAGTGGTGAAAACATAACTGTACAATGGACTGTGTGCGATAACATTTGTTTGGGGAGTATTGGGTGCTTCCAGCCCTGCTGGAATGTTTAGAAGAGGGTGTTTGGGTCAGAGCTGCAGAACACGTGTTGCTATTGGATTTGTGACTCATCATGCAGGTGAAGCCATGGCAACTCCAGATTACATATCGGGATATCCAAGTCCATCAGGTGAGTGGGTATGAATTTGAGAAATAAATGTGCATATATGATAATCTGTGCCAGGGGCCTAGTGGTGGTGAAAAGAGTGCTGTGCACCTCAGAATCTCATCCACCACCCCAACACCTTGGCCCGTTTTTTGGATAATCTATCATTTATGCATTGATGTAATTTTTTTAGGAAAAAACATCTCAGGCCCAGGAATGGTGCTAATAATGATGGTGTAGTTTCAAAGACACTGTCTTGGCTCCAGTGCATTGTTTCAAGGAACTGTATTGAAGGCAGAATTCAGACCATTTTAGGACCAGAGACGCAATTTAGCTGACTTCCAGGTGATGAAAGATTAAGGAAAATGAAGTACTGAATGTCTTGGTCTCTACTGAATATCTCTTTCCTACATCTGATACTGGGCCCCCTTTGCATGCAACAAAACTGACAGGGTCAATAACAAAAAGCCCTTGCTTTGCTCATATGTACTTCCTTGGTCTATGTAAATTGTTCTGTAGCAGCAAAGTGTCCTACATACCCCTGAAGTAACAGCAACAAAACAGGCTGTTTTATGTGTTAGTAGTTGAGTGGGGAATAAGTACTAGAAGGATTATAGGTGGAAGCATAAACTTTAATAATCTGCCTCAGACCTCAGAAAGGGGTATTATTAAATATTTTTTACTCTTTTTTCCTTTTCCCCCAAGTGTGGCAAGTTGGAACTGAAATTTTCTAAGGCTCCAAGCTTTATTTGCTCTTTTACACTGTTGTATTAATTTTGCACATGGGCACATGTGCCTTTTCCTGAATGCTGCTGTTGTGTTCCATCATCATTGTCTCTCTGTAGAGCTTGATATGGAGGAGTGGGTGCCAGTGCACCCAGTTTTGGTAGGGAAACTTATCTGTTATCAAAGAAATGCTTTACAAAGAACAGAAATAGTAATTGAAATAGAAATGATCTTTTATTTCCATTGTCTGAAAGGTTTGATAATGACTTTTTCCTTTGTTAAAAATGGCATACTACAAATTTGTCTTTGTTGGCAATTCAAGACCTTGTGTCCACACTTAGGATTTCAAATCTGCAGGCAACTGACAAAACTATGGAGAATCAGGTTAGCAATTGATTAGAGTAAGATAAAGAATTACACATTATGCTGAACTAATTTCTATTAACTAATTTCTGATATAGGTTAAAACCCTTTCAGAAAAACCTCTTTTTAATAATCCTGGTTTTTTCTTTCCCTGTAATTCTTATTAGGAGAATGTAATGTTTGCAGTGCCTTAGCTCCTGATGTAAAACTCACTAAAGCCAATGGAAGTACATCTATGCATTTCACCAGGCTGAGGTTTGAAAGAATCCTGTACAAAATACATAATTTATGTCTCTCCAGCACAAATACCCTTTAATTTTAATGGAAGATTTTCTGGTCCACAGTAAGGTATTTTTTATTAATGTGTAGCCTAATACATTTTGTTAATGAGAATAAAATTTAGCTCTGTTAAACCCAGATAGTGTATCTTGAACTGTAATAGGTTGTGCTCTATAAGTAAAATGGATTCTGTAGCAATGGCAAAACTTATATTTATTATGTGGCAATGATATATATTTTCATTTATGATATTAAGATTTTTTTTTCTGATAGAAAACTAGGGTTGCATCAACAATTTGAAAGTACTTAGTTTACTTAGTTACAGCCTTTTTTTTCCTCAATGAATCAAGCACAATTTGAAAAACCAAGAACTAAAACCTAATCGTCCAGTTCTTCAAACACACATGGCAGCAAAAGTAATTCCAGTAGATAAGGAGTACTGCTCTCTTTCATTATATTACTGAGGAAAAGAAGCACGTTCAGAGCTGACCCTTGCCATTTAGTTTGTTTGTGCAATCCCCAGCATGAAAAGTAATTTTATGGGTTTTTTGATTTTATTGTAGAAATAAGATTGGAAATTCTTCACCTGGGTCAAAAAGAATGGGAAGATTCCTTGTTCCTTCTGCTTGGGTAAATATAGAAATTTGAAATCAAGCCATGCACTCTATTGTTGGTTGTTTTAAGGTTACCACATTTATGCCTTTAAATAAAAAAATTTAAAATTGTAATTTATAATTATGGACATCAATATTCTTATTTAGTTACATCCCAGTGTGTGTAACCTTTGCAACTCTAAGAAGTGAGAAATTCAATGTATTTAAAATGTGTACATTAAGGTACTTCTGAGTAATTTCTTGCTACTAGTCCAAGCCAGCTCAGAATTTCACATCCTTGAAGAGATTGACTGGTTTGGCTTGTGTAATAGGTACCCTGCTATCCTGGACTACTTTGTGAGTGGGTGGAGATGGGTGCCTTTGAAAATGCCAATTGGTTGCTAACGATAAAAAGTCAGATTTGTGTGAGAGTGGAGAAGGTAGAAGTACCTATGTAAAGTAAAATGGACCTATTGACATGCCGAGCACAGACCATGGAACTAGAAAGGATGCTTTCCAAATCACCCAAGACTTGGGTTTGAAGCCATTGACAAGGTTTCTGACAGGAATTTTGGGGAACAGATGCTGGAATATTTAAGATGGTTGGCTGCATCTACAGGTAAACCAGCTGTGCAGAAATCTGTCTTGGGAGTCCACATATTGCAAGAAAATCACTCTTTTTACAAGAGTATTGAATTAACTGTCATACTTTTGCTTTCTAAACAGGAAAGAAAGATACATGGGAAGTCTAGAAAAGACAAGTTTTGATTCAAATATATAAATAAAAAAATATAAATATAACATCCTTTTATACGGATGTTATAACATCCTCAAATAAAAAAAAAATCAATATAACATCTTTTTGTGTTATTACACAAACTGTATGATATAATTGGATAAAATGTGGAGATTTTTTGTCTTTCCATTTGGAGAGAAAGTGTATACAGGTATCTTATGTTATTTAAACATCATCATATTTGAAGTTTGGGTGAGTTATTTGGCCCTACGTGACATTTCATGCAGCTCTTTTTTCTGTGGCTATGACCTGTTGCTGAGAGCCAAGCCACCATCTGAACAAGAAGGACTTCAGTCTCACAGTGTGCTGCTTTCCAGAGCAAGTGGTCATTTGCTCCGATTTCTCTTAACCACATTAATGCTTAGGTTTGCTGCTCAGAAAAATACATCAATTTGGAGCAACATGCTAGACAAGGAAGAGGGGTTGCACTGGAAATACAGAATGCATTAGTACATATTATTAAATGTGCCAGGAGGATAATATTATATTATCCCCACTTTCAGCAGTTCAAATGTTCTCCTTACTAAAATAATAAATGTTCAAACATTCAAAGTAGTGTAGCCAAAATCCAGTTTAGTAAATATCGTTTTTAGCTATTAGCAAGATGATACGACTTTTAAACTCCATCTTTGACACCAAAACTCCATCTCTGACACCAATTCACTGGTGCCATTGGAAATATTTTTTTTTTTCATTGCACTTACAGATCTGTACAAAAAGCAAAGGGAAAAAATAGTATCAGAGAGTGATTTACATTACATTGGATTTTACTGCACCTTGGCATTGCAAAGGAATCTTTGAAATAGTTGAAAACTACATAAGGAATAAGTCAGTTTCTAATTCACAAAAAAATATTCTGAGGTAACCCAAACATTGTGGTTTAAGGAGCATTCTGAGCAATTGGTGTTTCAACTGTCTCAATCCACAAGACACTATTATAACAGACTGGCAGTAAAGAACACTCACAGTCTTTTTTTACCTGAAAATATTAACTCTCACTGAGATGGCTGATGCAAAGAATTAATGAATTAGTACAGATTAGTACAGAATCAGAGATTTTCATCTAGGGGTGTGCAGCAATAAAAGAGAGGCTGATTTGACAACTTTAATTCAAATGTAAATACAAGGCGGCTACTCTGAAATTGTTGAGGTTTCTTTGCATTTATATCATTGCTGCTAAAAATAGAAACTGACAGTCTATTTTTAGATAATCCAGAGCTGTTATAGGTTGGAACCTTGCTGCTCTGTTACCTACTGTCTTCATGAAATACCTCAAACATATTTGAAAATACATGATTAATTTTAATACATTTTGTCCTTTACATGCATATATGCCAAGGACTTCAGGAGTTTGTTTCCTGTCATACATAATTGCTGATGGATGAAGGTCTTTTATCTCTGCAGAACCTTTAAGACAAGCCCTGCTTATGCCACAGAAATTATTTTCTTCAGACAACACTTGAAAAGCACCATAATATTTAATAGAGCTAATTTCTAAACTGGTATGAAATATGTTGATTTTGCTGATTCTTGGTCCTGGCTTCTTCAAAAGACAACAAAACCATTCCTCACCCAGAACAAAGAAGACCAGAAGTGTTAGCAATAAAGTGGATGGAAATTTCTTTTTTCTATTTCAATAGTTGTACAGCAAGAAGAAAGAAGTAAGTGGTGGTAGGGAAAGGAAATACTCCTATTCATGGGGAATCCCACCTGCATTAATCCGTTTGAGTGTACTCAGGCAGAAACAGCGGGCAGGACGACTAAGCTTCCCAGGCCTAGCAATTAAGTATAAAAAGCCTATCTTTATCCAAACAAATGATCTATATTCTGGAAATTTCCACCATGCTTCTTTCTGAAGTCCTGCTTTTCTTAAAGTGCAGAGCAGCAGGATCACAGTTGTTATGGGATAGCAGTGCTGTAAAGTTGTCCATACTGAAAAACTTGGGCAATTTATTAAATCGGTGTGAGTCATCCATGTCACTATCAATTTCAACTTTATAGCAGCAGATTTGGGTTTTGTAGTTTTTAGGGGTGGGTTTTTTTTCTGATTTGGGGTTTTTTTTTTCTGAATTCTTTGAATTTTCCATTGCCTGTCAGAGATCAGCTGTTGTTAGTGAAAGTTTGACATGAATGACAGTGGCTGTGGGTGGTACAGGCAGCATTAGGTCTTACCTTGTAATTTGAGGAGACTTGAGCTTTTAACATATTTAACATTGATGCTTTTCTCTTGGGCATTCAGAGGGGGAGAGAAGGATAATAGGGGAAAAATTTGAACAAAATTATAAGAGGAAGCTGGAAACCAGTGAAAAGTTATTAAATTAGAAGCACTGCAACCCCTAGTTTTTCAGAAATACCAGAGTAGATCTTCAAATGTGAAGTTGGCTTCAGAATAAAGAAAAAGGAATGCCCAAAATAAAAAGAGAGATAGTGGAAGAAACATTATGATGTGTTAGACAAAGCCAGAAATATCAGTGTTTCATTCCATGCATTCATTATTTTTGTAATTTGTCATCTGTTTTTTTCACTTGTCAGTAGTCATGATTTTTTAAATTGGAAAAAATATTTATATGGAGCTGAGTCTTAAAGATGCTGGATCTAATTCTCTGAAGTTTCCTTTTATGTAATCTTCCTAATATCCAGTGAATGGTCATAAAAGTACAAGTGCTGTCAACACTGATTATGTTAAATTTATCATATTAACTTAGTTAAAATAATTCACTACATTGAGTTTTTTTTTCTTTGATTAGTACTTCATATAACTGAATGGAATTTTTTTTATTCTGCTTGTGATTCTCAGTCAAAATCTTAATTAGCTACTCTTGTATCATTTGAACATTGAAGAGAGAAAGATATTGAGTGTGTAAATGATCTTACCCTGAAATAAAGGGTCCAGAAAAAGAGGTATTCACTACAGCAGAATAAAATTAAACCATTCAGCAGATGTAGGAAGTCTTTTGTGGTGTCTCTTAAAAATGTAATTTTTGAAATGTTTTATGCTAATGCTTGTCTTTATATCTTGAAGTAATTTCATTAAAACTACCTAAACTGTCATATAAGGAACATCTTCAATGCTATAGAAATTCAAGACTTCAAATCTGGCAATCAACTTCATGAGTTAAGGAAGAATTAACAATATGCATGCCAAGCCTAGGGTAAAAGGTATTTTAGAAGACATAGCTTATAAAGTGGGCTTTTAAACAGTATTTTCAGACATGTTTTTGTACTTCATGCATCTTGAAAATGGAAGTAAATGGGAGAAGAAACAAAGTTAAGTCAATTGTATACTTTTTGGAAATTCATGTAAATAAAATGATACCCCAACTTTACATTTTCAGGTAGTAGGTTTGCCTATGGAAGTAGGCAAGATTTCCCTCCTTACAATGCATATCTGGATAAGGCACCTCCTACCAAATATGTCAGTGAAAAATTTGCAATTGTTCTTGTGTTATTAACATGATAATGTTCACTGTAAGTGTTCATCATACTTGGGCATCTCAACCACAGAGAAATTAGTTGATAGGCATGAGAAGAGTTATTTTCTGTTGCAGCAAACAAGAGAAGGTGACGGGGGATCAGATGGGCTTGGCTCATCCTTAAGAGGTATGGCCACACTAGAAAAAGCTGAAAAAAGATTCTGCTCTGATTGTGCCTGCCTGTTTTAGAAAACAAGTCTGCCTGCTGCAATGTGAATCCTCTGAGACAATCCCTGTGTTCCCTACCAAACTGGATCCCATCAACAGGGATTTTTCATAAATATTTTTCTTATAAATATTTTTCATGTACACCCACCTTCTCTATTCCTGTTCTAGCCTCAGTATGTAGCCACTACATACTGAGAGATACCCATCACCTGAACATCAAACAATTCTAGTATGGTTATGAAGGAAGCAAAGCAAGACACCAGCTGAGGTACACTTTTTACTCAATTATATTAGCAAGGACCAACATGTTTATTTTCGTGTTGACTTAACACAGCATCCAAAATGTCTCAAAAGGAGAAAAGTTGTTTGCTTTCAGCTAATCTCTTCCTCCATGTGATAGTCATGCTTCTGACAGTTAAGAGGGGGCTAAATTCAGCAGCTGGACACCAGCATGGTTTTGGTTTTGCACTGGTGATCCTTGTAGAGTTGTCCCTGAATGTTCCATCTCTCCTTTTTTCTGGAGGAAATGCTTGTAGAAAAACAGGTATTACAGATGTGAAATAGTGAGTGGAAAAAGTAGATTAAATAATTTACAGATAAATTGATTTTTGTTTGTTTAGATAGAGAGATACCCAAAAGCTAACTTCAGAGTTTGTTTTCCTGGGTAATACCCTCAGCCTGTAGTGGGAAAAAGTAAGAAGTGTGGTACTCCAGCTCTTACAGGTTTGTCTGAGCAAACCTCATGGAGCCAAACACTCCTTTATGTCTCCAGAAGGCACAAGGCATGAGGCATCCCTCCATCTTGGTCCTTCACTGCTGCCAAGACATGAAGGGGCTGGTCCATTCACACGCAGATTCAGGATCCAAAAAGCACCATGCTGGCCTGCTGGAATGGCTAAAAGCAATGACTATCAAATATAAACAAGGAATGGAAGACAATTCAAACTTTCAGCTGTTGTTCTATCCATTTTAATAATTTTACTGTGTATCATTTGGACAACATTGCCCTAAAGAAATGTAGCAGTTTGGACTGCTTTTAACAGTTAGGTCTCCTATGATCTGCTAGTTTTCTAGGCCTTTGTCAATACTGTTTCAAGCTATTGTGATAAACAAACCTCCTTTTCTTCCTTTACACTGGCTTGGCATATGACAAAAAAAACCAAACAAGAAAAGACATACTGCTAGTAATTGTGACCTACAGTTGGAGCTGGTACCGGGAACTGAAAGCATGACTTCTTTAAGTTACCATATGCTTCACATAGCCTAATACCACAGCAGTGACCCTACTGGGTCTTTTCTGAACAAGTTAAAAAAAAAAAGAAGGGGACAAAGAAGGGAAGGAACCCAAAGTTTTAAGCATTAAATTGCTAAACAACAGAAATGGTATTTTCTGTCTTAGATATTTAAGAAAGGTTCATGAAAGACATGAATATTAAGCCAAACATTTGGTTGGCTGTGCTGCAGAAGGCTGCAAGAATGTAAACTTTTTTTCAATGACTTCAACTCCTAATTTAAATCTAGGATTTTTACCAGTGAGCAAGAGACTATATTTGGCAAAAAAATTCTGCTGACTTTACTTAGTTACCCAGCACATTCAAAACAATACTCCTTTATTTAAAAAAATAGTCTGGTTTATTCACAGCATGTGCAGAACTTGGACCTTCCACCAAATTCCACTTTCTTCTCTTGTCTGTTGCTGTCTAATGTGCTCAACAGTGCCTGTACTTCATTTTCAGCAAATTAAATTTATGCCTCACAGGAACTGTGCTTTTGTCATGGCACTGCTCCTAGGTATGGGTGGGGTTTGTTTTCTCAACCAGCTCTTGCTTACCCACATGGGTACGTGCTGTCAGACCACACAACAAAATCTTCTCTATAATAACTGGTTCAAGTAGCCATCCACCTCATGAAAGTGAGTCCCATTTAATTTACTTTGTGTTTTCCATGCGTCCTTCAAACTGTACTGTTGGCACAGATGGGTATTTATACAACTTTTATTTTAAACTATTTATTTAGAGTTGGAACCTCAGTAACACTTGTTGTCAGATTTATAGTGCATGTTTAAAACCAAGGTTCTAAAAATGTAATATTTCAGCAAGGAGGAAGCAGTCAATGAACTTACACACTTAGGAGTCTATTCTCTCCCTGAATGTAATGCATATACGCATTACTGATGAAGGAGCCAAGCCTGTGAGGCTGAGGGTATATGTCTGTGTTTATGCAGTTATGCTTGATCAAAACCCATAAAAATTATCTGAAGTCTTCCTGCAAAAACCCACGAGGCTGATCAGGGAAGATAGGCTTGGAATCTTGGATCACTGTAGTCCTGTGGCAGAGGTAGACCTGATGGAATACTCTGTGGTCCATGGGTAAGCTCAGGTCTTGCTTTAAACTCTGAGGAAAATAAAAAGAACAAAATGAGACGGACAAAATAAAAGAAAAGAAGACTTATGCTCAGTCACTGAAAACATGTGCTTCAAAACTGGCTTTTAAAAAATCTTCAAAACTAGGAGGAGAAAAACATCTTCCACTTTCTAGAAAAAGCTTTCAGGCTTGTTGTAGGGCAGAAGGAAGCATTATTTTGTCAATAAATAAAAAATCTTCATATAGACAGCACTTGTTCTCAATGACCATTTTCTATGGCTAGCAGGATGACTAGCAACATGTATGAAGTGCAGATTTATTTATGTCTACAGGAACAAAAGCTACATTTCATGAAGGCAAAACTTGGTCTAAAAAAAATGGTTTGTGTTTTTGTATTAACCAATGTATTGTTTGTTGTCTTTCTCCCCTTTCAGAAGAAGTATTTCAAAATTTTGGCTTAGAATGCCACTGGTGTGTGCATGTCAGCACTCCCTGCACTAATTAAACAATGGAAAAATAATGAAGGAAAAGTATTTGTTAAGGATTTGGTTTATTCAGTCTTCTGGAAAGTTACAAAAAATGTTAAATTGCTGGGCAAAGTCATAACCCTCTCTTTCTCTTAAGACTACAAAATTAAATTTTTACAACAGACTTGTGAAATAACAGAGATATGGATGAAATGACATAACCACTCTTTACTCAGAACTTCAGTTAATCAGCAGTAGATTGATCAAGCTCTCTTGGTTCTGCATCTCCTGTGCTGTAGCTTCTAGGGTTCTACCCTTTTAAATGTTTATACTTTTAATGATATTTACTACAATCATTTCTGCATAAATTTGATTAGTTTTAATGCAAGACCAGGTTAAAACTTGACAAAAAGGTGGAAGGAGAAAGCCAACCTCTTTTCTTTCTTCATTGATACCAGAAAAGGTATTTAGAGAAAGAAATCCATTTTAAAATAAGATAATAAAAAGTGATAGTACAATACATGCCAACATACATATATATATATGTATATATATGTATATACATATATATGTATATATATATACATATATATACATACATATATATACATACATATATATGTGTGTGTATATATATGTATATATATACACATACATATACATGAGTGCTAACCTTAAAACCTCATTGTTCAACCCACTATGTTCTCCATATTCAAATAACTGTCCTTGATGTCTTTTCTTCATGCAAAGCAGGAAAATGGACACAAAACCCCACAACTTGTTAAAGCTGTCTTTTCAAAAGGTCAAATATTTTAGGCTAAAGAGGATGAAAAGTGAACATGGAAAATGCAATATGATCTTTATAGCATAGGCTCTAGAGCCGGGTGATCACATAGACAGCGCCAGTGCTTCTGGATCATGCAAAAACTGCTGTAACACAATAGTTTTATTCAGACTGGGAGCATGCAGATGACTGAAGCAGGGCCTCTGTCATCTGTTCTGTTTGCACCCCAAAAACTGCATCTCTTTCAGGGTAGGTGGGAGGGACAATAGGTGAATTTTCTTTCATGAAGAGTATAATTACATAATTATAAATGGCAATACAGTTCTCTTACTGAAAAGTTATTGAGGGAAAACAGCATGAAATAATCAATAGCTCAAATCAAGGTTAAAATATTTATGGTGGTAATATATTCAATTGATAATCCTCTATATAGGACCTGTTCCATTGCCTGTTTTCCATGTCTCTGCAGAGGAGGAAAGTAATATTATCCAAAACACCAATTAGATACCTTTTAGGAGATTTTTATAGTACATTCCTGTCTTGCTAGTTCTTGCCCCACTTGGATGCTACAAAACCATGCAGCTGATTTTTGCTTTCAAGTAACTTTGAAAATACTCAGCCTTTGCAGAAGTGCAAACCCTTTATTTGAGATCTCCTCTTTTTGCTGAATGTAAAATTATTGTCGGATATATTGCAAAGATGGAAAGACACAGAGAGTATCATTTGGATGGTAAGTTCTTCTCCTTCAAATTACCTTTCCAGTTTAATTATTAAGAGTACCTATATTAATGTCAATTTCCTTTTGCTGCCTGTGAAGCTGTACATTTATGAAACATCACTAGGGTGAAATCTTATTGCCAGAGCTGTGAGTAGAGTTTCAAGTGGTTGCAGACAAGTGCAGGTGGTCAGCACTAAAACAGTGTCATTGTCAAGCACTTTACCTCATTTATAAGTGGTACAAGAAAGCCATTATGGTAACAAATCACTCAGCCCTTGCGGCCATGAAGTGGGGAGGGCACCACCACGCAGGTTTGCAGGAAATTAATTGTGAGCTGGCAGGCAATTTGTTATAAGCAGAGTGAAAAGGTAACTTTACCTTTTTACCTTCCCTTTTCTTTTTCTTTTACCTCTTTTACCTTCCCCCCCTTTTTTTTCCCTTTTTTTTTTTTTTTCCCCTTAGGAATTATTTGAGCAACAGTGTTACTATAAACTGATTCATAACAACAGTACAGGGATTTCTGTGAAGGTGAATGTGTGTATTGGTGTTATTTTAATCTATTTTCCATCCACTCCTCTTCTGGTGGTGTTAAAGTGCATATGTGAAATAACAGTTGTGCCTGTAACAAACCCACATTCCTCATAATGGTTTCAGTGGTGACTATAGAGGACTTTTAGTGGGCTGCAGAAATGGGCCAGAGATGGCTTATGCTCAAAAATAACAGGAAGAAGTTTGCTTGCATTCTACTGTGTGATACAGTACACAATTTAGGATGCCGGCATCCAAAAAGAGACCTGGGCTTTTCCCAAAAGAGTCAGAAAATAGTGCAGTTAAAAGGTCTTTCTAGAGTGTAAACTAAAGGCAAATATTCAAGCAGAGCTGTTTACAAAGAAATATTTTCTAGTACAGCCTAAGTGATTTGGTACTCAGAATGACAAAAAAATTCCCCAAACAAAAACCACCAAAATCAAGCCGAAAAAAATCCCAGAGAAACTAACTCTTACTCTGAATTTTATTTTTTGAGAATATTGTAAGATTTTTTCCCTAAATTTGGTGTTTATTTAAAAGCTAATAAAGCCAGATAAGAGAATTAGAATACACCATGATAGAATAAAAATTAAACAATTTCTATGTAGACTTTCAATTGTAAAAATATTTTGTGTCAAAAGCTAGAAAATTAATGCTTTTGAATATAGTGCATTGGAATTCTCTGATCTGTTAATTTTTTAGAAGCTCTATACTTAAGAGCACCATAGTAAGAACTCCTGAAGCTGATTTTTCATTACACTTAATCCTCTGAGAGCTTCACTGAAAACATTTCCTCTGGGATCAGAGAGACTAGAAATCAATTCCGATAATATTAGAACAAACTTAAAGATCAAAAACTCCCCAGAAAGTATGTGATTAATAAATAAAGAGATATTTATTCCTTGTACAGTCTTTTAAACCTATTTTCTACTTTGCTGTGCTCTGAGCAAATATTTTTGTCTTGCAAATGTTAATATCTTGAAAGTTTTTGTAAAAATGTGTCTGAAATTATTCACTCTGAATTATGTGAGTATTTAAGCTAGTACTATTTGCAAAGCAGAATGTGAGAAGTTCAAAGTAATTGATGATATTGAGATATTGAAGGCATCTTTGCCTATCACTTGTTCTTTGAGTATATGTGTCCAGGCTACATCAAGTCTCTGATGAGGGCTGAATCTGAATGTCATTTATTTCCCCCCACCAAAATAAGCCCAAAGTTTATGATGATAAAAAAACCACTCTAAACACAAGTCCAGCTATAGCCCCAGTTCAGCGGTTTCCTGAGGAAGAATTTTGTTTTACATGGTTCATGTCACCTCACCCTGCAGCTGACTGCTCCAACACCAGTAAAGTCCACCCAAGCATTTTTATTTAATATACTGCAATCTTTAAACAGGGTTAGGTTGCCCTAATTATATGGTTAAGAATTCTATCACAAGTCACCGGCCACCTTGATGGTCCTGAAGGGGGACCAACAGAAGCGTCACACTTTGTCATCAGCTGCAGCTGTCATTTAAGAGTACAGGAAACACCAGTGGTAGATGAAACAACCTGAACTCTCATGTGCACTTTTCCTTCAGGAAACAGGTCACTGAACAGCATTTCTGGTGCTGAGCATTGCTACATCTCAGTGCAGTTGTGCTAGAAGAAAAAAAATTTATAAAAATAAATCAATGTTATATAAAATTAAAACATGGATTCACCATCTTTTGTGTCTTTTAGGATGTGTTCTTCCACCCTACCATGTGCATTTAGTCCAGAAGAATGGCCAGAAAAGGCCTGTCTACTTCGAGATTGTCTGGGGAATGCTCAGTAACATGTCTCAGCCTGTGTGCATATCCCATATCCTGGACACAATGTGAGTGGTGGTCAGCTCTTCTGATGCCAGGTCAACAAAAATGGGGAAAGAATGGTTGTCACTTATCTCACTCCCTCCAAATTGTTTTGTTTCACTTTTAACAGCAGTTTGCTTGAAGGGAGAACAAGATATGGTCTGCTTGATGAACTCTAGTTAATACTGAGGTTCAAGATGTGGTAACTGGAGCCATGAGAAACTCTGCTGGGATGGAACACCACTGAGCAGGGAAGCATGCAGAGTGTGGCTTCCTAGCTGTGTGGGGCTAGTTCATTGAAATCCCAGGGCAGTTGTTCCAGAAAGTGCAATTAGTTTCATTGGGAAAATAATCAAGGTCTTTTTAATCAAGGTCATAGGGAAAGTAACCATGGATCTATCATCCCATGTATGATATCAATGTGTTTGCTCTGGGCCTGGGCCATGGCTTGGTGGGATAGCTGGGAATCTACAAGGCCTGGCTCTGAGGCATCACACAACACAAACCCACTCACCCTTGTCCAAACATTGTTTGCAAGCCTAAATGTCATCAGCTGAAACACTATACTGTTTGCCAAAACAGATAGTATCTTTTTTTAAAATTTATGTAGTTCTGGCATAAAGAAACAAGAATGTATGTGAGGTCAGGGCACAAGCAGTACAGGAGAGGTAGCAAGGAGCAGCAGAAAGGTGCTTTTGGGAGGCAAAAAGGAAGCAAAAATGGAAAATATTTAGAAAAGGAAGGTTGCTCTATCACCACCAAGGGGTGGAGAGTTAATCTCAGAGATGAGCATATCTTTAAAATTATTCATGAGATTTAAAATGGCCTTATGTAAAAGATAGAAGCTGCCAAAAGACCTTAAAGCAGAATTACAGATGTCATACAAAATTTTATTTTAAAGGTATTTTGTCTTGGTTGGATCAGAGATTACCTGAATTTTAAACCTTGTTGTAGCTTAGTCTCATATAATCTCCTAAATGGAAAGGGTTATTAGTATCTAATATTTTTCTACTGTGCTTGAAGATATAAGTTGTATGTGGTGAGATAATGCCATAATTAACCAAAATTCACGATGCCTAACAGTTATACCAGCAATTCAAGACCAGAATGACCTCTAAATTATACAACATTAATATGTTCCAATCCATTCCATTAAATATGACATTTCAGGACATCCTTTTGCTGTCCTTCTCATCTGAACATCTCAAAACATTCAAGTTTTATTGATAAGGAATGAATGAACATTCACAACTTTACTGTGATACACTGCAGTAGCTACTGTCAAGCAAATTCATGGAAATGACAAAAACAAAATAATAGCGAGATTTGGAACCATTCAGAATAACAATTCTTTGCTGCTAATTCTATTTTTAGACCCTGACACAAGTGAGGCTCTCATGTGATCAGAGAGAGGGTTAAGCAATATTTTTCACATATTCAGCACATACAAATAAGTACCCTGTGCATTTTTCAAGAGTTATACACAGAGGGTTAGTATTTTCTGGGCAGCAAATTCTTACCCGGGGCAGGACAATGTTAGCACTTTCATCTGAAAATCACTGTTGTCCAGCAGGCAGAATATGTTTGAGTCATTTGAGTCTGAGGGAGTGGCAACCATACAAGAAGGAGAAAAAAAAATCCAGCTATTTTCTTAGTTAGAAGCATTAGCACCAAAGAAAAGGGACACTTTAACAACTTATTCCACAATTTTAAAACACTTGAAAAGAGTGCACAGCCTTGGTTATATTGATATTCCCAGACTACAGAGTAGAAAGCTGAATGCTACTCCATCATGATGTGAAAATGAGCCAACAGTGGGTTATGACTCATCACAAAAAGCTTTTGGAGACCCCATGCAGAAGTACAAGCAGATCAGGACTGAGTGAGGGCAGCATGTTTCACCTGAGGCTGAAGCACCTATAATATTGCTTTTCATATTTATGTTTAGGGGAGCTCTTCTGAAGAGGAACACTGCTGGTTGGTGTGGCCCAGAGCCATGATATTATTTTAGGACCCTTCACACCATTGTGGACTGGTTGCAGGCAGGATTTTTGGTGGGTTGTCTACTCTGAAGTCAGTTGTGAGCCAGATCTTACCTCCAAGAGAAGTGGAAAGCATGTGATTTGCTGCTTCTTGCTGGTCTTTGTGGGCTTGGCACACAAAAGAGTGCACCAACCACCAAGTGGTTATGTAGGATCACCATGCCCTTTTGGGAGAGGCAGGAGACAGCAAGTGTTATGTGGTGAGGCAGTGTGGCTGAAGAGCGTATGTCTCTCCACAGAAAAAGGCTGGTCAAAATGGCTTCTAAATAAAGGTGTTGAGATGTGACAGTACTAAACACAGCATGCAAGAAAAAACCTCCCTGAACACATATGTCCAGAAGACAAACTTGATGCCTGTCATGGGCTGCAGATGAAGCTTCAGATGCTGTATTTCTACTTCTTTTGTTGGGTTCCTCCATGATCTGAGTTATACTGTACCACAATGATTAGCCTTATGTCCCCACTTAGCTTTCCCATAAGGTGAGAATAGTTTAACTCTGATGTACAGTCTATTTTCACTAGTGTTTCATCTGCATTTCATCATGCTGGGAGAAAGTAGTCTTTGAGCAGTTCTGAGGACAAGCTGTAAAGAGGATAGGCATGCTTCCTCATTGTTTTGTCAACACGTATGATGGTGTTCCTCTTTCATGAAGTGTCAATTGTTGACAATTTGTCTCTGAGTAAGTATTTAAGAAGTTTGGCATGGTTTTGTACCTCAGAGGTTCCTTCCTGTCTATAGCACTGCCAGGGGTGTATGAGCCTGATTGGTGGCTGCATGGTAGGTACAGAGAAGCAGTAAAGTAATTTAGAAAAGACAAACACTTCCATAATTTTCCTTTTCACATGTATTAAAAGAAAAGGAGAGAGATTTAACTCTCATTTTCATTGTACTGGAAAGAGGTAATGGTCAATAGCACATAGCAGGAGCTTGACAGGACAAACACAACCTTCAGACCTTCCTATGGTTAAAATATTGCTGTTCCTGGATACCTGAAGCAGCAAAACTGAAGAGTTTTCCCTGAGTGCTATGGGAAGTTTCCATAGCAAATCTATTGCAACAGAACAGTAAGTATTACTATGAACCTTTTTACTGATCACCATTGTTTTGCCCATGAAAAAACATGGCCTGCAAATATAAATTATTCAAACTTCTTGCAGTCCTTAGTTTACCCAGTTAGAGTGACTTGGGTACTGCATATGTCTCCTGGCCCCCAGCAAACCTCCTGACAGGTGATGTGGCTCTTTTTTCCCCTTAAGAATTCCATAGAAACAGATGCTGTGCAATGTAATCCTTCACTGTTTCCTTTTTGAGCCTACAAATTGCCATTGTGAAGAAAAGAAAAAAGTTGCTATTAATATAGTCTAAAGCTACTTAGTTTATTATTTAGTGGTTAATTTATTTACTATCTGGGTTAAAAGGGAGAAATACTACTTCAACAGAAATAAGTTCTGGTCTGATAAATGAAGGAAGTCACCCATTCCCAACTTGCATGAATAATCTCATAAACATCTCTCTTAAAATTACAGAGATTTCAGGAGTTCTGGCATGTATACAAAGCCACTGACATAGCCAAGGTTAGCCTTAGGGTGAGACTTAGACCTAGGATGAATGGAAATCTTTAACCATTGCTTAGGGCATGGAAGAAGATCAAGCTCTCTTTCATCTCTTGGATATCTGTCCCTGTGTGCACAACTGCATGCCTCATAAGCCTATGCCCTCTCCCCCTGCCCCAAGCTACAGCAGGGGAGGCAGTTCCCAGCCCTTGATTCCTGATATGCCAACATATGTTGGCAGTGCTTCACTTTGAACAAATTTAAATTTCTCTTGGAAGCAGGTTTCACTCGTCTGAGAAAGACTATTCCCTGCTTCCCTCTTCTACATCTGAGTATATATCCATACTGTACTGCTCTGACACATGAAGCCAATTTTCAGAGCCACTCTTTGTTCAAATGCCCATACAATTATAGTTCATATTTAACTTAAATCTTTGGAACAGGAATGAAGATAAAACTAAAGTAGCCAAAATTTTCATGTGGATGTTTGTGTCTGAATCTTTGGGAAATCCAGCAGTGTGTTAAGGTTTTGCTTTTCTAATTTTGTAAAATTCTGTTTCCTTATTTGCTTTAACGGGAAGTAACAAATGTACAATAGCTACAAGAACAGTGTAAGATGTGACATTGTTCCTGTTCAGGGCTTACTTCCAGTTGATCTTGTCCTTATTAGAAGACCAACACTTACACTATACAAGGAAGAGTACACAAAGGTTAAGTGTCACATTTCCAGGAATGCTCTCCTCTCTGGTGTTGGGGTTCTGTCATGGTCAATCTCCTTAGGCCTTCCATCTCTTTAAAGTATATAGAGAAGTATTTAATTAAAATGCTGCTATTTATTTGTGGCAATTTGCTTTCAAAATGAATTTGAAAATTGTTGGATTGGATTTTATTGTTTTTGGAGACTCTGCCTAAAGGAAATGCTTTCCTAACCTGTGTTTCCACATACTTTGGCATCACTTTTTTTAAGATCTGGTAACACAAAAATGATATAGTTTGATAGGTAACTGGAAAAGAGGAGCTGGATTAGAGCACTATGTGGAAAATACCTTGGTGCACTGAGACAGTGTTGTATATTGTGATGTGAAGGTAAAGTTCATCCATGTCATATAGGACAAGAGAGTAGGACACAAAATAGATTGAGTGGCTTCACAAATTTGGGTACTTAAGGCATGAGCAAAAAAGCTTCATGCCAGTTTCAAAGGTTTTGTGTCCAGTCACAGATCAGTCAGCGCTTACAAAGTGAATGATGAGAGCAGAAATGGATGAGAGTGCCTTGAAAACATGAGCAGAACTCCAAGCTGTGACAAGAAGCAACAAGCAGCTCCCATGCTCTGCCAGCATTTTGCTTGAACTATGTGAGATTTATTTGTGCAATCGCTGCTACTTCCTCTTGTACTTTGAGGACTTGAAGGAAAGTGCAGGCAAGGGAAAAATTGCCAAATAAAATCTCACAGTGTTAGCGTTCAAAAACACATAATCACATAAGCGATTATATGCGGTGCTTTTTATTAAGAGCTCTGGGAATCGGGGTAGTTTTTCCACCCAAATCTGATTCTGACCATACATCCAAGACGATCATGTTTTCATATTCTATCGTTATATAACTTTCATGTTGATTATTAAACTTATATTGTTCTATTGTTCTATTGTGTACATAGTTTCCAGCTAAACATAGCCTCCCTTAAATTTCTAATGTAGTTTCTCATGATTCTTCTTATGATTATATAATAATTATATTTAATTACTAAACAATCATCACATCTAACAATTATATCATTTATCATACTTCTTACGCAGGTGCAGTGATCTGAGAAAACACAAAGCCTAACATTTTCAGAGTTCTATCTTTAACATTTTCTAAGGCCTCACTATCAACAGGATTGGATGTGGAAGAAGATCTTGACTCTATTTGCCACTTGGCCTCAATTTTGCACAGCCAGATGAAATTGTCATCCCTTGTGTGTGCTCAGAGCTTCGATCAAATAAAGTGTTTGTACTTGAGCACTGGTACAGACCATGGTGGACACCTTTTGTTTTGCTTTATCTTTTTCTGGTTTGGTTTTGTTTGTTTTGAGTCTGTTCATTTGTTTCTTCAATTTCAATCATAGAAATAAATAATTTCTCCAATATTTTGTTAGAGCTAGAACATCAGCAAACACTGCCCACTTAGATCCTGACAAGCAACTAGCAACCATGTGTATCCCCAAGAGGATATATCCATTCTTTACCTTTGTTTGTGAGGGTCTATAAAATGCTGACATTTGCAAAGTTAACTTAAGACTGTTAAAAAGCAAGATGTGTATTATCAACCTTACAGCTCTTTTTGGAATCAGATTACAGTTTCCTGATTCAAAATCTTTATTGAGAATATCCTCGTAGATTTAAGCGGTTCTGAGTCTGTCACAGCTGTTCAGGCTTCATAAGCATATTTCAATCAGACCCATTATGATCACACCTTTTCAGCTGATCAACCTCCTAGAGAAGTTTTGTATTTTTAGTTTTACCAAGTACTTCCAGCATCCCTAGATATACTGGGAAAAAAAAACTTTCAGACATTTTTTTTTATAGCACCTTTCTACCCCTGGAGAATTTGGATGTTGTAATATATTTCCCTCTCTTTTCCTTATATAATGCATAGTTTATATCTTCTTTCAGAATTAAAAAAAAAAAGAAAAAAAAAAGACTCCTCACAATTTTTGATGAGTAAAATCTTCCAGGGTTTGAATCCTTTGCAAAGGTCTGTGGTTTGGCTTTCTCCTTGTAGTATTGTGTGTGTGCCTCATTTTCTTTGATTTCACAAAACTATTTAAGTTTATCCATTAGCTTTTTTCCTCAGCTGCCAGTTTCTTTTCCTTTACAAGTTACTTTATCAACTTGACTAATAAGTGCCCTCTTTTCTGCATGTTTTAGCTATCTCATTTCCACAATGTCTCTTCACCAGAACCAGATTCTATGGAATACCTCTGCCATTTTGTCTGTTTTCTGTCTCTCTCTTCCCTAATTTCCATTTCTCCCCTGTACCTGTCACTCCTTGCTTTTAATGATGTTTTTTGGAAAGTTGTACTCCTCTGAGTGAAGATGTCTTTTCTTTAATTTTCCCCCTCTTTTATCTTCTTTTACTTTTCACTCTTATTATAATGATTGTGATTTACTTTTGTGTTCCCATAACAAAATAGCGTAGTTTGATTTCATTAGACATTTTGGAATTCATGTCAAAATCAAAATTGCCTTCTCAAATTGCTACTGGTTTAGAAGACACTTCCTAATTTTTAAAATGAGAATGGAAGGAACAACAATATCTTTCAGGGTATTTCTTCAGTAAAATGAGGCAAATATTTTCAGTTAAATGCTTTTGTCACAGAAGAAGAAGTTTTGGGCCAAAACAGAGAATTTGCTGTGTTTTGACAGTAGGTAAGTTAGGACACAACTTCTCAGTGTTATGTTGAAGACCTCTGTGGAAATACTTATATATTTGTATAGTGAGTCTGTCTGGGCTAACTATGGTTTCTTCTGAATTCATCTATTAATCTCTGATTGAATGGGAGCAACGCTGGGTGCTCTGTGTATGACCTGAAAATAGTTTTCAATTAAAGGACCTGTAAGATTTAAAAAAGCATGTAAGAGTTTGTACCTGCAAGAACTTGTGTTGCTTGCTTTTAAACAGGGGCTGCTTCATGAATATTGGATCTTCGTGATTCCCAGCCTGATCAATTGTTGAGTGAGCATGGAACAGAGAGCCAAGGACACTAATCTTATCAGCCTTCCTCACTTAAGCTGTTCCTGCTCATCATTACTTATCACTCAGGGGACTGTCTGGGTTTGAAATATAGGTGTCTGCTAAGGAAGGCAGGAGCCTCCCTTGGAAGGGAGAATGTGAGCCCCCTCCCTACGAATTATTATAATTTTGAAATTAAGGGGCTCTCGGGCAAAAAGATATGAGAATAGGAATAACAGTTCTTTTCTAGTGTGTATAAGAAGGCAAACAAAACAACAATGACTGCGTCACTAACAACAAACAGAACCAGAAACCCAGCGACGGTGTCTTTCTTGGCTGCCGGCACTTTCCCCTCTGGTGCAGTTCCGGTCACAGCCGGCAGGGGCGCTGGTGGCTCCCGGTGGGCAGGGCAGGTGCGGTGATCCTCACGGGGCTGCAGGGGGCGCTCCTGCGCGGGCTTGGGGAGCACACGGTAATGGCGGCTTTGTCTGAGATGGGAAGGGATGGAAGAGAGGCTGTGCTTCCCAAACCCCCTGGGGCAGTTGGTCCCGGTGCCCCAGCAAGACTCTCGGAAGCAGCAAGGACAGCATCAATGAGCAGAAATCCCAGAGTGGTGGACAAAATGTATCAGAAACTCCGTGGCGGTAGTTGGAACTGCAGGATGCCCCAGCAGGACAGGGGATGCGGGGCCCAGCAGCAGAAGAAAGGGAGCTCCCAGGTGGGTTATGGTGGTGGCAGTGAATTCCTTTCCCCAGGCTATGGATACGACTGTCCTCCTCCAAAGCCCAGAGAGAACGAGAGATCTGCAACTGCCCCAGCCCCCATCCTTTTACCTGTTTCTATTCTCGTAGTATTACTGTCCCTCTGAGAGAAACTCCTAAAAACCAGAGTAGTTCCCCCTCCCCACTCTATCAAACACCCAGCCATCAGTGCTTCTTAGTAATTCATCAGTGCCTCATCCCTTCCCATCTCAGACAAAGCCGCCATTACCGCGCAGGAGCGCCCCCTGCAGCCCCGTGAGGATCACCGCACCTGCCCTGCCCACCGGGAGCCACCAGCGCCCCTGCCGGCTGTGACCGGAACTGCACCAGAGGGGAAAGTGCCGGCAGCCAAGAAAGACACCGTCGCTGGGTTTCTGGTTCTGTTTGTTGTTAGTGACGCAGTCATTGTTGTTTTGTTTGCCTTCTTATACACACTAGAAAAGAACTGTTATTCCTATTCTCATATCTTTTTGCCCGAGAGCCCCTTAATTTCAAAATTATAATAATTCGTAGGGAGGGGGCTCACATTCTCCCTTCCAAGGGAGGCTCCTGCCTTCCTTAGCAGACACCTATATTTCAAACCCAGACAGTCCCCTGAGTGATAAGTAATGATGAGCAGGAACAGCTTAAGTGAGGAAGGCTGATAAGATTAGTGTCCTAGAAAAGGAAAGAGAAACCCAACCCCCAACAGGGGCAACAAAAAACCTCAACAAGTAACAACAGTTTCAATCATGGAAACCCAAGTAATTCAATGTCAAGCTTCTTTTGCAGATCAGAACATGGATTTTTAGGATTAATTAATTTCATGTCCAAAGAGCATTAGAAATGTTACTCAGTTTGGTTCTAAAAGAAATTTTGTCAAATATACTGTACTTAATAGAGTCTAGTCAAAATGTTTAACCACATATTTACTCTAATTAATGAAAATCAAAAGGAACATCTTAAATTTTAATTTGGTGTTTTGCCAATTTAAGCATGAGGAATTATGAATGAGGTATATTAAAAATGAACACGGCTTTTATTTTTGTGGGTTATATAGGCCCTCTTCTTACTACACGCATTAGTTAGCAAAGTCTCCTTTCAGCAGCGGAAATTTCATTATCACTTCCAATGCAGGTTTTGTAGGACATTAAATATTGTATTGCACTAGATAGTTATTTAGTTGGTTGCACTGGGTGTTGGGAAAAAAATGTTATTGGATCATTGGGTCACATGGATGGTATATTCCCCCCTCACATGGTTTCTCCCTCACCCCCCTGGTCTCTGTATCCCTGGTGGTCTGTCCCAGGGGTGCTCCCTCCCGTCGCCCCTCCCCAACGTTATCCCATTGGCTGCGGTCCTCTTTCCCCGCCCCCATCACCTGGGGCATAAAACCCTACCACAGGTTGGGCTTGGCCTCTTTCCTGCTTGGGTGGTCTCCATCTTTAGGTGTATCCTGACTCAAGCCAATGAACAGGATACTTGCTCCCATGTGGGGAAGAGCGCTTCTCCTCTTTTATCTCGTTCATGCAATTCTGTGTTGCCTTAAGGCTTCAGCAAGCTGGCTCTGGATTATATTAAGCCTAGAGACCTACAGAATATTGCAATTAAACTTTCCAACAGTTAATGACTCTGGTTTCTTTCTTTGCAGGTTCACCTTTTGTGAAAGAGCATGGAAGAGGAAAGAAATGACAGTGAGAGGAATTATGAATTCCTGAAAGCTGAGGTCAGAAACTGCTTGTATTGTGGAAGCTGAATTCACTTCTCTTGATTAATGCTGGGCAACAGTGATCACATACATGGGTTTGCTGAAGCAGTTGTAGCTCATGTATTAATTGTTCCAATTTTTCAGTGCAATATTTTAAGAGTAACACAGCACTACAAAAATCTGTCAGTTGTTTGAAAACTAGTGTCCGAAGTTCCTCACTTTCCACTCTTGGATAGAGATCAACATCCTCCAGACTGCTTTACCAATAGTGAATATGCTTCTCAGTTCTGACCCATGCATTCATGGCACTTGGATGGAGTGCCAGCAGCGCTGCCACCATGTCCCTATGCTGTCCATGCTACTGTTACCCTTACATCTGGTGTACTGAGTCAATACACCTCTGTAACTTTTTAGGTACTTACCTAAGCAACTCAGTAACTCTGTGAGAGTCACCCCACAGTGGGACAACTACAATTTTATCTCACAAAGTTCACAGCTCTTAATTACATGGTCTCCAAAGTGCTTGGAGGTTCCCTGACAAAAGTCATTTCAATGTGCAAAATACTGCAGCAAAAGAAACTAATCTAGATAGCAGAGGTCAGTCCTGTCTGCCTACATTAACTTAATAGCCTGCGCTTTTCCTCTTTCCTTCACCATTTGCCAAAACAGATAGGGTTTGTTTTTCCCTTGATCCCATGGATTTGACAGTGAAAGACTATTCTCAGTTTGTCATCCTGAACCTTCCCACTTTCCTGGTGATGTGGCCCATGCCATGAGGAAGATCTGTAACTGTGGACGGATGCCTTTTTGACAAATGTCCAGATACTGCAGGAGAGGTGGGAAAGTACCACACAGAAACCATGGGCTTCCCAGAGCAGCAGCTGAGGCCTGGAAATGGCTAGTGAGAAATAACTCTGTGAAGAGCAATGATTTTTCAAAAGCTATGTCTTATAATTTCCACAAGATACTCTAAAGAGTCTTTTTTTCTCAATGGGGTAAATATTTCAGTACTTATTTTGAATATTTCAGTATATTTTAGTATCTCTTTTGAATACACTTTTTTTAGGAATGGTGATACTTCTGTGCTCAATCTTCAAAAATTGGAAAACTGTTGAAAATGGGTTTTGTCAATAAAGAACAGGACTCACTCAGGATCCAGCAATGGGCTGGATATACATTAGAGGTACCAAGAACAAGACTACACAAGACTAGGGGTAAAAACAGGCTCAATAACTGTCAAAATCAGTCAGCCCTGCTATTCCTCACATCCTAAAGCTCTTAGCATACTTTGCAGTGGAACAAAACCAAACGATGTCTGATAGGTACATAGAAGATGCAACATCAAAGCAAATTGAGAAGGCAGTGAGACCCATTTACTCAAAGTGGTGCTGTCGCAGTAAGCGTGGCTGTGACAAACCTCTCTGGTTACCTGACTTCAGGATGAGGGTGGCGAAAATGAAAAGGAGCAGGTTCAGTGGAAAAGAACTTTAATAAAGGGTGAAAAATAACAAACGTGCGTTTGTTATTTTTCACCCTTTATTAAAGTTCTTCTTGTCAAGAAGAAGAGCACAATAAGAGGGGCAGTATCCAAAGACTGGAAACAAAGGGCAAGCAACGATATACACATTTGAGGGTGGAACATTCAAGAACTATAACCATACAGAGGAAACACCAAAGGCTTATGGGGGAACTCTCAGGCTCACCCTATGTTAAAAAAATTATTTCCAGGACTTGTAACTAACTGAGTCTTTCAGAGTAAAATCCACCTGACTCCAAGTCACAGCTGAGCCAATTCCCACATGAATTGGCCAATTCCCAGCTTGAATATTAGAGGGGAATGTTCCAGGATTTTTCTATGCCCTTTTAAAACCTTCTGGGGCTGGATACAGCCTCCCTTGGTTATCTACCCCACTGCCCAACATCCTCACAGGAAACAAATTTCAACCTATATCCAGCCCAAACCTTTCTTATTATCTCTTGTCGTCCTATCATATACTATTTTGGAGGTCTTGTCTTCATCCTCTAGATGACCCCCTGGTACAGTGGTCACCCTCATTTGGTGACATCTGCAAATTTCATGGAAGACAGCTCCAGCATCTCTTCCATGACACTGAGAAATGTGATTGGTCAACAGGACATGTCTCACATATATCTGGAGTAGCAGTCACCATTGATACTACTGGTGATATTAGAACATCACGTTATTTGCTTTAAAGAGCAGAAACAAGTGAACTCTAAGGTCTTGGAGAGACTGGCAGACTAGAGATTGCACAGAGAAAATCATAGCAACGTTCTGTGGGAGGGGACCACAGGGAGGAGGGGACGGAAATGCCCTGGGAGGAGACTTCAGCTGGACTGTCAATCAACTGTGGTCCACACCCCGATTCTAGAAGGTTCTTTGCTCTCCCTTTCCCGGTTGGGTCTCATCTTAGAACCACCCTCACCCCACCCTCTCATTGGTGTACTCCTTGTCACTCCACCTCAACTCCTCCCCGAATCCCCTTACCATTGGATACATGTATCCTGGCTCCACCTACCTTCCTCCAGTTATAAACCGTGGCCCCACCCTTGTTCTGGGCTCTGCCACTGGCCTCCCTTCAGCAGTGGTTGTGTTCCTGCCCCTCTCCTTGCCCTCGCCTTACCTGGACCCTCCTGCAATAAACCCTGTTGGACGTATAGCCGTGTTCAGAGCCCTCCTTCATCGTCTGGTCATGTGTATGTCTTGTCTTCCAGCCCTGAGGGCAAGGTGAGCTGGGGGAGCTGGTCACCCAGACCACAAGGAGACAGCTCTCGACCACGCCTGCCCAGGAACAACACCGCGATCCCACAATGTTCGTAAGATGTGAAGTGATTCTCCTTAGGAAACAGTCCATTCACTGAGATTCGTTATGCAAACTTAATGACTCTAACATTTGCAACCCTTGAAAATTATTGTTTGAGTCAGGTCTTGATCACTAGCATATGTGACTGAAAACAAGGCACAGCATTTTGAATTTTTTCAGCTGTTTCATGGAAGAAATAATAACAAATCAATAGCATCATACTTCTTAAAAAGTCCTCCAAACTACTTTAGCAAATCTGTGAATATAGAAATTAGAGTTGTTAGAAGCAAATTATCAAATTTTCAGTAAAGACTACTTTGATAATGTTACTGACATCTAAATGACAATGTCAGCAGAATGCTCTGTGAGACGGACTTCTCCAGAAACATTATCAGCCACAAACAGTACCAAATTCCTGCACTGGCGTCCATTGATGCCAATGTTTGAAAGCTTTCAAGGCAAGGCACAGGAAAGTAGATTTAACTCAGCATTGACTGTGCTTTCTCTTGTTTTGCTTTGATAAACGCCACCTCCCCCCTACCTTCCCACAGCTCCCCTTACCAAGCCGTTTCCTTAGCCACATGGTTTGTCCTAGCAGGCAGCTAGGGTAATCTTTTGTTGCTCCTACTTGAACTTTGTGAACCAGCTAAAGGCTAGCTAGGGAGGCTGTATAAATCTGTTGAGGGTTGGTTTTTTCTTTTCTTTCCTTGTTGCTTGTGGAAGTTTTTCCCATTGAGTTACTAAGAAGCACTAATGGCTGTGTGCATGAGATGGCAGGGAGGGGGAACTCCTCTGGGTTTTTTGCAAGTTTCTCTGGGGCAGGGGAGATGACACAGAGATACTGCGAGAATAGAGGCAGGTAAAAAGTTGAGTGCTAGGGAGTTGCGGTCTCTCTGCTGGGCTTTGGAGGAGAATGGTCAGACTCGTGGCTTGGGGGAAAAGGAATTTGCTGCCACCACCATAAGCCAGCAGGGAACCTTTCTTCTGCTGCTGGGCCCCACATCCCCCTGCCCTGCCAGGATTCCAGCTATTGCCACAGAGTTTCTGATACATCTTGTCCACCACCCTGGGATTTCTGCTCATTCCTGTCATTCCGGCTTGCTGCTTGCAAGAATCCTTGATGGGGCACCAGGATCGACTGCCCCAGGGTTTTGGGAAGCACAGCCTCTCTTCCATCCCTTCCAGTCTGGGCCAAGCCGCCATTACAGCGCGCTCCCTGAGCTCGCACCAGCAGCCACCAGCGCCCCTGCCGGCTGTGACCGGAACTGCACCAGAGGGGAAGGCACCGCCGCTGGGCTCTGGCTCTGTTCGGTGTTGGTGCCGGAGCTGTTGGTGTTTTGTTTGCCTTGTTATACATACTAGCAAAGAACTGTTGTTGCTATTCCTGTATCTTTGCCTGAGAGCCCCTTAATTTCAAAATTAAAATAATTCTGAGAGAGGAGGTTTGAATTCCAAGAGAGGCTCCTACCTTCCTTAGCAGATGTCTGTCTTGTAAGCCAAGACAAAATCATAAGCAAGTTCTAGGTTAATGCTTTCCTTTAAGCAAAATAATATGTAATAATATACAATACAATGAAACAAATGTTTTCCAGTACTTCTGAATGCACATAAAGTACAAAAACCTTACTCTTGTTCAAAGTTTGTACATCCTTACACTTATTTTGAAAGACCATTTTGGAAACTTTCCTATTAAACTCTTAAAGGTCACTTCTAAATCAAAGTACTCAAATATTCCTGTAGGGATAGCATAGTCTGTGTCATCCTATGAATGTGCAGGCCCAATTTAATTCCATCATGTCTCTGTGAAAGTGTAGTAAACCCGCTTCTGGAGGACTGCATTCCCTCCACATCACTGTGTGCCTCTGCATTTCAGCTCTGTTGTAACTGTCAGACATCCAGAAACCCCAGCATCCAAGCATTGTTGGGAAAAAAAAGAAAGTTTCTCAGTTTTCTGGAGAAAGAATGACATTAGAGGTAAGAAAAACTGGATGATATAATACAGCAAACACAGACTGACTTCTTACTGTTGTTGAAAAATATTGAACCTACACATCCACCTTTTGAATATATTCAGCTACATGTGAGGTAACTCAGTAATTTCTAAGATCTGCAGTTAAGTTCTATGTTATTAAAAAAACCCAACAGCTTTAATATCTAGTCTTTGGGTTTTTTCCTATTTTTATTTTTAGAAAATTAGGCAATTGATGGACTTCCAAAAGGAATAGTAAAAAACCTGAAAATATATGCCGAAATATTTCCATCAAATAACAGCTAGTTCTTACCTACTATCAATATTATGTGCTGTAATAAATTACTTCATATTACTATTATTATTATTATTATTATTATTATTATTATTATTGAAATTATATATTAAAGAGGTTCTACTTATTATATATATTTATAGGCTCCACTTAAAGAATATAGCTTTTCAGCAGTCCCACTGAATAAAGCAACTGAAGAATCTTTATTTTATGAAAAACTGCAACCACCCATCCTACCTGCAGGAAAACACACCTCCACTCTCCATGTGGAAGAAATACTTAAATGACTTTGTGAAAAACAAACATTTAAATGCGGCTTCTTGGAAAGCCAGTATCACTGTGACTGCCTGTCTTGGAGGCTTTGTGTTTTCTCTGCCCTAGTGAGGCTTCTCTGCATAAGTCCTTTTATTTTCTGGAAGGCCAATTTATGCTGACACTTCAAATGTTAAAACCCTCACATTACCTTGCCTTCCCGGAGCTTCTCTTCCTGGAACTTCCCTTCCCTTACTCAAACTTTCCCTTTCCCTTTGCCTATCCCTATTCCTTTCGCTTTGGTCTTCTATTCCTGGATACTACATATGTGAAGTGGGGCCACCTTTTAACTTCAGAGATTATTGCAATAGGAGGTCAGTGGAAATCAAACAAACCTTAAAACTTGCAGTGGCAGTAAGTTGCCTGGATGCAGAACTAGATGGATGGCCAGTTTCATCCCAGACAGTCCATCAACAGCCTAACCACAGGTCAGACCTACTCCAATGTTCCTCATACTCTCCTCTGACGTTCACCAAGAAGCATACATTTCTGCCCAAAGAATTTCCTCCACAGGGATTACTTTAAAGAGGGAGGCAAAAGTGAGTGTCCTAAAGAATATGCACATATATGCCACCTAATGAAAGATTCATTAAAAAACCAAAAAAAAAAAGTGGTAAATTAAACTTTTGTTGTTGATTGTATAAACATGGGGAAATGGGAATTGGACTTCCACCTCATTTCATATCAGCCTGATTTTTCCTTCACTTAAAGGGAAAAAAAAAAGTTCATAACTGTTTGGTCTTTTTATGTGAATTCCTTCAGGTGGGCTTCTGCTGATTCACTCCCTGCCCATACAGCTGCCAGTGTAAGTATTCAAAACATGACTTTTTTAGGCTTGCTTCCAGCAGTTGAATGACTGTTTATGGTTCTTCATGTGGTATTGCTGATATAAGACAGAGGATTTAGGTACTTTTTGGCAATAAGTGACATACATTATGCTTGTTTTGAATGCACATATAAGGTAGAGATTGTTTGATTCAAAATAATGGTTAATGAGAAAAAAACACCTCATCTCCAAGGCATTTGCAGTCTGAGGCAACAGACAATGTACATGACAATTTAATAAAAATTTTATCATAAGTTGTTTGATTCAATCAGTTTAGTCTCCAAAGATAATTTAGGCACTGAGGACTTAAACAGGCAATTAAAGGGCAGCTGCTGAGACTCACATGGGCAGATTAATTCATCCATATGTAAACAAACATGGAAAAGCTTGAAAGTCTTTATGGCAAGGTTTGGTTTCAACACCTCTTTTAGTTTTTAAGCTACTGCCTGATTTCTTGATGTGATTAAAAGTGAATTCCAGTAAAGAATCCAAAAAGCCCCAACTGAATATATCTGGTTCCTTTCCCTTTGATTTCAGGTTTTCTACCTACCTATGCTTTTGTCTGTTAAATGAAAATTACTGGGTTTATGATAAGAAAAAGTGTGATTTCCAGCTGTTGATCTGATTTCTTGTTAACAGAATTTTGGCTAGAAGACAGCCGTAGGAACTTGATCAAAGTATAGTTTTAAGGAACTAGCACAAAAGAAAAAAAATGCTAATGATGAAGATACTGAATTGAGTGTGTCTGAAGTGTTCAGGCAGATTCTTTATGATGAGTTATCTGGAGGAACACCAAATATAAAAGTGCTGATAAAATTATAAGGATTTGTGCCATTAGTTCTGCCTTAAATGCTGCAGAGCAAATGAGGGGTGTGAGTACCTCACACTTTCTTGTTGTTAGCTTTCACTAATTGTGCAGGAATATCTTTGATTCACATATGACTGTATTTTCCAATCAGCTAAGCTATGTGTTATGCTCCTGAAAAATATCTTTTCTACTTACTGACTAGTAAGTGCCTGACACAGCAGGCACTATCTTTTTGCTACAGCGCAAAGTGAAATTCTATCTAATCCCCACATTAGGGTTCCTGTTCCCTCTAGTTGAATCTACAATACTGGGAATTTGTTACACAACAAGAAACACATTTTAAGAATTGTCACTTTTTAAAATTCCTTTTTGTGTTTGGAGCATCACAAGCATTGTGGCTCCAGTTCAAGACAACTGCAGCCTGGAAAATGAAATCTAAGCTAAAAATACTATAAAAATGGAAATTTTTATCCTTAATCTTCTGTAAGGTTTTTACAATCTGCAGTGAAGCTACCTGAACCTTAAAGAGACTATGACTGAAAATAGAGGAGTTTTGCAGCAATTTGTAGTTCCTCTCATCCGTCCTGGCTATGCCTATGTGTCCTGCTCATGAAATGAACTTTGCAAGGAGACCTTGCCCCACCCGGGGACCTACCAAAAAGCCTGCAGATGCTTTCCTGACAGGATGGCTCTGTATTGAAGGAAAGGATGGTGGATTAGTGTCACCAAGGAGGATGAGGACAAGAATGGCTCAATAGATAAAGGTGACTGTTTAAAATATTGGCAATCTAGATTGTAGTTTTTCTCCTGCTGTTGGTTTCGGGGGGAAGTCTTGAGCATATCTCTTACTCTGTGGTGAAGGTGGTTGACCATGTAATGGGGAGAACAGACCTGTGGAGAATGACAGCAAGGATATTTGAAAAAAAAGGAAGGAAGGATGTGGGATAAGACTATCCCATACCAGATAACATGGTTTCCAGGGAGGCTCGACATGAGCAATGCTATGCTTCTATGCAGATGCATCAGGAAAACTAGACAACTCCTGGATTAGCCGCTTCAGGACCTCCATGAGCTTCTGGGAAGCCAAGACCTGGCAGAACATGCTTTGTTATTAGTAACTTGTGACCTGTGTGCCAGTGGCATGTGTACAAAGGGGAAGAATCACCTCTCCCTCTGCTTTCGATTATGAAAATTCTGTAATTTATACAGGCTGTATGTCAGGGCTGAATAGAGACAGAGAAAATTTGCAAATAGGCATTGATAAATAATCATGCTACCAAAATAATTTGTATTTGTAACACATCTAATGCTCTTAAACCTTACTGTGGGCGAATCTGAAAGACAGAAGTAGTATTTTAATAGTAATATTCTGTAAAATGTCTTAGAAAAACAAGCAAGTCCCTCTGCAGTGCACATTTATTTTCCTTGATATGAGTTAGAAGATTCTCATGTGACAATCATTTGTGTTGTATTTGTAAAATTATATCTATGAGAATCGCACTACTATAATACATTACAATCTGAAGTTACTTGAGCAGCAGAAAGTGACTAAGTGCTTCACAATGGAGCCTTTAAATGCTTCACAATGCTTCATGATGGAGCAGTTTAGAGAGTAGCTTTCATGTACAGTACTTTAAAGGACTGCTACATGTTTGTAGTGCTTTTGGAAAAGCAGGGTAATACTGAGGGGACAACTCACCAGTGAGCTTCCTGTCACTGAGCAATCATGTTGCATTTCCAGCAAGTCCAGGTGGGAACATTTTCAAGGAAATTTTGAATACGTCTCCTTTTGCCCAGAAGCAGCTAAGCTATTTTTAGGGATATTTTCCATTGGCCTGAAGCACATTTCAGTTGCTGTAGCTTGATGGAGAGTGGCATATTGTATGTTATGTTGAATTGAGAAAATGACTATGTTGCATCTTGTCTGCATTTGGCACTGAAGGATGCTGAGATGCTCATATTTCCTCATACTTGTGCCAATTTGTATGCAACACAGATACACCATAAATAAAATGTAGGGTATTGGATTCATCCTGCCCTCATTTAACCTTGTGACACCTTGATGGCTTTTGATTTCTTTGTGGGAGACTGGAATCAGTCCCAGTGTGCCCCAGCCATAGGGCGTATGGTACTTAAAACTAAGGCACTGTCAGTACTGTGGAAAGATCTCCTATAGTGACAGGTTTTTTTTTAAATTAAAAATGTCAGTAATGTACCCTGCACTCCTCATGGGGTTGGAGAAACAGGCCATCCTGTGGAGAGATACAGTTCCAAGTTATTGTTGTTTGACACTGGCCAAATGCCAGGAGTCAAGTCTTTGAACCCCAAAAGTCTTTTGCTCACCCTCTTCTGCTATAGCTGGGCAGAGGAGAGGGAAAAAAAATTGATGAAGGGCTCATGAGTTGAGATAAGGACTGGGAGAAAAGCACTCTAAGCGCAAAACAGGTCCAAATTTAAAGGCATAAGTTAACTTTATTATTAACAGAGTCAGAGGAGGATAATGAGAAGTACAGTAAGCCTTTAAAACACCTTTTCCCCCCTCAGCTCCTCCCTCCTTTGCACTGACAGTGCAGGGAGGCAGGGTGTGGGGGTTTTGTTAAGTTTGTCACTCAGGATCTTTTTCTGTTCACTCAGGGAGAGGAGTCTTTCCTCTGCTATGCCGTGGGGCCCCTCCCATGGCCAAATAGTCTTCCCAAAACTGTTGTGGAATGGCTTGCTCATCCACGGAGTGCAGTCTTTTAAGGATAGGCTGCTTTAGTGTGGAAGTAAGGGCCTTTTCTCTATTTCTAGAAGCAGGCACTCTCTTTCTCTTGATTTGGGTCTCCCACTGGATTACAGCTTTCTTTGGTATCTACCCACTCCAGCCTGAGCAGTTTTCCTGTGTGCTGTGAGTGGATTTCTGCATCCCCTGTGGACTTCACGGGTTACAAGGGAACAGTTTGTTTCACTACAACCCTCACCACAGCCTGCAGAGAAATCTTGGCTCTGATGCTTGGAGCACTTCCTCTCCCTCCTCCACTGACCTTGGTGTCACCATGTTGTTCTCCCTCACTCCTCACTCCCTTCTCTTTAACTAGAAGAAAAACCTGTAGGTACGATTGACAACAAGTTCCACTAATTCAGAGATTATTTCAAGACGCCGCAGTGTCTTGAGGTCGATCTTGTCCAAGTTCTGTGAGTTGTTTGCCATGTTTTTGCAGCTAGCCAGGCAGCTCCTGCTACCACCATGTGGGCCGTGGTGGCGGCTGCGGCGCTGACTCTGTGTAACACCTCTCTCAATGCCGGGCACTGGGAAGGGGAAGCCGCTGCTGCCCCTGCCCTTCTGCCCATGGTGCAGCTGCCTAGATGTGGCCAGGCAGGCAAGGCCCGCCACAGGCTGTGCTGGGATGGCCCCAGAGGCAGTGCCTTGCCATCCCTTGGAAAAAACCCTGCCCATGTGCTGCTTTGATTTTCTTTTTAAATATGTCATCACAGAGGCATTACCAACCTCTCTAATAGGGCAAGCAGCATGCCCATCTTCAGAGCCATCAGCGATTGGCTGTATTGCTTGTAGCAGCTTCTCACAGAAGCTACCCCTGTGGCCCTCCCCCACCACCCCCAAAAACCCAGACTGCTCCAAGCCAAGATGCATGTTTAGGAGGTCCCTTTGCCCTGAGGAGCACCATAGCTGTGTGGGGATATCTTCACCATTTCCCTTCGTTTCTATCACACAGTGCTGGGATGTGATCAGATTCAGTTTCTTCTGTTTATCTTGAGACTAGATGGGCAGATGAGCTGCGTGGCTAGAGCAAATTGGGTTCCAGGGAATCAGCTGCAAAATTTCTTTTTTGCTGTTTTCCTCCTCAAATCTTGTATTGCATTTGGGGAGAAGAATAAAGTTCTTAGGCCTTCTGTTTTAATCTGTATAACTGGCACAAATTATGTAAGTCAGCTTTATATAACTGACTAAAATGTGGACAATTAAACAATTTTCTTTGGAGACAGAGAAATTGCAGTGATTCTCCAGAATGAAATTGCTGTGGTTTTCCAGATCCTGTGCGTGAGGAAGAGGACTCCGCACTCAGTAGCAATCTACCTTGCACTGCTGGATGCAGACCACCAGGCTGAATTTGCACAGGGATTACATTACTATTAACCATCACAACTGACAGTGATGGAGTGACGGGAGTCTCACAAGATAATTTTGTAACTCAGCCACTAGAAACAGGGGATTTTAGTTTTTTCAACCTTTAGGTATGTACATCTTTATTGCCTTAGAAAACGCTACATCTCTTATGTAAAGATCTGAGCAATAACAAAAAAAGATTTTCTGATTTGAATTAAAAAGATCAGCCTCAGTTTGCTTGACAAGCTGAATGTCACATTGCAGTCACTTCTGATTGATTTATTTTAGGATATCTGTCCCTATCACAATCATTTTCTTTAGCCCTTGAAAACTAGTTGAGGATGCACTTTGGTTTTGTGTGTTACTTAGCTGAAATAGCAAATCAAAGTTTATCAAAAGTTCTTCTAAACTATTTTTCAAGCGAAGGAGTTCATTTAGGCTGTTGAAAGATAACTTTTTAAGTAGCTCTTAGAAACAGTTTTTTAATGTCAAATTGAGGCCCTGTGCACAGAAAGTTCCATGAATCAAGGATAGGACTTAAGTCAGGATGAAACATCAGTGAATTGATGTTTAATCATATAGTTTCAACTTGTGGTGAATCAAGTAGCACCTTATTAGGAGAAATCCTTTCCACCATGGAGTGATGCTGCAATAAGTATTTCATGCCCTCACATCACTGCCTGATGTGTAATCTGATGCTGTATATATCGTAAAAAAAATGAAGACACAAACCACATTTTTCTTTTTATTTCCTATCTGTTAAAATGCAGATTGTAACATGCAGGATTATCACTGCACATAACTATGACACTTAATTACATTTCAGGAGTCAAATTTAGAATTTGAATGTCACTTAAGTAGTTTGTGCACACTTTATTACATAGATTTAATCCAGAAAACCTGGAGAAAACAGATAATTTAATTTTATAATCAGTTCACCAGATATAGGCTGTGAGACATGGAAATATTTTGAGCATTTTCTGTATTTTTTTAATGAAGTGTTACTACAATGACAGGTGGATGTTACAGCACAGCTGTTGCTGTACATAGCAGTGGCTGCTGTGCTCTGCAAAGAGCATCATGCACCGGCTCCCAGTAAAGCACCAGGACTCCAGCCAAGGATGGCTGGCAGCAAGGAGGAGGCTGTGATGGTTTTCCCTTTCTGGTTTTTATTTTCCCTCTGCAGTGGATAAACACCTCAAAAATTTTGGAATTAAAATTTCAGTATTATTAGGGGACAAAAAATATTGAGACTGGATATTTTTTCTTTCTGCCTTTGCAGATGTATAAACTGTGTCTCACAGGAGTTCTATGAGTGGGGTTCTACGAGTTCTATAAGGGGACCGTCTGGAGTCTTTCTCCAGGGTGTGTTTGCTTCTCGTGCTGTTACCTCCTCCCTGTATGGTAATCATCTCCACTGATGAGATTTTGTGGAGACACAGGATTTATGTGTTCCATGAAGATGCAGACCAAGTTCTTCCTTTTAGTGTGGAGCATCTAAAGTTATGGGGAGCATGTTATCAACCGTAAAACAAATGTGCGCCAGATCCCCAGGGGACTTGTGTGCAGTGTTCCTTCCAACTATCTGAGAACCAGAAGTACTGTTATTCAAGTATTTCTGAAGCAAAGGAAACAATAGATTGTGTCCATAAGTTCTTTGCTCGTAAGCATGTGAAGCTGTAGTACTCAGACTTTATGTCTGAATGGTACCTGACAGAGGTAGATAAAACTGCAGTATTTGGGTCTTCACTTCCCATGTAATCCTTGTAAATGAAAAATCACACATTTTCCCGCTGAAAGAAATGTGTACATGTTGGTGTTTTACTTGCTCAGGTGTTTTTTCCCCTCCAATAACAAAATCACCAATAGAAGGACTCTCTGTGGCTTCAGAAACTTGGAAGTAAAATAGGTATTCTATCGATCAGGGCCATACACATATATTAGTTTTTAGGAGCAAGATACTTTTAAAAAGCTGCTACTGTCTGAATTGAAACCAGAGGAGAGTCTTACGATGTCGGCATCCCAAGGCCTCTTAGACCTGGAGCCAGATAGCGGGTAACATCAGAGATTAGAAATTGGTTTTGTTCGAAAGGAATTATTTTTAAATGATTTGGTAAAACAGAGAGATGTGTTATAGAATAGGTGAGGTAAATGTTTGTATCCCGGGAAAGAAGATATAGCTTTTGTTTGAGTGGCAATGGGTCAATACTTCATCCTTTGCTCTTATTATGACTATATGCAT
Organism: Melospiza melodia melodia; assembly: GCF_035770615.1. NCBI lineage: Eukaryota > Metazoa > Chordata > Aves > Passeriformes > Passerellidae > Melospiza > Melospiza melodia. The sequence continues at coordinate 19,802,952 of NC_086226.1, read as the reverse complement.
TTAAAGTCAGAAAATAGATATACAAAAGTTCAAAAAAAAAAAAAAAAGAAAAAGAAAAGAAAAAAAAAAGTAAAAATAAGGAAGCCTTGTATTCCCCAGGACATTTATTTATTTATGTAATTAGGACATATATATTTATACTGTGCATATATATATATACTTTAAATTGATGCAGAGTGAAACAACCTACAACTGGCTTGAAACGATGGAATCTGTGGTGTTAAGCTTTCCTGGGAGGTGATGAGAACTTTTGGCTTTCAGCAACATCTCTAGGAACTGACTATGCCTTGTGGCTCATCCACATTGAGCCCTAGAGAGTTAAGGAAATTTTTCATTCTTTCTTAACTTTAACCCTGCTTCCCCCACAGTCCTGCCCACATACCACAGCCCTCAGTGAGGGGCAAACAACATGTAATATTGTTCAGTTGTCCCAGGAGTTTGATGTTTCAGAGTCTGGAGCCCTTTCCAACTGTCCAGCCTTATGATACCAGAAGTAGGATGTAAAGAAGGAAAATAAGCTTCTCCAGCAGCTGGATTTAAACTTAGAATTTCCCATCCTTTGTTTTGCACCTTGTAGTACCTCTGAAGTAGCCTTTGGTTTTATCCTCCTTTGTAAACATTACCATGTCTGCCAGTAGTGCTTAAATTCTTAACTAGAACAAAGTCATCACCATAATTGTTGGGAGCCATTACTGTCTTTCCATACATATTTATTTAATTTATTTTTAACAGAATGAATATTGGGAATTATTATTCTTCTGAGGATTGAACTCTGCTTTAGAAAGCTAATAGCTCAGTCAGCGTTTGGCCTTTTGAAACTGTATTAAATACATCTAAAACTGTAATTTCATAAAACGATGTTCTCTTTATGCAGCTTTGATCCTGATACAGGAGTCCTCAACAGCGCAGGTATTTGCAGTCCATGTTGAAAAGTGTTGTTACTTTATTAATATGGCAAAACTAAAAATAAGTACTTGAATTCTTTTTATCCTGTGCTGAAATCAAATCTAGTTGCACATAATGTCAACAGTTTTCTAACTTACATGTATTTCGAATTGTTTTGTGGAGAAAAGAAGAAACCTCACAACTTTATAAAAGTTGTAAAGCCCGGTATGCTTTTATTACGATGCATGCAGAGGAAATCCTCCTCAAAAGGCATGCGTACCCCTGAAGACCTCAGGTCTCCTTTTATCCCCCTTTCAAATGCATATGCATACAGTTTCACAATAGGTTTATACATATTCATTCCGTGTGACATTTATCACCAGTTCGTCTTTATCAAAGGAATTCCTAGGTCGGGGGCAGATTGACCTCGTGGTCTTTTCTGTTTTTCTTTCTCTGTCTCCTTGCTGTCTCCGGCATGCGAGTTTTTCCTTCAGTTTTGGCCTCACAGACTTTTCACCTCTCCTAGACGCTTCACCTAATTCAGAATGGATCTCTACTCCGTCTCAGAATTCAGCCAAGGAGCTGTATTTTTTCTACCAGAATTAGAAGAACACACCAAAAGTATTTCAATATTCCACAACATTCTCATTAAAAGAACAGAACCCTTGGCAATTTTCCCTTTACTTTAAATTGTAATTATTAATCAGCTTATACTGTAGTAGGCTTGTTTGTTTTAAAGACATTGCTGAGTCTCTCTTTGTCACATCTAGCCAGATACATTTGGGCTGTTGCAAAGTCGTGATAGCCAGTTGGACTCCATAGTTATCCATGCACAGGGATGTAAAATAGCTTAGATATGGTATTAATGTATTTACCAATGTACAGTAAGTCTATTGGCAAATGGCTCTTTGCAGTGGGATTCTGTACTATGCCTGTAGCAACCAACTCTAATGTGAGATGGCTGCACAATTGCAGAGATTATTTATTTTCTCCTTATAAGGATTTCAAAACTAGTTTCTATTTTCCAAAGCTGAATACACAAGTATCCTCAGCAGTACGTTCACACTGGAATCAGTCACCAACTTTACTGGAGTGATACTCAGAACTTCAAACAATTCTGGTCTAGTGCTTTCAGTATACACAAAAAAATACAAGTTCATGTTGTATAGCAGGGAACAGAGGTAAAAATTATAAAGGAACTTGTTTAAGCATTCAAAAATAGAAATTTTCAGGTTTGTTAATCCTATAGGAATTCTATAGCTTAGGTTGCATCTTTAAATGGGATTTCATAGGTTTTGGCTATCACAGAAAAATTTCTGAATCCTTGGTAGCTGGTATTTTCAGTTTATGCACGTGGTTAAATAAATTTACTGATTACTCTTTATGGTGTCCTCAGAGCATTCAAAGCAGGTGAGAACAGTTTTTGGGTGGTATTTAAATTCATAGCCTTCTGATGCTATAAGAAAACTCTTTGGTGTTGTATACGAGATCCCTATAAAAGGCTCATGATTAAAACTGTAAAATACATCATCTAAGCACAGCAATTAATAGAAGCAGGTTGTCCCCAAAGAGGAATCTGAATTAACAAGAAACAGAAAAAGCAGCCACAAATTTGTTCTGATGTTACAGAAATTGGTTATGTCCATATCTTCTCAGTGAGTGTAGGGGAAAGTTGGTTGTTTCACTCTGGGCAGTACTTGAAAGAAACAACTAAATTCTCAGGAGATCCAGTAACAAAATTTTACTTGCACTTACTTTTACTTTAGAACATTCAGGTAGAAAGCACAAAATTAACACTTAAGAAAATGTATAAGCAGAAAAGAAAGAAAAAAATAGAAAAGGTAAGAGTAGAAAGATATTACCACCTGTGGATGCAGTGACAAGATGTTGGTCAAAGTGATGGTCACAGTCATGATCTATCTGGGATAGAGGAACACATGAAACACAAACTTTAATGGATTAATATATGCTCAGGCTTTGTGGGAATGCCCAGGTACATTCCCTGGGACAGGGAGTTTTACAATGTCTGATTTAACACTGTGGATAATGGCACGTTCTGGGGTCTTTAATGGTTCATAATCCATTCTAACAACAACTGCCTCTCATGTCAGTATAGTTGAGCCAATTTTTCTCCATCTGAAGGGATGAACACCCTCAAGCCTACCTAAAATGTCCCAATATGTTCTCCAGAGGAAGTTTTCCCACCTGAGCCTGTGGAAGGGAGGACAGTGGCATGATGAAAAGCATTATCCCATCTCTTAGGATCTACATATTTGTCCCTCCCCTTACCTGGCTCAAACTTAGCTTGTAGCCTTGTGGTGGGTGGGTGTGCATTCCCTTTGCACCTGCATGGTTATTTTGTACATAGTCAGCAAAACTCCCACTGCTTTTGAAAATGCCTACTGTTTTGAGTCATTGGATATTAACATTCCAGTCTCTCACAAGGAGGAAGACAGTAAAAGACATATTCTCAGTGTTTTTTATTGCACAGTATGGTTATGAAGAATCCTCCTGAAAGGGGAATAAATAAAAAAAAAATAGAAGTGACTACTTCTGGCTCTGTAACATTTAATTTCTTAAAAAACTCATTTTGTTTATGCTGATGTGAGACTACAGTAGAGGTGAACTACAGAGCGCAGTCAGAATGGAGATATCCCTCAAAAGCTCAAATGCAGAAGTAGCATGTGGTTCTATGTGCATTTTCTAGATAAATAATAAAATCAAATATGAATTGTTGCAGGAAGTTTGTGGATTTTTAGTCTCAAGCCATAATTTCAGAACATTTCTATTATGTTCATGTACTGTAAGGGCTTTAGGATCCAGACTACTAATTACGAGCAAGCTATCTTTGAATCACCAGCAGCTGCAGGAATATTTGAGGAAGCCTTGGCCACATGCTCCTTTCTGTAACCTGTCTACAGACACTGATTTTCTGTCACTACTGGAGAGCAGGTAAAAGATAGATATGCCTCTGCTCAGAGCCAGGGTGGCCTCTCTTGTAATCTGGAGTTCTAATGTTGATGTAAAACATATGAGCCCCATGTTATTTGATTTCATTATTCTTTATGATTTCAACTTCTTTCCATAACACACGAGACTAATTTATAATATCCTTCAGGCACTCCAATATTTCTTATACCCTCACAAGAATTTCTTGACTGGTGTCCCTGATCTTCAGTTTTCAATCCAGCAATTCAATGTATAGGGTGATGTCTTCATGCTCCCTGTGTTATTGCTTCAGTCCAACTCTGCCAAAATTACTGCCCCATCACTAGGGTTGAATGAATTCAAGATAAGAAATGCAGTGTGACAGTTTCAAAGGAAATGACAGAGTGGTTTAATTACTCCCTCTGTGTGTGCTGATTGATTCCTAGAGAAGTTTTTGTTCTAGTGGAAGCAGATGTGGATGGTAGTGTCAGAGCTAAGATTATTTCACATGTTTTTATTGACTATCAATAAAGAGTCTAAAAGAGCAAGGCATTAGAGGATCAGGCAGAAAATGGAGAGATTGGCTAGTTCAGGAATTAGCTGCATATTTTTTCCATTTTTCAAATACACAATGTGTAGTAACTCAGGAAAGAAGAATAAAGCTGCAACATTACCAGACTAGACTGAAGAGTCAAAACTGTGTTTTGGTCTCCATTGGATGGTTTACCCAGCTATATGAAGAATTCATATGACCTCATCCAGCCATGGATATTGAAATGTTGAACATCTACAACATCCAAACCAAAATATGATATTGTTATTAACCATTTAAATGGACATTAGGTGAAAGAGCCCCAGGATCTACAAAAGAAACTGAAAGTGTCCATCCAAGGCTTTCCATCCAAGGAAAATATGAGAAACTAGATTTTTGCAGCTGCTGCAGCAGCCTAGAGGGGAGACCTGAATGAAGTTGCAAGGCAGCTCAGTGATGCTCCCAAAAGGATCAAATGAACCCAAAAGCTCATCACTAATGAAAAGAGATTCCAAATGCATCAGTTTTTCCAGCTCAGGCATAGGGTGACAAGCAGGCTATAAAAAAATATACCAATAAACAAAGAATCAATTACTTTGTTTTCCCTCGTTTTTTCAAATACTTAAAGAAGGACAGTCTGGAATTGCATGTTCATGGTACTTGGGACATTTCTGCTTGTGAAAATAATAGGTTTCTCACCAAGAATATTAACCAATGTTGCTTAGGGATCCCCTGAGTGACTGATGGAGTCAGGAGTCATGATCTCCTAGTTCTATCCATAGAGACACACTGGCATCTTTACTGTCAGTGGCTTAATGCCTGGTTCTGACACTTAAATACTATGTCAGAATAGAACAGCTTCCATAAGAAAAGTGATTACTGGTGGCCTGCACAAGAAATGATCTCTTGAAAATTTCAAGCGCCACTTACTTTGAGCTCTTCTTTCAAAAGCAGACTAAGTTTTGACACATGTCCTTTGCAATATTCACATTAATTTTCTGCACTGGGCTTGCTTTGCTGACTTATCTCTTTTTAGCTGCATAGTAAGATGTAGTGATTCTTTTGCAATCAGTCTTTCATATCACTGACCAGGAGTTTCTGCTGAAAAATTAGGGAATAAAACTTAGTGGCAGAATGCATCATTCTTAGTAAATGCCCCAATTTCTGTCTGAAAGCCAGAGCTTCTCACTTGCCTCTTTATTGTGACACTACTCAGGCAGATATCTGTTTCATCTTGGCTGTTTACTGTGCAAGACACTGTCCAAAAGGCATTAGCTGTAAACAATAATTTGCAGTACAGGGAATGCACAACTCTCTGCACATTTAGTGTCTAAAATTTGGGCGAAATCAGCAGTGGGTGATTGCCAAGTTTGAGCTTTGCATATTCTTCATATAGTCATATAAATGACTATAATTCCTTTCTTCTTCTTTTTTTTTTTTTTTTTTTTTTTTTTTTTTTTTTTTTTTTGGCAGATGGCCACTGTGTACAAGCCTGAGAGAAATGATTCACTTCAAAAGCTTTCCTGGGAATCCATGTTGTGCAGCAGATCAGTCCATGACAGTGAAGTACAGTGAAAGTTTACACAGAGACTTCATGTGTGTGATATATGTCTTGTATTTTCATCCTGTTCCTAACAGATCACCCTTTGATCTGTTCATTACTCTCATTCATGCTGAAAGGTTTCAGCTTTCCTATACAGAAGCTAGAAGCTAGAATGAATGGTTTTATTGCCTCAGCATGTTGGATTTCCAGACTCTCACAAAGAGAATGAAGGAAACAGACCAGATGCTAAGTCAGATATGACAGCTTCAGTGTCTCTGTGTTTCCCTGTCTTCTCAGGGCAAATAGTCAAACCTCATGCACCATTACACACTTCATAGCTTTTCCCATCTTGCAGTGTAGTTTTCTCTGTCATTGTAGAGGGATGGAAAACATTTTTCCTCCAAGGTCAGAAAGTCATATATGTGCCACAGGCCTAATGATAGAGCTGGAGAAGAAACTGTGGCTGACAATTCATAACCACCCCAGAATCAGTTGTTTTGCTTGGTGGCAAAAAGTTTTCAGGTTACTTTTTAAAAATAGACAGAATATACTTGCTTGTCTCCAAATCACTACATGTATTCACGATTTTATAAGGACTCCTTACTGTGAAGATATTACAGAAGTTACAGTTGGTCAGGGGGTTATTTTTTTTCCTTCAGAAAATGGTAGTAGATAAACAATTTCATGTAAAAATCTGGCAAAATATATTTTCTTTTTCTTTTTAATTTACTAGTGATCCTGCTATAATACAACTGTTTATTTCTTTGCTCTTGTCTTGATTTCAGATATGTTTAGATAACTTAGCTTCTGATGAAGGCTCTGAAAACTGAAAAATTGTGTAAGGAAATCAATACATTTAATGGAAAACTTCTGCTAACTCCTTCTATGTACGTGGGCGTGGTACTTAAAGTTCTAGTTAGCTAATATTTTTTTTTCTTTTAATTAGAATACCTGTATTTTCTCCTTTTCCAAGAAGACAAGTAGTCTTTTCCATAATAATTGTCTGAAAATAAGGACAAATACTTTGCAGTTACATCATCAAGCCATTAATGTAAAGCAGATACATTTGCTTACTTTGATAGGGCTTGACTGCAACTTTGTATCACATATTCATTCCATCTACCTCCAGAACAGAGAACATAAACAAAACAGTCCTGTGAACACTTATGTTTTGGCATTCACTTACTTAATATAAGGAGCTGGAAATCTGTTAGGGTAATACACTGATCTTATGAAGAAATAATCTGCCAAATTTCTGTAGAGTAGAGGAAATACAAGGAAAATTTAAACTGTTAAAAGTTATTTAGTCATCTAAAAGCGTTTGAAAATTGTGAATGGAAAGGATCAATAGTAATATACAGGAAAACAAAACCAGCTACTGTCTATTTCAGTAACAGCTATCCAGTGGTAAATTTTCTTAAGTGAAATGAAATGGCATGAGTCCAAACAAGCTGTGAAAGGATTAAAGTGCTTCTAAATATGGGAGTGGCAGTACTATTCACACAGACTGCTTTTTCTTGAACTGATTGGAGTTTAATTTCTCGGCTCACATTCAGGGCCTGATTCCAAACATCCCAGTGGAAAATCTTTATTATCTTTGACTCACAGAACATGTTAAAGCAGAGAATGATTGAAAAATACTGTTTTATTTTGGGACTTGGTCCATGCATTCACTCTGTATGGCTGATACCTCTTGCTTGAACTAAGTTCTCATGAATATTGTTGCAAATCCATCCTTGTTCAAGATGTCTATACATTATACCCCTCATGGACATTTGAGATCAGGAAATGCCCTGGGTTGTTTTATGTACTTGTATGTATTTGGTGCTGACCAGATCGCGTTCTTGTCTCACAGATGATAGGGACATACCTTTCCCTACCCTTCATGTAAGTTGTATTAATGCAGGGTTTCATTCTGGCATCTTTCTCCTTGTGCTGCAAAACTTATAAGGAATAAATCATCTGTGCTGAATGGTTATCTATGGAACTGGGTAAATAATTAATTTCGGACTGATACAGAACTAGGGAAAAACTCAAGAAATAAGTGGAAACAAAAATGAGGTTTTTTCTTTTTTTTAAGTGAAATTTTTATTTGTTGGCTACCCTCATGAACAATTTCCTTGAATGTTAAATATTTTAACATGTATTAATTTTCCTTAGACCTTTTGGATTCACAGTGACATATATCCCAATTTAAGGATGATAGAACAAAACGTGTTGGGCATGTTGGGCTCCTCAAAAACAGTACCTCACTCTAGGTCGAGAAGATGCTGAAGTATTTTTTTTCTAAACTCTACCTCTCATTTTTGACAGAGAATCCTGAAATTTTTGGCATCTAAATTTTTTTTTCTGTTTCTTTCATCATAAATATTGTGATTTTTTTCTTGTTCTTTTGTCATGAAGGCCATGTTGAACTGGATCAAAGGAAAGAATGATAAGTTTACAAATCATATTTTCTCCCTACCTTCCTGCAAATGTCTGAAAACCACAATTAAATGTGAAGCATTTGTGAAGTAAAAGTTTATTTTAGTTGCTGATGAGGCAAAAAGTTCACCACTAAGGCAGGATGATCATGATGTCAACAGCAGTTCTTGACAAAGTTGCAGAACAGCATTGCTATTTTTGGGTTCCCATTCAGGAGTATGAATGATAGATTGCATTCCATATTGCTCTACATTTTTATAAATTAGAAAATTATATATTAAAATAATGAGGTCTTTAAATTTAGATGAAAGGGAAAGATGCAGTCTGTTTGAGAATCTAGATTCAGATAGTCACTCAAGATCTGAATTTTTATGGGCTGTTGCTTCCAGTGACTGTTTTAGTGGCTGACCCATGTTCACCTCATTTTTGCACCAGTCGTCTCTGTGCAGATTGATGCAGCTGTTCATTATTGCCTTGACTACATTAATTATCTCTGATTATGTTAGAACTTTAAAATATGTATTCAGTCAGTACTGTTTAACAGAAATAGTTAGAATTTTTACTGTTCGAAAACAATCTTTGCAGCCTCTTGGCAGATACTAATTTTTAAAAGATAAGACTCACATGAAGAAAAATTGTAATTTTTTTTAATCTGAAGAACATTTTTTACCATCAATTAAGTATAATGATGGAACATACATTTAAAACGCAATTTAGTCTTGCAAACCTCCTTATAAATGCCAAACAGATGATGGAAAGGTGACATTTCAGATGCTTAGGAGCCTGACTACAGAAACTCTTCTCCCAGAACTCTGTTTTTTTGTACTGCAGATGTGACAGGTATCTCTCACCACACTCAAAGAGCTGTCACATGATTGTAGGTCAAAGATATGTCTCCACGAAGAAGACTATCAGTTGAACAGTTTCTTTGTAGAAATTCTTATGTGAGTTCATACAAGTTATGAAGAATGGGATAGTTCATGAGGTGTCCAGTGCTCTCAGGTGGTGAAAGGAGCTTCTGCCTGTCTTGTCTTCATCTTGCACTGTGTAAAAAACTGGTGTCAGGGCAGATTACTCAAATCTGAAGATCTTCACAAAGACAGACCTCATGGCATCAATGACTTTCTGTTTGAGACCATAAACCTGTACTTGGCAAGTGTGTTTCACTCTTTCCATTAGACAGTATGAAAAAGCTGTCTTTATCAGGCAGTTTCTGCATGCAGGGGACTTTCCTCCCACTTTCTGTTGGTCTTTCTGTTGGTCTTTCTGATGCAAATGTTCTTCTCATTGTTCGACAACGGTGTCAGAATATCCTTGCTGAATTTGCTAGACTGCAGTCTTTGAGCAAGCAAGAAGCCAGCTATCAGGTGAGCTTTTAAATGAAAATCTTTCTGCAATTTTGAGCCCTACTCTTCAAAAATTACTCAATCTATCCCCCTGCTAGGTCTGAGCCTAGACTTCACACTGTTAGATTTCCTATCCCTCTCACCATTGAGTAGTAATGTTGAGCAGTGGCATTACACATTTGCACTTGCAGACCTCAAAGATCTTCTTGGACGTAGAGAAAGAGAATCAGAGAAGCAGCCAAAAACCTGGTCTTGCGTGTCTTGAGCATCAGGGCTTTCCAACTGAAGAGAACTTTGATCTCTTCATGTACTGCAGCAATGTCCACAAGGAGTTGATGTCTTTATCAGGAATTGCAGTTTTCTTCGAGGTATTCCATCTTTTCCTGTTCCCTGTGAGTGGAGAAGAATGTCTCTACTCATCAGGCTGATGGATTACTGTACTATTCTCTTCATTGCCTCCAAAAGTTCAAACAGGACAAAATTGCTGTTTTTAGCACTGCTGTGCATAGGTTACCTTATTGCAGAGTGGAATTATTTTCTCCCTTACCTTCAGGGGAACAGTGTCTGAAGAAACAATGCTGTAAAATGTACTGTAAAATTCAGATCTTCTGTTTGCCAAAACAAAAGTCTGGTTCTGCATGGTTGCCCACAGGCAGCCTCACACTCAGCAAGATCGATACATCTGCACGTCTTTACCACCAATGTGTGGAGCACAAATTCCTCCACTTCTGAATCCCAAAGGCAAAACAGGAAGATGAATTAATTCTTGTCATAAGCCATCCTGGATGACACAAACACCATTCCCACTGGCTTGGTGGAGGTGACCACTATGCTCATGAGAGCAGCAGTTTGCCTCTTGTGCAAGAGCAGGGTGCTCTTGGGATGTATTATTTACAAAGTACTTTTTTACCATGTACTTTATTGACTGCATTAACCAGAAAAATTTTAAGCAGTTTTCCAGTTACTAGAGGCTGGACTATGAAGCTTTGAAAATTAAGATCACAACTGCAAAGGGTCACTGACTGAAGAGAATATAAATTTCATGACAAAGAACTTGAATTCTGCATGCTCAAATATTCACAGCAGCTACAAGTTTTCCTGCTACTTGGTAGCAAATACAGCTGAAATACAGCTTCATTTGCCAGTGAGTCAGGCTTATAAAAATGGTAATTGTGAAGTGCAGTTGCTAACTGTATCAAGAGAGAAGGGATTTTATATGTAATGGAGATTCTTTTTAATGATAAATTATCTAGCTCCTGGCTATCATGTATGAGCTCTATTAACTGCCAATAAATTGTTCATTGTTAAATCTAGTTCACTCTTCTTAATTAGGCCAAGAGGGTTTTTTCTCTTTAAATCTTTTTCTTGCCTAAATTTGGAAATATATTTGAAATCGTAGTGATCCTAACAGCTGCACCAGACACTACTGTAGAGTCACTTAAGGACCGATGTTACACCACAGAAGTCTGGAAAGATCTGAAAACCTATGCATTATACAAATCAGGGTTTAAAACACACAGTAATAGATGTGCCTGGTTGGAGATCCAGCTAAATTCTGAGAACGCTCCTCTTACAACTTAAAAAAACCCAACAGAACACCCTCACCTTGTAGGGTCTAGAAAAGATGGCTGTGGTTGCCCGATTGTTTGAAAAGGATTCAAAGGTATGCTGTACAAAAAAAAGAAGAAAAAAGGTAGGAAAATATTAAGCATATGAGCTAACTGCTGCTTACGAAGCTCCTGGTGACCACTGTACCGGAGCAAAATCTTAAGTATTTTAGAGAAAGAGAGAGAAATTATTAAAAAGGCTGATGTTATCTCTCTGTGAACTTCTTCATGGATCGTTCCTAGAGATGAAATAGATTCCACCTAAAGTAAAATGGCAATGCGAAATTTTCATTAACTTTCAATTGTCAATTCATCACTACAGAGAGTGACAACCTAAGTACTAGCTTAGTCCAATATGTCTCCATGGTGTTTCATCAGCACAATGGTATTAATAGCATTCTAAACAAGGATCAAAATAAGACATTTTCTATAAAAGATAATTCAGATTTGGAGGTGTTTGACCTCCATTGCTGGAGATGTGTTTTTCATTTCTACCTTCAGTCATACATGTGAAATAACAGGATTACTGAACCGGACTTTTATAAAATGCGTTACCACCCACTTTGAATTGCTAACTGACTCTCTGGCTACTGTTTAAGGTTTGAATTTAATCTGTCAGCACTTTTCATACTCCTGCAAAATGTGAATTTTTCCTTAGGGCAGATAGAATGCTGGACTTGAGTGGCAGGAGTTGTGACTGCAGGGAATCCCAGTTGTCAGAGCTGGAAGTTAAGTCAAACTCATATGACTTTTCCTATAGGATTCAGTGAGCAAATATTCCTGACAGAGGCTAAAGGCAAGAAGAGACCAGACATGCTAGAGTTAAAATGTGTTTGTGTACACTGAAATACATCCTTCCTCTATCTGCTGAACAATTAGGAGCAGTTTAGACAATTATATTCCTGCCTCACACCCCTCCTGTTTAGCCTACTTTAGCACATTTCTGGGTGTTTCAAGGCATTGAACATGTATGGTCCAGAGTGAGAGATAGCAGTGGGAAAAGGTAAAAAAAAGGGCTGTAGATATGAAATATTATTTAAAAGATCAGCTCTGTGGTAACAAATTTCTGTAGCAGAACAAATGTTTATTTTGATCTGAAAAGGTTTTGAAAATTTCCAACAGCTACATCAAAGCACTCAATTTGAACTATTTGTTTTGATATAAGTATTTTATGTCAATTTCTACAAACCTACCTCTTTCAATAAAAAATATATTTTTGCAAAAGAAAGAATAATTTTTGCTCCTCAGTTTTAGGGGACAATAAGGTGGGATGTATGATTTCAGGTGGATCAAAATAAGTATTTTCTCCAACAAGCTTCTTACTATAAAGTTTTATTTGCAGTGAAATATCTAAGTGTAGTTTTTATCTGATCTGGTAGACACTTATAGAAAAGAATTCTTCAGATATTGTGCAATTATTTAAAACTATTTATATTTATCATACAGGTAAAAGACATTCAGTGTCTTTGAGCAGTAGAGTTATGCATACTTCTTTTCACCTTCCTTGCTCTCTCCAGAGCTCTTTCACACTTCCTCCCAAAAAACCACATTCAAAACCTTGTTTTAAGTGGTCAGTTTAAATCAGATAGCAGCAGAAGTTGTCTTTTTCTTCTGTTCCCTGCAAAAGCCTGGTGCCCTCCAGCTCTTATTACTTCCCAGCACAGTGTTGTCTCAGTGGATTACAGCATTACAGCAGACTCAATAATCAATAACTGGCCTTCTCACTTCAGAAATATTCTATGGAATATTCTGTGGATCTATTCTGTGGAATACTAGGCATATTGGAAAAGTGCCTACAAATCAGAGAGGAACTGGCTTGGGAGACAAATGCAGATTGATTCACTTACCTCCACTTTCTCTTACCATCTGCATGGTATTTATGTTCCTAGTTTCTTAGTATGCACAATGTATTTCAATTTAATAATCAAAATAGAACACTGGATGGTCAGTGATTGTTTAATTGACATTTAGGTTCGGAACTAAATATTAGCACATATGTCCAGTGACTCAACAGGGAAAATCTATCTGTGAATCAGGTTATATGCATCCTAAATTTAATCAATGGATTTATTGTTTCTCCCACTGCCCTCCAAAGTTTTGATAAGGTTTAATGACTTGCATGCTGCCAACTAACACTATAATAAAGATAATTTTATATTTTTCTTCAGGCCTTTTATGGCAAAAAATGCTGGCTATAAAGCATGGACTTGAAAATTTTAATTTTGAGTTGCCATTGCTCTTCCTCTTTCAGGCAGTTCATACAGCTGAACGTGGGGTTAAGGGGAAATTTCTGTGGGTCCAATGGAAGCTTTTGCTAACTCAGGTTAAAAAAAAAAAATTGGTTTAGTATGTTTTTGGACTCCGATCTTTTAATGTGGTAAGCAACTTCAAGTCCTGTCCAATTCAATAAATCCTTAGGACATGTAGTTTTTCTCAGAATCTTTCAGATTAGTTCCTTGAATTGTAACATAATTGTGTTTATTTTGTTTCTATTTCCTTCCTTCCTGTAGCAATGGATTGATCTTCTAAAATTTTTGTTATAATGCTCATAAACAATTAAAGTTCTGGTTTTCAACAATATGGTTATGAGAGAAGTCTAAATTTTTAGATTTTCTTGTCATAAAATATGCTGTCAACCTTTCATCTTTTAATTTAAATATATCTAAGTATTAGATATATCTAATTAAATGTATCTAAGGATTAATCTCGGGACCTCCATGAATAATTAGTGCACAATATTAACTGACAAAGAAATCAGACCGAAGCTATGCCTTACTGTAATTAAATACTGCTGCATTAAATAGGTTCTGACCATTTCCCTCTCCCACACAAAGCATTTTTAACAAGAAGAAGAAACAGCCTGAGGAGCAGTCCAGGCGCTGTTCCTTCTTGCTCTTCAGTCTGGAGAAGGGGACTACCTGTGAAATTCAACACCTTTAGCCCAAGAAATAATCTGCCATTCCATTCTGCCAATTCCCTGTTTGTGACTAGCATCTTTCTCGGAGCAAGACACTTTCAGCTCACTGAAATGGGAAAAAGAATGGAAAAAAGATCATTGAGCCTAGAAATGTATTTATATCTAGTAGTGTCTGCAAATTTGTTTGTGAAAGCTGAGACAAGATAGCAGTGTTTGGCTTTCCTCAGGAAACTCTACTTACATTTCTTGTCAAATTGCAGTGACAGGATTCAGTGTATCTGAGGCTCTGGATTCACCCAGTGAATGTCAGTGCTTGAACAGACAATCAGAGAGAACAGACAGACAGAGAGATGAAGAAGCCTATGAAGCCTATGAGTATTTATTTGGGAATCTTACAAGTCTACTTCATCATCTCTGCCAGTCAGGTAAAACATGGTATTGAAACACAGACCTACAGAACAAAAAGTGCTCTCATCCAAAAAGCATGACTGTCATTTGGCCAAATCTGTGTCTGGAATTAAGGTGCTGGAGACATGTAGTTGGTCCTCTGTGAAGTCAAATTTTTGGAAAGGCATGCTTAGAAATAGAGAAGAATGAAAAGTTTTGTTCTAGCTCTTATGAAATAAAACAAGGCACATTGTCATGGTGGGGGGGTGAGGGGAAAAAAAGCAATGTAAGAGTTATTTTTTCACACTAACTCTGCCTAGCCCTATATAATGTGTTGTCCATAAAATAATCTCAGCAAGTGTGGAAACTATTGCCAGGTCTGCACTATAGAGCTGCAAATCTAGGAGAGTAGATTAACTGTTAACTCTGGTCAATCTGGAGGAGAAGGGGAAAAAGGAAATACAGTGGAAAATAAAAATATGGCTAGGCTAGCCTATAGAATCCCTGGGACCATCACTTCCCCTCCCCCAACACTCACCCTTTTCTCCTGAATGAACTGTGAAAAGACCTGGAGCTATTATAGAGCTACAAAGAAATAAGGAACTGGTACCAGATGGGACCTCTTGTCTTCATCTCTCCCCAGCCCAAACAATCTGCTGCAAAATTTAGAAGAGAAGGGTGGAGAATCTAATAGTGTCTCAGAGTCAGAAAAATGGCTCTGGCTCGAGCTCTGCCAGCCTGTTCTGGAGGAGGATTATTATTATTCTGTGTGCCAAAGGATATGGCTATTTTTCTCTCTCACTCACTCTTTGCAACAAACATTTGGCTACTATTAGCCAGCTGGCAAATGTAAATGAAACATCATGTATCACTTTAGTAGGGAGAGTGCCATCCATGTTTTGCCAGTCGTGCAGTGGTCTGACTGCCAGTGCACAGCTCAGCATGTGCCTCGCATCTCTTCCTTTATCTGGAAGCATAGATGAGAGTGGCAGGGAAACATGTGAGGCAGAGAGAAAGTTGCAAGACGTCATACAGGAGAATCAGGCCAAAATCGATCTATTAAAAGATGGTGGACTGGCTGTATGCTCCTAAAAAATCATGCCACATTGCTTATTTTTCCAAACTTCCTTCTCTACAGTTACAGAGAATAAAAAGCAGAAATTGTATATGGAGAGGATGATGGTTATACCTGATGTGGAAATAGACCTTTGAGAGTTGGCATAAACAAGTGTAGATGGAAGCATTCTTTGATCTCAGTAACAACCATGCTGTTTCAGCCTGCAATGCTGCTTAGGTGTAACAGGGAGAAGGATCTGGTGTCATGCTATGGTTATCCTCTTCCTTTTCTCCAGCTTGATGTTCTTACTGACTCTCTGCATTTCTGTTTTCAATTTCTGATTTTTTATTTTCTCCTTTTCACTGTCGTGTCAAAGATTGATGAATTAATATTTTTCCGTCACATTAAACATTTTCTTCTTAGTTACCAAATAATGTAATAATATCATACGATAGGAGACATAAGGAAATAGTCAAGTTCTGAATGTTAACTCTGCTATGACACAATTATGAGGATTGAAATACTCAGATCCAGAATGGTTCAATAAACTCTAGAAACCACCATAATGATATTTGCCAGAGTTTGTTTTTGTTAGTTTCAAATTTGACAGATAAATCATGTTATTTATTATTTCTCTGACACTAGTGGGGGAAATGGTCTACTTTCCTTGATTTTCAGCATAGAGACTACAGAAATAATAAAAATCACCAAAAGGATATTACATGGCCTGCTAATGGTGGTATTATACTATTCCAGGTGCAGTGGGAGCTTTTGGGATAGATTCTATCTTATCATGGAGAAATTCTGTCTTTACTTTTAGATTCTGTCTTTACTTTTGAGGAAAGTGTCTTGTTTCGCTTCTATTAATCCAGGAGGAAGCCAGAGTGTGAGCTGCTTGCCAAGAATCACAGTGATTCTTTTCCAAGCTAGGAAAATCTCCAGGTCCCCAGAATCTTGACTAATTGCAATTGTGAAAATGGATAGCTATTTTTGTTTTTCTTCTCAGAAAAGGATTAATCAAAAAACTGCTGACCATTTGCAGAGGAGATTTATCTCTTAAAAGCAAATAGTAATCAATCTTCTTGACAAATTAGGTGGGTTATTGAAAACATCAGTTGGTATAATTTATTGTACTAATATTTGGATCAGAACCCGTACAGTGCTTTGTCCCCTTCATTTTCACTGGCTTCTGGGGCTGGGTGAAAATAAAGGGGTGCATTTCTGCTGAATTTAATAAGCTTTGGATCATGATGCAAAAAGCCTCAGAAATAACAGACAGTGGAAGTCCAATAAAATAAAAGAATTCACTTAGTTGGGTGCCCATTTAACCTGATATATTTATACTGAGCAATTTGACAGCAGTGAAGTATGTGCAGCTGAGCCATACACTGTCATTTCTCACTGAGAATTCTCAGGGACTTTGTGAGATGGCGTTAATAAGTGCATTTCAGTTTCAAAGGCATCACCTCCATTATTATTTTGGATTCCAGCAGATACAGCAAATAGATTCTTGTTTGTGGTGTAAAGGGCTTGATCCAATAAATTGTTAATGGAAAGGTATCTTATTTGCAGAAAGACCCCTTGTGACTTCTCAAAGTCCAGTAACCACATTTCAAGAAAGAATATAAAGTTTTGAAGTCAGTGAATAGCTTCCAAGGGACTCACCTGCATTTTTCACATTCAAGATGTGAATGTTTGTTATTTTTAAAATATGTATTTAAATATTTTCTGATGTTCTCTTGTACTGAATTTCATATCAGTTAACAAAGGAAAATTGGTCCAAAGCCTTCACTCTGTATTTTATTTTCCAGTAGTATTTAAAGTTCCGAGCAGGCAAGAGATTTTTTTCTAGCTGAAAAAATCATGGTCTTAACATTTGCAAAAAGTGATCTTCCCATGAGCATGATCCATTAGCTATCAACTGTGACAGCAGGAGCCAAAAATTATCAAGCCATCTATCACTCAGAATTGTTTCCAATGACAAAGAACAACCAGTAAGATGTAACTTTCAAGGAACATTGGGTCTTTTGTTTGTTAAACAGTTTAAATTTCAGGAAAATCACATTATCCATTTTAGTGGAGAGTGTAAATGAGTATACATGATACATGAAGTCTCTTGTCTGGAATACTAGTGGTCCACTGGAGTTAGCAGCCTGGCACATCTGAGATACACCCATCACTCTCTACTTAATTTCCTTCCTTCTTATAGAGTCAATTTTTATGTAACTTTATAAAAAATGCTTTGTTATTATAAACTTCTAAGTTAAAAATGCTTCCTGAGTTTAGAGCACAGAAGCAGCCACTTTGGCAGTAAGTGGGTATTGAGTTTGGGCTGATTTGAATGTTGCAGTACCTATGCTTCAAATCAGCTCTGTGACAAACTGAATCTTCCCTATTGAGATACACTAGAACCATTTCATTAGAGCTTAACCTTGTCAGGAAAAAGAGTGGAGGAAATATCCAGTCTCTGAGGCTAGACTTGCAGACAGTAGGAATCACCCTGTTGAAAAAAAGCCTGAGGGTTCCCACCCCCCAAACTCTTACATTATTTCATACCTTTTGAAATGAGTAGCTAGATTAATACAATATTTGCCTTGTCTGAAATTTTTATGCTTTCACAAAACATTTGTCATTATTCTTCCTATGTGGTACTATAGTAGTCATTCTTAAAAAACAATTTTAAATGTTATTAAATAATGAACTAAAATAGATCAGGCCAAAAATCACATTTTCTTTTAGTTTTGAATGAACATCTAATTTTCAAAATAATTTTTTAAAAAACTTAGATACCTAAAAAAACCCCAAAACCCACCAAAACCCAGAAAAACCAACCAACCAACCAACCATAAAAACCCAAGAGAATCGCGCCTTCCCCTCCCCGTCCCCCAGTCCTGTATGCCTTCCTTTCACTGCTGCTTCTGTGTGGGGCATTGAAGACACTCAAAGCCACAGCAGGTGGTAAGGGTTCAGGAAGGTGCAGAAGAGTTCTGTTAAAGTTGCAGTTGAAGAACCTTACCTCTCTTCATAGCCTGAGTGGAGAGGAAAGGTCTTTTGGCATCCTGTATTAGAGGAGGGATATGAAGATTGTGGAAGAATGTCCTGAGCATGTTAGAGAAACAGGGAGGCAAAGCAGTGACATGAAAGGGAATGGATTTGTTTCCTAAAAAGAGAGAAATGTTTCTCTCTTTATCACTTTTTCTCTCTGTAGAAGAACCTCCCAAATTCCACACCAGATTCAACCAAGGGCTCAGTAGTCGCAAAAAACTAAAATGACATTACACATCTTATATTTTTGGGAGCTGAGCTCAAGATATTTGTTCTCTTAGGCAAGGAATTGCTCACCTTTGCCTCAAGTTGGGCACCTGAAAACTGGAGCCCTCCAGCTGATTAGTAAGTGTAGAAAATTCGTCTCTGCTTCCTAAGTATGCTTGCAGACAGCAAACATCAGGTAGAGGTACTGCACCAAAGAGCACGTTTTCAGATTTTCACCTAAGCAGGGTATATTTCACTCAATCTGAAAGTGTTTTAATTGCCCTGTCTGTGACTTAGCTGAATACCAGAATGTATCTGGATGGTAACATAAAAGAGAATAACAATGAGGTAGGGACTTGACATAACACACCAAGATTGCATTTCTCATTAATGTTACACAGAGAGACAAATTTGTCTTGCTGGAAAAAAAGGTGGTGGGTACTAGAGAAAATATTTCTATATTTGAATATTTCTGGTGAATAGAATGATTGACAATTATGAGAGAAGTAAAAATAGATATTGCCTTATATTTCAGATTTTTGCTTGGGTTACATAGCTCAGAGTTCAAATAGATGGTATTTGAGAACCAAACCTGTGTTTGGTTTTGACCCTTGGAAAGTGAAGAAGAAGATTCCAATGACATACAGACAATGTAATCTAGTAGTAGGAATCCTGGAATTCATAGGGTGAAGGCCTAAATCTTTGTCTACTTTTATTAACGCTATGAAAAGTCTCTGATAGCCTAAACACTAAAGATCTTCAACAACTATTTCATTGTTATTCTAATATATTTACAAAAATATGTTAAAAACCCAATAAAAAATAAAAACATGTCTATATATAAAAAAGCCCATCCAATATTTTAATGCTAGTCCCACAGTGTCCATGATATGTCATATCAGATTCTGATATAAAAGTACTGAGTATTTGGTGCACTGAGATATCTTCTCTTTGCAAACAGAAACAGTTAAACAAAGTTTGACTTTGTTAATTTTAGCTCCATTGGAAACACAAAGAGGAAAGCCAAACCAAAACGACCCCAAAACAATGTTCCTCAGGTTGAAATGGGACTGACTGGCAAAATACAATTCATTAACTGGTAGCAATTAAAAGCTGTGATCAGAGCAGGGGCCTAAAATCTCAAATTAATTTTGAATCTCTGTGAACCAGAGATCATTAGGAAATGGATTATCTGTCTGACTACCTTTACTACAGACAGATATAAGTTCAGTGAAAAGGTAAGATTTAGCTCAAAAAGCTGTCCATGTGGTTTTG
Organism: Melospiza melodia melodia; assembly: GCF_035770615.1. NCBI lineage: Eukaryota > Metazoa > Chordata > Aves > Passeriformes > Passerellidae > Melospiza > Melospiza melodia. Next base: position 19,782,799 of record NC_086226.1, on the reverse strand, counting down.
CTGTTTGCCTTCATTCTTTGTACAGAGAGACACTGACTGTTTTGAACTGTGGCATTAAAAACTTTTGCTAGTGAAAGCCTTGCAGTCAAGAATTTTTGTACAGAGAGGTATATTAGCTTTGTGCAAAAATGAAAAGAAGGAAATTATCACTAGATTTCTTAGCATGTTTAATACAAATTCAGGAAAAATATTATCATTGTAAAGTCCACTTAACTACTAGCTCTCTGTCAACTGTCACAGTAAGTATTCACTTTCTTTTTCAGAGCTTAATTCTTCATCCAGTCCTTCAATCCTAAAGTGGGAAAATGGAGCTCTTTTGTAAGTTGCAACCAGATCCCAAGATTCACTGAAAATCCCCTTCCTCCACTATTTTGGAGAATCTAGTTTGGTCTCTGGTAGCTGAACTGTACCTCCTATATTTTATGATTGGCTTTTTTGAAGATACCTACCTACGTAGCTATGGTGCTGAAGAGGCTTTCTGCTTTGGGACTGTTTAAATTTTTGTGGACTGAGACATGATCTGTGAGGACTTGAAAGACCCAGCGCAGTCTGAGTGCCCACCCCGTTGTCTGGACAAGTGCTGTGGACATGGTAGTGTACATCTTGTATTTGACACAAACTCCTTTCATGGACATTAAAGCAAGGAGAATTAATTTCAACGTTCTCTGCTGCACTGAAGAAGTTAATTTCATTAATTGAAATATTACAGCTGTGGATCTGAAGAGAGACCAGCCATCAAAGAAGAGGAATGCATTTAAAAAGGCCAGAGATGATTTAAGACAAAAAGCAGCAGTTTGTCATACAGATCAGCTTTATCTTACTGTAGGTGAATGATGTCATAATTTGTTTTAAAAAATGTGAGTGAACCTTTTCCACATGATGAAGCAGTCTAATGTTATGCACATTTTTTAGGGTGGACCTTGTGAATTCTTAGCTGAGAAACAAAGTTTTATTCATCTCTCACAAATACCAATTATTACATACATTACAGTCATAATATTTGTTACTTTAAGCATCAGCTTGATGATAGTTTACACTTCTGTGGTTTAGCCTCTCAAAGATTAACTCATATGGTCAGAGTAGATGATATTTAGTTCTGAAAGTGTGATTGTGGTCCAAATTATCAGGCAGAAGGTGTCTTAGTTGTTTAATCAAGATAGATATACGCTTCATCTTTACTTTTTGTGCAAAAGCTAGGTTTCTTAATCTCCATGCTCCTTCATTTCCGTGTATTGGTGAAAGAAGAATAAATGAAATGTTGTCACTTAGTGTGTTAGTCAGAGTGATCAAAATCAGAGGATGTATTAGAAAATCATCCTTCCAAATATTGCTGCTTTGAATAAAATGCTATTAAAAAAATTGGTAGGACTTTTGACAAGTATACCAGCAGTCATATCAAAATTTACAATAGTTTATGAAAACCAATTGTAAGGTTTACATGATGGAGCTGGATACACTGTGAACTGAATGGATATGTATGATGGAATGGAAACATGATGGTACTCTTAAGCCATCTCTCATCACAAGTTCATGTGGCTTGGCAGAAGTGTGAGATCTCACATCGCATCTAGTCAGTGCTGACGAGTGTAGGTAACTTTCTGAGGGCTGGATCTATCTGGTTAGAATGGAGGGATGAGACGCCTAATAAATACTTTTCATAGTCATACCCCCCAGCACCAGTTCTCATGTTCTGTTATTTCTTAAAATTATTTCTATCTTTCATTATTTGCAGTGAGAAAAATACAGGTATAAAGGATTATGTTAGATTTTCAGTGAGGGAGACTGTGTATTTTAAGCCAATAGATTCAAAAGACAAGTGTGTTTTACTGATTTTTGAATTCTTATTTCCTATGAATACAATATATGTTGACCATATGTGCTTTTGGTTTTACCTGCATATCTTCTCATCCATATATCATCACTTTCAACACAGGATATAGCATGACTGGCAGACAATCTGGAACCAATCTGTTTATCTTTAAAACATTGCTGAAAAGTTTTAGAAGTTGCAAGGTCCTGAACTGGAAAGAAAACCTTGGAAGTAACAACAAAGAGTTGGAAAGACAGACAGTAACTTCAGAGTCTTCTATCAAGATCTTGTTGAGCAAAAACCATATATGCTATCTCTCAGAAAACCATTTCAGTGGAATAGTCCTCCTCATTTATTAATGCAACCAGGAATCAACCATGTAGTTTTTAATTAGCATTGTAATTTTCAGGAAGTGAAAGATGATTGCTTTATACACAGCTGCATTTGTTTATATTATACTGCTATTTTTTTAAGAGAGTACAACTAAGATACAGTATGTACTTGAAGACCTTGTCCTGCATAGCTAGAAAAATTTTATCAAAAGCCATGAATTCAATGTATTGAAATTTTGTTCTCTGATGCTTTTTTCAGCATTAGAAATCACAGGCTGTAGATGGTTTCCAAATAATCACTCTAGGAGAAATCTCCCACATGTATATTAATAAGAATAATATAAACATTCCAAAATAGATAAAAGCTCATTGAGGGACAACTATAGAGCAAATCCTCTGTGGTTTTTTGTTTTGCATTACAGTCATATCTGACATTCAACTCCAATATTTTGAATTCTGTTGTCTCTGATACTCAAGGATCACACAAATGCTTTACTAATATCAGTGGACAAAATCTCAAAATATTTCTGATCCTAGGACTTATATGTGCCTGTCATTTCTTATTGCAATTCATAACTTTCTTATATTCATATTATCCTCCTATCCTATCCAGCACTGAAGAATTCTGCCTGGAAATGTATGTGGTTTTCATCTTTTACATATTTAATTGTTGACCAGGAGGCAGAATCTTGCTGCCTTTCATCAACCACAGCAAGATTAAGGAGTAGCATCAGCAGCAGCATTCCTATCAGTATCGTCATTGCATTATCCAAAGAGGACATGGAGTCATAGAACATCTCAAGTTGGAGGGAACCCATAATGATCACGGAGTCAATGCCAGATTATATTTACATTACTAAGATATTATGCTCTGATTTTGGCAGCTGTGGAGTGCTTATTGATTTCCAGAGGAAAGCCAATATAGCTGAGGGCTGAATTAGGTGATAGGCACCCAAACTGATGAAATGCTGCTTTCCAGCTCATAGATACTACACTTTTTAGATGCTGAACACAAAAAAAAATTTAGAAGTACAGCCTTTAGTACCTACTTTGAACACTTTACAAATAATATCTATAGAAATTTTGTTTTCTCCTATTTACAAATATTTATTCCTTTCCTACTACAATTTACAAAGGTTGATAACTTATTAAAAAATACGTTGCCAAAGAGTAAAACCAAAGAAAGGTGTTGTAAGATGTGCATTGCCCTGTTTTTTTCATTGAGGCATGTTGATCATTTTATTGATGAAGAGAATAAGTAAAGGTTTCAGATTTGGTTTATGTTTCCTAATCATTATTCAGAGTATATTAAAGGACTTGCATAGTCTACCTTGGTGGCAACTGAAAATGGACTCAGGGAATGTTTCCAGGATGACTGCCATGAATATTTAAAGTTCTCTGAATTCACAGTAAGTTTAGCACTCAAGGTCCAATATCCAAGGTCTTGCTGTGGCTAACAAAGTGCAGGCATCATTTCTGTCTAGATCTCCTGGCTGTCTCTTTGGTATTCGCCCTAAACCTGTGGCTCAGTCCTGTGAAGTGCTGACTATTTTCTTCTCCCCTAGAAGTTGAAAGAAAATTGCTTGAAGTGCCCATCAGCTCTGAGGATTAAGCCCACAAAAATTGCTATTGTTTGGAGACTGAATTGTTGAAAGTCCTGCTTTTGTACCATGAGTTCATTACTATATAAATTCACATTTACCCACAATTCTTGCTGAAACATATTTTGAACAACAAGTCTCCACATTTTATTTGTTCAGTCTGGTACTAGTTTAGAGATACTTTGTTTTTCTTTAGGTTTTGATCATTACCATGGGGCATGGCCTTACTTTCACTGGATAGGAAAGTGAAGATGATGCAAGGACACCATGCATTAAAAATCAATTGAATCAGTTAAGACTCTGCTTCTTAAGAATCTATCCCTAAACAAGTGCACCAAAATTTTAAAAATCTATATATTTTTTTATTTTACATTGAGATTCCTAATCTTTAATTTTCTTTCACTGTTATTAGTATAGGTTGTAGGTTATTTCCTGACCACTAGCAATAGTGATTACTGCATCTCCTGCTTTAGCAGGGAACCTAAATACAAGCCTTTCTCTGAGTGAAGGGTAATTCCTATTTTTAAAAGGTGAAATCCCTTCCTGAATGCTGGCCCAAAACTATCTGGACAGTGGGAATATTTTTTCATTTATTTATCCAGTCTCCCTTGAAGGACAAGGAGGATAATGTTATTTATTAAAAAAAAAATTAATAGCATAAGAAGCCAAAAATTTTTTTTCTTCTAAAATTAAACTTACAAAAACTTCCATGGAAGGGTGTAATACCTACAGTGTTTGCCCAAGAGAAATTTCAAATTACTTAGGTAAACATGGAAGGTAGACTGGGTTAAGACATATCCAGGTTCGGTTAAATATTGAGGTGTTTTAAAAGAATATTTATGGAGTTAAATATATTTATGCATACACACGCATGCATATTGGTACCTGAAGATTATATATTCATATATAATACTACCTCAGAGCTATAGCAGCTCTTTGGTGAAAAATTTGGCAGTGGATTAATCCAATTTCAAAATCTAATTGAGCAAATCAAAAGAACCACAACAATAAAAGCCAAAATCCAAAAAAAATCCCAACACCCCCTCATAAACTTGATGGAATCTCAACATTATCAATTCATTCATTTGGATAATGCCAATTTAAAAATAAATTTGTGTTATTTAAGCAGTTGCTTCCTTTGTAATGAGTTTATTATGTAAACATTGCCTTAAAATCCAGAGGACACATGAATACCTGGCAAAATCTTACTTGCCATATACTTTCTTGGATGATAAATTTTAAGAAAAGAAACTTTTAAAAAATTGACTGAATTATTTCCATGTAGAAAAAACTAAAGTAATTTTAAAAAGTGAAATTAATCCTTCAGGTGATCTTTACAATTTTCTTATGGACACTGAAAACAAATAAAAATATAATATGTTATTACTTATCCATCCTGTTTAAAATACCCGTACTGACAGACAAACCTCAGTAAGTATTTCAGGAAGATGTTTTAATTTCTGAACTGTAAAACAGAATGATTAAAGAAAATTGAAGAAATATTAAATATATATTCTGACACATGCCATAGATGGGAAAACTTCAGAAGGAGTATTAAAAAAAATTCAAATAAAGATATATAAAAAAGGTACATATAGTACAGAAAAATAGATAGGTATTAAGCTACCATTGGTTACAGCCAAAAAATGTCTTCAGTTTTGAAATTCCTCAGTATTTGTTGGCAGTTCTATTAAACGAAGGTGCTACTGACAACAGTTTTAACTTAAAATGAGTAAATTAAAATGTAGAGAAAATAATGCCATTGCCACTTCAGACAGCTGTGTATATGAACGCAACTGGAGAGACAAGTGAGAAAGCAGATATTACATTTTTGGTGTTTAGAAGCAGAGAGCTGCTAATAGTTTTTAATTATGAATTGTTGTTTCTTCTATCCCAGTAAGATTTTTATTTCATGTCTAGGCTCCCTGTTTCCACCTAAGCTTCCTCTGGGACCACAGACTGCTGAGTCCACATCTAGAGACATAAATGCAATAATTTAAATAAAGTTAATTTGAAAAAAAAAAAATCATCTTGGTTGGAGCGTGCCATAGCAGATAAAAAGCCACAGTGCAGCTGCCTGGTTGAAAACCCTCTAGCTGAGCACTGATAAAATTTATCACAGGGACACACATGGAAATGAGCAGCTTTGCAAGCAGCCTGTGGTGTAACGTGTAACAGCTAAATATATAAAGGGATGATAGAGCCTGACAATGAAGTCGTGGCAAAAAGGGCTAAAAATGTCTTAGGAAAGGTTTCTCATGTGTCTTGGGTTTATTTTCTGAGATATTTTGTACACAGAGCCAGAGCAGAGAGTGGGGTGCCACGTACTTGAACCCACCTAAAGAGCTTGCCTTCCCACTGTTCTTGCAACACACCTTGAGCTGGAGGGGAAATGGAAGAGCGAGGCTGGTACTAGCACTCAAAACAATGTGATGCTGTCACTTAACTTTTCAGCTTTTTCTTCCTGCTATAGTTATTTATTTTTAAAATGGTTTGGAAGTTAAAAAGGAGGGAGGTATTTTAGAGTACATCTGACCCAAGTCAGAATGTCACCAAAACCCCTGACCCTGTAAGGTCATCTGGTGTTTTGATAAATTCAGAAAGGCTCTATAATAAGCAAAATGCAATGTAACTTTGTTCATTAAAGGACTATAAATGTGTAAGGTTTCTCTTTCTATTTGCAGTCACTCTTTGCTACTTGTGGTTTGAGAGGGTAAAACTGACATGCAGATACCTGAGTCTATGTGGGTATCTTTTGCTCAGTTGTCCAAGAGTTTGGCAGCTCAAAAAGAAAAAAAAATCCCTAAAATCAAAGTGAAACATCCTTTCTTTTAAAGAAAATCTGGATTCAAGGAGCTGTTGAGAACAATGAAAACCTGGAAGGTTAAGCAATAGCATAAGGGTTTGTGAGAATTCAGACATGGAATAGTGGTAATTGGTGACTAACACAGACTTTGCTCATATGTATCTGACACTCCTGAAAAGACTTTAGTAGACACTAATTCCCTCTGTGAAGGACACGTTCTGCTTTCTCCTTTGCTGACATTTACAAGCAACATAAATTAAAATGGTAGTATTTTACACCTGTGTTGCACATGTGTGAACGGCTGTAGGAAGAATACCACAGCTGCAAATCAGGTCCAGAGAGTTTAAATGAGAAGAAGCAGAAGGTTCATAAAAGAGTAAAAGCTAAGGCCTCTTGCCAATGTAGATAAAGAAAAGAGAGAGAATGAGAGGAAAAGGTCAAAGGAGGTATGTGAGAAAGAGAAAGAGAGAGGAAAAGAATGGAACCAGGCTCAGAACAAAAAAAGGACAGGAAAGAAGTTGTTGTGGTGGTGGTTTGGGTTTTTTGGGTGGTTGTTGTTGTTGTTGTTGTTTTGTAATGAAACCATCCACAAGCAAAAAGCAGAGACTAGTAACAAGGAAAATGGACAACAACATGGGAAATATACAAGGATATTCTTCTTTCCTGACAAGCAAATCCTAAAGCCCACACATACCCATGCGGTAACAAAGGCTACAAGGGATTGAAAACAAAGGAAATAAATTCAAACCACACTTTTCAGGTAGGTTATTGCAGGGAATTTTTATGAAGAGATCAGAAAAAATGACTTCCAGAGTAAAAAAAAAATCACACTGAGACCAAATCTAAGATTTTGCTCCATGATAATCCTGCATGCACCAAATGTATTTTTGAAATCCTTGTCCTTTTGGTGCTGTTTCATGACGGTCTATCCCTTCTTGCATTATATGAGGTATTTGTTTAGCATCCTCCAAGCTGATAAGGGGGACCTAGACTCTGTCCCAAATAACCAGAGAGGCATAAGAGTGGAAGATCTGATTAACATTGTGGGACAGGCCTGTCATAATTAGCAGCGGGGGAACTGCTGCTTGTGTGCCTGTTCTGCATGGCATGCTGTCCTTTCTCTCCAGTGCAGTTCCCATCTTACTTCTAATGTGCAAAAGGAGAGATTATTCACCAGGATGGTAGACATATTTCTGTTCTCAAGAACATTATGACATCATTAATCTTCTGTTCAGTCGGCAAGGGTGGGTCATGTGGATGCAAGTATTTTGCAAGGCTTTAAATAAAATTTAAAGAGAGAAAGGAGACAGAGAAGATGCTTTACTGGGGTTACCATTGCTATAAAACTGGCAATGTTAACGCTGCAGTGGTTTACTGGTAAAAATACTTTAAAAATCCCTCTAATTTTTTTTTTTTTAACATCTGTACAGAAAAGTGGAACACAAAATGGGATCCTTAGACTGCAATTTAAATTTTCTAATAAATTTTCTAATCCTGTCTATGAAACACATAGTTGATCAAATTAAGTTCAAAATGTAGCTCGTGTCTGTAGTGCTCATGCTGTACTGTATGCCTGGCTATCCCTACAGGGGTAAATGGCTGAAAGGAAGCGAAAGAAAGTGGTAGTGGGTACAGTATGAAGGCTTTTCAGAACGAATGTTTGACAGATAGCCTTATTAGTTACAAGTAGCAAAGATATAATTGACTTATGTAGGTTATCCTTAAATATTCATACTATGTATTCTGTTTGGGCCTCATATATTTTATGTCTTTTCTCCTGTCTTGGCTGAGATACCAGGACATAGTAGAAAACAAGAATACTCATCTCTGACAGAGATTTATGCCTTGGAAACCAACTTGATGTCTTTACTCTCGTAACAAACTCCAATGAAATAGCTCAAACAGAGCTGAAAATATAGTTTTGAGGTCTTGTACCCTGGATCTCTCAAAAGGTGTAAGTCAAGATAGAACTATATCAACACACCATGTTTCCCTTCCCCGCTCATGTAAAATACCTTTTTTTTAGCTATGCAAAGTTAAGTAAGCAAGCTTTAAAATGGGATTATTTCAGTATTAATTAATAATTATTGCTTGCTCTGGGGAATTAAAACAGATATTTAAAAAGAGGAATAAAGTGTTTATGACTTCATGTCATCAAAAAAATGCTGTCAGCCTGATTTGCTCTGTGATCAGGAGTAGTAGAAATAACTTAAATAAAATTAGGTAGTCAAATTGGTATGATAACATCAAAAAAACTATGTGATGCATGTTTCATATGGTTCTACCATTTATCAGAAAGATATCTGCATGTCTTACTCAAAGCATTAATACTGATTTGAGAGCTAGAGCATAGCTTTTGTTTCTGTTGTTTGTCCCAACAATAGTCAGTTGCTTTTACACGATCTGCTCATATTATTACTTTACCCAGATGAGGTGGAATTTTATAGTTTTCAAAGGTCCCACAGTGATAGCTGATATTATTTCAATGCTAGAGACTTTTAGTAAATTAATTAAACTAGGCACTTTTTTCCTCCCGTATTTTTTCAGGGTCACGTTTTTGTCCTACCTTGAGTAGGTGTAGAAAAGAGGACAAAGTTTTGAATAATAGGATCACTTTGGCATGCAGTCATCAAGGAAATTTTAAATAAAGCACCCTTAAGTAATTGAAGGGGGTGATGTATTAAGTGGGACTCAGAAAATAAAAAGAAATGATCATTTCCCTGTTGGTTTTAAACACAATTAAAGCTGAATTGAGTTTAGACTTTGACTGCAATTCCAAACTATCCGGAAATTTAATACACTTAAAAGAGGCAAATAAAACTGGAAAATGGGAAGGAGTTTGCTTGAGGAAGAAAACCAATATGTTGCCTTTACTTCCCTTAGCAGATCTTGTAAACTTGTAATCTTCTCATAAATTTCTTGGAACTTGTATGGTTCCTAGGGGGCAGTTTCAGCCTTGTCCGCTCAGTGATACATAACTGGATGCAACCTGATTCATGTCTGTGTATATATTTTGTCCCAGTATATGCTTTGGCCTATGCCTCCTGAACCTCAGGTTTGTGATGATGGGAGGGCTGAGGGCTCAATCCCCAGTTCACTGAGTTACTGGATTTATTGCTGGAAAAGTACTCCCTGGACCAATATATATGGTTAGGTCATGCAGCCACCTTAGGAGATGGGTAAGAATGTCTGCCTGGAAAATCGCTGAATTTTCAGACTCCTCCACTCCTACTGAAGGGGTTTGCAGAATCTCCCAATGGCTGAGAATACTCCTCTGATTACAAGCGCATACTTACTCATTGCAGTTTATATACATTTGCTCTTGTGCCAACAATGTCCTTCTCTAGCAGTTGTTCATTACTGCTTATGTATTTATAGAGTGCAGTTACACCCCTCCTCAAGTTTTGCAAACTAAAAGAAGCCAGAGCCTTTTCATTCCCTGTCAGGAGCCAGGCCCCTGGTTTCAGTCAGCCCTAGCAGGCTGCCTCTGTCCCTGTGCCAGCCCTGGTGAACATTGCAGCTGGCTGGTCTGGCTGGTCACAGCATGAAGGCTATTTCAAATGTACTTTCATGGGTGCTTCAATGCTGGAGAGCATAGTTTTGATTTTTTACTGGAATAACTCACCAGTTTTTTTTTTTTTTTATTGTTTTGTTTTTGTTTTTGTTTTTGTTTTTGTTTTGTTTTGTTTTTTAAGCAGTCTTTCTCCTTTCCATTACTTCCAACAGAAAAATTCCAGCTGACAGCAGAAATTCCTCTTTTAGCCTCCAAGTTCATGCTGTTGCACTTTGGGCTGTTAAATTCAGTCCTTTATCTTCACTCTTCAAGCTCATCCCATTTTGTTCACTGAATAATGCATCACAAAATTGCTGGTGTACTGCACTACTTACTGTTAAAACAGGCAGACTGACCTATGTGTTTTTCTCACCACAGGTTACAAGCTGAACCTCATCTGCTTGTCTAATACCTCTGCAGCCTAGTAATATTCTGCTTTGGACCATGCTCCATGAGCAGAATAATTTTGGGAAATGTACTACATTGTTTTCTCTGAGGACACCCTTTTCATTTGCAGTTTTTGTTAGTTTGAGAACCAAAGATATTAGAGTGAGGGAATGACTAGCAAATGAAGGACAATAATTTTCAGGTGTGAAGCCATGCTGAGGATTTTTTTTTTAAAGCCTCCTACTTTCCTACATGGATGTCAGTATCATGAAATCCAGACATTGCTGGCTTCTGTTCAATACAGCCCTTGTCCCAAATGGAAGTCAGGCTGAAAAGCGAGTGGAACAGAACTCTGGCAACTAAAAACAGTCTCAGGAGATCATCCAGCAGCAGCATCAAGTTCACATATTAGCAGGGGTCATGTTTATTTCCTCAAAATTAACCGCATTCCACCTTCCTTACACATGTGCAGAGGGGGATGTCCTTGCCTGGATGAAGTCAAGGATGCTTTGGTCCTAAAGTAGCTGAGGCAACTTGTTTCACCACAGAACCTGAAGACCAGAAAAATTCTTCTTGCTCCTTCTTAAGGTCCTGGAGTGAATTTAAAAAAACATGCTTGAAGATAGGTTGAGTTTTAAGATTCTTCTCATGGTCTCACTATGATGGCAAATTAAGGTCATTTGACTAACTTAGAACTGTATTTATGTTATACTGCTAGGATTTCTTTTTGGAATAACCACAAGACTGAATTTACTACATCTGTAATTTCTGGCTTGAGGGTAACTATCACAACACTCCTCTTCCTTTTGAATCACTATATGTGTTTTATGTTTCAATCAATTTTAATATAATTTCCTTGGCCTCTCTGACTGAAACACCACATTATGAGCATAGGTCTATCTGCACAGATTTTTAGCGGAGAGTGTTTGACAAATAGGAGGGCTTGAATAAATTTCAATAACTTATTGTTGTGAAAATACATGCTCTAATCTTCCATAAAATGATCCCCAATTAATTTATTTGAACCAGAGCTGAATTTGTTCCAGGTCCCTTTCTTCATTATTTGTACATTTGATTTCATATTTTCATGTTATAAACTCCACATTTCTATATGTGCCATGGAGTCATTTGGGGAATGCCTTGTGCTTCCAGACAGGATCTTGTAGTCTTTAATACTCTCTACCCTCTGGGCTTTCTTCCACTGTAATATTAGTTGCTGTGCAGGAGCTGTGCCCTGGGTTCTGAAATAATTTACCGTTAATAGGTTAAAGTGCATAATAAATAAACCTCCAATATGTGCAATAACCAACTTTTGAGACTACCATTAAATCCTTTCAAAGCAGAGTGATTAGGTTTTCCTTCTGCACATTTCTTCAGACTTTGATTTGAACTGAAATGTTTCTTTAGGCTTTTCTGCAGCTGGGCTCACTTTCTGGATAGTGATACTGATAGTCATTTAAATCCATCTTGTGCTATTGTAACCTGCTGCTAGCCCATTAGTTGCAGTCGGTGGGAGGAGAAGAAGACAAATTGTGTCACTATTTCTTATCACGGGACCACATAGTTTTTTGCTACTTTGACTCTGTGATGGATAGTTATCTTGAGAAGTGACAGGTGTGAGACTGGAAATTTAGAAGGAAACAATGCAGGAGCTCAGTAGCATTTTGTTATTGACACTTGGTGGAACACCAGAGTGTTAATCAATCTCTTGTGTTGTTTTTAACCCCCTATTCTTTTTGTCTTCAAGTTTTTCTCATCAGACTGATGCAGCAGGAAAAAGGTTCAAGTAGATAACAAACATTTTTCCTTTGGACACAAATGGACACAAAATGTCAAATTCCATGAAAAGTTTCCTTTGGCAACTTCTTTTAAACTTTTAGAAAATGGGTCAGGGATTGGGAAAAGTAGAATTTGAATATCTGAAATTATTTACAACTAGACATCCTGTCTTAGAAACAGTCTTTTTTCAATTTTATTGTCAGTAGGCTTTTTTATCACTATATTTCAGCAATTAACTTGCTGTAGTCCATCTCTTATTATTTCTTTCTTAGATATAAGCTAAAATGATGAAAAAAAATAACCTGGAAGTTAAATGATCTCATTTACTTATATCTGCTGGTATTTCATACTAGATTTGGTTCTTTTATGGCCCTCAGAAAACTGAGTAATAGTACAAAACTCACTGTTTTCAAAAAGGTTAGAAGTGGTGTTCAATATGTTTGGGAAGCACAGAAAAAATCACAGGAGTTTATGTGTGAACTGAGGTTCATGTTAAATCTGGTAAAGCTAGAATTTAGTTCAAAGAGACATCAGTGAACACGGGAATCCTGCTGTACTAGCATGAAATGAGAGGCTTGGGTACAAAGAGTTCACAGTTGAAATAACAAAGAAGAGAAACGAGGAGGGAGGGTGCTATTGTTAGTTACTTAAATGTGTAAAATTATATAAACAATGGTGACTGTGTTGGGGCCTCTAGGGAGTTTGAAGGAACTGAAGACCAATCTCCAAGACCATAAGCTCACATCTGAAGTAGAGGGCATTGGTAATTAATCTTAATTTTGGATGTATCTGTTTGATTTATCTCTTTGTCTTGTCCTATCCTGTAAACCAAGTTTTTTATGCAAATGTTCCTGATGATGGTAAAGGGAAACCTGATGATGGTAAAGGAATCACTTCCAGTAGTTCCACAATAAAGGACCAGCTTGTTTATACTAATGTACTTTATTTTGACAGCGTAAAAATTTGATGTATATTTGTTTAGTGAACTAAATAATGTGGTTTTCGCCACAAAACAAAACAGAAAATAAGTAATCATTCATTTTAAGTAAGCCTGAGGGTTGAGTGCCCTGCTCATGGATTGTTCTAAAACATGCAGGAACATCCAGCAAAGCCTGCACACATGGATGCCCTAGCAATCATCCTGACTTGATTACAGATGGGGTCAAGGAGCTATATGGTAAATAGGATGTTCTATGCTACTCTTCAACTCTTGCACTGAGGCACAACAGGTTGGTGGGTGATCTAAAGACACATTTGTTCCCTAACTCAGGTTTCCAAGGTCTAGCTAGAAGGAACAGACCCTGGATACATCTTACTCTCATCTGCTTACTTCTCTTCAAAAATTTACATCTGTTTTGTCACATACCTTCTGCATGGCTATGCTTTGCAAGGCAGAGTTATGGTGTACACCATATCAGCTTCTTCTGTCTGACAGACATTCACATAAGCTTCTTTCATCTCCAGAGTGGGAAATGTTAGGGATGGCAAGTGAACACTACAGTTCTACAATGTCTCTATCAAGTTTCCACATTAGCTTGCTTTCATCACTTTCCCCTTGCCTTGTGAGTTGAAGTAGCTGTCAATGAAATCTCAGAGAGGTCTCACTGAATGTGAAGTTCCTGTCAGACAGAGTTGCAGGAAAATTTATCATGTGATCTTGATTTTTGAGATTTGAGAAACGTGTTGCTGTCCATCCAAATCACATTCTGTGGGAACAGTAATCAATCAACAACAGTAGGAAATAAAGAATTCTTATGTGCAAACTTAAAGTAGCTTTAAGCTACTTTAACTCCTCATACAACACTTGCTCTTTAGCAATAGCAGCTGACCACCCAGTTCAGCACACCACTTACCACTGATAGCTATTCCCATGTCACCATGGCTTTCCCAAGAGGAAAGGTAGTTTGTGTGCTTTATAACTCCCACATGTCTGACATTGTTATTTCACAACCTTGTGCTCCTGCTTTTGCACCCCATGCCCCTAAACCTTGGCTCTTGAAGACTTGTTTGCCTTCCACCTCCACAACAGCTGAAAGGCACAAATGCCCAACAGCAGCTGGGATTCTGAAGAAAAAACAGCAGTAAAATAACATACCTCTAAGATGAAGGGAGACACTGAAGGCTTGAGTGGAAAGTTTTTGTCATCCATGATAGACAGGATTTGGTATTTTACAAAGAATTACATACTGTTTACAAAAAGAGGAAATGTATCAGGAAAATCCTATCACTAGGACTGATGATCTAGGTTCACATCTAGTGTAGTTGAAGACTTTCTGTAAAATACTGTAACATTGCAGCCCAGCTTCTTGAAGGTATTTTAAAACTGCTGAAATTCAACTTTTTTCAGATAGAACAGACAAAAAAAAAATCTTTTCACTGAGTATTGTTCAAAACAGAGCATAGGATTACATTAAAGCAGAAATTACCAGGCTGCATTATATAAATTAATCATTACATCTGAAATACTTCCAAGTGATACTCAGAAACTGCTTTGGGTTGTCTTTGTGCCACTTATTCACAGCCTGTAGCAAACAAAGGAAAGCCAGAGGACTCCAGCATTAATATGGCTTCCTTGTGCAAAGAGAATTAAATACTTAAATATCACTAAAGACCTAAACTTTACTATTCTATTTCTAAAATAAGGATTATGTTATAACATTTCTGCTGGTTACAATTATATAAATGTTTAGGGAAAAGGTGTGTTTGACAGTCTGCTCTGTTCAGTACATATTATGGTGGGCCTTGATTTTGAGAAGGTCTTGATGGCTACTGTAATACAAAAAAACAATAATAATAGCTTAATAAAATCAAACTGAAAAGGAGAACAGAATGGCTTTTATGCTTAGAAAAAGATTAGGTCAATTGATCTAGATTTCAGAAAGCATGAGATAAGAAGACAAGTGTAACTTGTTATTGTGAAAAAGTAGAAATCTGTTAGCCTTTGATTTAGTTTAGCACACTGTTAAGTACAAAAAGAGTCACAAGAACATAATATATCAGTGTAGTTGCTAATATGCTTTGGAAAAAGTGAGTAAGGACCAAAAAGAATGGGCGTGAGAGAATTTTTATCTAATACAATCCTTTGCTCAGTCTCGAGCAATTTTCCGTCTAATAAAATTCTTTTCTCCCCCCTTAAGCAGAACAGGGATCAGATGAAAGAAAATAATTTGCAGATGAATTATGAAGATGTCCTGTCATGCACGCCCTCCTAACAGCATGTCTCTCTGACCTGTTGAAATACTTGTATCATTTGGAGAGACCTGAAAACTGCCTTGAACATTTTGGTCCACTGCCAAGAAAAACTATTTATCAATGGCACATACTGTGCTGATATATACCACAAGAACAGATTTTTAACTGGGAACAAACATTAGGACAAGACCCTTTCCATTCCCCTAGTGCATTAAGACAGACTGGGATGCTGTGCTCTCTTCTTCAGAACCTTCATGAAGAAGCCTCAAATCTATCTTAGTAATGCAGTTCTGTTAAACACATTATCAGGGTGCTTATAAGATTCAAAGTCACTAATCTCACAAGCCTCCCAAGAACGGTACCATGCTGTTCTTGCATTTTATGGATGGAGAATTAAGATGCAGGGAGTTCATGTGGATAGTCTGTAGGTGGCTGTAGGCAGTAGGATGTCCTGGCATGCCTGGAAGGGCAGGTGTGGAATGATTGGCTGTACTACATCATATTCTTTCTCCATAAAATATACGCCCATGTATTCAACAAGAAGTACCAGCTTTGCTGCAGGGCTGGTCTTGACTGAGAACCAACCCGTAGCTGTCTCAGCATATTCACAGTAGACACACATTCCTCAAAGTAATTTCTGGACTACTTACTCATCCAATTAGGTGTGAGTTTTGAGAATGCACTTTTTTTCCATTGCACCTGTATGGAATAGCGGGTCATGAAAAAAACTTCATTTCCTTTGGCAGTCAAGCTAACACCATCAAAGAAGCTCGGGGAGAGGGAGCTCAAAGATGCCATTAAGAATTTCAGGCAGATCTCGCTTGAGCTGGGGAGGGTTGCTATCATTACATGTTGGTATACTCCAAAGGTCAGTTAGGTCAAATGCTCTGCTCAGCAGCCAGTAAATATGTTACTTAATATCAGGGGAAATAGAAAAAAAAAAAAAAAATAAAAAAAAAGAAAAAAAAAGAAAAAAATGAAAAAAACCCACCAAAATTAAATTTTCAATAAAGAAAAAGGAAGTGACTGCATTATAGTCTGCAAGTGCCATGCAGGGGGGCTGGGATAATTTACTATGATAGGATTAAATTACAGTTCTCTTACTTTGGGGGAGGTTTAAATCTTCAACTTTAATATTTCTTTGCTGCATTAGCTGAATTTGCATTTGTCATTGGCTTGTACAATGAAATTTTCACAGGATTTGGTGTTTTGAGTCCTAATTTAGAATTTGGTCCAACTGCCTTTGAAGTCAACAAGAAGATTGCCACTAAATTCAGTGAGAAGTTGGATCAGGCTTTATAATTGCTACATCGTCTCATAATCTCTCAGCTGATAACAGCCATTTAGAAGTGTAGTATAAAAACTGTGATACTGCTGGGATGAGTTCAGTGAGAAATAGAACCCCTCCACATTTAATATAAGCTTAAAAATTTAAACAGATTTTAGAATTATGTTCTCTCTTTGCACAATAGTATCAGATGACGCTTCCCAAAATTTACTCAGAAGAATCTCTGTATTTTCTCTCTGATCTGCCTGGATCCTTGAATATGGTTTTGTATCTTTAACTTGAAACCAAAGAATGAAATTTCCCTCTCTCTGTCACAAAATAAACTATTTTCTGCAAATGGTTGCTTTTCCAGTGCTTTGCTAAAATGGCTGCTGGTAGGATTAGGTCTAGAATCATGGCAATTGCAAATGCTAAACCTTTTCCCATTATATTTCACAGTTTGTATATGATCAGCTACACTGTGCTCTCTCTGTGCAGATGCTCAGATTGCTAGCATGAACAAATTGAGGGCAAATCTTTTTAAAATGTATTAAGGCTTTGCAATTGTTTTGTGAATAAGTATTTATTATTATTATAAACTAGAGGGTGAATGTTTTTGCTGGTATTGATGGGTCCTCAGGACTCAGGCCAGGTTGGTGTTTGGCTGGTGTGACAACACAGGTTTAGATTCACCTAAATGGGAGGCATGTTGCTCACATGCAATCATGTTCCTTTGTGTCTTTCAAGTAAACTTGCAAATATCAGCCCAAAGAGGTCTTGAACCTGATTAAGGACAAAAGATATAGGAAGTGGTCTCAGAAGTGTCTAGGTGACTCCAATACTGATCATTTACCCATCGAACTTGCACATGAGAAAATGTTGCATGCCTGAAACTATGTTTTTTCCTTCCAATGAGTTTACTAAAATCCTTAAACACTTAATCTAGAACTGCTGTCTACTCATAATGTGAAAAACTTCCTCAAAAGTCACAATTTGCTCTTTGAGCCAGATGCAAATGAAATGACATTGATTATCAGTATAGCTCTTTTTCATGGGCAAGGAAAATGTTTGCAATCTTTCTTCCACAAAAGGTGCTTGGCAGAAATACATGTCAGACATTGGGTACCAGGAGAAGACCCACAAGTAACAAGTGTTGTAATGAAAAACCATTTTTATTGCCATCATAATTTGCCAGTTCTGCTTCTTTTCCAGTTGTTGTCTGTCTCAAAGCTGCAACACAAATTTGAAAATATGGTTTTCATTTATTTTTGGGGGTTCTTTGTAGAACAGCAGGTGTTCAGGGTACAACCAAAAGCACTGATGTAGCTCCTTAATGATATTGTAATGATCTTCACCTTATTATTTTTTGCTTTTTTTCTTATTTTATTTTTCTTATGCTGTCCCATGTAACAGAATATATCCCATGCTGATGCTAAATACTGCCTGCATGTGCATGATCTTTGTTACCTATATTGTCTTCTCTTCTAGACTCTATAGAAAGCTTCAGAACCCATACATAGAGAAAGACCAAATAATCTTCCCTATCAGTAGTAATCAAATTTAATGAAATCTTGGAGCATAGGCTAAACCAGAGAACCATTTCTGCCTTACTGATGTGGTTTGCATGAGGCACAGAGCCTAAGGAGAGAATTATTTCCTTGTAATGTAGTGATCCATCCATTACTTTGTATATTGAATGAATCAATTGACTTGTTTATGACATGCCTTGTGTTTGGGGAATCTGAAATTCTGATTCACTTCAAGTCCTTTCAATTACAATATATTCATTGAAAACAGAGGCTTTAATATTCAACTTGAGAGTTTTGTAAGCTATGCAACATTTTGTGTATTTTTCTGGTGTTTGCAGCCAAACCTTGATAGCAAATTTTTCAGAAGGCTATTTTATCTTACAGAGACCTAGGGGAATTCATATTCCCAAAACTTACTTTTTCATTTGCAGATTATGCATTGTACTTTACCTTATTTTTTATGCTTTAAAAGTTTTATCTAGAAAGGAAATTAAGGTATAATATCAGTCACTGATGCTTAAAAATACATACATAAATTTTTGGTCAATTTGAAGGAGTGTTGTTATTAGACAGTGTTTTATGTTGGGACTGCTTCTGACATTGTATATCTAGGCTAGCTGTGGAAAGGCTGGACATTCTTAAAGCTCTTCTACTTGATTACTGCATTTTGAAGAAGTGAATCTCCTGAAATTTTCAAGAAGAAGCCAGTTGAAGGAAATCAGTTAAACAAAACTGGGCAGCACTGAACCAAATATGGGAGCACTGCTAGAAATCAGACTTGTGACAATGATTCACCTTTTATCTATAATATTCCCATAGAGAAACTCTAAAACTCAAATTAAGAACAAAAATATTCATACTAGACTAATAGCAGTTGTGAAGAAAGATTCACTCAGATGTTGATAGAAAAAAGATTATTTTTAAATATCAGCCCCTGAAAAGAAATCTACCCCCAGCCCACAAAAAACAAACTCTCAGACCCATAGGCATTAGAGACACCAATAGTTATTAACACATCCACTCCTCACCACTGCAGGATAAAAATATAGTCAAATATAAATCCTTTAATGTGCACATTCTACAAAGTTCTGAGCCCTTTCTTTGGAATGTTTTCCTGAGGCCTGGCTGTGTCTTACTTATTCTCAGGGATGAGCTGTTGTTTCTCGTTCTAATCCATCTAAAGGTACCTTGGATATGGGTCCTCAGCAGCCTGCAGTATCCCTTATCTTCTTCTTTGTCCCATATTACTGCATTCCATTGTTCTTCTGCAAGAGGTCTCTCAACACGTTTTTCCCATATCTTAGTTTGCAAGGCAACTGTGAGCTATTACCTATCCCCCCTTCCTAATCACCTTATTATTTTTCTTACCACTTAGATGCCTGTGTTTCAGATGATGGCTGCAGAGGGGGAATAGTGCTGAACCTCACAGCCCTGTGTTCAACAGCGAACACAGAACTCTTTATGACCCCTTCTTTAGTAAGCAATTAACCGCCAAAGCTGTGGATGGTTTTTCTGATCCATGAACACTATTGAATTCACCAGTTTTCTAGTGATTGGTTGCACAACACTGAATCATATCACAGAACAGAACTGTAGAATCATCAAAGTTGGAAAGTCCTCCAAGATCATAAAGTCCAAAATTTAGCCAAACAGCACCATACCCACTAAATTGTATCACAACCTATCATGTCTACTAACTTCTGAATGCATCCAGGGATGGTGAATCCACTGCTTTCATGGGGAGCATGTTCCAATGCTTATCCACTATTTCAGCCAATTAATTTTTCCTAATATCCAATCTGAACATCCTCTGGTGCAATTTTCCTCTTGTCCATTGATGGTTGTCTGGGAAAAGAGGCTGACCCCCCCCTAGCCACAATGTCTTTTCAGATAGTTGTAGAAAGCAAACAGGTCTTCCCTTAGCCTTCCTTTCTTCAGTCTAGACACTGCCAGCTCCCTCAGTCACTCCTCACTGGACTTGTGCTCCAGACAATTCCCCAGCTCTATTACCTTTCTCTGGGCAACTATTCCTCTTTCCACAGTGGTTGAATGCAGAACAGAACTACTTTCTTTTTCTTTAGTATATCTTATTTTTCTGAATAAAAATATGCCATAAAATATGCCATAAAATAATATGTAACTTGGTGTTCATCTCCTTCATCTCCTAGTCTTTTAAGTACCACTAATTTTCCCTTTTTACTATCTTGATGAATAGTACACACACGCGCGCACACACAGACACACAGAGACAGACACTAACTGGTGTTTGCAAGCTGTACTTCCTCTTCCTGAATAATCTAAGTTTTGCAACTCAGGCATTAGTACTTTGTGCTGAAATGCTCTCCTGACTCAGAGCTCGAGTACTTAACAATGTGCAGTAAACTGGACATGGACATTTTCTCATTCCACTTGTTTTCCTCTCCTTTATCTCTGTTTATCAGGAACATATTTTTTGGATCATTTTGAAACAATATTCTCTTGTTTAACCCCAAAGCAGAAACACACATCTTGAATCACCCAGTGTGCTTTTCACTGGGAGATACAGGTGTGGACACCAGCTACACATTTGATGCAGTTTTGTACGGTTGTGGGTGTTTGATTTGTGAGATTGCACCCACAGCTCATCATGCCATGTCCAACAGCAAGGACACATTCCAGAAGTGCATGGGTGAGGCATTGCTCCTTCCTCTTGAGCACCTTTTTTTCCTGCTTTATAGAGAAGAATGGCATTTCTCAGAAGATTCTCATCAGAAGGTCATAGAGCTCAGAATTTTCTGACAATTTTTCTTCTTCTTTGTAGCTCTGCAGGAATAACCTCACACATTGTTGCTGTAAATCAGCCAGCAGAGTTATTTTAAAGTTTGTTTTTATGATCTGGCTAAATTTCTAAAAAAAAAAACCCATTAAAAATAGGAACATGATAAGTTATAGGTCAGCTCTTCATGAGTCGACAACAAAATTGTATGTAATTGTCTTGGTTCGGGGCAAATTTGGGGGAGAATCCCTAAAGGGCTTGCTCTAGAAAAGCAGATTCCATTGCCCCCTCCCCCAGTCAGTTCAGAAAAAATACCTCCTTGGAGAAAAGTGAAAAAACCTGTTTATTAAACAATAAAACCTAAACAATATTAAACAATAAAACCTCCTGCTGCTCCAAAAGAGATGACAAACTCAGAAAGTCCCTTCCCTGGATTGCAGCTCGGCTCAGTCAGTCTCTTATCAGTCCCTCTGGTGCTGGAAATGATGTGGCCCAGGCCCAGTGGGCCACGGGTGCGAGCTGGGGGTGCTCTTCTGAGTGTTCAGTCCAGAGCAGTTTCAAGAGGTCCAAAGAAAAGGGAAAAAATCCCCACAGTCCAGGGAACTTCTTTGCCTCAGCTAGCTAAAACTAACTAAAACAAAGGAGAGCTCTGTCCCGCTGTCTGTCCATCTGCAGACATCCCAGTCCAGGAGCAGGAATGTGGAGAAGTGAGTGCAGTGTCTGCAAACAAACTGTGCATTCTTCTCTCCCCCCTTCACTCTCTGGAGCAAGTCTTAAAGATGCAAAATTTATCCAGCATAAACAGAACAAGACGATTGGGGATAAAAGCATCATATAGCCAACCCAGGACATTCCTTTCCCTTATCCCCATATTGTCAGCTTACCACTAAAATGAATATATATTCTAACTCTACAAGTGCATACATTATGTGTCCACTATTCAGCTATACACAGACAATGGCAGTAACATGCAGCAAACAGTGATATTTACATATAGTTCTCACCCAACAATCAGATCTCCCTGAGGTACACATTGTGTTCTTCCATCTTTCTGCATTACCCACCATGTGCAACCTGGTCCCTGAGGAAAGACAACCCCACGAATGGGTTTGTCTGTACTTGAGGCAGAGTTGATCCAAATTGTCTTCCCTAACATATATCCCTACATTATCCATATAATTTTTCATCAATACACTTTCAATTTACCTTCCTCTATATTTCCTAGTATCAAAACCAATAATCAGCTGGTTTATCTCCCTGCCCCCTGCCTCTGTCTGCTGCCCTACAGTGTGTGATAAGCATAGGCCAGGGCCCAGCTTATTGCAATTAGCCTTTTCTCTTTAGAATCCTCATGGCACTTCTTTTTCAGGTATTTCCCCACCTCAGCTGGGTTCTGAATTTGTTCACATGGAAAATCCCAGTCTACAGGGTCAAAAAATTCCTTCAGGGTCTGGCCCATATTTTCCCATTCTCCACACCACTCAGGATTTTCCACACCTGGGTCTACTTCTGGATCAGGGGTCTCTTCATTTCCTTTGGATATCTCAGCCATCATTCTAGAGAAGCTGCAGACTGTATAGAGGAAGCTTACCAGATTAAATACCAGAAAGATGGTCTCTTTAACATTAAGGGGAAATTGAACATTCTCAAAAGGTGACGTAACAGATTCAAAGGAGAAGAAGAAAAGGCTGGAAAGCCTCATCCTCTACTCCTTCTCTAACAAACCGGGTGCAATTACTGAAAAACCCCCAAAATATACTACTGGAACTGGGATGCAGGGTTGAATGAAGAAACCATAAAACATACATATCTTGATCAGACTCCAGTACCTTCATAAATGCCCTATAAATCATTATTCACCAAGCCCAGGACAATAGCTATTCTAATCTGTGCCCCTCTACTGTAAAAACTACATGTTAGGGACAATATAGAAAGGTATTAAAACCTCAAAAAAGCCTAGGACCAGAATCACTTGAAGGCCTCCACCCTAAGAACATTACGAATTCAAGCAACATTGCTACTGACTGCTTTAACCCACTACAGCATAAGCACAACCAACATGCAATCAATAAAGATTTTTTCTATTTTCTTGGGCCATGTGTTGGGCACCACTAGATGTATTTATCTTGGTTCAGGGAAAATTTGGGAGAGAATCAGGCAGTTCTGGGCAAATTTGTGAGAGAAGCAAGATAGCAATAAAAATAGATTGCATCCACTTCCATGTTAAACAACATGAAAGAAACAACAGCATTTACAGTAGATTTAAAAGGAAAGTGCCTTCTCCCACCCATAATAAAAAGTTTGACTTCAGGGTCACTTCCTGAATAGGTGTTATTTCCTCTATTTTAATAAAGGTGCTTTAATGCCTGTGTTCCATGCCAGACAGTATTGTCATTTTTCCACTGATTGGCTTAATGAAATGCTTGAGTGGGGGGCACAAGCACTCCTGGAATACTGCTGCTTCATGCCAAACACAACTAACCCGCAGAAGAAGGAAGCCAGAGAAAGCAGCAACTGCCCCTAATTACAAACTGATGACTTCTTGTCCAGAGAAGAATGGGAGGTTTTAAGGATGGAAAATGGTCAGGAAGCCCATCTAGGTCAGCCTGTCTCCGGCTTTGAATTGGCATTTATACTACCCTCACCCACACCCAAATCCTCACACACAGACTATTTTTGTTATCCAAATAGTTGCCCAATGTGTGCTGAAAACTATTTATATTCTTGGGAATGCCTCTGTACTTAGTGCTTTTTGCCATATAGACTGCTTATCTTTGCAATGTTACAGACCAAACCTCCCCTGTGAATGGGATTCCTATACAAGTCAGCAAGAGGCCCTGAAAAATGAAACTCTTATTGGAGAAGAATTATATATTTCCATGGATCCTTTTATTCTGCTTTCTGAAGTATTTTCTTCATCAAATATCATTGCAAACTCCTCTCGTGGATGAGGAACAAAACAGGAAACCAGCAGAGATACTGCACTCCAGTCACCCACTTTCTTGGGCAGGTCTGACAAACTGGAGTATCCCGGGTTGCTTATGACTGATTTCCTCAGTGCCAGCCCACTTTGCATTCATATTGATTTTTACACTGAATCTTGGATCCAGCTTGGCTAGGAACATGAAGCTAACAAAATGGAGGCATGAATTTCTTATGGATTTGTCCAAAAACAATCAACAGACCCATGGCCACATGGAGCACAAGTTTATTTTATAAATTCTCTTGCAGCTTCACTCTTTGTTGCTCTGAAACTGCATATAATCCCTGTGATTTGGGGTTTGGCAGCAAATGCATTGCACAGGATGATGATGTGTATTAGCCTCTGTGTGTATTTCTAAGAATTTTCCTAGAATTAGAAGGTGATTTTGCTCAGACAAATTAAAAATCCTCTAGAAAGAAAAAGGTAATGCCTGTGGACTCTATCAACTCTTTTAGCAAACTACATGGTAAACGATTTTTTTCTTTGCATATTTCTTGTGTTTGACCACTAGAATTTGAAACTTCAATGTGTCAGTATGACTGAAGGCCAGAAGATCAAAAAATATTCCTAGTGCTGAAAAGGCAGAAAAAAAATTCTCTCTGACCTTTTCCCGCCATGCTGCAGAGACAAATTTGCTAAAGATCCTTAAGATCTGAACCTTTCCTTAAGAACTGAACTCTAATATTCTTCTGTGTAGTTGTAATTCGCACAAACCTTTGTTCTGCCTGATGATAATGGTGGTCAAAAGGAGTCATTAGTGTAACCACAACTTATTGGTCATAGATGACTGAGTTGGTTGCAGGAATTACTGGGAAACACTCCTCAACCAACATCGTACCAAGGGTCACACTGTTTGACCCAATGGCCTACCCTGGTTCAACATCAGTGCTCCGACAGTACTTGGGCAGTATAGGTAACAGCAGCCAAATTACTAAAGGCTAGCATGACATTCACTGCAGAAGCAGAAATAGTTTTACCCTAAAACAGTACATAAATCAAGGATATCTATCTATAACCTATCTATCTATCTATCTATCTATCTATCTATCTATCTGATAAGCAGAACAAAAGGTTTACAGTTATTTTCACAATAAAAATTCTCTCTCCCTTTATAAAAAGCTCTGAAACAAAGGCACAAGTGTTTTAAGCGTCAAAGAGACTAATGAATAGGGGTGCCAGCACATTCACTTATAGATAGTACTGTCAGGAGTTGTTTTCTAGGTTAGGATACTAAACATGATAGGAACCAGCAAAAGAAAAGAACACAGCAAAAATCCAAATCTGTTAAATGTTGAATCTATTAATCCATAGCCCACTTTCCTCTGAATCACACTTACTTAGACATTCAGCTCATAAATTATTTATTGGTTGTGGTCAAATGATTGTTGGCACTTATGTAATTATCTTTTGTGTCAAAAGTTGCATAGTTTACAGAGACATCTCAATAGCAACTGCAGATCTATGAGTTCCTTTAATATATCAGAGAAGAAATGGCAGCTAATTGTGGAGTTATTATGTGTTTGCGCTTGAAAAGTGGCAAAGCTAAAAGGATTACTTCAATTTCAAGTTATTTTTGAAAGAGTACTTATTTTGCGCAAAGTCCTAGTAACTTGCATGGGTCCTTTGTTTTGGGCATTCAGGAATAGGAAAAAAAGGAAAAAGAAGAAGCTTGCAAAAGTAACCTTTGTAACATTACAAACCTGTTAGAAGTTTTTCAGTGAAAAGGAGGCCATAAGTTTGTCATGCTCTGTAATATTATAAATTATTTGGGCTGGACTCTAAATGTAAATTTTCTACAGAAGGACAACAACAAGGCAATCTTAAACATCCTCGAATGGGCCCCTTTTCCTTTGAGTCTGACCCTGAAAATTGAATAGACTTGGCATAAAGTGCAAACAGGTGCTAATGGGCACCAGAGATATGGAGATGATGGAGGCTTCCAAAACTGCTGTTGGGATTTACTGTCTTACAGACATATATAAACTTATAGTACTCCTTTGCCACTTCTAATCACCAGTTTGAGTGAATGTATGGATATTAAACCAGTTGATGCTTTTAAACACTTATTTCCAATTATAAACATATAAAAAGCATAAACTTTAGAGACTTAATTTCTAGTTTTCTTTCAAGTGAATGTGGAACTTTAATTTAGTTCAATGTGACAGATGTTGAGATCTTTGATGCATGTCTTAATTTCCCTTTTTTTCTGAAAGGATGAAAGAGTAACAAAAAAGAGAGAATTTACTGAAACTTGCTAGCAACATGGAATGAAGGTGATTAATTTCATACTCTAAATAATAACTATCAGACTAAGATAGACTCTTTCTCTCTTCTAGAGACCTCATAGCATATAAAGAAGTTATAATTGAAAAGGAGGTAGAAATGAGACTCACTTTCATGGTATGGTAAATGGACACATAAAGTTTAAATCACCACACACGGATAATAAACAGCAACAGCAAATTTCAGGTATAAGGCTTTGATTAAAAATAGTGTTCAAATCCTCCACAAACCTTCACACTGCTGCAAATCAAGCAGGAAGGACACAACCTGACAAACATTTGGGGAGTCCCCCAGCCTGAACCACAGCCTGGTTCCGATTTTGGCTAGTTCATGGAATAGCGTGGGAATAAAACCCTAGTTCTGCTGCCCTTTAAAAAAGTACTTCCAGATGCCCATTTCTGCTGCCCTTTTCTTTTCTCAAAGTGGCCTTGGAGCCAATATGTAAGCATAAAATATAAACTAGAACAGAAATATTAGTCAGGTATATGAATTCCTATATGTAGAGAGGGAATATGCCTTTCTACTTCAGATTTTATGGAGAATTTCCTAACTGCATCAGAGCTGACTCATAACATGATGTGCCATGGTAAGTGAAACACAGGTACCCCTTAAAAGAAGGCAGCTTGCTTGCTGCCACAGTATAATTTGTTGAGTTAGAAATCTAAGAGGCAAACTCTTCTTGCAGTTAGATGGTATTGTTTTTAAAAACTTTGTTTAACAAGATTTTATAAGATTCTTGCTTAAAGAGCATGACTTCTCTGAAAAAGTTCAAGATCCATAGATATACGTGTAATTTCTTGGAAACAATTCAACATACTTTGAAAATACATTTAGTACCAAAATACATATACCATGTGTCCTTTTATGTATAATAGATTTAATATACTTTACACAAAATTGGGCAATTAATTTGGATATATGTGCTGAGAAATAAATTTTTGTATGTATGGGAATGGATTAAGTAATGCAGTAATGAATGTTGCAGTTCAGTCAGACCTTAATTAATTAGGAAGGCTCCCTTTTCTTCAGCAGAAAGAAAAGTTGTTTTATGAGTGTGTTTTAAACAGTTTGCAATGGTAAAACCACTCCTCAGAGTCTGTGTGAATATTGTGGTGCATCCAGCAATGGATTTGCTGTCAAAGGGGAATTTAAAGGAACATAAATTTTCTTTGCTGCCACTTGCTCTTAAGAGCAGAATGACTCATGCAACTTAACCAGTTTTGTAAATTTTCATGGGTGGAATGATTTGAGAACATTTATGACACAAAATCACAGGTTCATAGAATAGGCAGAGTTGGAAGGGATCCAAAATGCTCATTGAGTCCAACTTCTGGCCCTGCACAGCACCATTGCCAAGAGTCATATAATGTGTCTGAGAGAATTGACCAAATTCTGCTTGAACTCTGTCAGGTTTGGGGCTGTGATCACTGCCCTGGACAGCCTGTTCCAGTGCACAAATGTCCTATAGATGAAAAACTCTTTTCTAACTTCCAGCCTAATCTTCCCCTGAAGGCCATTCCCTTGGGTTCTGTCATTGGTTGTCACAGAGAAAAAATCAGTGCCTACCCCTCCTCTTCCCCTCACAAGTAAGTTCCAGATTGTGATGACATCTCAGTCTCCTCCAGGCTGAACAGACCAAGTAACCTCAGCTGCTCCCTCATACAGTTTTCGCCTCAAGGGTCTTCACCATCATTGTCCTCCTTTGGACATTGTCTAAGAGCCTAATGTCTTTCCTATATTGCAGCACCCAAAACTACACACAATACTCAGGGTGAGGCTGCCTCAGTGCAAAGCAGAGCAGAACAATTTTTTTCACATCAACATGTACTTCCCTTATGTTTGGATAGACTGTTAACTAAGAGTGTCTAAAAGATTTGAGAAACATTTCTGTCTTCTCTTTTCTCCAACTGAAAATGTCATGAATTGAGTGAACAGAATCCAACAGTGCTCCATTCCTGAAAGCTTCTTTCTAAAGGGAATTCTTGTATTTGCAGGGTTTCCAGATGAAGGAAGGAATGATGAATCTGACTCCATGTTCTTAGCAGGCTAATTTATTATTTTATGATACTATATTATATTAAAGAATACTAAACTAAACTATACTAAACTATGCTAAAGAATACAGAAAAGATACAGACAGAAGGCTAAAAGATAATAATGAAAAACTTGTGACTCTTTCCAGAGCCTCAACACAGCCTGGTCATGATTGGCCAATAAGTCAAGACACTCACACCAGAAACCAATGAAACAACCACCTGTTGGATAAACAATCTCCAAACACATTCCAAAGCAGAAAAACACAGGAGAAACTAATGACATATATTGTTTTCCTTTTTCTCTGAGGCTTCTCAGATTCCTAGGAGACAGTGACAGGGAATCCCACTAACTTTTGAAAAAAAGGCATTTTGGTGGAGAACATGGAGAGAGCACAGCTGAAAAATGCCATGGTGTCAGCTGAATTCTACTTTAGAGTTCATTTTCACCAGTGACTGAACAGAATATTCTGATTAGTGGAGCTAAATAAAATGACTCACCTAGGCCAAAGAGAAAGAAAATAGTTTCCTATGAAAAAAAACCCCATATAATTAAAAAATTTACTTTTTTTAGATCATGTTGCAGAAAATAAAGCTTCCTAATAAGGAGGAACAATGGGAAATATTAAGTACAACAGAATAAATGTGGAGTCTGTTTGGATATAAAGAAGCCAAGGAAAGAAAGGTTAAATTTTTAGAATAGACACCAAATACTCTGTTCTGTGGATTGTTTGAGAAAACAATCAGAATGACACCTGCACCATTCAATTGAAGTCACAGCAATTTTAAAAGTTAAAATGAAAAATATAATTTTAGAGTTTTCCAGATTTTTTTATTTTGAGGAAAGAAGTGGCTTGTCTTCTAGAATAGAAATAAAATTTTCAAAAACTGTGCAAAACTTTAACACGGGAAAAAAAAAATCTGTGCCCATAAGTACTTTCAAAACATTTTTCATGTTTGTCCAAATATCTTGGAAAGAAACCTAGAAGTGTTGCTCAGCTTCATTCTACACTGCTGTGCCAATGTTACCACCCGTTTTCATTTGGCATTTTCCCAACAAAAGACACATAATCCTCTGAACACATTTGACTGAAAATGGAGAGGAAGCTGTAGTTCAAAGCTAATTACATCTTGCTAGATCTTCTTTTCTCAGTTATTCATGTCTGCTAACACATGCTACTGCTTAGCAGTCCTCACTGTTCTCGGCCTTCAGCAGAGCCATCCACATCTCTTCCTGCTGTTAACTCACACCATAAAAATACACGCAAGCAGAAAACAGCAGTTAAAAAGTTAAGCTTTCTTTTTGCACAAATCAATCACTAATGGCTGGCATGACTTGCAGCATAAAATATGTTTCTCATTCCAGCCTTTGAGATGAAAACTTTTTTTCAGAAACCCCCAGCTTTAGGAGACTAGAGAGGTCAAATTAGATTAGAGAGGTCAAATGGATTAAAGGGTTTGTTAAAGTCTAGTTCAGATGAAATGTATGCTTCCTCCAGATTGTTCCAGATTGGTTTAGGTGGTTGATCTGGTGGTCAGAATAACATAGCCCAGGAAGAAGACCATGTGTTTGTGGGTGATTGCATTTTTCTGCTGTAGTTTGAAAGTTGTATTGACTTACATTTCCAATAAACTAAACCAGCTTCTGAGTTTGGAATAACATGGTACCATTATATGTAATTCAATTACAAACCACATCACAGTGTCCATGTGGGGGAGGTAGGGAATACTGAGGATGATGTGGCCCACTTAATAAATGAAGGGGGATCCTGGCAGAAAAGGCAGATTCACAGAACACCTTCTTTGCTTCAGTGCTCATTAACAAGAATAGCCCTTAGGGTTCTTTCACCCCAAAGACCAGGATAAAAGAGTGTTTGAAGGAAGTGTTGTTGCATTGGTCAAGCAGGATTGTGCTTGAGAACATCCAGGCAAACATGACATCCACAAGTCCATGGTCCCTGATGGGATGCATCCACAAGTGCTGATAGAGCTGATGGGCACCATAACCAGATCACTCAGGATCCTTTTTGAAATCTCATGGTAGTTAGGAGAGGTGCCTGAGGACTGGAAGACAACAAATGCTGTACTTGGCTTCAAAAAGGACAAAAAGGAGGGCCCAAGGGACTGCTGGAAGTCAGTCTCACCTCAATCCATGCAACTCTTCATTTGGGAGGTCATCTTTGTGCACATGGATGACAAGAGGTGATCAGGAGCAGTCAGCAAGGATTCACTAATGATAAATCTTTCTTGACCAACCTGAGTGTCTTCAACAATGAGAAAACCACCTGGATGGATGAAGGGAGAGCAGTGGATATTTTCTGCCCTAACTTTTGTAAGTCTTTCAACATTTTCACTCAGAACATCCATACAGGCAAATTCAGGAAGTGTGGACTGGATGAGCGGACAGTCAGGTGAATTGAGCTGGATGGCAGATCCCAGAGGGTTGTGGAGCAGGTTCTAGTTGGAGGCCTGTTATTAATGGTGTCCTCCAGGGTTCAGTGCTGGGGCCACTATTTAACTTATTCATCAATGATTTGGAGGAAGTCATTGGAAGAGGGCAAGTCCCTCTTCAGGAAGTTAACTGGTGACACAAAGCTGAGGGGTGGCTGATATCCCAGAGAGTTGTGCAGCCCTTTGGAAGGATCTCAGCTGGTTGGAGAGATGGGCAGAGAGGAACAGTATGAAGTTCAATGCAGGCAAATGTGCAGAGGAAGAATAACTCCATGCACAAACATGGGGTGGAGGCTGACCTGCAGGGAAGCAGAAGGACCTGGGTATTCTGGTGGACAACTTGCTGTCTGTGGGCCAGTAGTGTGCCCTTGTGGCCAAGAAGGCCAAACAAATGCTGGAATGTACTAGGAGGAGCATTGCCAGCAGATCCAGAGAGGTGATCCTGCCTCCCTATTTAGCCCTGGTGACGCCCCATTTGGGTTACTGCGAGCAGTTCTGGGCCCCTGAGTACAAAGAAACATAGAGCAGGTCTAAGGGACGGCTGTGAGGATGACTGGGGGAGTGAAGAATCTCTCTTACGAGGAAAGGCTGAGGGAGGTGGACCAGTTTCAAGAAGAAGCAACTGAGAGGGGACTTATCAATGTCTATAAGTTTCTGAAGGAAGGATGTCAAGAGGATGCATCCAGGCTCTGCTCGGTGGTTCCAAACAGTAAGACAAGCGACAATAGGCAGAAACTGATGCATAGGAAGTTTCACATGAACATGAGGAAGAACTTCGTTACTGCACAGGTGATCACATACTGGAGCTGATTGCCCAGAGAGGGTGTGAGTCTACCTCAATGGAGATATTCCAGAACTATCTGGACACAAGTCTGTGGCACGAGCTGTAAAATGGCCCCGCTTGAGCAGGGAGGTTAGATCAGATGAGCTTCTGTGGTTCCATCCAACCTGACCCATTCTATGATTCTGTGATTCAGTGATTCAGTGACTGTGAACTTTCCTTGGTCTGTAATACCTCCAGTGCACATGAATGGTTTATATTTAAGGCATCAGCTTTGTTAAACTACTCACAACAGGGTGCACAATACTGGCATATATCAACACGTGTACTCTTTACCAGTGCACATTTCCCTTGTGCTTTTCAGCTTTCTTTGGTACACCTGATTGCTGTTTACTGAGCAGGCACCATCATTCTCATGCCTGTTAATCACTTGATTTGAATATGTGAATGTTTGCGAGTAATCTCTTTTCTTCATAATTAATTAAGTTGCAGACTCTCAGTAATCATGCAGTAGATCTCCAAAACCTTCTGTAACAGTGCTGTATTGCCATGGCTTTGAGTTACATATCCATACCACTCTGGATGTCATGCTTATAAATTCACAGTATTTCTTCAGTTTTTAGCTTCTCTCTTGTTTGTAAAACCTAAACATTTATGGAATCCCAAGTTAAATAAATACTCCTTAAACAGTATGTTGTAATACAT
The DNA here is from genome assembly GCF_035770615.1 of Melospiza melodia melodia. NCBI lineage: Eukaryota > Metazoa > Chordata > Aves > Passeriformes > Passerellidae > Melospiza > Melospiza melodia. The sequence continues at coordinate 19,750,552 of NC_086226.1, read as the reverse complement.
GTCGGGCAAAAATAGCTGATATTTGAATAGCACATCAAAGATGTATGCTTACAGGCATATGTTATTCATCAAATGATTATTTGATGAAGATAGTAAAATGAGGAAAGCTAACTGTGAAATTAGAAGGTTGTAAGTTATTATAAATATACCTACCCTTGTCTTTTTTCATATTTTAATGGGTTTGGGGGCAAGTCCTTGGTTAAGTAAGAGAAGATAGCAATGAATTTTAGTAAAGGTGCATTCATCTGCATATCAGACAAATTGGAAGAAAATGGTTTCATTCTTACAATTATTTTTTTCCATAAATCTCCATTTTCTTCTAATTCCTTTAGTCCACTGAGATACTACTTTAATTATTCTGCCCTTGGCCATTACTGATGCATTAAACAGTGCCTAACTAGCCTTGAGGATGATGAAAGTTTGTGACTTAAGTAGGATATACTGCAGCCTAATTCAAAAGTTAATGCTACTGAAGAGAAAGATTTCAGCTACCTTCAATGAAGATGGAATGGGGCACATGAGAGGAAATAAAAATTGACTTGAAAATCCTCACTGTGATCTTCACACTGTGCTATGCTTTCTAGGCTCCAGCTAAGCAATCAAATTGTAAGATTATAAGATCCCTGTGGGGTCAGGGAAGTTTTTGCAGTAGCCAGTCATCAACCATTACCTTCTTATTTGAGAGGAAAAATGTTCATTGTGAGATCCTCTCAACTCACCAAGGGCTGCTGTGAGCAGCAAAATGGGCTTGGAGAGTAAATGCATTGCAACCAATGCACCACCAACACCCTTTATCACATTCCTCACTGAGTCTATTTCATTAGGACTTACATTTTTGCAGCAAAATATTTTAAGCCAACTGTTTCTTGCACCGAACAGAAATTCACCTTTTGACTATGCACATTTATTCTTGGTGGACCAAATCTGTCTTCCCATCACAGTGTCTTCTGGAAATAACACACTGAAAATAATGTGGCCTAAAATACTGATGGTCCAGCAGCCTCAGTAGACTTTAACAGTAAATAGCTCACAAAATATTTTCTCTTGTTTAGTTATTTGCCACTTTAATTTGAACTCTGACCTCGAATGCAGCTTTCTGGTTTCTTTGCTGATACCTGTATTTCAGGAAAAGTTCAGAATATTTTAAACAAGAGAACTGGTTTTTATGTGGTAACTCTAATTTTTGTATGGCCTACATTTTCAACTCCTTCTCAGAGTCCCATTAATGGCTTTTGTAAGGTTGATCTGGTGAAACATACTAAGAGCATTGTGTGTTTAAGATGCCTTTATTGTAAATGCATACATGTAACCTTCATCGGTTTAAAGAATTATTTTACCTTTCTGTGTCACAAAGGCAGTTTGACTCTCAGTTTTCTCTGTGCTAGGTAGAAATGGTATTTTTCACCCTAGAGGAATAAAGAGAGAAAGCTGTAAGCAGTGAATGCTGGGAGATGAACATGTTTCTGAGTGCACATAGATGATGCCTTTTAACTGAACTGACCCACAAAAAGGAAAGGATGAAAAGATACTTTTATTGAACCTTTTATTGAAGATAATAGCTCAGTCCTTCAAAAGTCAATGACGAGTACAGTTTATAGCATTTCTATGTTAGTATAAGGATTCAGTTATGGAGGGTGCATTTGGATATCTGTGTAGGCTCCTGCAGTTCACTTCCCCATCATCAACTAACCAGTTTGAGCCTGAGTCCTCTTCCAACTGGAGATGCACTCATACCCTTTGTAATGCATAGGCACACAAAAGTATCACCACAAGAATAAAAAAATACCACCACAAATCATGGCAACATCCCTAAACTCATGCTTGAATTAATGCCAGTGTAGTCATGGAGACATCAAACTCTTATAAAATTTTGCATCTGAGGATTTACTCAGCAATTCAGGCAAGCTTTGAAGCTGGCCTTCATGTTGTCTCTGGTATGCCCTGAGCCTGCATTTACCCACAGAACCTATACAACCTGCTGGTGTGGTTAGGAATGCAATGTTAAGATTATAACATAGCAACAGAGGAGGAAGGATGAGATCAGTTCCTGAGTGAACGACGCACAGGTATTTCATCGCTGATTTAGTCTTCTGAGTATTGTAAATCTGGAATCCATTTAGTATGGTATAAAAATCCCTTCAATGACAAGCCCTCTATTCATGCTTTCCCTATAAACAATTGAAGCTGATAGTTGGAAAATACTGGTATTTATATTTCTCATCAAAGAGAGCAGAGTTGTGTAAGTGCTGAAAACATGACCTGGATCTCTGGCCTGCAAGTATCAACTCCAACTCAAGTAAGAAGTTCCCAGGCCTTATCTCTGTATGGAAGAAGACTTCCTGTGTCAAGAAAGTCTCAATCTATGATAGCAGATGGCATTTCTTGACTGTGCTGCCTTGTCCTCAAATCTCATGTGTGTGAAAATTAAAGACCTGTTTGAAGTGACACCCCTTCAAACATGTTGGGATGCTAGATCACCTTCAGCAAAAATATTCTCAAATAGAGCTGTAATTTCCTTAAAATATAAACATAGAGCTAAGAAAGGCGTAATTTAATAAGCCAATGATGGCTTGTATTACCAGAGAGAAAAATAATTTGTTGCCTTCCTATATGTGTCAGAACATGCTTTTGGAAATTAGCAGCAGAAAAAAGATGGAAAAGTGAAAGAAAGAGAGAAAGAAAGAGAGAAAGAGAGAGAGAAAGAGAGAGAGAAAGAGAGAGAGAAAGAAAGAAAAAGGAAGAAAGAAAGTGTTGGAAGGAAGTGTCGGAAGGAAGTGTCGGAAGTGTTGGAAGGAAGTGTCGGAAGGAAGGAAGTGTCGGAAGGAAGGAAGTGTCGGAAGGAAGGAAGTGTCGGAAGGAAGGAAGTGTCGGAAGGAAGGAAGGAAGGAAGGAAGGAAGGAAGGAAGGAAGGAAGGAAGGAAGGAAGGAAGGAAGGAAGGAAGGAAGGAAGGAAGGAAGGAAGGAAGGAAGGAAGGAAGGAAGGAAGGAAGGAAGGAAGGAAGGAAGGAAGGAAGGAAGGAAGGAAGGAAGGAAGGAAGGAAGTGTCGGAAGGAAGTGTCGGAAGGAAGGAAGGAAGTGTCGGAAGGAAGGAAGGAAGTGTCGGAAGGAAGTGTCGGAAGGAAGTGTCGGAAGGAAGTGTCGGAAGGAAGTGTCGGAAGGAAGGAAGGAAGGAAGTGTCGGAAGGAAGGAAGGAAGTGTCGGAAGGAAGGAAGGAAGTGTCGGAAGGAAGTGTCGGAAGGAAGTGTCGGAAGGAAGTGTCGGAAGGAAGTGTCGGAAGGAAGTGTCGGAAGGAAGTGTCGGAAGGAAGGAAGGAAGGAAGGAAGGAAGGAAGGAAGGAAGGAAGGAAGGAAGGAAGGAAGGAAGGAAGGAAGGAAGGAAGGAAGGAAGGAAGGAAGGAAGGAAGGAAGGAAGGAAGGAAGGAAGGAAGGAAGGAAGGAAGGAAGGAAGGAAGGAAGGAAGGAAGGAAGGAAGGAAGGAAGGAAGGAAGGAAGGAAGGAAGGAAGTGTCGGAAGGAAGGAAGGAAGGAAGGAAGTGTCGGAAGGAAGGAAGGAAGGAAGGAAGGAAGGAAGGAAGGAAGGAAGGAAGGAAGGAAGGAAGGAAGGAAGGAAGGAAGGAAGGAAGGAAGGAAGGAAGGAAGGAAGGAAGGAAGGAAGGAAGGAAGGAAGGAAGGAAGGAAGGAAGGAAGGAAGGAAGGAAGGAAGGAAGGAAGGAAGGAAGGAAGGAAGGAAGGAAGGAAGGAAGTGTCGGAAGGAAGGAAGTGTCGGAAGGAAGGAAGTGTCGGAAGGAAGGAAGTGTCGGAAGGAAGTGTCGGAAGGAAGTGTCGGAAGGAAGGAAGGAAGGAAGGAAGGAAGGAAGGAAGGAAGGAAGGAAGGAAGGAAGGAAGGAAGGAAGGAAGGAAGGAAGGAAGGAAGGAAGGAAGGAAGGAAGGAAGGAAGGAAGGAAGGAAGGAAGGAAGGAAGGAAGGAAGGAAGGAAGGAAGGAAGGAAGGAAGGAAGGAAGGAAGGAAGGAAGGAAGGAAGGAAGGAAGGAAGGAAGGAAGGAAGGAAGGAAGAGAAAGATAAAGAGAAAGAATTGAAATAAAGAGAATTTTGAAGAGAATTTTGAAATTTGGGAATAAAGATGAATCTCAGAATAAATTTCTAGAAAAACAATCATTTTGGAACAGCCTGAGGGCTGCTCTTACTCATGGTATCTGGGTTAGATCTCCCTGACTTGAGATCCTGAAGAACAGTAACACTTGCTTTCTGTCCCAACTTAACCTGAACAAGCCTGTGATCAATAGAAGTCTCCGGATGTGGTGCTGTTCTCTCTGCAGGCCCCAAATTAGCATAATTCCTTCAATCCCAGATTTCACACAATGGTTACTCTTGATAACAGAATGGGTATAATGGGTTGACATCCTCATTTTTGCTCTCATATTATTTTTCTACTAACCATGATAAACAGCAGGGAGATTTCAAATTTTAAACACTCTTTAGTAACTAAAGTAAATGTAAAGTAAGTAAATGATCTTAATAATACTCTTCACATGTGATTATTTTCCCTAATTCCTCTTTTTTTCCCCCAAAGTCTACTAATTTCCAGATATAAGATGATTCTGTTCCAGACCTGAATTATTTAAATTTTTTTTGCAGCATTTGTTGTCTTTTTTTCCTTAAAATTTATTGTTAATGTCATTTTCACATATAGTTATTAAAAAAGATTATATTTTAAATATCTTGTGTCTCCCAACTAAATTGAATTACTGGTTAGTGGTAGTGTAGTGACTGCCTCAAACAGTGAGGTCAATTTTAAATCAACAGAAATAATGGGTTTTATTAAAGCATTCACAATACAATAAATATTTCACAATAACCACCTTTCTTCTAATGGTTTAATGTAATATCCTTCACTAATTATCTCTTCAATGTGACAGATTAATGGCAAGTGATTTGATGCATATCTATAATTCCTTGAAGTACACTGTTCAGTTGAAATTGGCAGGTGAATCTCATGGTGTGGTTTGTCTTTCTTACTGGATAAAGCCATTTTACAAACAATTTTGATGCTCAGATTGCACAACCCTCTGAATTATTCCCCCTCAGGGAAGTCTCCAGAGCATAGCCTTGGAAAGACATACCATAGAGTTCTCCCCACCTAGGCAAACAGAAAAGACTCTCCAATGGAGCCTTGCACCCATGCCAATTCCCTTCCTCATATGTTGTATATTCTAGCGGTTTCTCCTTTCCCTGTTTCCTCATTGGTTGTGGTATCCCTGGTGGTCAGCCCTGTCTTCCCTGCAGGTTAATGGCCTTTGCCCTGCCCTTGGTACCACGCTGGGCCATCCCATACTTAACCTTGTGCAGAGCACATGGTCTTGTCTTTAGTCCCTGATTTCCCTTTAGCGCACTGCTATAAACCTTTGCTGGAACAGAATTATACAAAAGGCCCTTCTGCCTCTCTTTGCTGAGCTAGCTGTAGTGAGTATGCGTGGACTTGACTGCTTTCCCTGAATGCTTACCTCAAGTGGCTTTTCCAAAGGACATGCTTATTGGGAAATAGTTATAGGTAGCAGCAACCACTATCTAAACCCCACACTGTTACATGACTTTACACATCTTTTTTCTGGAATAAATGTGACTGTCATATAGCATACATTCAAAAGTGGAAAAGCCCACATTAAACCCATAGTTTAACCCATGTAAAACCCATGTTAAATACATAAGAACCCATAGTTGCTACCATTTACTTGTGCTTGTATAATGCAAAACATACTTTCTGGACGGGCTTTTCCAAAGCCCATCAAATCACTTGAATTCACCTAGTTAACTGCAGATTAACTGTTTGGAATATCATTGCTCTGTGTTATCTGATCATGATGCAATCATATTCATCTGAATAACTTTTTGGATACCACTTCTACAGTGGCAAGCCCACTAAGCTCTGTTAAGAAAATAGGGTTAAATTATGCCATCAGAAAAATATTGCATTTTAGCTGAGGACAACATGATGTTCCCAACCAGTCTGGCACTGTTGTTTTATTAGTGCAAGTTACGATTCATTTGTAAGCACTGAAGCTGTCTTTTGCACAGATAATAATAACGTTGGTCTTCTTCATTGCTTTCCAGCCAAATTAAAATTCTGATTTTAAAGTCTCATGCTACTTGATCTATAGTAACAGATTTAGAATAAGGTTTCCATCTGAGAAAAATTTAAACATGATGCTTAGTTTAATGTAGAGTTAAATTATGTTTTTATCGCATTACTATATATGGAAAAAGCGCACGTTACATCTGGCTATAATTTCTTCCGCCGTTTTTTTTTTCCTTACATTTCCTGTCAGTACTGTGGCTAATATAGATATGAAATAGATAGATACACAGAAGGTTGAATCAATAGACAAAAGGATTATGTCACATTTGGACTTCAGTTTTTCCAGAGGAAAAGAGGATTTCTGCAAATTTAAGATTGGTATTCCCTCTATATGTCAAAACAACAGTCTTTGGAGGATTCTTTTGGGGGAAAAGGTGGTAAATATAATTTTATGTAACAAAACCAAAAGATTATCTATACAATACAAGAGATGCAGGAAAGGAAAAATCCCATGAAATATTAATCTGGTGGGGAAAAAAAAACCAGAAAAAAAAAGGAAAAAAAATGAAAGAGAGGAATTTTGCAGGACTTAGAATATTCCTTAGAGTTTTAATGAACTGTTCAGAGTTTTAGAGAACAAGAGGTGTAGTTAACTGGGAACAAGATAGGCTGAGGTTATTCTTCAGCATGATAAGCTAGGAGTCAGGCAATTGTAGTGGAATTACCTAATTTCTAAACTGAAAATTATTTTGCATTATTTCTTGTTTCAGGCGATCCTTCAGAAATACAAAAATACCTTAAAAAAGAGCTATTTTTCATGAAAATGATATAAATTTTTAAAGCAATAAGAAAAATATTTGAAAATAAAGATCCCTTTAGGAGCAGTAATAAGCAGCCTCATTTTATTTCTATGTTGTTTGTTCATTTTTCTTTTCTTTTACTTTTAAATTTTGTCTTTAAACCAGATAGCAGGCTAGTCTTTGCTAGGAATAAAAGGTGTATCAAATTCCCCATAGTAAAATGTTGATTAAATCTTCCTGATGATTAGTGACTTTGTTGTCCCCCATCATCTGTGCTGTAAATTCTACAAGCCCTAGGGATATCAAATAATAGGCTTTCTTTATCAACCCATGCAAAACAGCAGTACAAAAAGTCAATTAAATCCCCAGTTCCTTATTTTGCTTAGACTACCAGATCTCTACTTCCTAGCACATGCTAAAAAGAATTAGTCTTTCCCAGGTATGAAGAAAAAGAACTGAAGAAGACCATACTGTCACTAAATTCTCACGTCATTTGACCACAAAACAACATGAACTAAAACGAAAAGTGTGGTACAGCTACTGAAACACATGAAGAAAAACAGCACAAATTCTGTAGTACTCTACCTTGTATACTCACGAAATGTAGCACTATATTGGAGAAGATGCTTTTTTTTTTTTTTATTTTCTCCTGTCATTGAAGTAGAAGACCAGATGAAAAAGAATCAACATTTTTATTTTTAAAAGGCCAAATAGCTCAGCAGTTTGGCATGTCCTTTGCAAAGCAAAGGAGAAAGTCATCATGTTGTAGCTGTTTAAACTGAAGGGTCAAGTGCCTTGTCTGGAGACTTTCACAGTTCAAGTTAATGCTATCAAACCCTTTAATTACACCAATATACAGCTGATAAGAAGCCCTAATGGCCCTTTCATATCTGTATGGTAACTAGGACATGCATCATATATGGGTGTAAGATTGATACTTATAGGACTTTGTTCTGATAACTCGACTTCCTGTCAAATGATGCACTGCAGAAGCTTCTTCCAGCTTCTCACCTCTTTTCCTTTAGCGTTTCACATTGCTAAGAAAAGTTCCAGATACCTAGCGGTGTCTATAAACATGAAAATATAACAAAGATCTACATGGAATCAGAAACTATGGAAACAGAAAACTATGGTTTACTGAAGCATGATTTTCAGCAACTTATTAACTCTTAATCCTGTGTCAGCATACCTGCTGGATTGCCTAGCCTTTTGTTTCATTTTTTACAATTACTAACTTCAGTACAGAAACTAATATTTCTAATAATTTTATCGGAACCAAGTTGTGACTGCAATACTGTAGCATTAGCTTTGTTGTTTACTCTGGTCATGCAATTTCTCAGTGAAGGGAACTGTTTCTACACATGCCCATACCTATAGCTATACATATACCAATACTTATATCTTTACTTTCGTCAGTTATTGTTTAGATTCATTTTCTTATCTTGGGAAAGGAGTGGAAAGAATAAGAGTTGGACTACAGTATGAACATAAAGTTCATATGAATATCATCCCCTATTTAGCACTTACAGGATGTACTACTGGACTGGGAGCAGGACTGCTGTATCCCACTGGAAATATTCATACTGGGTTTCCACTGGAGCAGGGAGTTTCACTCATAAACAGAATAAACTGTGGATTTTGAGAAATGGAGATGTGTTACAAATCAGAGTGACACAGAGTCCCCAGGCACGTGCAAATGAGAGATGCTTTACTGCAAAAACAAGGCCTTTTCAAGCAGTTAGACCTTTATCAGTTATATAGTTTTAAAACTTAACAAACATAATCCAACCAACTACCATACACCATGATATGAGCACATAATGGTTATGTGACTTGTTTTTCTACCTCTAATTCAGCTGAGTCACTTTCCCATAGTCCTTTTCTACTTAGTCAAAGTAGCAGGCTGGAGCCATGATTTTACAAGGGCAACAAGGCCTTATTTGTGAGGTTTTACCTATACGCAACAGAGATGCTTCTCTGAATGTCATATGCCATTTCTGACATGTATGTGCTTCTGGAAGAGAAGAAAACCAATTCTATAGGAAACAGTAGTTATACATATCATTGCACCTCACTCACAAAATCAGGGTGAAGACATCATGCTCTGCACCTTCTGACTTCAGTCCCTCAAAGCACATTTAGTATCTGGTTTCAATGAAGCTGGTTTTTTTACTTTAATGATCAATACCAATGTCTCTAAAGTTAAATGTGTGCTGAAGTGTTCCTCTGTCTGGGGTCTTTGCACAGTGAAAGTGCAGATCTGGCACACTAAGTTGTTGTCATTGTGAGAAATGCAACAATTTAGAGAAAATATCCCTGTAAAGAGATGTGAAATGGAAGATCTCATCTCCTGATGAAAAATTGTAAGGCTTCTCACTCTTTGGGGAAGTAGTATGCAAATTTCCTGGGATGTACATGTAAAGTGGATTATTATTGTATTAAAAACTACTTGCCCCCAAACATTTGTTTCTCATCTGGCATCAAGCAGAGTTTAATTGCAAGTTGGTTTATGCCATTTTCAAAAAGATGCACAGGAGGTTCCTAAACTTCCCTTGTATACACATCGCATTATATCTCAGTAGGGTTCATGTTTGTACCACCTGCTCATGACTGGGAACACTTACCCTAGTGTCTCTGCAACAAATTTTAGCGCTAGGGTCCTTTGACAATGCAGTTACAATCTTCATTACAATCTTTTTTTGTAAGTCATTTCCAGGGGGTTATGTTAAGAGAAGAAATATGTGAATTTCAATATTTTCTTTTATTTAAGAACATACAGCCCAACAATTTTGCTATTTTTACATAATCAGAAAGAGCAGTAAAGTTCTCAGGTCAAAATCTGAATTACAACTTCTTACCAGCTGTTTACAAAACTGAACAGCAGGAGCAAAACACCAGATTATTTATATGACTAAAATATCAGCTTTAATGGGCTAGTTGCCTCCTTCATGAGGATTTTCTAGAGCTAATAGAAGAGAAGTATAAGCTTTGTGTCTTTAGGACAGTTTTAGATACTATACATGTTAATAAATATAGGATTTCTGTACGTTTAGCCCATTTACAATGTATTGCCAGGATTACTTGTTTGCCTGTAGGCCAAGACAAGTGCATTAAATCCCACATCAGGATTTGGGCTCAGGTCCAAGCTAATAGTGCAGTGTAATATCAGGAGAGCTGCACTGCTAGAACAGATGTGGAGCTTGGGTAAGGTGTTGAATCAAGGTATTACCTGCATGGCCTTGATGGTCAACCAAGTGGCAGTTAAGGACTTCCAAGCTCTTTTCAAGAGAGTAAGATGTTTTTCTGGATCCAAGGACAATTAATCAGATTGACATGACTCACTGAAACATCAGTTGTGTTTCATACACATCTGGTAGAAAAAATACAGCATTATAGAGCAACCAAAGGCTATATTATAATGCACATGCATATGTTGAGGATGAACAGGATACTTTTCTTTCTCTATATACCAGTTTCTCAAACTGGGAGCCTGCCTGGATCTTTTCTTTATTTCCCCTTCCCAAAGTCAGAGGTACATAGAAGTACAGACAGGTGAATGCTGAATCCAAACCTATTTTTGAATCTGTTTATATGGAGCATGCAACCTCTGCCTACTCTCCAACTGAGTGTCCAGTGCAGAGTCTAAGGAACTCTGGACCTGTTCCCATTTGTTTTCTCACCACAGCTAGGGATGATCATCCAGGCCATATTTGTGCATTACCCCTGTAGGATGTAGTGCTGCTGCTACTACTCTGGCAGCGGTAGAGATTTGGGCTTTGATGAGCATATTTGTGTGCAGTTACCCATTTGAAAAATTTTCTTGAAAAAGACAAACACAGCAGATATTTGTATCTGGACAAATACTCTTCTCCAGCCCAAATGCTTGCTCCTTGCCAAACTCCAAACCCTTGTTTACAAATCAGGTGTTTTAAATTTCTCAAACTTTTCAGGAAAGCTCTTAAATATCTTTCATAATGGGAAGAATTTTTAAAAAGGAAGTGTAGGAGCTGGGACTGGCTGCCCCGAAAGAAAACCCATTTGTCACCAGCTCATTCCAGACAGATTATTCCTCTGTCTCCAAATGAAAGCTTCTATGGAAAATCTTAAAAATTCTTGTGGAAAGTGAATGTACCCTGTTCATACAGCTTGGAGAAATCAAAACAAAAACCAGGGTAACACTACATTATGTTTATCTTGAAGGAGACGCAATTCTTTGAGCTGATTTGCACTTACCTCAAGATGCTTTAGAAGAATATTGTTTCTGAGAGAGGATTGCATCCTGGAACAGCTGCCTTATTGACTGCTCCTGCAGCTGTTGCCATCCACTTGGATTGCCATGGCAGTTGTGGAATTGTCTGCACTAAATTTGGAGTATTTGTGGAGTTTTGATGGTTTTCAGCACGTTTTAGCCACTCTAAAACAGTTTCCAATCCAGCTTGCTCTACACACTACCAACTGCTTCATGAGCTAATCTACAAATTAGATTTGTAGATTAGTGCTGTGTCCAGAAAGCACCACAAAACCCTTTCTAGCAATTTCTTCTGCAATTTTGCTGGATGATCCTATCTTTAACATAAATTGTACAGTCCCACAAAGAGATAATGTATCAGATCATTACTATTACAGGAAGAAAAAAAGCCAAGGTTCTCTGCAATTAGTTTTTTCTTCTGTGTGTCACATTATCTGTACCCCTTATTATGCCTTATTCACCAGATTTATCTGCATGGGCCATGCACTTGTTTTTTTCTCTCCCTCCCACCTACTTGATACTGAAGCTGTTACCCACCACCCTTCTTCAAGTGAGGAATAAGAGGCTGCTGTTCTGTGATCAGCTGGCAGGGATCAGAGGAAAAATGCAATAGTCTTCTGGGTAGAAGCTATTTGGGTCATCCCACCTCAGAGGTGCTGTATGAATCAAAGTTTTGTATTTGCTGTCGTGTGTAAAAATTCTTGGTGGCATAAGAGAAACATATTGTTAATTAATTGCAGTCTGAAACACATGTCAATCAAATGTGTTTGCGGCTAGTAATCTTCATGCTAATCAGTTTCTCAAACAACATCCCAGTCCATCTGAATTATGTCTAAATTAATCTAAGCAAATCTGTACATCTTTTAACATAGAGTAGTAGTAGTAGCTTGTGTTCATTTATACACAGACAGAGAGACTGCCTTAGCTAAAGAATCATTTGAGATTTTTCTCTAACTTAATCAAAGGTTTCAGTTTTGAAAAATTGTTAAAAACTTCTCTGCTATTTGTCTTTTTTTTTAGATTTCATGTATGTTTGTACATGCCTGGAAGATGAAATATACAAAATTAACTCTAAATGGTGTAATCATTACAGTACTCTTTGTCCAGAAAGGCTATTGGAGAGCTTTCAGAATAGTGAAATTTATTGTTCTGTGAGCTCTGATATATTTCAGCATAGAAATACTGGACTTTCAAAAGTGATCGTCTTGCTATTAATGATTTATGCCCTCCTAACTCTTTGGACCAAAATAATCTGTGAATGAGCCACTGCTCAAAGTGCAAGTTCTTAACTAGACTTCACTAATGCCAAAAAAACCTGTTGCATACAGGGTTTAGCCCTGAAATAATTGATGACTATGGCACCAACTCGTTGATATACTGAGGAACATCTATGGTTAAATGACCCGGACATCAGCCCTAGTATTACTTTAAGTAAACAAATGTAGTACTTCTGGAAGAAAAGTTACAAATTTTTCTGTAGAGGTGATCCATACGCTATGACACATCCATGTAGAACCTACTTTTCATTGAAATTGTCTCTTATAAATTAGAGTTCCTACAGAGCTATTGAAAAGTGACCTCTGTATGAAGAGTAAAACAAATCAAATCAAATATCTTCAAAAATAATGAATACAAAGAGAACACAGAAATTTGGGCAGTGCTCTATTTAGCTTTTCAATTACAACTACAATCAAGACCAGTTAACCTCTGCTGTGGTCTCATTCTCTTGGTCTAGACAGGCTTGTGGATTTACAAATTAGACTCTGAAGACACGACACTCAGCATTTACCTGAAGTTAAATATTCTTCACTTGAGGATCTAGGTTATCTAAACTAGAAAGACAAATTTTATTTGATTTCAGGATCAATATGGCAGAAATCCCAGAGCTCTCCATATGGTAGGAACATATGTGTTCATTGAGCTACACTCCCTTATTCCAACTCCATGAGGAAAAAAACTGCCTTTTCCCCATTTGCTCTCTCCAGGATTAAGCCAAAGTCTATGAAAGTCTTTAGAAATATTTTCACTGCTTTCAGCAAGCTCTGGATGGTGCCTTCCAGCTTCCAGTCAGTTCTGTCATCACTTATAATGACCAGCCACAGCTTGTTATTCCTCCCATTGATGTGTTCAGGAGATGGCTATTCCAGCTTGTCCAGATAGCAGAAGTGGATTTCCAGAGCATTTTTCAACTTACAGGCCTCCTTTCTCATAGTAACAAATACTGGAAGTGGGTTAATTTGTTTGAAAATCGATGTGCAATTTTGTTGTAGCTCTTTCCTGGCATGCTTCGCATAATTCAGAGGGAGATTCTCTGTTCTTACAGATGACTGACACACATTGTCCAGGATGCCAGAAGTTGTGCATTGTAACACAGCACACTATGCAGGACTGGTACCACAGTTTTGGTCTCCCCCCATGCCTGTATGCAGCAGGAGCATTGCTGTGGAACACATTAGGTCCTGTAAAGTAATAACTCTAAACCTCTTCTCTCCCTTTTCTAAATTTGCTAATACTGAATAGAGATGGCTAAAACACAGGTTTTGTTCATGATGTAGAAGAACGGGTTTCTGCACCTGGAGGAAAAATTTTAAAGAACATTCACTTCTGGTCTTTTAGACTTGAGTAACAAGTTCAACATCAAGAGCTTCTGCAAGAACACAGCAGCCTTGATGGTCTGTGCTTAGCGCTGGTCTTCCTTTGCCCAGACAGAGAAGAATCTTTCATCTGTCTTTTTTTATCTAGACTATATGTAAATATATTTTGACAAGTTAGTAGGTGGAACATTTCAGTAAGCAATTCACCCAAATTTTATTAATTTTCTTTCTTTTTTTTTTGTTTAAACAGGTGATTGTAGTGAGTCATCCTCCACACTCCCTTCAAAAGATGTAGTACTTAGTCCCAGTACAAAAGAAAACCAAGAAATTTCATCTTTTTCTGTAAGTTTCTTCCTGGCTTAACAGTGGCATCTGTAAAAGTTGCCTCTTTCCCCAGAAAAAATGTCCAAATTTTCAGTTTACCTTTGTAGAGACACTTAGCTATATCAATAATTTGAGTCACAGCTGCACAGCAAGTGATGGCTAGCTATGCAGTTACTGAGGGAGCTCACAAACCCACATTGTAATAAGAGGAAATATCCCTATAGTATTTACAGAAATTTTATTAGTGTGGTTGAATACTTTTGAAAGGAAAAAGAATTTCCAGAGGAAAAGGGTCGGAATCTGAGAATGTGATTAAATGCATTTTTTCCTATGATGTGTGTTCTGAAGATGCCATACCTGGGCTTCAGATTTCTCTATCTCTCTCTTTCTCTTTTTTTTTTTTTTTTTTTTTTTTTTTTTTTGGGGGGGGGCGGGGGTAAAAAACATAATATTTCACATTTGGAATAATTCCTGAGTTTGGGAAACAAATTATTAAAACTGAGCATATGGAGGTCTTAAAGTAGAGCCTTATGGGAAGGGGGAGAAAAAAACCCAGTTGATCAAGGCTGTTCTATAACATCTTAAACTAAAATAAAATATTGCAAAATCCTGATTAAATAGGACTTTTGTTCCTATACTCAATTTTCAAGTTTATTTCATTAAATAAGTAAAGATTACATAGGAACTAAATTCTTCCACCTTCAAAAAAACCCCACGATTTTATGTTCCTTGCAGCTCTTTATATGTTTTTCCTATCTTACTTTAGAATATGGAAGATATGGCACTTTTTTTGAGATATTCAGAGAAGTCTACAATGATAGCTATAAATTTATTTATTTTATATATATTGCCTTCCCATAAGACTGAAGATAGGCTGTTGAATTTTAATAGCCAAATATCTCTCTCTCTCTATGAACCATGTGTTTGCCCATAAGAGGCAACAATTAATTTTAAGTGCTGTGAGCTAGGCCTTGAGTCCAGGTCCTCAAGCTATTTAGGCACACTCAGGTCCCGGTGTCCTTTGGGGAGAGCTGTACTACAAATGCTTCCTCTAACATATGCTCTAGATTTTTTTCTTGCAAGGTATGAACATGCACTGATCAAATGCTGTGTGACAGAATTGATATTACTTAAGTACAGGCAAAAAAGCAATAGCCTCTAATGTCTGAATGAACACCTTTCCCTCCCTGAGTTTATTCAGCCTGAGTCTCCTATGTAAATGTTGATTGCTTTCATTACATGTTTTTCTATTCCAATTCAGCATCTTGAAATCAATCATTAAGCTCTTAACACAGTTTGTTCTGTCTATGTTTAAGTAGGATCATGTATGATTTACTAAGCATGAACAGTGGTTCTATGGCAAAAAAATGGAAAGGTGAAGTAAATGGGCAAACAGTTACACTTTAAAGTCTCATTTTTCCTCCATGTGCAAATTCTTAGATGATGCAATGTATATTACATTTAAACCTTTGAACACCAACTCCATCAGCAATTCTGACTTATGATGGAAAGCTTTGTCCTGAACTGCTATTGTCAGACTACTGTGGCAAAATGATCCTGTAAGAGACAGAAAGGTTCTGTACAGGTTCTGTAATGTGTGTGACTCCAACTTCCTTGTGAGGGGAAGAGTAGGGGCAGCCACTGATCTCTTCTCTGTAGTAATGAATGAGAGAACCCAAGAAAATGGCCTGAAATTGTGTCAAGGGACAATAAAAAAAAGGTTTTTCACCCAGAAGGAACAGACTCCCCAAAATGCTCACAAAACCAAGACTGAAAGAGTTCAAGAAGCATTTGGACATCACTCTGGGGCACATATTGTGATTCTTGGGGTGTCCAGTGCAGGTCCAGGAGATGGACTCAATCATCCTTGCGGATTCCTCCAACTGAGCTTATTCTGTGGTGTGCTTTATTGGATCTGGAGAAGCTTGGATAAACAAAATGCCCAGAAGAAGCATCTAGAAAAGCTCTATCTCCTGTTAGGGATGGGAGAGTCCTGAATTCTTTGTTCACTCTGATTTCCATGTGAAGTCCATCTCCACTTAAGACAACAGGGACAGGTGGAGACGGCCTCCTTCCAACATGTGCTTTAAATAAGCATTTGTTTTATTCTATTGGTGACAGTTACAACAGTGTTTTAGTCATGTATTTCCCATTTCTTTAACAGAAAATGTTCATATGAAAGAAAGAAACTGGCAGATCAGTGTGTCAGTATTTGATTATTCCTATGCTCATTCAGGTTACTGAGTCAAGTCTTCACAGCATTTTTAAGGGTTTGGTTGTCAGTTACGCAACCATCAGTTTGCAAGCCTTAGATAAATTTGCGTTATGAATTTGTAATCCTGTAAAAAATCAGATATGCACATACGTTTGTGTTGTAGGGCATAAATGTAATTTCTTCCCCTCCCCAGCAGTTCTTTTTGCCATCTTTCCAATTTTAATTGATATCACGGAAATCAAAGAAAGACCACAGTGAATCAGCAGTGTTGACAATGTGCCAAGGTGTTTAGAAAATAGGCCTAGCTGGGGAAGAAGAACATGTCAAAATACATTTGGAACATATTGGAATATGTTATGAAATATAATGTGTTTACCTTTTTGAATGATGGTGTTGGGTAGTGCTGGCGATGCTTATGAGGAGGAGGGAGTGGGTGATAGAGCCCTAGAATGGACCACATTCTTCTTTTTTTTATGCAAGATACAATATCTTGCATACAAAATACTCAGAGAAGGAATATGACACAATATGACAAATCACTTCTCTAATTCATTGGACTTGTCAAACAAATTAACTTCTCTGGTGGTAACAGTGGTGGAAACACTCGTGCGATCAAAATACTGGTAGCTGCCTAAGTTCTGCTATCACATAGTTTAACCAGGCTTAGGCAAGTTTAGATATCTGAGCGCAAAAAATACTGGAAGATGGTAACATCTATTATGAAGCAAAACACACAATGATCCTATATCTGGTAGCAGTGAACTAAGACATTTAGTGTGGTGAGCAAAAAGACATCTTAGGCACATACTTACACATCTGAATGAGAGGCAAAGGAAGCTCCTGTCATGGGTTGGCTATATGATGCTCATATACCCAATCATTTGTTCTGTTTATGCTGGATAATAAGCTTTGCACCTTTAATACTTGTTCTGAGAGCAAAGTGAGGAGAGATGCAGCAGTTTGTTTTCAGACACTGCACTCACTCCTCCACATTCCTGCTCCTGGACTGTGTTGTCTGTGAATGGACAGACAAGCAGTGTCGCAGACATCTTTTTATGAAAATCCTTTCCTTAGGATTTTTTCCTCGTGAGAAGCTGAGAGGCCTCAGAGACAAAATGTAAACAATGATTGTCTGCTGCTGTGGAATGCAACAGGTGCATCTGTGATTAGTCTCATGTGTATGTTTGGAATTAATGGCCAATCACAGCACAGCTGGCTTGGACAGTCTGGGACAGCTGCCTTTGTTATTCATTCTTTTCTATTCTTAGCCTAGCCTCCTGATGAGAACATTTTCTTCCATTCTTTTAGTATAGTTTTAATGTAATATATACAATAAAATAATAAAGCAAGCCTTCTGAAATATGGAGTCAACATTCTCGTCTCTTCTCTCATTCAAAAACCCCTGTGAAGACCGTCACAAAGCAGGACAGAGCTCTCCTTTGCTTTCAGCTAGCTGAGGTGAAGTTCCCTGGACTGTGGTTTTTTTCTTTATCTTTGGACCTGTTTAAACCTTATCTGAACTGAACACCCAGAAGAACACCAGCAGCTCACAACTGTGACCCAGTGGGCCAGGCCTGGGCCACAACATTTCCAGCACCACAGGGACTAATATGAGACTCAGTGATCTGAGCTACACTCCACGGAGGGGACTTTCTGAGTTTGTCACTTCTTTTGGAGCGGCAAATGGTTTTATTGCTTAATATTGTTTAGGTTTTATTGTTTAATGAACAGTTTTTTCCACTTCTCTCCAAGGAGATATTTTTCCTGAACTGGTTGGGGGAGAGGCCAACGGAATCTGCTTTCTAGAGGAACCATTTCAGGAGTTCTGTCCCAAATTTGCCGTGAACCAGATCAAATACATTATTGGCGCCCAATGTGCAGCCTACCAATAACCACCTGACCTGCTGGTAACTTGTGGAGGGAGGGGCAGCTGGGTTGTATCAGGATTCATGTTTGGTCTTTGGTTTTCTCTGTGTTCAATTCCAACAGCCACTCTGCACAGGCTACAGGGGTCTCTGGTCTCAGCCACACTGTGGGGAGGGGACTTGATGGCAAGATCTGATGGCTGCTCCAGCCAGGGCTCCGCAGCCTCCCCTTCCTTCCAGCTGCTGGAGCAGGCAGGCTTCCCACAAGGGGGCTGGCCCCGCAGCTCTTGCGAGGCTCTCTTGCCTGGCAGCCAGTGGAGGGCCGGCAGGTGCCCCAGGGGGAGAAAGGGGGCCCCTTCCCCCCAGCAGGGCCGCCTGGCCCAGCCTCACCGAAACAGGGCCGAGGGAGGCCAGCGGGGGGCCCAGGGTGCGGAAGGGGCGCGGCCTGGAGCAGGGCTGCCCATCCTGGCCTGCCCGAGATAGGGGCTGGAGCCGGGGCCTGTTACCTCTTTGCCGACCGGAAAAGGAAGTGAAAGTTCCCGGGTTTCTCTCATCTGTAACATGTGTCTTTCACAGAGGTGTGTCCAGCTTTTGAGTGGTTCAATAGACTGGCAATTACACAAAAAGCTTTTTACCTTACTTCCCTAAATTTCCTCCCATTCCAAAACTCGACACTCCCCCACTCCACCACTCTCCCACCTCCCTGCCACCCCCCAACACCCCAAAACCCAACAAACAAACAAAGGAAACAAACATACTGAAATACTTCACATAGGAATGCCATTACAATTTTTGCTCCACTTGTAAGGTGTCACTAAAAGCACCTGAGACATTACAGCTGTAAAGGATTTTGCTTGATTTTAGGACTACTCCTTTGACGTGAACCACTTGTCATATTTTTTTCCCTCCTACATCAATATTTGATGCTTACCATCAGAGAAGGAAGAAAATAGTTCATAAAAATCTTTGTGCTTCAGGCTGTCATTAAATAACCCTCAATGTCAGCCATTTTATAATCCAGTTAGCCTTTTCCTACACTGAATAAGCATTAAAAACCTCTGTTACACTTTGTGGGATTTTCTTCAATTTTCCTGCCGTTTCCTTCATTGGCATAATTTGACTAGACTGAAACTGGTTTTAAGAGCTCTTAACCTTTTAATAATCTTTTGTCTCCTTATTGTCCTCTGTCCCTAATTCATCATCTGTCGTACTTTGTAATCTGATCCACTATTTGGAGAGAGAAGCACACTGGAAATCATACAGTGGTTAAAAATAGATCTGCTAAATAAAACCCATTATTTCTGTAAACATCTAATACCTAATATTACTTAGCTCTCTCTCTCTGTGTCACAGCTATATTACCCCCATTGCATTCTTTTCCTTGTTCTATATATAGGTAATGGAAATTATTATATATTAAAATATTTGGTCATTTATATCAGTTTCATCTATTTTTTTACATTATTTACACTTGCATCTTGATCCATAGATTTCTAATAAGGCGTTGTGGGATTTGGCCAGACATAAGAGATCAGTCATAAAAAGTATGCCCATTTCTGAACTTCAAAAACATACAGATCTGCTAAATACTGCTTTATTGCACACTGCTATGACCTCAAAAGTCATACTTGGATGTCACCAGCTTCTGTTATCCAAGCTGAGAACACAGAAGCTGAATTTCATTCTTGCAGTATCAGACATGAAATATACCAACTGTTGTTTTTCTGAGAAGAAAAATTGAGCAAATGCCTTCTTGCAGACTTAAATACAAATTTCTTTGTGAACAATGAAAGCAAAAGATATTGTTTTGATCCAAGGAACAGACCAAGACAGGGATGAAAATGTGGCTCTGATACAGGTGATGGAGAAAGAGAAGAGTGAACCTATCTTCAACACTGGAATATGGGAAGTACCACAAAATTTTGTGCTGCCCTATTTAGAGTCCCAAATTTATTTAATTGAATTTATTTCATTAAATTTAAATTTGCGCACAAGCAACCAAAATCTGGGACTAATAGGAGCAATGCAGGAATTATTTGTTCTGGTCTCCACAGCCAGCCCTCTCTATCTCTGACAAACCACTCAGGGCATTTAAATACTGGAGTACAAATAACCAAAATAAGTAATGATATAATTATTTTACACAAATTAAAATGTTGCTTTCCCCCTTAGAGCAACCTGAAAATAGGACGATTCATTGGTTAAATTTTAATGGAACAATCAAAGAGCACTTACTTCCCCAGCATGGGGTACCCTCAGTGGGCATTTACAGGGTTAGGAATGCTTTGTGTCTGCTCTGACCTGATTGGTGTAAAGTCCCTTGATGGTATGCTGTGTTTGTTAAATTGGCAACAGCCTGTACTTGGATAAACCTTATTAGCCAAAAATAATAGACAGTTTGGTTGCCAGTTTTAATGCTCATGTGTTGTAATCAGCAGGGTTGGTTTTTCTTTTTCCTTTTTATGTCAGTGTTTTGGAGGTTAATCTCTGTTATCATCATCTTAAACTTGCTCTTATTCTTATCAGTTATATTTAGTGGCAGATTGCAAGCTTTACTCATTATCTTGTTAAATCAGTAGGTGAAAGCCTTTCAAGGCATTTCTTTTTAAACTTTATTAATGTTAATATGCCAGATGGGACAAATTAAAATGGTTCTGTTTTTCATGCTGCCACTACCCACAATTTTACCACATTGTTTGCTGTTTAAGGGAGGATATGAAAATGATAGGTACAGAGCTTCTGTAATAAAAGTCCAGAACATGGTGGTAAAACCTATCTGGAAGAGTGTTTTGGGGTTTTTTTTCAATTAAATTAATACATTAAAAAATGTCAGTTCTGTGTATGCAGCTGATTTGATCTTATTATAGCTGAGTTCAAGGCTGTCTTGATCAGAACAGTGTGGCAATATACTTTTTCTTTACTCATATTGGGGGTCAAAAGGCTTCAACACTTTTATCATCCCCTGTTATTGGTCCTAGTCCCCTCGTCATCTCTGTGGCATTATGCGCGGATGCCAGTCGTCCCATAGACCACACAGACAATGAACATTTCCACAGTTGCCTGAGCTGGGTCTCTAAGAAACACCTGTAAAACTGCCTTTGGAAGTCATCAGTGTATTGTTCAATGCTCCTTAACAGGTAGCCTCATATAATTTTGTTGATTGGTAAGGCACTTTGGGGACAAAACTCTTTGTTGTGTGGCTTTTCTTAGTACACAACCACTGATGAAAGTAGTGGTTTTACTAACAGCAACAGTTAAACAATAAAAACAAAATCAAGTAATTGTTAGGCAGATATCTCCTTTTTTCAGTCCTGCTGAAATGTTGTCATGGGACAAATGGCTCCCTTTTCTGATTTTAGTGAGATTCAGCTTTTATAACCAGGGATCCTTTATCCCAACAGCAGAATGGCAGAGTCTGTATATTTGTGCTTTCTCCTATTATGATTTGTTGAATTCTTTTTATGATGCAATGTCCAGGAGCCCAGTGGGGCTTCCTTAATTTGCATGGAGAGCCCAAGAATTTCTTTACACACTCCAGTAGTAATATCTGCTATTAAACAAGAAAATCAGATCCAGATATTGTCAAATTTTGTGTTACAGCTGTTTGGATATCCCCTGTAAATAGTCCATGATATTTCCTGCACATTTCACTTAGAGATGGCTAAGTTGAGTAGACAACATATTAAATGAATGTAGTCAATATCTGTAAAGAAAAGAGCCCTTTCTATGAGGGAAGAGTGGAGACTGTTTAGGAAATAGCCTTTTGTCTAATTTTATCATAAATCTAATTCTAATATTAAAACCAACTCAGTCTGTTTACCTCTCAATACCAGCTAGAAGGATTTTAGGTTTTTCTGCTTCAGGCCACATACTGAATCTGATGTGCAAGAAAATCACTTAGAATTAATATTATAGAAAATTAAACTAGTACTGAAATACACTTAGCTATTAGAATTCAAATAGGCAATGTTAGGATTTGCCCATTTAAAAGGAATCCACATATTATAAATTGCTGTAAACAATTTGTATATTTACAACAAAATGTAGTATTGTTTAATTTGCGTTGTGGCTATTTCAAGGCTGTTTTTCCCTATAGTCTTCTTTGTGAGCAACAGTAGGAAAAAACCCCTCGAAACTGCTACACCTGTTATCACTGTAGATCAGTGATGTGCATATAAATGCCTATGCCTATATGATATGTAAATATATGTGTGTGTGTGTTTATGTGCATGTGTGCATATGTAATTATATATATTGTGTCTAGTTATGTGCATCTTCTTCCTTTTGTATGATAAGGATTTTGACTAAACATAGGGTGCAAATCAAGGCTGAAGGAAGCCACAAATATAACAGGATGCCTGGAGTTTTAAATAGGAGAGATGGTGCAAGATTCTGTGCAAGATTTGTGCTTGCCACATGCTTCAGGGCTGCAGATGGAAGCATGAAAAGCAGACTAGAAAAGCAAAAAGTCCGTTCTTAAAAAGGCCTGCCATACCTTCCTGCACTCCATTAACCACAGGACATTGTGGCTTTCCCTGTCTAGTATGTTCTTAATGGAAGGAGTGCAAAAGGGGAAATAACATCCATCTCAGGAATCATTTCAGATTCTGTACCGTTAATGGATAAGTGAACACTGTATTAGAACTGCTCTGAATGAAACAAAAATTTATTTCTTTAATATTTCCCCCAAAACCTTTTCCTCAAAATGTTCCATTAATTTTCAGGAGAAGGTTTCTTTCTTAATTTCTTTCTACTTTTTTTATTCCATATTAATTTGTTTCCATTAGAAATAAGAGGAGAGCTAGTAAAGCATTACATATGGTGGAGCAAGCTACAAAGGTTTATAAATACTAACAATTACATATCAATTCTTGTGAAACTCCACCAGATCTGATTAATATCGAAGTATTTATCTGAGGAAATGGAATTTATAGAACTTGTGAAATTTACTTGCCAGAGCCAGGTAAACGGTTCTAAATTTAACTCTAGTTTATGTTGTGCTGAAGAAAGCTCTGGACATGTTGCCACAAACTAAAAAAAAAAAAAAAAGATCAAATGTATAACTTATTATGCTGCTGATTGTTATAATGAACATGTAATATATGAACAGTTTAGCATAAAATAACTTGCCTGTTTCAACAGTAGAGACTCCAAAGTGATTTTGAAAGATGAGCCATCATTTTGTTTTTGCACATTGTATTATGTAGATTATATGTAAAATATGAAAATGTTTCAGATTGAGCACAGACCACTACTTCAGGTATTGGAGTCTTTGTATATTAAATATATATTGCTCCTGACACTGAAAATAGACCTGGATGCATAGAAATTTCAGTCAGCAACAACCATCTAATCTGCCTAGAGGTGAGGGTGTTTTACCACATAATCCATTCGCAAAATATACAGGAGATATGGTGAATATATTTCAAAATATATTTTGACTCAGAAACATGACAGCAAGCATTTAATTTGTCGTACCTATTATCAAATAACTGGGAAAAAAATGCATCTTCTGCTCAGAACAGATTTTGGTGACAGGCGTCTTGTCATGTCTTTACTAGATTGAAAAGCCCTTCCTGACATTTTTTTGTATGGACTTTGCTCCTTAACCTTCTGTTTGTTAAGATGAGTAGACTGAGTTTCTTCAGCCTTTATTCATGTGGCACGTTTATGTATGTTCATTTCTAAATGACAGCAGCAGAGAAATGAATGTTTCTTCTAGGAATCCTCCCACTGAGGCAGACACATCTCAAAATTCAGCGCCTTGGCGGCTTGACTGCTATGACAGTACAGATGATTAGTTTTTTGCTGGCTGAGAAGATCTATCTTAATTAAGATAAAAATAGTAAATTGCCTAAATATTGAGTACATGTAGAAGAATATATAAGTCATTGACTAATAGATGCTTTTGAAAGCCTAAATTAATGTTTAAAATGTTTCTTCAATTAAAATAAACACAAAATCTTGAACTTATAAATAATATGATTAGGATGGGCCTTTGTTTTATTTTCTCTGCCCTCACTACTTTTTTTTTTGTTCTTTTTTTTTTTTTTTTTTTTTTAATATATTGTGGTTGTTGTTTATTCATCATGAGTATGCTTTCTTTGGCAAGTTTTCTGACAAATACAATTATGTAATTTTATAATGCCCAGTACAGGGCTTGAGAAGACAGTGTTTGAGAGGGCAGGGAGAAGGTGCTGTACAGGCTTGACATGAAGACATCTCTGCAAAGGCTTGGGGAGGGAGATTGCCTCTGGGAAGTGTTACTCTCAAGGTTTGTATGTTACTATAGGCCATAATGTGAGGAACTCGCTTTAACTGGCTTTAATCTTCCGGCTTTAAGAAGCTTGGGCTGTGCCTTTCCCTCTCTTCACCTGATGCTTCACCAGTATTAAAGGCAGAGAGGTTATCAAGTGCTGTATGATTCAACCAAACTCAAACCCTGGAGTTTGGGCTTTGTAATGCTGTTATATTATGAATGATGAGTAAACAGTAAATCAGTAGGAGGAATAAGAATTGCTAATGCCTTAACTAGTGAGAGAAACTTGGGAGGTAGATGGAGGTGGATGGAGTGATGAGAAGAGTTAATATTACAAGTATTCAGCCTTTCTCATAATTTTCACTTGTCCACTAAAAATATATCAAACAAATGGCTTCTAACTATACTTGGAAGTGTGTGTGAGAGAGAGCCTTGCACTTTTTAGATAATAGATATACACTTCTGTGCAACTGTTATCTTTCTTATCAAGTTGTTTCCCTTATGCATAAAGCCCACAGATGCCCAAAGCTTACACTTAGAAGGTGAATAGAATCCTATCTAGTATTTTTTTGCACAGGAACTCACCAAAATCATATGAGGAATCAGAATAGTCTTCCTTCTTTTCTGTATTTATGGAAGGTAAGCCAAAGCATTGCCCTCAATGTTTGTGATGACGCAGTTGTTCTTCAAGAAGTGGGTTGTCTGAAGCTGTGTGCATTTTTTTCCAGTTTCAGTTCACACAATTGTTGAGTTTAATATGAACTAAGAAACTCAAAGTGAAAGTCAGCTGGAACATTTTTCTCTTGGTTTATGCTGGAAGGTATGCAAAACCAGAGACAGTAATTTTCACTCAAAATTAACTTGTTCCAGGTCTGAAATAAATTTAGCTTAAATTTAGCACCCAGGTTCTATAAAACTTTTTGGTGAACCTACTTTGAAGTTTTTTTTTAAACTTAGGACACTCGATGACTTATTAATATCCATGTAAGACTAAATTTCACTCATATGGAATGAGAACTCTATAGAGTTCTCATACAGAACTCATATGCTAAGCATAACAATACATATGTGAGAAGATTTTTTTTTGTATATAGGGAAAAAACTCACATCTATTCTAAATCTGTTTGCACCAGCTTGTTTTGTTCACTTTGAGGAACTGGTATTTTCAGTTGTTTGGAACTCTACTCCACAATGCACAATCCTTATGCAAAAAAATCCAAACGGAACCCTTAATTTCATTGTCTTATTTTTGCATAAATGAGTTTTAAGACATGATTGGGGTATGAATCACTGTTGAGGTGCCTGCTTTCAAAATGTACTGAGCAGAAATCAGGCAAAATTTTTGTGCACCTGCTCCTTTGGTAAATTTGAAAGGACACTGAAAATGGTATTCAGGGTATTAGTTAGGAAGCCATTTTCCTCAGAACTTCTTTTACTTTTTTCACCTTTTTATCCTTACAATTACTATAATTTTCTATAAGAAAAAAACCCTTTTCATACATAAAATTTCTACTTTGATCTTAATTTTGGTGCTCTTGGTGGCATCTATCTTATTTTACACCAATATAAATTTCAGGAGAATTAAATTTCGAGCCATTATACATAGAAATGAAACAAGGAGATAAAATCAGCACATAGTATATGTAGTGTGCCTTTAATTGGACTTTAATTTTTTAATTGGACTTTACCTGTAACACTGGAAAAAAGATTTAAATACAGACATTGATGCATTTATGTCCTTCTGGATACCTTTTTCTATCTTTTCTTGTGCCTCAATTTAGTAAGAATCTTATTTACAAAAGACCTTTAAGAAACACTTTTTATATCTTTACCTCAGCATGCTCTGAGGTATAAAAAGAAATAAAATATATAGAATGACCAGTTTTTAAAAAATCAGATTCAAAGAGAAACATTGTAACAAAACATTTTTTTCCTTGACTATAATCTTCAGGAAAAAAAAATCAATGTTGACATATTTCTACCTGCATTTCAGTGTTTTTATGAGTTTAGCAACTCTGCAATACCTGAGCAATATTAGGCACACATGGTACTGTGCGCTGAACACTGGATTTCTAGAGGAAAATGGAATTTCATCAGGCTCTGATAAGGATCTCATATTAAAGACTCATTCTGAGTTTCATAATATCTTGCAGTGAAAGCTCAGATGGTAACATCCAGATGTTACAGACATGTTTTAATGTGCTATCAACCTGAAGTACTCTGAGAGTAGTCTACTGCCCAGTTTGTTCTCCAACGTTCACAGCTCCAATGTCACCCAGAATCTCACAGATCCTTCTCATAACGGCAAAAACATTTGGTTTGTACAATGTAGTTAAGGAGAAAAGACAAGACAAAGGCCAAAAAATCAATGCCTCCCCCAAAATAAACAACCCCCCCCTCAAAGTAACAGTCTAAACAACTCCAAAACCCCAAACTAATAATGCAAACAACCCAAACCACAATAAAAAAAAATTAGAGTATACCAACACCAATGAAGGTGTTGTGAGAGTCCTGCTAGTGAAGAGAGATGATTTCAGGGCCCTACAATCCATACTGGCAAAGACTTGAAGCCTGTGGAAGCAGTGCATTTAATATCTGACAGAAAGTGTACTCTCCTACCACTATTTTGTCAATAATTAGTGCAGATTGGCAGAACGAGCCGAGCAAAATTGGGCAGATCCTCTGGGTGCACAAGCATATGTTTATCAGAATGATAGGCTCCAATAAACCCTAAATAATCAATATCCACTAATTCTTAATTATCTCATTCTGCTGAGGTAGTGTGAGAGATATATCAAGAAAGGTAGCGTGAGAGATATATCAAGAAACCGCCTTCCACATGCATTCATTAAGAATTCAGATTTAGTAGCTGTTGGTGATGTTGGGATAATTAGCAGCAAGAAAAAATGGAAGAAATGTTGGTTGCTATAGCAACCTGTTCATCATGATCTACAGCATAAACACCCGGATTAATTTACAAGTTGCCAGGTAGATATATGCTTGGCTGACTGGGGTACACAGAGACACCACCTTATTTGCTTTTATTAGGGCTTAATCATCAACATTAGAGCTTTCAAAGTATGTGTGTTATCACTGTCAATCATAGAGGAGCTAGATACTTTTAGGGCCAAATCCACCAGCACAGTCTCTTTGCACCTCTATCTGAGGTGGATTTCCTTCCTCTGAAGGGAAGGAGGAGAAAAAACATTCCTCCAGTTACCGTATGAAGCCACTGCAGGATCACTGGAACTGAGATAACTCCTATGAGCTATCTGTGTGGTAAAAGTCATATTCTCCCTCTGTAGAGAGCCAGACCTATATCCTTGACTCTTAATGATATTTTTCCCTAGAGAGCCCTTGGTAAAAGGAACTCTGTCCATGAAACAGCCTTTGGTGGTGTCCAGTGGTACATGACGCACAAGTGAGGATACCTGTCTTGCTGGGGTTATACACTTTGCGTAATTCAAGATCCCATAAAGCTGCCAGCCTATTGAAGAAGTGTATCATATTTGGTAAAACTGTCAAGTAGACATTTGAAGCACTGGAGGTGGTGGGACAAGGAGCTAACATCATGCCATGATAAAGTGTGCAAAAAACCTAAATGAAACGTGAAGGGAGGAGAGTCAGTGCCCACTGGATAAGCAGAGCTGTCACTCCAAAGTAGAGTTTGATAATGATTTATAATAAATGATAAAAAAATTTATAGACATACTGTAAATAATACAGGCAAAAATTAACTGCTGGAGTCTCTCTGTCGCTACCTTTCTCCTGCTAGTGAAAACCTTCATATTCTAACCTCTTATTACTGCTTTACAGAAAAAACCTCCGGCTTTTGTGCTGCAAAGTCTTGTGTTGGTTTCCTCAGAACTGGCATCTTTTGGCTACTTTGGGTACTAGCTGCATGTTGCATCAACAGCCTTGCCTCCCAAATATACACATGTGTTTCTGATGCTGGTCCACACCGTTGCCTCCCCGGGGGCCTTGCAGCTGTTTGTGCAGCTATGTGGAGAGACATATTGTGGAACTCATTCAGCTGCAGAACTGTGCAGAACTGCTCAGAGCTGGGGGCTAGAGATCACACATGGAGCCTTGGAGGCTTTGGGTAGGATAACATAATGGAGTTGAGCTAGAACATGGGCGGGAGTCAAAACTCTTCTTTTTGATCCCTTTAGTCCTCACTTCCGCTTGTGCATCCACAGGAGTTAAGTACAGTCCCTCTTTTCAGGATTTTTTTTCTGACACTCTCCTAGAAGGAACGAAGCTTCAGTCAACTAAAGGCATCAGAGAATATTTTCAACAAGCCAGGAAAGATATAGAAAATGTAAAATGAAGGCAACCCATGTACAAGTGAAAATTAGTGGGTAGTAGAATAGGTAGGTAAATATCATCTAACTAAAAAGACAAAAATGAAGAAAAAAGAGATTATGTTTCTCAGTCATCTTTATCTTACAAAGCACATGGCTCACTCTGTGCAGACCCCAAAGCTGCTAATACCTATCCTGCAGTTTCACCATGTTGAAATGCAAAAATTTTTGGCCTTTTACTTTTGCCAACAGCCTTGTGATTTAAAGAGAAATGACACCATGGGACAAGAAAAACCAACCAACCAAAAGCCAGCAAACAATTACACAAAGCAGATCTGATCATCTGTGACAATCTTTCCTCTCTGGGAGCCATCATAGTAACGTAGGTCCTCCAAGCCACATATTGCATATTCCCACCTGAGCTGCTGAAAAAAATGCCAAGGAAAAGCCACCCTTGTAGAAAAATGTAAACACATCTATCTGTCCAGCATAAGCAGTTTGATGGATTATACTGGCCACAGTTTACTTTATCAGTCCATATCCTGTGTAATATTGACTGGGTCTATTTTTTTTTGGCTATTCTGAAGTAAATCAATCAAGACTTAACATATGTCCTAAACTGCTATAGTTTATTTCTAAGGAGAAAGACAGGCCATCAAACTATCTACAGGAATTTTAAAAATTCATCAGAGAATCAAAATCTTAAAACAATACTCGGTTCAAAAGAAAATGCTTTATGTTTAAAGTAAACAATGGCGGTTATACGAAGATTTTGATTTTTCTTTTCCTGACCTTTGCAATTTTTTCCCAATTCCAAAGCTCTGCTCATGACATTATGCCCACTCCAGAAACAGAATTTGTTTTTCTAATTCATTTTTTTGAAAAACAGCCCGTTTCAGTCATTTGATTTCAAATCTTTGGCTCTAAAGTTTTCCAAACTTTTACTATTTTAAATGGATTTTTAAGTTAGATTTTAAAAATGGGAAATGATTAAAAAAAATATATAACTAAAAAGTAATGTGTTTTGATTTGGAAAATTAAAATAAAATGGATGCAACTCAAAGAAATTCAAGGAATGTTTCTCAAACCCTAGTTTTATACTGAGTCAAATTCATATTAGAAAAGTGGGTTTCATACTTTCTGTTTAATTAATAGTAGACTCGACTTCACAAGACACACTCATCCTCTTAACTGGGAAACAGTTTACTTAGTTCTTTATTTAGCATTTCATAAACATTGGGCCAATTTCATCTTTGGGGTAGCTTTAGAAAGCAATGAATAAAGCCAAATATCTAATTAACTGTTAAACTTTGGCAAGTATTCAAGTATTTGGCAAGAAAATATATATTCATCAAACAGTGCTAAGCATAAAATGAATTATAGAATTATGTACTAAATTTCCTTTTTTATGCCAATAAAACTTTTAAAAATAATTTAGCTCTGAAAAAGTTTCATTTTTTGCAGAAGAGATGACACAGACATTGGGTAAAAATATGTTCTTGACATCTGGTCAAAGGGACCTGCCTCATTATGGCTTTGACTTCTTCATGAGGAAAACAATTGCTAAGTTCTCTGGTAGAATATTTCTGTGCAAGGAGATTTAGCTGCAAGTACACTACCAATTTGAATCCAACCCCTATAAAAGTCAGTAAAAAGATTTCTTTCCTCATGGCATAGAAGACTACAAACAGAACAAACCTCTACCACAACAATTTTTAGAAATACTGCTACACATAACTGAAGAGTCATAATAGAATATCTGTACGTACTTAATGACTGAAAGGCTGTAACAGTTATGCATATCATGAAGATGGTTTTGCTAGACTTTGTTATATCACTGCATAGTGAACTACTGTCTTTCCTGAAAGAAAATTCTTTCTTCGGCATGTCTACCACTACCCTTCAAGATCAACATTTTGAATCTGACTTCACAGGCACACCAATAAAGCTGCTCTGAACTATGAGACTGTGCATGAGAACAGCAAACTGAGCCATGGGGAAATTATTGAAAAGTTGTTATTCCTCCACTATACAAAAACTGCAATTATTATTGAAAACAGATAAAATATGGGCAAAAATATTTGTGTTTTCTGAGATCTGACCTGCTGAACAGCTGACTTCCTTAAAAAACTAAATGCAATACTACATACTATAATATAAACCCCTTCATATTCATCTGTACTAATACATCTTTTGTGCTCAGGCAGACTACACATTCTGTGGTCCTTTTTTAAAGGAATAGTGAAAAGAAAACATATAAATTCAAAAATATTAAAAGAGGTTTTCCTCCTTTAAACGTCTGACATAAATATTTGACAATATTTATTCCCCATCTCACTCTTAAAAAATGTTTTTTTGGTGATTATGTAGGAACACACTCATAGTGTATTGCCTTATATTAATTTTATATAATATTGTGGTGTTTATTGTGGACTATATTCAATTATTTTTAAATATTTTTCCTGTACTTGAAAATAATCTTGTACTGGTCAAAATAATGACTCACAGATGAGACGGTAGAATCCATGTACTGGAAATAAGCTAGGCTTCAAAGGGTCCTTCCAATGGACTCATCATGTCTATCAAAGAAAACCTTGCACAACAGGCAGATATTTTACTTCCAGTCACAATAAATAAATACTTTGGGTTATAGAAAATATCTATTGCTGATAGATATGTGAGATTTACATCTGTTCTGCCATATAGTAAGAAATTGTTCCAAGGGATTGCTATTGACAAACACCTGCTATGATTTGCAAGGGTTTTTTGCAGCTCTTCAGTAGGGAAAAGACTGAACATGTGTGCTTGTATCTGCTTGCAGTATGTTAGCAGAGGATGTGTGTACAGAGGATCCAAGACAGTGAAGTGAGTTTTGTGTTCATTTCTTGTGAATGGTCTTCTGTCCCCTACTAATCCCATATATCTACTGAAAAGAAGGGAGAGTGCTGTGCATCTCCTCAACTGTTAGAACAGGAATGTTAGAACAGGAATTATGCTTCTTCATCAAGCACAAGTAAAATAAGGTTAGGAGGCCACAGCAGGTGCAAGGATTGCACAGGCATCTCTTCAACATGTCTAAGTCATTGTGGGAGCTGTGGGTGAAATGAGATTATTATACCAAAGATGCAAGGGTGATATGCTTTTATCATCCCTGGTAAGTGATGTTGCTGGTCTGTAGCTCTGAAAACCTTCATAGAAGTCATAGATTAGAGGATAAGTTACTGTGATGTCATTTTAGTAGTTTTGTCTTCCCAGCTATTACTTACCATAAAACAGTTTATTTTTTTGTTTGACTATCTTCTAGGACATATTAACTTAAGCTTGTTCATTTTTTTTTTTCTTTATGTAATGTAAATTCCAAAGTAGTGCAAAATTTAACAGCAATATTTTTGCAGTAGTAACTTAGCATATAGATTACAATTTTGAATGTATGTGTTGCGGCTATGGTATCTTTAAAATATGTTGCACGAAAGTAACTGATAATGATTTAAACATCACAAACTCTGTGCACAGAGAACATGATGCACAGAGAACAAAACTAAAGTAGAAAAAGGCCTCCAAATCCCTAATAGAGAAAAACAAAATAGAAATTAGTAGGTGTGATTCTATGGATTCTAAAAAATATGTCCTTGTGTCAAGTCTGCTGAGGAGCCATACATCCTGTATTTCAGTATTTTCTCACAGAGTTGAAAATGCTCAGTTAAATTTCTCCCTGCCCCTTGGGTTGAACTGTGTCTGTGCTGTAAGTTTCATGTAAGGGTGTCTACCTGGTCCTGCCACTGAAAAGCACAGCAGTAGCTACCTTGCTGTTAGCAAAGTGGAATCTGAATGGCAAGTGTCATTTGAGATGGATGAGAACAGAATTGCAGCAGTCTACAAATTATGTATCATTTTGAGACACACCATGTTTTTAAGCGGTGCTTCAGGCAGCAGAATAAAGTGCTCATTGTTTCTTCACCTTCCTTTGCTGATTTGGTTTCTTTGTTGTTAGGACCAACATCCAAGACCAAACCTGCTTTTTAGTCAGTGGAATTGGGCAAGTATCCAATTCACAATTGAACACTTTTAAAAATTTAGTTTAAATAATGCATTTTGTGCATGACAAGTGATTAAATATTTGAGTCTAGTTCGAATTCTTTGTTCTTTCATCCAAATGTTAATAATTAAAGTGTTTGTCTGCAAAGAGACAGTTTCTTACTCAACCATATCTCATTTTTTCTTCTTCCTGGCTGAAATCTTAATTCCATCTTTACAATATTTGAAATTTTAGCTAATGGCATACAGTACCTAGAGACTGTGTCTCACAGAGTAATTTGGAAAATAATAAGAGATAAGAAAAATAGAATGTTATCCGGGGCAGATAATGTGCATTTCATCAACACAGAATGTACCTAGCAAGTTACAGGTCTGTATAAAAAAATAAAAGATAGTAGAAATACTGATAATATCATAGTGAGACCGAGTTTAAGCACAAATATCTATATTTTAATTGATAGAGAAAGCAAGAAACATTCTTCATAGTTTGTAATTATGATATTTCATACATAAAGTCCCTCTTTTTAACAGTCTAGGGCTTTGATCATGTTCTGTAGCCCTCTCCTCAACAGGTGACCCATGGCATTAAATTTTTAAATGAAAGACAAAAACAAATGTTCTAAGCCTAAAAGCAATTTTTCAAAATGATACATGAGAAGCATACGCAAATCTTACCCATGAACAGGAATTTATACAGTACCACCCATGCACCACTTTAAAATGAAGCTAACTTAAGTACCTTGCTTTTCCTTATTTTATTTGACATTTTCCTACTGAGTACTTTCAAATTAATATATGAAGACGGAGCAAAAGATTTTCTTTTGTATAATATTCATTCATGTCAGATCAGCTACAACTGAGCATTCATGTCCCAAGCTGATTTTGTACTTGATGAATCAATGTTAAAGCTTTGTAGACAAACTAAGAGGCAACAGAGAATTTAATAAATTCCTTCACCCATACCACCATCAGCTATTACAACATCATGGGCCAAGCCAGACTTCTGAGTAATTTGAACTTTGACAAGCAGTATATCCTACAGGTCCAAGGATATGGGGAGATCAGAGGACCTTTTCAATCTTAGTGGCCCAGAAGACTATTTTTGGTGAAAACTTCTCTAGTATTTGTACAAATTAATTTTATATTTGGAGGTGGCCAGCAGTTTTGCCACATTTTATCTATTTCAGGCAGTGGGCTGAAAAGAAACATAATCTTTCTCCCTAAATTTTGTCTGTGAGAAAAATCAGAAATGTAAAGAATCCAACTGTCTTGAGCAGATCTCTGCCACTCTACATTAAAACTTAGTTCATCTGTTGTCTGCTAAAAATTACCCATAGGGAGCTGTAGTCTTGTCAAGACCTAGAGAGGGACCTTCTTGCTACTGTCACTAAGGAAAGAAAACAGTGAGGGAAAAGGGCTTACACCTGGATTTTTAGCATATCCAAAGTTAGATTCCTGTATCTTGTGGAGTCACTGGGAACAGTAGTAGATAGATACAATAGAGCACTTCCATCATTTTTCATGACTAATAAGTGCACAAAATGAAA
Source organism: Melospiza melodia melodia (assembly GCF_035770615.1). Lineage (NCBI taxonomy): Eukaryota > Metazoa > Chordata > Aves > Passeriformes > Passerellidae > Melospiza > Melospiza melodia. The sequence goes on along the minus strand of NC_086226.1, from coordinate 19,716,288 downwards.
GATAGAAGGAAGGAGAGAAAGAAGGAGAGAAGGGGAGAAGGAGAGAAGGAGAGAAGGAAGGAAGGAAGGAAGGAAGGAAGGAAAGAAAGAAAGAAAGAAAGAAAGAAAGAAAGAAAGAAAGAAAGAAAGAAAGAAAGAAAGAAAGAAAGAAAGAAAGAAAGAAAGAAAGAAAGAAAGAAAGAAAGAAAGAAAGAAAGAAAGAAAGAAAGAAAGAAAGAAAGAAAGAAAGAAAGAAAGAAAGAAAGAAAGAAAGAAAGAAAGAAAGAAAGAAAGAAAGAAAGAACACTAAACCTACAAAAATGAACCAAATCAGAAAAGTCAGCACTAAAAAAGAGAAGCCATTAGAGAACCAAAGTCTAGTTGAAATTTTTTTCTGAACCTCACAGTGTTTTACCCTTTAATATCTGAAAAAAATAAAGGGCTAAAGAACTAAAGGGCTCTTACCAACCTGTAAAATATATTTTTTATTAACATAATTTCTATTAACATGAGACTTTTATTAGCATACTATATGATGAATGTCAAATTGAACCAATCAGCAATAAAGTGTATGTCTGATACCATTGGAAAATTGAATCAATAATTTTTGCTTTTTCTTTTTTTTGAAAAGTAGATGTGTCATATCAATACACACAAAAAAAAAAGAATATGAAGAAAGGGAAGAAAAAAAAAGGGAAGCTATTTTTGAAGCCTGTAAAAGCAAACTGAACAAAATAACTGAAAGTACTCTGGACATCCACAAATGCATAATTTCTTAACAGGAAAAGGTATAAAATTCAGTGAGTCAGAAACTTTGTCATTAGGTTTTGCATATATCTCCCTATTTTGTATATAAAACAGTCCTGTAAAATACCACAAAATCCCCAGAATTTCACCCAACATGCCTATTCAAATCTTGAGCTACCACACTGGCCATCTTTCAGTACTTTAAATGTCACTCAGTGTTACAGACCGAGTACTGATAGAAAGTCCAAAGGCAAATGCTTTTCCTCTTCTGTAGTTTTTCCACGCTGAACTTTTATTATTCAGTATCTCAACACTTGCCCCCTAACCACTAAATTTGAAAGAATTGAAGTGTTAAAAATGGGAAAACTGAGTTGCTTGTAAGTTCTTTTTGTTTCTTTTTTTTTTAAAAGAACATTAAAGATGAATTTCAAACAAAAAATAAAATCCTTGCTGCCCTTAAGTGTTTCACTTTGACACAAAGCAGGGGGCTTATTAACTGGAATGGAAAATATCTGGCAATTGCTTTATTTTCCATCTGATACTGTCACCCTTATTGGTTGCATATTATAAAAAAATGAGAACTGGTGTAAGGATCATAGTCTTAGAAGAGGAAATCATACTTTGACTCTTCTACAACTCCTTGTAATTTCAGGAAAATTTCCTGTGAAAATACCTGAGGCCATAATAATCTTGTATAGCATCCACACACTGCTTTAAATAAAGACTAATATGAAAAAAAAATACAAACAACAAAACCACAGAAGCAAAAATCTCACAAAACTGCACTTTTCACCAAAAAACCAATATTTTGTAAAAAATTGAAATGGAATAAAGATGAAAATGAAGGAAAGACTGTTTCTCTGTAATGTTTTCCTGTTAGCTTTTGAAGATCCTACAGCGACTGCAGATAGTGAACTGATGTGGAGGAGAGGCACAGTTGTGCCAAATTGGAAACATATTTTGAGCAGAATAGAAATGAAGGAAATAGGGGTCCTGGTGAAGCTGGAAGATGAGTTGCACAAAATTTCAGTCTCTCAGGCATAACCTCTCAGGCATAACTAGAGGTTGCACATCAGTTAGAAATGCTGGATATAGAATTTTCAGAAAAAGGTAGATATCATCAGAAAAAGAGATTCTGGGTTTTTTTTAATATGAATTTATTTATTTAGTTATTTAGTGCTTCTTGATATTGTCAGCATACATTGAGGAAGTTGGTAGGACTACTGTGAGAAACTTGATAGGATTTATTGTATGGCAAAAAGAAACCATGAAGGAGAGTCTTACCTTTCAGAAGCTTGGAGATAGTACATGAATGCTGGTCTGCAACAGGGAGGCCTCCATCCACACAGCCATCATGACAGGAAGGCAAACTCTCTGCCTGAAAATTCATTTCAGACACTAAAATCATGTCAGCCAGGGTAAGAATGTAAAGTTAAGGTAATTCCTGAATCAGCGATCACAATGTTAAGTGATTTTTGTAATGAGCCAATACATTGGTTACTTCAGCTACTGGTCTAGTTAATATTTGTTCAACAAATGATTGATTTTGGGAAATGCTCAGGTCCAGAGGTAGAAACGTGATCTAAATCCATGCAGAGAGGGACAGAGAAAAACTTTGATGTGCTTGATGCTGGTACAGTATCTTGGTTACAGATTTGTAAGCTTATCTCTTTAAAAGAGTCTTAAAAGTGCTTATCAATTGAAAAAGAATAAATTATGCTGAATCACCTCCACCTTTTCCTTACACATCATCTGATTTCCCTTTAAAAGCTAATTATCCTTGTTAATTATTTTTGAATCCATAGATTGTGTTAAAGTCATTGAACTTACTACTTTTTAGTAGTAAGTTTTTTTTGTTTTTTTTTTTTTTAATTTGTTTACATGGGTATTGTTGCTTAGGCCTGAAGCAGCAGTAGCCTCCCCCTTGTTCCCCAGGAAGCTCTGCAACTGGTTTCCACCCTTGCAGCTGCCAGGATGGAGGGACAAGCGAGAAGCTCTCTTTCTCTTTGCAAATCCCACATAAGGGTCTGCGCACAGTGGCAGACCTGGCCTTCATGGGTGTTGCAAAGACTCTTGATATGCTCCTGCAGCAAGGGCTGCTCCCAGCTGGTGCAACTCATCCTGCTGTACTTAGTGTCTCCCTGACACATATTTAGCATCCAAAAGATAGCTGGGCACAAAACTAGGCAGGATCACTCATCATGTTTGTGAACAGTCAATATATCCCTTGGAGGAGCAACGTCACAGCTGGTGTCATATCATCCCTTTGACTGAATGTGTTCCGCTGTTTTCCTATTTACCTACTTCAGACTCCTTACAAACATGGATGATGGAAGAAGTCTTCTTCTTGTCATGGAGAAGACTAGACTGATGCAATCCCAGCTCTCAGTAGTGGCATGCAGATAGCAAGGCTGCCTTAGAGCTAAATACAGAAGGCCCAAACTCTGTCTGCGTCTCTTGCTGAATTGGAGGCACAGAGTGCACAACCTTCACTTTCACTCTCTTCACTGAGCAGTCAGCTCTGACAGCCTGCCTTATGTTCGATTGCAACTAGGATCCACCACCATGTAGAAACAACACAGAGGTTGTAACCTGATTGTGCAGAAAAGTAACAGGAGAAATTCGTGTTTTATGAAAATCTGTGTGTACAAAGATAAGGCTATGAAAGGTGGACACATTGCTCCCAAAGACAACAGCATTGTCATTTGCTCAGAAAGACTGTCTGGATTTTTTCTTTATAGCTGGTACCCTAAGAGATGCTTTTCTGTATTCTTTATAGCTGGTACCCTAAGAGAGGCTTTTCTGTATTCTCAGTCAAAAATTACTTAATTTTACTAAACATGTGTTCTAAAATTCGGGTTTTTTACTATGCATTTATACTATTATTTCTTTTTATTAAATATTGCCATACTAAAATACCCTACTATAATAGATACATGCTTAGTTGCCTGAGACTATTGCATAGCCCAGAGCTGCAAACCTGACAGAATATTGAAGCTGGTGATTAGCCAAAAAACAAACCTCAGGATCTCAGGACTTCAGAGTCTTGCAGGTGAGGAAAATCCAGATGATTGTGGCCTGATGAAGTAGGCACAACTTGCTTCGTCTTGCTCAGAGCCAGGTAGCATTTTGGGAAGTGGAGGGTTGGCTTCCCTGTCCCTTGACTCCCGCCTCACCATCCCAATTATTTGGGAACGTGATACCTGGAGTAAGGAAGCAGGAGCACTTTTGCCCCACTCCTGAATGTCTTTCAGAACCACATGGATACTTCCCAGCTGAAAGAGGCTTTGCTTGGTAGGTAGAAAACACACCTGACTATACATTGTTCTCTTCTTTCTGTTTTGTTCTTCTCTGAAGGGTTGTGACCATATTTTGCCCGGGACTATGCCAATAACATCCTAAATCATCCATTACCCTCCTTTCCTGTCAGACACATGAATTTTTTTAAACAGCTGATATGAACATGCCAGTCAGTATGTGGGGAAAGAGCCTAATTTTTTCATTTGAAATAAGGACCTGATCAAAAAAAAAAAAAAAAAAAAAGAAAAAAAAAAAAAAGAAAAAAAAGATGCAAACAGCTAATTCTCATTTGATGTCAACAGGATTTAGTGTAAGAGTGGAGTTGGACTCCTCACTATCTGTCTCTGGGACTAAGAGACTTCAGACATACCCACCAGGAAAACAACAACAACAAAAAACCCCAGTAAAGTGTTTGCAAAAATTTCTAGCCTTTAGAAGACTGAGGAATAATAATGATGCTGTGATATACACAGATAGGCCAAAATTGAATGGATAGGAACCTGAAAAGGTTTCAATAAAAGAGAAATTCTTAAGGGCATAAATATGGACATAAAAGCAAATACACAGAAACGAGGACTTGCCTTCTTCCACCTTCCAGAATATGATTTCATGCCACCAAATACTTCAGGAAAGGAAAAAAACCACCCACCATTCTAAAATTAGGAGGTTGATTTGAAACTAATTCTGTAGTCTCAGAAACATAATATTTTCCTCTGCAAGTGCCTTCCTTAAGAAAGTTTATAAATGAGTGCAGATACTATTGTATGGAACAGGAAGAGGATTTGAATTGTGTGGCAGAGACAGAAGAACTGTCATATTGATCCCACTCCCATTAGAGTCAGTAAGAATTTTACCATTGATTCCAGTGGGAGCAAGGTCTTTAAGTTTTTGAATGCCAAGGCCAAACATAAAGCTGGAAGACCTTTATAGCCAAAGGCTCTAAGAATATTTATTTGATGCCAGTTTTCAACAACTGCAGGCACCTGTTCTGGTCATCTGGGGCCAACATGTTTACCATCCTTGGGTTCATTCAGATGTAGCCCCAAGGCATGTATTTTCTTGCATGAGACTTCAATTACTTCTTTTTCCCTCTATTTGCTGCACTTTGCTGAGCTTTTTCTGGTAAGTTGGCTGGGCAGGTCTATTCTATACTTCTGATCCAACAGAAATACTGCAGCAAACTATTTATGATAACTTCAGTGCATGAATATTAGTGTCAATAGCGTGGATCACCTAAAGGTAAATTAAGAGCTGATGTAAACTTTTACATAAAGTCAGTTTTGTCCTTCAGGTTCAAAATGGTTTTTTTTCACCTTTTTTTTCCCCCACTTGCCTTCATTTATGAGTCAGAATGACACCAAATTGCCATCAAAATGGCAGAGAATGATTTTACAATATAGATCATATTGCAAAAAAAAAAAAATTCCACATGAAATTTTCAGCTTGTGTTTGAAAAAGCAATCAACTGAGATTGCTCAAGGGAGTTACCTTTCTTGAATTTGAATAGAATATATGAATAGGGTTTGTACTACAGAATTTACACTCCAAAACTAAAAATTGGCAAATCTAAGTCAAACAAAATACTTACATTTTGGGAACTCTTTCTTTATTTATACTGGCAAGTTAACAAAATGAAAATGGGCAGGGGGACTTATTCACCGCTTTGATGTTTTAGATTACTGTGCAATGTTTTTACACAATGTTTGTGATATCTGTTTACCATTTCTAGGCTAAAATAAATGATAGCTATGTCATAATGTGATGAGACAATGACAGCTATTTTCCATCCAAGTTTGACTGTCACAAATGTCTCTATAAATGTCCCACAAAATACATTTTTTAATGAATTGAACTAATATAATATAATTTTACATAATATAATTTTAGATTACTTTTTTAAGCAGAAGGTACAAAGTAATTTCATCCTTTAAGCAGACACACTACATAGGTTAACAAAAAAGCTGTTGTCAAACTTTGTGAAGCCTTATTCTTTGTGTGTTAAATTCCCTTTATCCCAAGAATAGAACACTAATAATTTCTGCCTGCAGAGACTCTTGAGGATTTGGTTCCTAAAGAAAATGAACAAAAGAAAGGCAAAATATCTGGTGCATTCTTCTAGTAAGTTCACTCAGGATTGGTTTTCCATGTTTAGGACAAGATGTATCTTTCAATGAAGGCAGATTTCTCAAAAGTCAACAAATTAAGTGTTAGTGATACTACGATTGGTAACACAATCACTTCAGGAGCTGGAGGCAAAAACCAGGAGCATCCTAATTAGAGGAGGCTCTGCCTTTTCATGACTGGCTGGGGTTCTCCAGGCCCAGCACTGCCACCCAGGCAAGGGAAGAATGGATTGTGCTGCTCGGCTCTGCAGTGGAGTGGCCTCACCTCGAGTGCTGGGGGCAGTTTTGGGAGTTACAGTATAAAAAAGACATTCCACTATTAGAGAGTGTCCAAAGGAGGGCCATGAGGATGATGAAGGGTCTGGAGAGGAAACCAAATGAGAAGTACTGAGGTCACTTGGTCTGCTCAGCCTAGAGAAGAGGAGTCTGAGGGGAGACCTCATTGCAGTCTAAACTTCCTTGTGAGGGAAGAGGATGGACAGAGACTGATCTCTTCATTCTCATGACCAGTTACAGGACTTGAGGAAATGGTCTGAAGCTTAGGTGGGGGAGATTTAGGTTAGACTTCAGAAAAAGGTTTTTCACTCAGAGGTTGGTTGGGCACTCAAGTGGGCTCCTCAGGGAAGTGCAAGCAGCAAGCCTGATAGATTTCAAGAAGCATTTTGACAATATTCTTGGGCACATATTGTGATTCTTGGGTGTCCTGTGCAGGGTCAGGAATTGGACTTCGATGATCCTTGGGAGCCCCTTTCAATTCAGCATATTGTATGACAGCTCTATGATTCTAAGAAAAATTCTTCTTTTGAGACCACATTTCTAGGGACTCTCCATATATGAAACCACTGTTTTTTCCCCTCCTTCCCAGCACTCAGCATCCTTTGTCACAAATGAGTATGAAATGCAACCTGAATTCATGAAGCAGAATTCATGAAGCAGGCCTGAGGCAGGTCATGTGGCAAAATCACCTAAAGGACATGGAATCAATGCCTTACTGTTCTACCATTGCATATTCCAAGCCATTTCATGCCCCTCTGCCTTATTTCTCCACTGTGAAACACAGAGAATGATTCTCCTTCCTTTCTCCTCCTTGACCCACTGCTCCTTGTCTCTCTAAACTCTTAAGAGCTTCCAGTAACAAGGATGTGCTCTCTGTTTTCCAGTTTTAAATATTGTCCTTATTATAATGCTATTGATGTAATAAATTTTACTTCAGATTTTATTTATTTATACATAATAACACTATTTTTTGCATAAATACTGCTATTTATGGATACTAATGGTAAGACTTTTCAGAATCTGTTTACTGTTCTTCTTCTCTTCTCATAATCTAAAGTTTAGAGAAAACAGAGCACATAATACCTTTGTGCCTTTAGCTTACAAATAAGCCAATCAAACCTTTTGAAATAATGATAATAAATATTGCTAATAAGTCTGAACATATAAAACGTTTTCCCACTGTGACATGTGTGTTTCTGTACAATAAAAACATTAAATAAAAAACTCAACAAAAATATTTCAATATAAACAATCTCCTTAAAACAAAAAGAAAAAAATAACATTCCTACCCACAAATAGATATTTTCTAACCCTTGCGTTGGCATACAGCAGATCTCTTTGGAGGGGGTGTTTCCTTGTTATGATAAATGGAGACTGAAGTAATATCCAGCAACCACTGCTGAGCTTTTTGGAGCTGATGTTATAAACATAAGTGTTGCCATGTGAATTTTACTGGAAAAGCACAGAGAGGAATCTTACAAGTCTTTAAAATCAAAGTTCTAATTAAAGTGTACCTAAAATATTCAGCACAAAAGATGTGGAACATGTTATTTCCTAGCATCAGTTTTTGTTAAGCCCAGATAAAGCTACAACAGCTTCTACGCTAAGTTAAGTCAGGATGTTGGTTAGCAGCTGTAATAACCTGTAAGGAAGATAGCATTGTTATTTCTGCTATGGTTTTGATTCATAAAGCAAAAGGTGTCATTTAGTGTTGTGGTGTGTTGTTCAGTTTCCCCAGTTATTCCCCGATTCTATGTATTCTCCCCCTAGTTGCTGCAAAATGGTTCCTCCCTCCCCTGGTTTTCCCGCCACTGCCTTCCCTTACAGTTGATTTCCATGGTAACCCCCTTCCCCCTCAACTGCCAATCTCCCTTTGTTATATAATTTCCCCTCCCCTGTACACCTTATATGTAAGTTTTTCCTCCTCCCTGGGCCCAGTCAATCACCCCCCACTCCTCCTAGCTTTCTGGAATCTTCTCCTTTCTGGGGGTTGTGGTTGGCTGTGGTCCCGGGGCTCCTCCTTTATGTTGTATTGATTGGTTGATCACCCATGTCAGTGATGTCTGTATCCTTCCCTGATTGGCTAGTTGGGCTCCCCTCCTCTCTCCACCCCTTCGTTTTAAAACTGCACCTCTCCCTCCACTCCCCGCCACACGCTGGTTGGCGTCCTCCCTTCCTGCCCCTGCCATCGGACGATCAATAAATCGGAGTTAGCCCCCAGCCTGTGATCACCTCGTCTTTCGTTCCTCTGCGCTTCCGTCCGCTCCGCGCATCCAGCCCAGCCTGAGGCCTGAGACGCCAAAGGGGGCTGGCTTTGCATGCGCCGGGGGTGTCGGCCACCTCCTTCCACAGCTTCAGCTAGCCGGACACTTGGGCCAAATACGCCCTCGCGCAGGTTGGCGCCCAGCGTGGGGCCCGAAGGTGGACATCTGGACATCGGACCGCTGACCGGACCCCGCGGAGTGGAACTTACAGTTTCTTTTGGCCGTCAACCTACCTCGGGTGGTAGCAGACCCCGTTTTAGGGGTAGCGCTCCCCGAGGATTGGAGTCCCAGCCCTCCGCACCTCCTGAGGAGGACTCCAGGAACGAAAGCCCCCTCGCCCGATTTTTGGTTGCCGCATCGACGAGATTGGTAAGTCCGGGCCCCTTCTCTCCGGGGACTCTCCGGGCTTCCCCTCCGCCTTTTTAAACATTCCCCTAGGGGTACGGGCCCTGCTCTGGGGACCTGCCCCCCACCCTCTTCCCTAAAACCCCGATTTTATTGTTTTAATATTCCTGTGGGAGCCGGACTCTCCCCGGACGCGGGGGCCGGATCCACCACCCTACTTCCTGGTCCCTCACACCTTTTCCCGGACTTCGGGGCGGTGGGAGGGCGGAGGCTCGTCGTTAGCGGTTTGGTGTTTTCGTTTGCGTTTTCCCCGGGCGAGAGGGGAGTGTCATCGGTTTCCTTTCCCCCTTTCTAGTGGTGAAATTTTTTGCTGCTAGAAAGGTGCCATAGGTGCGGGCTTGGGAAAGGAACAGAAAGAGGTATATTATTATGTTAGAGGGTTGTTGTTCACTGGTGGGCACAAGGCGCCCAAACCAGAGTTAAAGTTATTGGTTAAGTGGGTCTTTTCGAAGTTCCCCAACGTCTCCCCAGAAGTTGTAAAGCAGCCACGTTTTTGGACAGCCGTTGTGGCCAAATTAAACGAAGCCGTGAAGTCTGGGGAGACGAATCTGGCTAACGTGGCGTACTGGGCGGGTGTTGTGCTTGCCACTCTCCGCCCAGTAGGGGAGCCGAAGAAAGGGCCCGCAAGTTCTGGTTTGTCCCCACGTTCTCCTCGTTCGCTTGCCCTTGTCCCTCATTCCGCCCCCCCATCCCACAGGCAGGAGCCCTCGAGGGGGATTTTAAAGGCCGACAAGAAGCAGGGGGTTCCGCCTGCCCCTGCTCCCCCTCGACCTGCTCGGCCTCCCCCTTCGAGGAGCCCTGGCCAGGCTTCTCTCCGTCCCGACCCCCCTGTCCCTGCCCCCAAGTCCCCGGTTGTTAGACCTAAAGTTCGGTTTATTGAAGAGTTGGAAGATGGCTCCCAGGGTGCCCAAAATGGCGCCGGCCACATGGCCGTTCCCGCCAGGGCCCCTTCTCTTCCCCAGAATCCCTTTCTCCCGAATCCCAACCCCTTTCTCCCCCCTGACCCAACCCCTTCATCGGTTACCCCTCCCTCGTACCCCTCCTTGGTCCCGCCTACCGCTCCTCCTTCAATCCCGCCCGTTGCTCCGCCCCCGGTCCAGTCTCCTATTGACCCCGCCTCTGCTCCTCCCTCGTACTCAGCTCCTCCCTCGACTCCTCCCGTTTCTCCGCCTCCTGTACCGCCTCCGGTACAGCCCTCCACTGACCCAGCCCAGATTCCTCCCCCTCAGTCGGCTCCTCCTTCGGCTCCTCCCGTATCCCCTCCCCCGGTTCAGCCCCCCGTGGATCCCTCCCCTGTTACTCCTTCCTATTCGGCTCCGCCCCCAAGCTCCACCCAGGGGGCGGAGAGGGGTGGTGTGTCGTGCCCACCCCCTTGCCCTGCCTCGCTACCAGGCCCCGCCTCGACCTCTTCCACTTCCGGTTCCCACGCCTCCCCTTCCGGTTCCCACGCTTTGTGTTCCGGCGGGGGGGGAGTGGATGACCGGAGGCCGGGGCCGGTGCCCTTGTTGGAAGCCGCCCCGGTTTCTTACACCCTGACTGGAGAGGGGAGTTCTCTGGCGCAGTGGGTGCCTTTGGCACCGGCCCGGATCAAGGAACTGTGCAAGGCGCAGAAGGACTACTCCCGGGAGTCTGAATACTTCCGGGGGTTGCTCCGTAATGCCCTTGCGCAGGGAGATCTGGTGCCCGCTGACCTGAGGGCTCTTTTCTCCAGTCTAACCGGCCCTATGGAGTTTCGCATATGGGTGAAGGAGTGGAAGAGGGAGATTGTGGAGGCTCTCCCAGATCTTTGGGGGAGTCCTGCCACTTCTCACGATGCGGACGGCTTGTTGGTGCAGGAGGAGCATCTGGTGGGCGAGGGGCAGTGGGCAAATGGGGCAGCCCAGGCTCGGGCTCTCTTTCCCCAACACCTGACGGAATCGGCTCAGGCTGCGGAGCGAGCCTTCTTCAAACTGGCCACCGTCACCTCCCAATGGGAGGAGGACGAAGTGCGGCAGGGCGCGCAAGAGCCCTACTTAGCCTTCATCGAACGCCTCTACCGTTTCGTGGAGGCACAGGTGTCCGGGGACCGGGAGAGAGAGTACATGTTAAGAAAGATGGCATATTATAATGCCAATGCCGAATGCCGGAAGGCTATTCGGACTCTCCCCCGAACTCCCCGGCCCACGGTGGAGGCAATGATGGAGGCGGTAGTGGCTCATGTTCCACTCCCTGTGCGCCCGCGCCGTAACTCCGTAGCCTTTGCCGACCTCCCCGAGCCCGAGCCATTCGATCTTGAGGCTGCCCCCGCTGCTGGGCCACCGACACCAGGGCCCAGCAGAAGAACATCGGACACCCACCCCTGCCACCTATGTGGCGAGATTGGGCACTGGATGCCCCAGTGTCCAATGAGATTGGACTATCTGAACTATAGGAGACAGAGGGAGAGGGAGAAAAAGTTGGCAAAAAACTAGACCAAGAGCGCAGCCCCTCCCTGCGCCAAGACAAAAATGCGGCGGGCACAAGATCACAACGCGGGGAGGAAGGAGATGAGGGAATGCCGCCGCCAAATTTCACTTTGCCGGACTTGACTCACTTCACGGACTTGACTAATACCTGTGGTGCAGTTCCTGCGCTTAACACCTTGTCCTCTGCTTCCCCTTACAGGCTGCAGCTAACTAGGGATTTTTATATCCCTAGCAGTAACATCCAGCTGGTGTCTGTCGACCTCCAACATCCGGGTCGCTGGAGGAAACTAGGACGTTGCAGGTGGACTGTCATCGGTGACACTAAGCACACGCCGCGAGACGTGCATATCATCCCCGGTCTGGTCACTACCGACCGGGATCGTTTCGCGGTAGGGCTGTACTGTGTCCGACCCCCACTTCTCCTTCCCAAGGGACAGGTTATCGCCCAGGCCATCCCCGTGCCCGATCAAGACCACTGGAGCAGCGGAGCGGAGAAGACATCGCCTCCGTCGGTGGCCTGGGCGCAGCTCGTGGGGAGGGAGAAGCCCCGCCTGACATGCCAGCTTTCGTTGGGCGGGGATCGAAAGGTCATCAGGGGTCTTTTGGACACGGGTGCAGATGTGACGATCATTCCCTCTCGGGAGTGGCCGTCGCATTGGGACTTGCAAAGTGCAGCGGGCACGATTTCTGGTGTCGGGGGTTTACAATTGGCCAAACAATCGAAGAGCGTTGTCCAAATTAAGGGGCCCGACGGGCAATTGGCTTCAGTGCGCCCGTTCGTTTTAGATTACAGCGAGCCTCTCTGGGGGAGAGATCTGCTAGCCCAGTGGGGAGCCAGAATTGACCTGCCAAAGGCTCCCCAGGTTTTTCGGGCAGTGGCCACTGATGAGCGCCGGACTTGGAAGCTGGATTGGCTTTCTGATAAACCAGTACAAGTCCAACAGTGGCCACTTAACAAACAGAAATTGAAGGCGCTCAACGAGCTCGTGCAGGAGCAGCTACTTAAGGGCAACATCGAGGAGTCCATGTCTCCATGGAACTCCCCTGTCTTTGTCATCAAGAAGCCCAATAAAGATAAGTGGCGGCTCCTGACCGACCTCCGCCAAATTAACGATTTAATTGTCGACATGGGATCTCTCCAACCAGGGATGCCTTCCCCAGCAATGCTCCCCCAAAATTGGAATTTGGCAGTAATTGACATAAAAGACTGTTTCTTCCAAATTCCCCTTCACCCGGACGATGCTCCGCGCTTTGCTTTCACGGTTCCGTCTATCAACCGTGAGTCCCCGGCCAAGCGCTATCATTGGCGGGTATTGCCACAGGGCATGAAGAACAGCCCTGTGATCTGCCAATGGTACGTCGCTTCGCTGCTGTCACCTTTACGTACAGCCCTCGGGGATGCCGTCATCATCTATCACTATATGGACGACATCCTCGTGTGTGCGGCCGACCACAGTCTACTTGCCCATGCGCTTGACCTGACAACCAATGCGTTGGTTGCTGCAGGGTTTGAGCTCCAGCAGGATAAGATTCAGCGGATGCCACCTTGGAAGTACCTGGGCCTCCAAATCACAAAGCGGACCATTGTTCCGCAAAAATTGGCTATTCGGACTAAAGTCCAGACCCTAGCGGATGTTCATCAACTGTGTGGGTCTTTAAATTGGGTGAGACCCTGGCTGGGCATTCCCACCGAAGACCTAGCCCCCCTTTTCAATTTGTTGAAAGGGGGAGAGGGGCTTAGTTCCCCTAGGACTCTCACCCCAGAGGCAGAGGTGGCGCTGGAGAAGGTGCAAAGAATTATTTCGGCCAGGCAGGCCCATCGTTACCATCCGGGCCTGCCATTCAAATTTATTATACTGGGAAAGCTGCCACACCTCCATGGCATGATCCATCAGTGGGACCAAGACCTGAAGGACCAGGGTCTGGGTGACCCCCTCTTGATCATAGAGTGGGTGTTCCTCAGCCACCACAGGTCCAAAAGGATGACACGGCCACAAGAGTTGGTAGCCGAACTGATCCTCAAGGCAAGATCGAGGATCAGGGAGTTGGCAGGATGTGACTTCGCATGCATTCACATTCCAATTAAATTGGAAGCGGGCCAATTAAAATTAAAGACCTTTGAAGAACTGTTGCAGACTAATGAATATCTACAGTTTGCGTTGGACAGCTACACTGGGCGCGTCGCAGTTGATCGGCCGGCCCACAAATTATTTAATTCGGAATTCAAATTATCTCTAACTAAGGTCCAAAGTAGGGAACCACTGGATGCCGTGACTGTATTTACTGACGCGTCTGGAGCATCCCACAAGTCGGTTATGACTTGGAGGGATCCTCAGACTCAGCAGTGGGAGACCGATGTTGTCACTGTGGAGGGTTCTCCACAGGTTGCTGAGTTAGATGCTGTCGTCAGGGCCTTCCAGAGATTTCCTGGACCTTTCAATCTGGTGACAGATTCTGCGTACGTCGCCGGTGTAGTGTCTCGAGCGGAGCAGGCAGTTCTTCAAGAAGTCACCAACAAAAGGTTATTCGAATTATTAAACAGGCTCGTCGAGTTGGTCTCCCACCGCGAGCACCCATTTTATGTGATGCATGTGAGGTCACACACGGATCTGCCCAGGTTCATTGCGGAGGGCAACCGCCGTGCCGATTCTTTGGCCGCGGCTGCCGTTACGCAGGGCCCGCTCCCAGATGTGTTCGGCCAGGCTAAGATCAGCCACCAGCTCTTTCACCAAAATGCGCCCGGCCTGGTTCGGCAATTCAATCTGACGCAGGACCAGGCCAAGGCGATTGTGGCCACATGTCCCCAATGCCAGCAACATCAGATGCCCACCGTGGTCTCGGGAGCTAATCCCCGAGGCCTGGCGAGCTGCGAGGTGTGGCAGACGGACGTAACACATGTTCCATCTTTTGGCCGGCTGTGTTACGTCCACGTCTCGGTAGACACCTTCTCCGGTGCCATCTACGCTTCTGCCCACACAGGGGAAAAGGCAGCGGATGTTCAGAAGCATCTGCTTCAGGCATTCGCTGTCTTGGGCATCCCTAGGGCCCTAAAAACTGATAATGGCCCTGCGTATGTTTCCAAGGAGCTGCGGAGCTTCCTGCAGCAATGGGGAATAGTCCATAAGACCGGCATCCCCTATTCCCCGACAGGCCAAGCCATGGTGGAGAGGGCCCACCAGAGCCTTAAGAAGACCCTGTCCCGCCAACAACCGGCGATGAAGGTGGAGACCCCCCACGTCCGGCTGTCGAGAGCTTTGTATACCCTCAACTTCCTTAATTGCTCTTTCGACAGCCAAAATCCTCCAGTGGTCCGGCACTTCGGCAGCCACCAGCAGCTGCAGCCTAAAGTCAGGCCTCCGGTTCTGGTTAAGGATCCGGAGACCTGGCGGACGGAGGGCCCCTTCGACTTGGTGACCTGGGGGAGGGGATACGCTTGCGTGTCTACCCCCTCAGGTCCCAAGTGGGTTCCATCTAAGTGGGTAAGGCCCTTCGTCCCGAAGCAGGGGACAAAAGCAGGGACTGTGCCACAAGTCCGGCAGGCGTGTTGGCGGCGGCGGAGGAGGCAAGACCATCCGCTACCATCTGCTCCTCCAGACCTTCCCTCCGTGGAGGAAGAGCCTTCCCCTCCAGCCTCTCCTCCACCAATGGACCTCCTCCTTCATGTTTCCTCTTGTTCTCCCCCACTCCCGGATATGTCACCCCGCATGTTTTATTTAAATTGGCTTTTCGGGGAGGAACCATTCCTATGAGTTCGATGTACTTTTACTGTTTTGTATCATTTCAGTTTCATCTCCCCAATGGCCCCCGCTGCAACACCGCTGGCCCCAAACCCCGGAGCGCTGACCATCCTTATGACCACCTTCTGGCTCCTGATGTCACCTGCGGAGCCGTGGGTTGTCCCCCAGCCCAAGGTCAACGTCTGGCGTGCCTTGGCTCAATCCCTCGGACAGGACAGTATTTGCCTAGACACCGGCGCAGCAGAGGACCCGATGTCGTCTTGCCTTGTGGGGATCCCTTTCTCTCCAGGCGAGTTCCCTCCCACTTTCCAACGTTCCTTCTACCCTGTTCTGGCCCGGAGCCTTACTATCCTCCCCAGTTTTGACTCCTCAAATGCCTGGAGAGACGGAGTGTTCAGGCTGGCTCCTGCAACCTCCGAGCCCACAGAATTACATCTACTCGGCTCCGCCAATGCCTCTATCTGTTTTCAATTCGACTACACTATCACCCCCGTGGAGAGGGGCAGTGAGGTGGTCCTTCAGACCAAAAAAGAATATCAGGCCAGACAGTGGTGTCAGGCTGTCCTGAAGATCCTCGGCCCCACCACTACTGGCCGGACCCCTTACTCCCTTCCTCGGGGTGTGTTTTTAATTTGCGGAGACCGAGCGTGGGCAGGCATCCCCTCTGGCCTGGTGGGAGGGCCGTGCACCTTTGGCCGGCTGACGCTGTTCACACCCAACATGTCCCAAATTATTGATTGGAAAAGATCCAACATCACATCCGAATTGGGCAGGTCTAAAAGAGATCTTAAGGATCTCACCGAGGATTGTGATGCCGAAATTACTCATTGGTCACACTCAAAGTCCGTCGCCTTTACCATTTTGTTGCCGTGGGTATCGGTGGCGAAGGCTCTAGGAGAATTGGGCCGCCTAGAGTGTTGGGTGGCGAAGCAAGCCAATTTTACATCAGCCGCGCTATACAACCTCCTGTCAGACGAGGAGATTACAAGGAAGGCGACACTCCAAAACAGGGCAGCAATAGATTTTCTATTGCTGCTCCACCACCATCATTGTGAGGAGTTTGAGGGCCTCTGCTGCTTGAACCTGTCCACCCGAGCCGAGGACGCCAGACAATCCATACGCAAGCTGCAAGACCTCGTCCATAAAGTCCAACGAGAGACTTCGGACTGGCTGGGGGACCTCTTCAAGGGTTGGGGCCTGAGCGGGTGGGCCACTTCCATTATTGAAAGTGTCATAAAAATCGTTTTGAGTTTGATTGTCCTTTCAGTTCTCGTTATGGTGATCCGCGGTCTGGTCCAGAGACTGATATCCAGGGCCACTTCTCCCAGCGTTAATCATGCGACAGTGCCCAAAGAAGAGCACATCGAGCTGGGGGACCTCTCCTCGGAGGCCGAAGAAGCTGCAGATGAGGAGGGGTCGACCGTGCCGCCCGTCGAACATCTATGGGCGGACGAGCCCCAGCTCGAAGAAGACGAAGACTGGCCGGACCAGCCGCGGGTCCCTGAAGTTTAAGTTTATATGGACTTTTGCGTTCTTTCATTTTATTTGTTAAGAAACGGGGAGATGTTGTGGTGTGTTGTTCAGTTTCCCCAGTTATTCCCCGATTCTATGTATTCTCCCCCTAGTTGCTGCAAAATGGTTCCTCCCTCCCCTGGTTTTCCCGCCACTGCCTTCCCTTACAGTTGATTTCCATGGTAACCCCCTTCCCCCTCAACTGCCAATCTCCCTTTGTTATATAATTTCCCCTCCCCTGTACACCTTATATGTAAGTTTTTCCTCCTCCCTGGGCCCAGTCAATCACCCCCCACTCCTCCTAGCTTTCTGGAATCTTCTCCTTTCTGGGGGTTGTGGTTGGCTGTGGTCCCGGGGCTCCTCCTTTATGTTGTATTGATTGGTTGATCACCCATGTCAGTGATGTCTGTATCCTTCCCTGATTGGCTAGTTGGGCTCCCCTCCTCTCTCCACCCCTTCGTTTTAAAACTGCACCTCTCCCTCCACTCCCCGCCACACGCTGGTTGGCGTCCTCCCTTCCTGCCCCTGCCATCGGACGATCAATAAATCGGAGTTAGCCCCCAGCCTGTGATCACCTCGTCTTTCGTTCCTCTGCGCTTCCGTCCGCTCCGCGCATCCAGCCCAGCCTGAGGCCTGAGACGCCAAAGGGGGCTGGCTTTGCATGCGCCGGGGGTGTCGGCCACCTCCTTCCACAGCTTCAGCTAGCCGGACACTTGGGCCAAATACGCCCTCGCGCAATTTAGAGGGCAGATACTATAACATATGTGTACCTTTTTGTCCAAAAGGCACCAGTAAAATTTTTCAATGTGTTCATCACTTTTTAACAGCCGTTATTAGGGAAACTGAGGCCACAATTTTGAAAGCTGTGGAGCCTTTCTGTATATCTCTGCTGTCTCCAGGATGGCCCTAAATGTCTTCCATACCTAATCCAGTTAACACCACATGAAATCCCTTAGGGGACGACACTTGGAAGCCATTCTGTATTCAGGGAATGGATCTAGTGGCAGACAAAGCACACCACTCTGGAGTGGCTGGAGGAAAAGGAGAGGAAGAGTGTTTGTAGGACCTAGTTCCCCCCTAGCTTGGAGCAGATTCCTTTTGTTCATCTTTCCATGCCATGAGAGAAGATATGTCGCAGCGTGTTCTTAAGTTTCTCGTTTTGTCCCCCATTTTATGTATTGTTCCTCCCTGTTTTATGTAAAATGGTTCTGTCCTCCCCAGTTTTCCCGCCACTGCCCTCTTGTCAGTTACGTTTCCACGGTTACCCCTTCCCACTTGCTTTGTCAGTTAAGTAAGTTATATAATTTCCCCCTCCCATGATTTTCCTTATAAGTAAACTTTTCCTCCTCCCTGGGCCCAGTCAATCACCCCCCACTCCTCCTAGTCTTCAGAACCTTCTTCTCTCTGTGGGTTGTGGTTGGCTGTGGTCCCGGGGCCCCGCCTTTACTTTGTACTTATTGGTTGCTTTTGTATGTCAGTTAGGTTATGTACCTCCCCTATTGGCTAGCTGGGCAACCCTCCCTTCTCCACCCCCTTGCCTTTAAAACCTTGCCTCTCCCTTTGCTCCTTGCCATTTGCTGATCAGTGCCTACCTTGTGTTAGTGCCTACCTGCCATCAATAAACTGACTTCCACCCCCAGCAAGTGGTCACTCCTTTCCTCCTCTCTTCTGCGTTGCAAATCCGGTCCGCCATCCAGCCCAGCCCAAGGCCAAGACGCCAAGGGGGCTGGCCTTTGATGCAGCAGAGGCGTCGGCCTTTCACCTCCTGCTAGCCGGACCTTTGGCCACATACGCTTCGACGCAAAGATACAGTATCTTGTATGTACATGCCCTCTGATAGCTTATTCTGCTTTTGACAATGCATACTCGTAAGTTAAAGCAAATTGTTTACTAGGAGAAAGAGATCAAAGCTATTATTATAGTAAGGTTTCTCCCCAGAGAGGTTTCTTGTCTAAAAGAATAGACTGACAAACACCATGTTCATTTAGTTTCCCGTTTTGCTCTCTTTATTTCTTCACTCAGACTATTTAGCTACTTTATTTCATTTCCTTTTTTAATTCCAAAAATTTATGGTAGCATGCTTCTCTATAGCAACATTAAAAAAAAAATCACACTGAGCATAGGATGCAAGAGTGCTGAGTTGAGGTTCTATTTTAAAAAATAAAAAAAGAGAGACAATAACTTGGGGAAAAAACCCAAAATCAAACAGGAAAAAAGAAGTGAAGCATATCTTGAGCTGGCTGAGTTCTGGGAAATAAAGAAAGAAAACTGCCAGAATTTCTATTGCTTCAGAGAGGAGCTTGAATGGCTGCATCCTGAAATTTCTCCAGAGGCTGCAATTATTCTTGTAAGGAGAAGGGCTGTGATCTTAAAAAACCTGATCTCAAAATGGAGGAGAGAAGTGTAGCTTGAGAGAGGTGAGAGAAGTTGATCTCAGGACAGGGGGGTTTTTTTCAGTTGTGCCTCAAACCTGAAACAATGTGTTTTACTTTATTGTGATAAATGTTTTGCGTATTTCTAAAACCTTACAGGCTTGATTGTTTTTAAAGAGTGGTGCTAAGAGAGGGATTGTGGCTTCAGGCTAGCAGAAAAAAGCAGCAGCAGGTGCCGTGTAGCTAGTTTTGCTTTCTCTCAGGAAAGGTTGGGCTACATGTGCTCAGCTTCTGTTTCAAACCTGACAGAAGGAAATCTGAAGATTTTTTCATCTTGTTAAACTGCAATCAGCCAATGGTTTCTCTTTCCAAAATAATACTAGATATTATTACTGAATGTTCAGGCTTTACATTCCTGACAAACAGGAAATATATGCCACAATAATAGGATGTCAATCAGAAAGATAGCATCAATTTTCTGCTTTCTAAATCATCCCCACCACCTGCTGAGCCTTTGATCATCCCAAACAATTAATTTAACAGGTACATGATTAAAAAATAAATACTTCCCAGTGAACCTGCAAGCTACAGTACACATTAGCAAGTTCTGATCTTGTTCTCAATGAAAACAAATCACTCACATACAAAAGAGGAATAGAAGAAAAGTGCAAATACAGTCTGCCGATCAGAGACATCCAAATAACTGTGCATTAAAATATATCGCTGTTTTTAAGCTATTGTGGTGCATCAGTATGCTTTAGGGATATACATTTGTTTCTTCAGGAACAAGTAGTGGAATGGAATTTTGCAGCTATATTAATTAAAGTGTATCTCTGTTATATGGAACCTTTTGGAAATGTTGACTTTAAAATTCTGAATTGAAGTGAAACTCTAGAGTTTGTCATTCCCGTAGGAAATCACAACTCCTCTCAGAAAACTGAAAGTGTACTCAGCATTGTCTGAACTCTGCAAGCTACAAGGCTTGGTCAGAACCTGATATCACTTTCAAACATTTTCCAAAAGGGGTTGCAGAAAGATCCCTGAAAGGAATCCACAAAGCAGCAGGATGAAGCTCTGACTATCCTTTTGCGTAGCTACTCAAAAGCTTCACTACTTGCCGGTGCCCATCCAGACCTCTGGAGTAGGAGTGAATAGAGACTTTCAGTTCTTTTCAGAGATCTCTGTTATTTTCTTTTTTTGCTGTCTGATTTGAAAGCGCTGTAACTAAAGAGTGTACGAGGCATTTCTGAAAGCCAAAATCTGCACCAGCCCACGCTGCAAGAGTACTGAGAAGGGGTGCAACCAGTATTTCAAAACAAATGAGGTCTGAACAGTTCTTATTTTATGAGTCTTCCTCTTAAAAGAGCAGTTCACAAAGCATCCTACTACACAATACACTCACGGTTGCAGCACTGATACTCTCATGACTGACTCTCATTCAAATCAATTAAACAGGAAATACCTACTCAAGAGTACTTGACGATCTGAAACTTTCTTATCTTTGCCCAGCATCTTAATAGGGATTCTGTTAATTCTGCCCAGAACTCAGTCCTTAACCCCAATGCTGGGAGCTAATGAGGCAACTTTCAGCTCTTCCTGAAACTAATGGGTGTTTTAATGTTCAGCAGTTTGGAGAATTGTGTTCTGAAAAGGGAAGAATGTATAGTTCACTGGATGTCTGTTTCTGTAATGCCAGATCGCAGGAAACATTTAATGCAGGCTCTTTACAATTCATACTTAATCCAAACAGCCACCTTTTTGCTGTTTTTTATACATGCTGGACCATGCTTAAAATATATGTAAGCTTTGCAGAAGATCAGAAGTTGGTGATGTGAGGCCATTTACAACATGTGTTAGAAGACAGCAGACTGGGACTATAAACACAGTGTTTCACATGCTGCTCCTTTAGTACCTGCTCACAAATGAATGTTATCATGCAGCTGGAATGCTGTAAATATAGGAAGGCAGAAGAATATCTTAGTGTGATGTGGACCTCCAAATAGATTCAGTGATCAATTTGGAATCAGTATAAACCGCCTCTCTAGAAGCATCATAATTTCCTTTTCCTTCGTGTGTCCTTTATGCTTTGTTTTTTCTCACACTGTTAGGTATTAAAATGCATTAACAGTTTTTTCTAAAAAATTAGGAAAATTTTCCTGCTTTTGAAAAACATCTGTAGCTTTTTCCCCTTGCATCTCTTTCAAAGAGTTTGAAAACAGTTTCAATAAGGATTTAAGCAATACACATCCAGGTTCCTAGGGATAGTTGCAGAAATTAGGGTTTAAAAGCAAAGAAAATTATTGTTTTCTCTGAATCTACAGTCTTAGCAGATCTCATTGGTTCTGGGAGTCTTTTTTTTTTTTTTTTTTTTTTTTTTACTTTGATGTCCCTTTCACTCACTATCTAAAGAAAATTTATCTTGTGTCTAAACAGTCTAAACGTCCATATGTAAACCTTCCTGTTTGCTGCTTGCAGTATTCCATTTAGTGGAATACACATATTTAGAGACATCAAAATCTGTTGTCATAGAAGTTTGTGAAAATTGTTGAAAGACTCAAACATTTTCTTAGTATGGTCTGCTGTCAGGAAAGGTAGATTCTTGTGCATAATCCAAAAGACTTGGTACAGAACATTGACTACCATACATCTAATGCTGCAATATGCTTTCATCAAGACAAACTTTCTGCTAAAAGACTTTTAACATAAATTATAAGTGATTAATTAAGTGCATGGCAAATAAAATATTGCTGAAAATGTAAAGGTGACTTTCAAATAACACTCTTTTTCCTCGATGTAAACTTTATCTAGACAGTTTCAACCACTACTTATTTTTAGTGCCTTTATTTGATAACTATTCCCCAGTAGAGCAGCATATGGACATGCAGGAACTGAAACAGTTTTTCTTCAATATCTGGTAGACTTGTGCATGCCTGGAGCCCTCAAGAAAAGCCACAAAACTCTACAAACTGGCAACTGTGGGTTTGTCTGTTCTCTATTGATTCTATTTCTGGGAAAAAAAAAGAAAAGAACCTGTGTGTGAATCATGTGACTACTGAACTGAGCAAGTACTCACCAGCAGATAAAGCTGCTGCTCTGAGACCTTTTGTAGCCTAGTTTTGGTTACCGCCTCAAAACTTTTTTTCTATTTGTTTCTGAACCATTTAAGTTTGTTTTTTTTTTGTTTTTTTGTTTTTTTGTTTTTTTTTACTTTGAGACTAGAGAGTGGAAACCAGCCAACTAAAATTCCTAAAAACATTTTGGAAATTGTAAAGACATTCTGTAGAATTGCTAACAAAATTTGCCATTCTGCAATTTTATTTGAATCTAAAGAGAATTTTTTCTCTGGATGGTACAGAGCATTCACATTTCTCTAAGCAGAGTTGTGTTCAACACTAGACAATGGAGAGTGCTGTGCAGTTGCAGACACACTGACAAAAGGGCAGAATTGCGAGACTGATTTTCACAGGACCTTTGATTAATTTCAAGGTAATTTATGCGCAATTTATTCCAATTACAGGTTGTAAATTCCTCAGTACTGCACTCAAATTTTAAAATATTTATTAGCGAGTGGTTATTTTCACTCAAAAATTAAATTCTGTTCACGCTGTATTGGAATATAATCCCAATATTACAGGATGGAACGTGCCTGGGCTCGTCTGGCTCTTGCTGCTTAACCAGAGGTGGCAACTGAGATGGTTTTCACCTCAGAGACACCTTTGGCTGGCTGGATGTGGCAGCTAGGCACTTGGAACAGGTCCAGGCATGCAGGAACTCAGTTTTACCTCTGGTGGAAAGGCCTTAGGCGATGGTGAAGGGAAAAGGAGACGGATTCTGCTGGAGGGTTTAATCCAGGCTTTTATTTCCAGGCACACAGACATCTGAATGTTGTAACAGCTCCAACAGAATACCAAAGCACAGGGTCTTGCATCTTTTAAGCCCGGGGAGAAGGAGGAGGGAAGGGGTAGGTATGCCACCAACCATATAGGAGGGGGGAAGGCTCAGGGGACGAGTGACACTTGGATAACCCAATGCCCCCCAGGGCTGAGAGGCATCTTTTGAGACTGAGACAGCTCTCAGCAGGAGGCAAGGGGAGGGGAAGGGAGAAGGTATTGGCACACCTGGGAAAGGAACTGAAGCAGGATATTACATTACACCGCAACAATGCTGTCTGCTCTGTTGGTATATCACAGAAGACTCAGAATCACAGAACAACAGAATGTTTGGGGTTGGAAGGGAATTCTGGAGACTGTGCAATCCAATCCCACTGCTCAATCAGGTTCACCAGAGCAGGTTGCACAGGATCTGGTTTTGAGTACAGAAAAGGGGACTCCACAACCTCTCTGGTAGCCTGTTCCAGTGCTCAGTTGCACTCAAAGTGAAGTTTTTTATCATATTCAGATGGAATGCCAATTTTCAGTTCAACAAAGTTTTTCCAATTAAAAAAACCAAAGAATTCTTTCTATCAAGAATATCATAACAATATGTCTCTCTCACAAACATCTCCAGTTTGGCTGAAGACTTTAATGTATGTACCACAACTCCCTTCCTGCTTATTCAAAGACTTTTCTTAAATCCATTGTCTTCTACCTCCTGCCTTCATTTTCCTTAGTTTATCCTTCTTACCCTTTTGGAAATTTCTAATTTGGTCTTCTGGCACATGAGTCTTCAGCTTTCTTTTCTTCTTATTTCTTCACTTTCTGTAGTTTTAACCTGAGATATGTTCTTTCCAATGAAAATTTTTTTTCAGAAACTTGAACCACTAGTTCCATGCTTAATGAAACTAGGAGGTCACTTTCCTCCTTTCATCTACTTGTGCCAAGTAACTTCCTGCCAGGATTCCTACAAGATCTAGCATTTAACCTCTGCAAGGCGTCCCATGAAGTTTTCCAACAATGCTATCAGGTTAAGCTCTGCTCTCCTTCAAACCACCAGCAGCTTTCAACATCATTTGATCTTCTTTATGTTTCATGGCTGCTTCTTCTCACTCAGCCAAAAAACACCATTATTAGAGCTTTTTCTCCATATCACTGCCTGTCAGTAATACCACTGTGCCAGCACTCTTCCTCTTCCACAATGTCATCAATCAGTGAAATCTGTGCTATGAGAGGAGATCAGCTGTACCACAGAATCACAAGGTTGGAAGAGACCTTCAAGATCATCGAGTCCAACCTGTTACTTAAGACTTTAATTAAACCATGCCATCAAGTGCCACATCCAGTCTTTTTCTGAACACATCCAGGGATGGTGACTCCACCACCTCCCCAGGCAGACCATTCCAGTACTTTATCACTCTCTGCGTGAAAAACTTTTTCCTAATATCTAACCTATATTTCCCTAGATGCAGCTTGTGACCTCTGGTTCTGTCAGTTGGTGCCTGGAGAAAGAGACCAACCACACCTGACTACAACTACCCTTCAGGAAGTTGTGGAGAGTGATAAGGTTGCCTCTGATTCTCCTTTTCTCCAGGCTAAACAAGCCCAGCTCCCTCAGCTGATCCTCTTAGGGCTTGTGTTCCAAGCCCCTCACCAGCCTCTTCTGGATGCGCTCAAGTGTCTCAATGTCCTTTCTAAACTGAGGGCCCAGAACTGGACACAGAACTTAAGCTGTGGGCCTCACCAGTGCCGAGTTCAGTGGGAGAATGACCTCCCTGTCCCTGCTAGCCACACTATTCCTGATACAGGCCGGGATGCCTTTGGCCTTCTTGGCCCCCAGGGCACCTGCTGGCTCACGTCCAGCCAGCTGTCAACCAGCACCCCCAGGTCCCTTTCTGCCTGGCCACTGCCCAGACACACCCTCCCCAGCCTGTAACACTGCAGGGGGTTATTGTGGCCAAAATGCAGGACTTGGCACTCGGACTTATTAAACTTCACCTTGTTAGACTCAGCCCATCTATCCAAGTGTTCCAGGTCTCTCTGCAGAGCCATCCTACCTTCCAACAGATCATTCAATTCTTATTTATGCAACACTGACAGTGGAAGTGATGCTTTGTTTAAAATAGACAAAATATCCTTATAAATTGACTTTTTAAAAATTATTATTATAGTTCCTCAAAATCCTGTATGTTATACCTCTAATTTTGTTCTGAGGGTGGTTCTTGCTCTAAGCATATAAGGGCAAAGGGCAAAATCCACCTGTGTGCAAGCACAGAAAGAGGAAAAATAATATAAGAAGATAAAGACTGTACTGCCAATTTGCATATGCTTCAAATACCCCTGTTTCTCTGCTAAAAGAAAAAATATTTTTACCTCTAAAACTTCTCTCTCACATGTACTGTCCTTAAGGCTGTCACTCAGCAGAAGGAAACACATATGTCTCAAGAGTACTTTTGTGCTTTTCACAATATTATCAAGGGAAAATATGTTGCACATTCTCCTGAATTTCCCAGATTTTCAACTGCAGTTTATTCTAGTTTCTTCAAAGTTCCATGTTTTTCCAGCTACAACATAATCACTTTCATAAATGAAGGGACACAGGGAAGAAAAACAAAAAAGGAGAAACTGTTGATTGATATAATAACAGGATTAAAGATGGATGGAAGAAATGTGTGACTTGTTAGGGTACATATTGGTGTGTGTTTCTGTCCTCTAGAAATGTATAAAAATAGAAGAGACACCTGCAATTCCCCTGCCTTGCAATTTCTCTAGCAATGACAAAAGGAAAGAGCATTTCTTTATATGTAAATAAATTCTTATGTTCTCCTAGCTAGTTGATCATGTCTGTTATCAGAGAAGCTAGAATGAGTTCAAAATCAAATGAAAAAGCTGACAATCTTTATTCTGCTACTGCGATCATCTCCAAAAATGTGTCTTTTTGAAAAAAATACACATTCTACCACAAAACCCCAGTTTGCATATGCAAATATGCAGTAGAATATTTAATTGCCACAGAACCCACCTGATGTTTCTTTAACTCTATTTGACATTACAGTTGCTGCTGGGAAGTCATGTATTTAAAGTTTACCACAAACAAATATTTTTTTTTGCTAGTTTTTCTAGAAGAAAGTGATGAGAACTATGGAGAGAAACATCAATATATGCAGTAGCCAAGCAGTGCAGTCCAAGGTAGTATAATGGAAACTAATGTTGAAACTGTAAGCAAAAGAATACTTATGACAGACTCAGAGTGTTAACACTGATAAGACAGGGAATATGGGAAGAGCTGAGTCTCAGTCAAGGCAGGCGTGTGCCCCCTGGAAAGAAGAAAACGAAGATATTGCTTCCACAAAGAAGGGTGCCAAGAGGTCTCTTCCTTTCTTTCCTGCAGAAAACTAGACAACTCTCATTATCATTCAGGCTTGTCAGGAAATGACTTTGCTGGTCAGGAGGATGTTTGCTGGTCTTTTCTTTTTTTCCCGTAATAAGAGTCATTGTAGAATAAGAATAAACTCTTCATTTTACAGGATGATGGTGTTTAAAGCAGTGCAACTCTGCAGTTCATAAATTCAAAACACTTTAAATTAACTTCTAAATATGAAATGAATATATTAAAATGGAAAAAGAGAGAAAAAAGATACCTGTATTTCCAGCAGATGAACAGAATTAAGAATAGTAATAAGATTTATTTCTGTAACATATATAAATAAGAAAATAGAAGGTGAATTTTTAAAAAAATCTGTGATTTTTTGAAATCTGTGAAATCTGTCTGAAATACAGCCTCATATTCAAAGGGTATTTTGTACATACAGTGTACTAGACAATGCATTTACCTTGAAGATACTGTGTTCAGTTTAGCCATTCTTGATTTAGTTTTCCACGGGACTCGCAGGAGCCAGTTCAATCCTGTGAGCAGGACTCAATCATCTGATCTGTGTAATTGCCTAAACTGTGTGTATGAATGAGTCATCTACCTGTACATTTTCAGTGGGACTGAAGTTCAACGACCTTAACTTTCATACACCATGATAATGCAAAAAGATGTCAGTATATTTGTAAATCCATTAGATCCTATTTGGTTGTACTTTTTAGATCTCAGGAATTTGCCTAGGAAGTTATGCTAGCTGGGGAAGAATCACATCACCTATTCATGCTAGCCAATGAGCTGACCCTTGTGCTTCCCTTGTAAACTGGTTATATCTGTCATATAAATCGGGGAGAGAGCCCAGGATCCCAGCACGGCATATTGGGAAATCATTGCTTAGACTATAATCACATTCTAGGATGAAGAGAAAAGCTTTAAACAATATAGAGATGGAAGCTGTTTTCAAACTGCTTTAGGAAAAAAAATGAAACCGGCTCCTACTTTGGCTCCTGTATTACAGAAGAGCTATGTAGCAAGCCTCAGGCTTCTCTCCTGCTTCGGCTATTTGGCTGATGTTATTTGTAAACTTAGGCACAATCAGTAAGATGATGACTGCTGAGTCTTATTTTAGATGGACAGTTTTCATGTTCAACATGTTTTTAAATGAAAACAATTTTTAATCTGTCTTTTAAAAATAGTACTGCAGAGTATTGGCATCTGTTGTGTATAATGAGAATATATTTGTCAAGCATGCAAACTAACAAATGCTTCCAAATATCTGAATGTCCACAGATGACTACAAAAAATCCTAGACCTTTGCAGTTCTGTATTAGAGAATTCGGTAGCAGGGGGTTTGCATCACCATATTTTAATTGGGTTAAATAATTTCCACCAGTATGATGCTGTCAAATTTCCAGCAGTACATTATCTTATCAAAGCTTTTCAAGAGGAAAGAAAGTAGGTTATTTTGGTGCATCAAAAGAAGATTTGAAACTTTGAATTGCTTCACTCTCCTATCTAAGAACCTGGCATAACCTGGTGCTGAACTTTGGGCTCTGGCCACGACTCTATAAAGCATCAGATAACAGCACACCAGCCACTCAACAGCTGCTATATTTTAAACAACCTCTGACTCATTCAGTTTCATTTCCAGCTTTTCCATCAATATTTGTGAGTTTTCTTGTGATACACAAAAAAAAATCTCAAACCCATAACAAGGTGAATATGACACCAATACCATGCTCTAGCAGTCACAGGAGTTTAAAAAACGCTTTTGAGATGTGACACATTACAAAAAGTATAAAGTCAGGATAAGAAGCAGAAAGACGATGTGATCCTCTTTTTATTCTCCTTCACTCCCTCACCTTCACATCTCTGCTTTTCTATTGTTAGGCTTTTATGTCTGCAAAGACTCAAAGTAACAGGAACAAGAGAGGACAGTAGAAATATTTATGTCAGAGATGTAATATTTGGAGGAATTCAGTGCCTAATAAGAGCACCATTCTTTTGGTGAGCTTGAGAGGTTGATAAATAACAGAGGCAATAGCACAACAGGGGCAATCTTTTAGCAAAGTCCATACACGAAGATATTCAACCAGCAGCAGAGAGGGAAAGCAACAACTGGCATAAGCCATCATGCTATGTCTTGATCTTTGCCAGAGACAGGTGGTCAAAGTAACTCCCACACTCTTCTCTCTGTATGTTGTTTTGGAGCTGGACATACAACTATCTGGGCCTGGAATGCAACTTTAATATGTAGTTCTGCAGATCTTTCCATCTTATTTTTGGAAATGTCTATTCCCATGCTGCTGGAGTGTCTCCGGCTTGCAGTAAGATGCTGAGATGTTAGGGATGGGTTGCTCTTCATCTCCTGTGGGAGGGTGCCTTCTAGCAGCTGGCCAAAGAGCAATGTGGATATCTTGCATTTTGCTCACTTTATCAGCCTCAAAGGAGTGCAGGGACTGCAGCTGCTGCGAGAGAGCTGTGTTGTGCTGGGAGACAAATGTGGTCTGGAGGGATAGGGTGAGTGGGAGCCCTAAGATTCCTCCTCCATACAACTCTATTTGTGTCCATCACTGTCCTGCCTTCCTGTGGGTCACAGTAACCTCCCACAGTTAGTATGCACACATCTGTGTATGTCGTGAGAAAAACCACCGTCCTCAACTGACAAGTTGTGTGAGGCACATGTCTAACCTCTGCTTACCAGTTTTGTGTACATGGACTTTGCACTTCCACTCTGTTACTGTCAAGTTTTAAAGCTGAAATACCCACATTGGACAAAAACACTAGGGTGATGGGAGAAATGCAGGCATGTGTTTTCAATAACCCAGCCCAAAAAGTTGCTATAAATGCATGTGTCAAAGGCAAGGGGATTCACTTTCCTAGTGAACAGGGATCAACTCCTCTCCAAAGGCCATAAAAAGACTGGCTGTTCTGGACATACTGCCCAGGTCTGGTTTTGTGCAGGCATGAATGGTGTACTACTCCACAGGAATCACTGCCATTAACAAATCCTCATTTGTTAATCACAACAGATTTTTACTGACTTTAGTAAGATTGTGTAACCCACCAAAATGAGAAAAAACCTGTAGAACTGTGTGCAGTGTCTCATACATGAGCAACACATGGTGCCTAAAGGATTTTATCAGACTGTTTTCCATCTTAATGTAGAACTGCTAGGGTGAAAAATCCTGGATATACTGCAGTGAATAGATATTTTAATACTTACAGTAGTGGGAATAGGCTTTGTTCAAAAATTGTTTAATAAACGTCAATGAAAGGGTGAGCACAGAAAATATTACAGTTGAGGGGTCAGGAAAACAGTCTGCTTTCTCCATTTGGCTTCCCTAGATTTGTCTTCACTGGTGTTTGACAAAGAAATAAGCATAATAATGTAAGAGAATAGTATATTCAAACCCCAAAAGTTTAATTAATAGGTTTTAAGGGTCAGTTTTTGCATAAAAGCCTCAGCTGCCTTAGTACAATCTAGTAAAGTGGAATTTGTTTTTTTCTCAATGTTCCAACCAAATAAAATTTTTACTGAAATGTAGGTCCACTTATGGTTGTGCTAAAGCATTTAATTTTTTAATGTGAAAATTTGGTGCTTGAAACAGATTGGGCTAATATTTGTCTAAGTACTCAGAGACACATAGATGGATAAATTATATAGAAAATTATTTTTAGACAGACACAGAAATCCTTTTAAAGATGTCAAGAACTCATTACTGGCTTTCCGTTTTCATAGAAGAAGAAAGAGGCACAACAGTCGCATGTAGTTAAGATGGATAGTAAAATCACAAATATAATTTGAGTATGCTAGATAATAATGTCTAGATCACTTCCCAGACCACATAAAATATTAGCAGAAATAGCCACTATCTATTTTTATGTTATTGTAGTGACTGATTATCAGTTATTACACTTTATTTATTGTAAAAAATATTATTACCTAATATTTCTATTAGAATAGAAACAGATTCTGGTTTCAGAAACACGGCATCTGTTCAGGCCTTATGGGATTGACATTTAAAAAGTCTATCAATCATTTTTGGTACTTGTGAAAGGATCACTTCAATGCCTCAGTTAAGATATCTGTTGGGTGAGCCCATGAAAGTAAACACGATTACCCTTGGTCAGCAGAAATATCAGGATCAGATTCTTGGAGGAAGACATTACTTGATAGCTGGGTTACATATGGAGGGCATCACATTGAGTGCTTGATTGAGACAGCTAGACTCGACCTAGGTCCTCTCAAAGACATACAGCTGGGTTAGTGTTGTGTTTTGCCACAAGTGGTTGGTCACACTAGTGAATGAACTTCCATAACAAACTGGATCCTTTGTATAAGTGTGTGTAATTCTTTCTGTAGGCATACCAACTGTCAAGTCATGTGCACATCAGGAAGTAATTTTTTTCGATTTCCAAATGACTATCAGTTTTTTCTGAGATTTCCAGACTATTTGGAAGGCGGGAATGTTCAAATATGGAAAACAAAACTCAACAGCAGTCAAAACCATTAACTGTTTAGACAAAATGAAATCTTATTCACTTTGTGACACTATTATCTCATTAGTACTAGTTCCACAAAGTAAAATATGCACATGGGGGGAAAAAAAGTTAGAATCTAACAGTATCTACAGATTAGGTAGTATCTAAATATTTTGTGTGAATTCCTATGGACAAATTAAATGCTCACAGTAAGCAATGCAACATATTCATTTGGCTCCAGTTGCGACTTGTCACAAGGAAAGTGGGGAAAATGATTCTCTGCTCTCTCCTCTTCCACCTGTCTCAAAGAGCCACCACATACATCTCCACTGAAAACAAAACCTCCTTTGGTCCCATTGAATTTGGTGCTTGTGCTCCTGGAAGCAGAGAAAATACTTAGCAAAAAAGACAAGATCTTCAAACTTAATGTACTTTAACACAGACCTCGAGGTGTAAAATGTTAATGTATGGCTAATTCCACTAGGCACTTCCCAATACCATGACACTGTTCCAGGAGCCAAGACTGGCATCACTTTATTGGGAATGTCCACAGAAGACATCTACAAAGATCAATTCTCAAGATGGTTGGAGCCTGCTGGAGATAGGACACTTGTTTCATATTGTTTCTGGTTAAGCACAGAGATGATAGCTTTCCCTCACTGCTGACAACAACAGGAAAAGGAAAAAATAGAGAGAAACTTCTTGCTTAAGATAACAAAAACCCAAGCTAGGGAAGCAACAAAGTAATGACCAGTTTGCACTGCACCCAGCATGTTCAGAGTAAGTTGTCGCAGAATGAGGCCTTTGTCGGGGATGAGCCATTTGTCAGGTACAGGGAAAACTCGGGGCTCAATATGAGTCAACAGCAAGTTCCATTTATTGAAGAGAGCATCAGACACTTATACAGCAAGTAACAAGCTTATGAATATTCTGTAAGCCAAGCGATCTATTGGTTAAACTATACCATCAACTCTTCCTCATTCTTTTGGGCCTACATTCTCTATTTCCCACGTCTCTCTGTCCACTTGTTCTCATACCCAGCTAGGCCCAAGGACACGCTATCTTGCAGGTGCAGGAATTGGAATTAGCCACGGCCTTGTACTTTTCCAGTCTCAAGTCAGCTAAATTCCCAACATTTCCCGTTTTCTTTTGGAAGAAGCAAAGTTCTATGGGCTAACTGTGTCACACTCTTTGCAACACAAGAATAGGCAATTCTAACAACTATTGCATTACAAGTAGTATTCTCAACTAGCAAGGTTTCTCTCTTATAAGGGATCTAAGCCAGGGAGACAAACCGAAAAGGCTATCACTATTTATAGGATATGCTATACGACAGATACAAAAAGGATTCTATGTGCTACAAGGCTCAAACAAAACTCAGGTGTGCTAATACAACCTACAAAAATAAGCTAAAGGAGCAACATGTACGCAGGTTTCATCTGTGTCGATTGTCTGGTAAGTTTACTTTCCATCTTCAAACAGCAGATATACTTCAAACAGGAATGGCTCTACTCACAAATACTTCTGATTGTCCTTTTTAACTAAAGTTTCTCTGATGTTCACAACAACACCTTGCACACAAGTCATAAAATAAACGCCTATTATAAAAGCATAAATCTATCTAACATCACTTAAACTTAATGGCACTTAAACTTAACAGAAATTAAACTGAACAGCACTTAAACATAACAGGAGATAAACTTAACAAAACTTAACCTTAACAGTATTTAACATTTAATGGCACTTAATAGACAATTTAACTTAAACTACTTAGCAAACAGATAGAACTTACTATAGAAATAGAACAGAATATGGAATTTACTATAACTTACTTACAGGCATAACTGTAAAATACTAAGCTAAAACAACTTTCTTCATGTGTTTGTTACAGCATTTTTACACTTGGATGCACTTAAACATAAGGAGTTTGTTCAAGGTATAGCTGTGGAAAAATTCTTTTGAATTCAGTGCTTGCTTTTACATCTATCACATCCAAGCAAAGCTCAAAGAATACAAAAAGCACACTTATTACATCCTACTTATACAATCAATTTAACATATCTTTAACATTTTTAAATTTTTCAAAATACAATTTCAGAGTTTGATGTTCTACTGACTGAGTTATCTGGGCTTCTGATGTTTAAAGTCTATGTTAATACAGGTGATTCTAAGACAGCATAACATGCTAAGCCAAATCGGCTGAAATTTGGCCCACATATTCACTACTGATTTCTCTTTCACAGTCTCTGCCAGGAAGAACAAAAAGTCTTTTTAACTTAGATGAGGAAGGTCTTGATAGTGATGCTCCTTGGTGTCACTTGTGGCTGCGGGGTGGAGGAAGAAGCGCTCACACTGGAAAAGTGCTCTGGTCCCGTGCCGCTTGTGTCGGAGCCGGCGACCCCCCCGCGCTGGGCTTCTTGTTTTGCGAGACTCGCCGGCAGCGTGCACAGCACCCAGCGCTGCACCCGTGGGACGCGGGTCACTCCCCCTGCGGCTGCCTCCGCTACTGCCGCTGCAGCGCAGCATCGCAGGCGAACTGCTCGCCGCGGCTGCTCCCCATGGCGCAGCACCCATGCCGAGTTCGGAGCGGCACAGCCCCGCAGGCACCCCGAGCCGCGGCTGCTGCTGCTGCCATCACAGCAGGGTCGCTGATTTATTGTGTGTATACTTGTAGCGCCAGCACCACAACGCACGTTTGTGCAAGTCTATATGCAGCAATCTCGGGAATTCTCTTCCCAAGTCAACAGTCTATAGTCCACGCTTTTCTAAAAAGCATTAAAAAGGATTATATGCCACTTGTCTCTGTATTACCTTTTAACCTGTCATTCAGTCAGCGCACAGCCTTTCCAGGATGCCGGCGGCATTCAGTCAGCTGGACTCTCCTGTGAGGTCGCCAGGCATTCAGTCAGCTGGACTCTCCTATTAGGTCGCCAGGGCACCGAAGTCCACCCTTTCGCCTTTCTCCAGGTTTCCCATATGGGGTCGCCTGAGGCAGGGCCCGCTTTTTGTGCCTCCCGGGCTGCGTCGGGACTGACACCAAAATACTGCACCGACCGTGGCTCGCAGGGGTCCATAGGGTCCCTGTTCGGGCGCCATTTGTCGCAGAATGAGGCCTTTGTCAGGGATGAGACATTTGTTGGGTGCAGGGAAAACTCGGGTCTCAATATGAGTCAACAGCAAGTTCCATTTATTGAAGAGAGCATCAGACACTTATACAGCAAGTAACAAGCTTATGAATATTCTGTAAGCCAAGTGATCTATTGGTTAAACTATACCATCAACTCTTCCTCATTCTTTTGGGCCTACATTCTCTATTTCCCACGTCTCTCTGTCCACTTGTTCTCATACCCAGCTAGGCCCAAGGACACGCTATCTTGCAGGTGCAGGACTTGGAATCAGCCACGGCCTTGTACTTTTCCAGTCTCTAGTCAGCTAAATTCCCAACAGTAAGTGTATGAACAAAGCCCATGCAGGAGCCCCCTGGGCTCCTGCCCCTTCACTGGACCCACCTTCAAATTACAGCAACGATTTCTGGGCATAGAGCAGATGATTAGAAAACAGAGTATCATGATAAAATCACCCCAAGACGCCATGCTTGAAAATCTGGCATTGAGAGCTCATCTCATCTTCCTAAATATTTTATTTGTTTGTCTGATGGGTTTTTGGCGCCTTACAAGATCTTGATTATTAATCCGAAAATGTAGCATATCTCTGAGGATTTTGTGGGAGTTGTATCAGTTCTGTCCAATATTTCTGTTTTCTGGCTGTTCTTTAAAAATAAATTTTAAATCAAGACTGATGGATAAAAACCACCAGACTACTAATTTTCTAAGTACATTTGCATCTTCATGATTTTCCCAAAAGGTAGATTGACATCAAAAAGTTGTAAGGAGTAGATGTCTAAGTTTCAAAACATTTCACTGGATTAGAAGTAAGAAATATTTAACTCATTGTGAAATATGATTTATAAATCGGGTAATATTTCTTTCATTAATAACAGTTACTAAAAGCTTTGAAGATGAACTTATTCAAGGGAGAATTTATGACATGACAAACCAGAATGAAACACCAGATGAATCTCGAAAGCATACGATACAGCGGAAGTATAAAACATAAGATTTTCATAAATAGGAAGAGATCTCTTTTGCAATACAGCACTATTTCTTTTATCCACCAGATAAACTAAAAGCACTCCAGAGTATTTTTCTGGATAAATTTTTTCTAGTTATTTGTTCTCTACAGTCTAGGAAATGTTAATCGCCGCAGCTGTAGATAAACAACAGGTAAGGATACCAGATACCTTTGTAATAAATTTGGTAGTATCTTGAAATCAGTAATCCTAGCCTTAAGTATATGCAAAAACATGGAACAGAGACAAGAAAATGGCACTTAAAATATTTTGCTATTGACGTAATAGATTTCAAACTTCTGTGCATACTTCTTAAACATGGAGGCATGAACACAAGATGTTTTCCCCTTTGTGGTTTGCTTCACTCTACAGCAAGATATATCCTGAAAGAGAAAACTTGCAAATAAGGAAGGAAAAGGAAGGAAATTTGAAAGCCACCACTATAAAATCCTAAAATTACAGTAATTGAATACTGTGATATGGTTTCATGTTAATTGTGATGAAAATGAGTAAAGAAGCTCCAAATCTTCACAAAAAAGTTCTCAAGTTACAGCCAGAACCAGTTTTTGGATGCCCACTATATTTTGTAATCAGCTTAGGCTGTGAGATATGGATTTAAAAAAAAATGTTAGGCACAACATTCAACTATTTTTCTTTGCACAGCTGACACAGTGTGCAAAGAAAAGCTGGAACACCTTGCTTCAGCAACAGGTGCACACTGTACCCAATTTGATACTGTTCTGCTCCCATCCTTTTGAAAACTACCAGTAGTCCACAGGGCAAATATAATCTCTTTTTCACATCAGCCTTTCCCTGTTTTCTCCTTGCCTCAACAATTATTGTAGATTCTGTAATACTACAAGGTTATGACTTTAATGCAATCTTTAATGGCAGCCCTTTAGAGTTGCAGAGCTTAGCAAAGGCATGGGAAATTACACTCTCAGCAGCTTTCTGCATTTCTTTTTACACAAGATAAATGTAAAACAATGTGATCCAATAACATGTGAGGAACTGATCTCAGTGGCTGCAGTAGAGTCATGGCTTTCATTTCCATAATATGCGCAAGAAACCTTTAAAAACTTTGGCAGCAGTGATTTACAGGCAGAGCTGGTGCTTCCAGAGATGAAAGAACTCCTAATAAGTCTGTGGATGCTGCATTTGCCACAACAGCAGCTTTCCTCACATGCATGTTATAGACCAACACATTAAGCTTTTTATTGAACATCTATAAACCACTACTGGAACAAGATCATCAGACAGCAAGAGAGAACTCTGAAATATAACCTTGCAAAAGACACAGAAGGGGTATTTTTGTTTAGGGGACACCGTTCTTCCACTTTCCAAATATAATTTTTATAAAAGATTCAAGGAGTGCAAAAATGTCACCTCTAACGGCATCGTCATAGGTTTGCTACCTTCCAAAACTAACAGTACCTGCAAAGAATCCTCATTTCCTCCTAGGTCTGCTTTGCTTTCCTGATTGTAATACAAATATACAATTCAAATAGAAGGTGGTTTTCTATTTTTTTTCTTTTTTTTTCTTTTTTTTTCCACCATTCATTTACCATTTTTTATAAACTTTTCGTGGATTAACACTAAGTCTAGCATGCAAAAGTATCTTTTCACAGAATGCAATCTACTTAAACACAATATAGTTTTGGCCTACGGTAACCGTTGGAAAGATAGTGCAGCCTTCCTCAGACTCTCACATCTGGCTTAAGCTCGTAGAGAAAAACAACAAACCAGAGGAAAAACAATCCCGAAGACTGGCTGCCTTATTTTATTAGTAAAAACTGCACAGACTCTCAACTCGCGGTTTCGGGGCCCGGCTAGCTGCGGGAGCCCCGAACCTGGCGGGTGCCGGCGGGCCCCTCATGGCGCGGGCTGCCGCGGAGGAATGCTGCCGCGGAGGGATCCAGCCGCGTCACGCGCGCGCGCAGCCCCAGATGCTTGAGGACACAGCCGGACAGAGAGGTCTCGGTGAACCCAGCGAAATTCCAACAGGCTTTATTTTCGGAAAGTCCGAGGGTGCAGACAGGGGAGGAGAACAGGGGTGCAGCTCTGCTGAAGGGTGCTGGAGCCAGGTGCCAGAGCCGAGGTGCCGAGCCCCAAACTCGGGCGGTAATCGAGTTTATAAGGAGAGAAGGAGTAGGCGGGCTCGGGGGTGCCCTTTGACCACTAGGAAGGGGGTACAGGGGTGGTCTTTTAGTGGGGTGACTGGTGTACCCCAGTCACCCCACTAAAATAGGGGAGCGGGGAGGAGGTGGTCTCTAGGGAGAGATCAATGGAAAAGTGGGAAACGGAACTTTCTGGAACAAAAGTTATGTTTTACATATGATTGATTGCTTCGTCCCAGGGTGTCCCCACTTCATAATCTTTGGCCCTTCCCCCCACACCAACTCATCTGAGAACTTTACAGATAGGTAAGACTGCCTCTGAGAACTATGCGTTTAAGCAATTTATGTCAAGAATTAAAATACAAGTTTCACACTAACTACTTCTAATCCCACTTCATTCCATAAATCATGAATATATTCTGTTTCTGGGCAGTAATGGGTAAAAGTTTATGATGCAGCTGTATTAAACTTAATTTGGAGATAAACAAAATGAGCAACTAACCCTACTTTTCTGGCACACATCACCTGCCTATTTTATAAAAATATTCATTGTTATTGAAAGCCTTCACTTGGAGTATTAGCAGTTTAATTAGTAGAGTTTTGGGCCTGATATTGACAACTTTGCCTTCTTCGCTAACTTCTTGCAGCAGAGGCAAGCATGTTAACCCTGGAGCTGCTCATCTGTAAGACATAGAGAGTAGGAAAAACCCCAGTTCCTTCAGTTTGGGCAGATCCATCACAGAGGTCACCACAGTCCCTTTGACTTCACACCTTTCTTGTGCAGAGTTATGCAGTGGCACCGGGATGGACCTGCAGTCCTGTGTCCACCCCTAAACACCCACACTAAAAGTGTCCTTCAATAACCAAATTGTACAAGAGAGATGAATACATGCTTATTGCTGCAATACTCCTGTGTTGCTAATGAGTCAGCTGGAGACCACAAAATGCAAAGCCTTATTTTAATGACAAATACCAGACAAAAATTTAAGCTCCTCTGGCTCTCTTTGTTTCCCGTTCTAGCTGCTAAATAAATGGCCTTATCTTGAAAAGATCAGGTTGACCTGCTGATTTGAAACCACTCCCAGCAGCAATTAACGGTGGAACCCTAGACAAGATCAAAGATGGTTCCTGTCTGCGTGCAAAAAGGCCTTTTGAGGGGGCAGAAACTTAAGCAACTCTCCTGGGAAAGCACAACCTGAAATCATACGGGCTGCTCATTTCTGGCAGCAAACAATTTGGGCATGATCCAACACCTTTCAAGACCCCAGAGAGAACAATTCCAGAGAATGCTGCCCTGGCCCTGTGGTGTCACTCACTTCAAGGTTTGGTTTAGAACAAGAGGCAGAAATTACTTGTCTTCCAGCCCTATTAATATACTAGGCTCTTTTCAGTAGAGCTATCAGAGGACTTAATTTTTTTTTTCCATAAGTGCTGCAAATTCCAGATCTTCACCTTCCTTTTCTCCTATCTTTTGTAGATCCAACCCCCTCTCTGAACTTGTATTTTGGGGAAACTGCATGGCTGTGGCAGATATGAATACAGGATTTCAGTAGCATCAATGTGACTAAAGGCTTCTTAAAAGAAATTATTTTAACTGACATGCAGTTTTCCCCAGTGTGCATCAATATAACTCTTCTTTAATGGGATGAATCTTCAGTTACTTGTGTTAATACACAGTGGTGTACAGGAGCAACAGGAATGTGTATATGAAAAATCTTTTATCTTTTTGTGGCAATGTTGTTTGTTACCTTAATGACATCTTTGAATATTGGAATGAATTCCCAATAAAAACATTTAAATTTATGTAGATTCTAAACCAAATGTGTGCAATGACTGGTTTGGGACAATGCCCCAGCAAACCTCATGTCTGAATATTTGGTGAAACTGACCACTGAAGAAATAAATTACAGTCTACCTCCAGGCCAAGGGTGTCAAAGCATAAATAAACATCAATGTATACACTATGACCACTACCCACTTCTAAAGTTGCCATCAAACCACTGAACTGTTTTAGCTTCAAGTGCTGTATTTATTTTTATTTCATGGTGTTTTTATTTATGGAATGCTATAAATATCATAGCTCTGACATTAATTTAAAAAAATACTCAAGGAATAATTTTTCCCTCAAAGTTTCTGAATTCTTGTAGATACAGTCTCTGTTGAACTTTACACCTTAAGTAGACCATGAATGAAAGCATGGTCTTATGACTGTGCATGCAGTTCAGGAGGTCACTAATGAGCTAGTGTGATTGCCTCTTCTGATCATGGGAGTGTTGGACTAATACCGACATAAAAATTGTGAAAGGGGAACAGTGTCACTTCTTTTGAGACCTAGGGACACTAAACCTTTCAGAATATACAGATATTTTAGTCTGGTACTAGGAGACTTTCTCCAGTAAAAGAATGAGTTCAGACTGTGGAAAAAATGTTGAAGTGGCTTTGGAGGTTTATTCCCATCATCTTGCTGTAGCCCTTCTTTCTAAACCCTGGAAAGATTTTTTGGCAGCGCTTGGTTCTGGACCTCAAACTTTCTTGGAACATGGATCCATTTCTCATAAACTGTAGATCTTTCTGTCCAATGTGCTGGATCAAAGATTATGATCCACCTATACAGAGGGAAAATTTAAGCAGGCAGAAAATCACAGAATACTCTTTGAGTTGGAAGGGACTCACAAGGACTTTGAGTCCAGCTCTTAAGTGAATGGCTTATACCCCAGCATCATGGTCTGACCAACTAAGCTAATCTCATGATCAAATGATAAATATATTGCAAACAGAGGGGAAACAAAGAAAACAGTCTGGTCACTAGGTTTCTTTTCCAGATTTCATGTTTCTTGTGTAGTCTCAGAATCATAGAGACTTGTGTTGGAAGGAATCTAAAAGATCACCTAGTGTCAAACCCCATATGATGGATAGGGATGCCACCCACTAGATCAGGTTGCTGAGAGTCACACATTTTACCTAATTTCCACAGGATTTATTTTTAATTAATATGCATCTCGACCCATGAGGACAGTATTTGTGGATCATAGCCTGACTGGATTAGTGATTTCTTCTGGCATTTTGATTACAAAAGTAGAAGGAAGAACCACCTTTTCCTACTTCCTTTTCTTGAGGTATATCACCTCCAGCAATAAAGGCCTTAAAATGTAAAAAAAAAATTAAAAATGTTAGTAACGGTAGCTGAAAAATATGAAAACAGGGTCCTTGATCCATCAAAAATATTTGGTATTTTGCCATCACAAGAGAGTAGAGAAATGAAAAATATATAGATGAATACAGTAAAAGTAAAAGTTTAAGTATTTTGGGCCAAGTAGTGACCTGAAATCTAATGGAAAGTATTAGACAACTTTTCTTATGTGCATCACTGTTAGCTCCTCCAAGAATCAGTTTAACCTATCACATTTCTTCTTTTTTCTTAGGAAGACTTCAGCTGGAAATTTGCCCTGAGGGTCAGAATTCTTGAGCTCTGTTGGACCAACAATGAAATTAATTCCATAATTGATACTTCACTAAAAATTCCTCTCCTTGCTCCTATCAAATAGGTAACAGTCACTAGACATTCCTTTCCAAAAGCACTACTGTTTGGTGGGATGGGTAGAGAGTATATTTGGAAGGGCAGCCAAAATCTCAAGTTATCTAGGGGATAGAAAATTGAGTAGAGTACCTCCCAGTGTTCCTCTTAAGACATTTTGCTGGTAGTTTCTCTACTGTGGTCATTAGTCACATTTTTATATGTGCTCCCTTTTAGGTGCTATATTTCCATCTTTCTTCCTCCACAGAAGCAAAAAGGTAAAAAAAACTTCTGAGTGTTGCATTTCAGCTTGTCACTATTTCCTAAGGAAAGGCAGGCCCTGAAGCAAGGAGGTGAAGAGCAGGTTAGAGGTAGTTTTCCTGGGGAGTGTTCATGGAGTAAGTGAAAGCTGGCAACACCTAGAGTTACTGGGAAGTCTGCATGTTTTTGAGCTTGGGTTGCTACAGCCAAAATTCAACCTTTCTAGTATGAAGCTAGTTTCAACAGCATGGTTTGGTTTTTTAAAAAATATATTTAATTATATTTCCTTGGCAATCTCACAATGTACAGACAATCCAGATACCTAAAATTATTGAAGAGAAACTCCAGTGGTGTGATGGACATTGAGGCTGATAATTCCAGAGACATTTTGCCTAATCTTTCCTCTCAGATGTGAATGGAACTGCTTAAAGAATTTATCCTTTAGCTTAATTTATATTTCTGTGAGTCAAAGTTTGTGTGAGAGACCCACAACCCATTGAATATTAGGTAAAATATTGCTCCTTTACTGCAGAAAGAAATAGACCAATAGAGAAACCAAGGGGGATTCTGGGAAACTGTTTAGGAGATGTTATTTCTGCAGATCATTTTTTATAATGATTATACTTGTTGTAATCTTTTTCTCATCACCCAGATTTTAGTGATTACAACTTTTGTTAAAATGCTGAGACTATGGCACAATTTGTGAAGAGATAAGAAATCCAAAATAGTTTTTAGAAGTCTCAGTCTTCTAAAAGAGGAATAAAAACATGAAATATATTGAAATTTGGGATGGATTATATTTATTTTTTTTTATTTGCAAGTGAGGAATCCATTTGGCAACTCTCTATGGATGGACTCTTGAAAATCTTGTATTTTTAGTTCATTGGAGATGACTATATTAGGAAGAATAATAATGGAAATATGTATTCCAAATGCAAAACAATATAACTTAAGCCAAGTACAAGTAAACAGTTAGGCTGTGTGTCATTTTGCAGTGTAGTATTATCAGAAACACTGATAATAGCATGTAATCTGAGGCAGGATCATCTTTTCTGGTATTATGGAGCATTGATATCCTTCACTCTACATGCTGCACCATATTACACCTAAACATGTCCCTTTTTAATGTATTTCTTTTCATGGGATTATGAGATGGAGGATCCTCCGCACAAAGTGATACGAGCAGTCTTTTACTGAATACCTAGAGGGATGGTGATTCAACCACCACCCTGGGCAACGCATTCCAATGCTTAACAGTCCTTTCAGTGAAGAAATTCTTCCTGATGTCCTACCTGAACCTCTTCTGGCACAGCTTGAGGCCATGTCCTCTCATCCCGTCACTGGTTGCACACGAGAAGAGCCCAATCCCACTTGCCTATGGCCTCCTCTCAGGCAGTTGTAGAGGGTGATAAGATCTCCACTGAGCCTCCTTTTCTCCAGGTTAAACACATCCATCTCCCTCAGATGCTCCTCGTATGATTTTTTCTAGAAATAGAAATAATATATGTGTGTGTATTGTATAGTATATATAATGAGGGTTTATATGCCAAATTCAGTAAAAAAATCTATTCTGATGCTGCCTAAATTTGGAGGTGCCTAAACAATTTAAGTGGTTTCCCTTTTTTTCTGGCTCAGTCTTTAACTGTCAGGAAGAACTGTTCTTCTGAAAAGCTGAACTTAAAACTTTCAGCCTGTTGCTCCATGTACTCAAATTTGTGTCCTTTCATTATTAGAGTCTTCATGATGGAGCATCTAAATCAACATCCTTACACTGATGACATTATTTCAAACATACAATAAACTATAGATAAACTCACAGAATATGCTCAGTTGGAAGAAGCCCACTAGGATCATCAAGTCCAACTTCTGCACAGAACACCCAAGAATCCTAGGCATTGTGGCATTGCTCATATGCTTCTTGAACTTTTTCAAGCTTGGTGTTGTGACTGGGGAATCTGTTCCAGTTCCCAGGCATCCTGTCAAAGGCTTTTTCCTGATATACCACCTAAACCTCCCTGACTCAACGTCATGCCATTTACTTGCGTCCCATCACTGGTCACCACAGAGGGGAGATCACAGTCTGCCCCTCCTCTTCCCCTCACAAAGAAGTCTCCCCTCCATCTCTTCTAGTATGAACAGACTGAATGACCTCAGCTGCTCCTCATATGGCTTCTCCTCCAGGCCCTTCATCATCCTTATATCCTTATGGACACTCTTTAATAGCTTGATATCTTTTTTTTTTTTTTTTATTACAGTGTCCAAAACTGGCCCCAGCACTTGAGGTGGGGCCAATCCCCTCCCTTGCCTGGATGGTGATGCCAGGCATGATGAACCCCAGGACATGGCTGACCCTCCTGTTTGCCACAGCACTGCTGACTCATATTCAGCTTTCTGTCAACCAAGTTTCCCAGGTCCCTTTCCATAGTGTTGCTTTCCAGCATCTCATTCCCCACTCTGTCCATCCATACATCAAGGATTGCACTGTTCCTGGTGCAGAATCTGGCATTTTTCATTGTTAAACTTCATATTGGGTCATTGCCCTGTCTCGGAATTGTCAATACTTTGTGTGACAAATTTAATCACAGAATGTGATCAAATATTTTAGAAACCATGCAGAAGCTTTATCCAATGAAATTAATTGTGTAATTAGACTTTTTAACTTGTGAATTTCTGTCAGCGTACG
The DNA here is from genome assembly GCF_035770615.1 of Melospiza melodia melodia. Lineage (NCBI taxonomy): Eukaryota > Metazoa > Chordata > Aves > Passeriformes > Passerellidae > Melospiza > Melospiza melodia. The sequence goes on along the minus strand of NC_086226.1, from coordinate 19,672,701 downwards.
CTGCACAAGTGCAGGATAAACCATGGTAAAATATAACATGATGATGATGTGATCTTTTTCTACCAAAAAAGATTTAAATCTCTAATTTTGGATGAGCTACTATGTATTTCTGTGACAAATATTAACAATAATGATGAAGCCATAATAAATTGAATGGTCCTACTAAACTTTTTGATTTTTCTGGATTGTTAAACAATGCTGCCTAAATATTTGTGCATTCTAAGAAATATAAATATTTCTTTGTAATTATTCTCTGAAATACTCTAAATAGTGAGACAATGTGAATTTAGATCAAATTGAACTCATTACTGTCATAAAATGGCATGGAGAGACACTCTGGTGTTAGGCAAAACTGCCTAGAAATTTGGTGTCACAACTTGCAAAAAAAAGCTACTTCTTTTTGAAATATCCTTTGTTATAAATCACACTGAAACAATTTTTATTAATTTGAGCAGTGAAACAAAGTGAGTGAAATAAAACAGCTTCCCTGTTACTGCTCAGTAAATGTCAATATTCTCATCTATTTCACTAGTGCTAAAAGTGGACACCTATCTCACAAGACTTGGGGCTACAAGTGAGATTTTTCAAGAGGACCAGGGATAAGCTGTCAGAGACTGAAATGGATCATGCCTTAAACATTGCTTTGGAGGAGTTTTGCCCATTGCAGCAAAAACTGTATAAAGAAGCTACAACCATGGAAACCCACCCCTCCTTGAAGATGCCTGACTAGAACATTGGACTATGAAGGAAGCTACCTAGATAACATAAAGGGGATACTGTCATTCAGTCATCTCAGGTCTAGGGAGAAACAAACAAGGCAGAGAGAAAAGAATGCATCCACAAGAGAGCCAAATGCCGAAGGAGTTTTCTTCAATGTTTTTAGTAACATAGTATGGCATTTAGTAATAAAATGTGGCTTTATCAGAAAATGGCTCTGTTACCCTCTATTGTAAATGGAGGTTGCATGATGACTTTGAAATAACAAAAAAATGTATGACTTAGTGTGACCGTGGTCACAGGGGTTTTCAGGTGAAGAGAGAGACGAGAATGTTGACTCCATGATCAGAAGGCTTGATTTATTATTTTATGATATATATATATTACATTATAACTATACTAAAAAGAAAAGGAAAGGAAAAGGTTTCCTCAGAAGCTGGCTATACTAGGAATAGAAAAGAATAATAACAAAGGCAGCTCTCTCAGACTCTGTCCAAGATAGCTCCGTCTTGATTGGCCATTAATTATAAACATTCAAGAGGGGCCAATCGCAGGTGGACCTGTTGCATTCCACAGCAGCAGATAATAATTGTTTACATTTGTTGCTGAAACTTCTCAGCTTCAGCAAGAAAATCCTAAAGAAAAGATTTTTCACAAAAGATGTCTGCGACAACTTAAGACCAAGAATGGAATGGTGAATCTTTTCCAATCATCCTGAAATGCTGAGGTTCCTGTTTGATCTCCACCGTGAGGCATCTGAAGACAGTCAAAAGTTGGGCTGAAAGTGATAGTCTGTAACTTCCAGTTCTTGTATCAATTTCTATTTACCTAGAAGCAGACATTGCCATGTGTGTCCTTGTCTTCAGGTATGCCTAAATATTTAACTCCTCCATGATAAAGGTTGTGGTTAACTTTTTACCTTTTCACAAGCTCTAAGATCTACCAACAAACTTGTAGATTTTATTTCTAAAGAGCTTTTTTCCTGAATGTGATACTGACCATGAAATACAAGCAACTAAAGAACTATTTTAATTTTTTAATAATTTTTATTATTTTGCTGGTTTTTGCCTATTTAATTGCCTATCTATTCATCTGACAGAGGAAAAGAGAAAATAAACTAAAATCCTGAGTCAACACTTAAAATCTTATCTCTGTATATTTTTATTCCAAATGAGCAAATTTTCATTCTGATTCATTCAAACAAAGATTCATAACACCCAGGGTATCTAAACAAAACAAATCAAAAACAAACCAACCAAACCCAAAATGCTCTAATGCTGTGACAGTGAGGAAAACAAAGTTAAAAATATGTTAAATATACATGGCCAGAACTGATGTAATTTGAAAAGGGGAAGCCATGCCTATCAACCTTTCTCTTCTCATGTCTGCCAATGACAAGGAGAGCTTTCCAAGGGAGGAATCTCCCACTCAGTTTTGAGGGTCACTTACTTCGGTGTTTCTCCCTTCTAAATGATACCTGGCATTGTTGGAGGACAGATGTCATTTTGTTTTCTTTAGGGCTCAGAAACTAGAGTCTTCCCTCTATTCCTCATAAATCCATTTGCAGGTTGTATAATGGCATGATTACACTGAACATGTTACAAAAATGTATGCAAATATGGCATTTTAGGTGCTTTCAGAGTGTGTATTATTTTATTCTGGCTAAGATCCCTCGCTGAATTGCTGAGCATAATAAACTTCTTTTTAAAAGATTTTTGTTAAATAACACAGAGCAAGATGAAGCTTATGAAAGCATTTGAAAGAAGATTAGAATGACATGAAAAGGTTTGAGGCAGATCAGTACTGACATTATCTAGACAGCACTCGTTGTATCATGAAGCACTCCTGGAACATGCACAACTCAGTAAGTATTTCTAATCAATAAGTAAAATAAATACAGGGATTAGAAATATATATTGGCATGGTGAATGTTCTATGTACCTTTGACATTACATCTTCATTTTAAGCATAACTCAGTATACTTAAAGTAATGAGCAGGCTGAAAACTTTTTATAGCTATACATTGCACAGTGGGTTTCTTCTAAATTTGCTACTGTTTTTCTGATGTTTATTACATCTTATGTTTGACATATTCTGCCTACATATGGACAAGAGCATTAAACTACTCACTTTAGTATTTTGCCAGGTACCTAGATTCAATGAAATTTAAGCAAAGACCTTCATACTAGAAAAAGGTCCAGCAGAAGGTTTTAGTTTTGCCAAACTAAGGACCACTCAGTCTTTTCTTGCACAACTCTCACAAGTGTGAAGGTCTTTCAAGTATTGTAGAAATGATTACTATGGTAGCTTCACTGACCGAGCACAACTCCCTGAAGGCCCTCTTAAAAGTTTCTTGTGGACCTGTATTGCACTACAAAAGTGTATTATCTAAGGAGTTAGAATGGAAGAGGCAGGAGTTACCCTATTCAAAGGAAAAACTTTTTGAAAGAGAAGTTTAGATTGGAAGGTTTATGATGCTTCAGATGTCCTCAATTTCATTCTTACACCAAGATAAAATTAAGAAAAAAGCTAATGATATAAGAAAATGAATGTAACTCTAAGAATGCATTAGTAAAAAGAAAATGGTCAAAAAGAAGAATTTTCTAATGTTTAGTCTCTGCCATGGACAAGTAATTACTCTGAAATACTCAGCCAAGATCAGAACAGAGGTGGATTTAAGAAACCAAGAATTGTTGTTTCTACCTACATTATGCTGAGATGTTCTCAGATATCTGAAAACATTTCTTACCACTGAATGGCGTCCCAATGAGCATACTCAGTTTTAGACAGCCATTTCCTCACCTGGAATGATTTTCTGATTTCATTACTGAAGAAACATTAAAATTCTTCCCCTTTTTTCCTGTCTATTCAATGAATATTCATTGTGTGAAATAATTTATTTATAAACTTATTCAGAAATCACACACTTAATGACTTACCTCTTTTAGGGCTCTCTAAAGAACCTGAGATCCTTTAGAAATCACCACAGGCCAGCTGCAAAAGGGTGAGTTAAGTAAGATAAAGGACTGTGAACATCCAGCCTAAGGATCTTGCACTGTTCATCTTTTGTAGTTGTGGCAGTTGTTATACTATGCAGAATTGCATAAAGGACTGTAACAAAAATGTAGGAGTGTGAAAAAACCCCAGCTAGTATTCTTGAGCACATAGTGTCACACACATGAGAATGGTGATGTAAGATCATGTAACAACTCGCCTTTTGGCATTTCTTAGCTCTGCCTTACTAGCCTTTATGCACATCTCCAGACAAGTTTTAATGCCTTGTGTATATATATATATACACACATATATATATATATCTGGTTACACAAACATAAATATGTGTAAGTCTGCTCGCTGGAGCACTGCATAGCAATATCAGAACTGTTGTGGTTCATATAGGTATGGACAGAGGTTATCACTATGAGAAAATCAGAGGTAGTTTGACACTCAGCTGAGGAATCAGCTCACATGTGATGCACAATGATTAGGTGACCTAGTTTGTATAGCTATTGAGTGGCTTCTCATTGACTAATGTACCTCCTGAGAAATAATGTGGAAATAAAGTGTTTATATAGAGTTTCTGGGAGCATATTTCCTAATGCCTCTCTGTAAAATTAATATGCTTGCCTATGAATATAGTCCTTAAGTTAAAAAAAAAAAAAAAGAAGTATGAGTAATAAATGCCAAAACTATTTGCAAGTGGCCTAAATCAGCATTTCTTCATGAACACTGGTGGTGCTTTGAACTCCTTAGTGTTTTAGTGAGCTGTAGAAACAGGTAAAGAAACACATAATGGACATGGCAGCTTTCCACAGGGTCAGCTGCACACAAACTGCATGGTAACCTATTTGTATATTCCATAAATCACTTTGTTACTGGTTCCCAGTCTCTACTGTAAAAGAAATAGCAGTGTTCTATGTTTTAAGTACTCCCAAACCTGAAACAACATGGTTTAGAGTATTTACTATTTAATGTCCTTAAAGGCCATCTTAAAACTAGCCAGTAATGCTGAAGCCTTTCAATTACCACGATTTGCAGTAATTACAGTTTGTTTGTTGAATTAAATGGTTGTAAATTGCAAACACAACTGAAAGAAAACTCCAGCAAAAAATAAAGTTTCTACAATCATTATTTTTAAGCTAGAGCAAAGAAAGTGGTGGGGAGAAAATTAGTTTAGGTTACCTACTCTGGAGCATTTTCAAAACAGTTGACATAAAGGAGCTCTGATCTTCTATCTTTCTGGTATAAGCCAGGAGTAACCCCAGCATCAGTGGTTACACAGACATAAAACCAGTGGGCATGAGAATAGAAAAGTCACTGTTTTCCAGATGGGAGACCGTTACTCAGCTTTGCAACAGGATGTGTTTTGCAGCTCTACTTATCCTGCAGTAAAAGAGCCTAACCTCAGTGTCAGTCACAAAAAAGTTAATAATGGTTTTTCAGAGTCTTTTTTTTCAGCAAAGTAATTATCTGTGACCAAGTTAAATGAGATACTTTGTCACTAAGGTTAAATGGAAGTATTGGAAATCCTCAACCACTGTAAAATTTCACACATTTTGAACCCATGATGTTGATTCATCTGTTCATCTCATTTGAACGTTCAACCCATGATGTTGATGAGATGAAAAAAAACATATGTAGCTGGCTCATGCCCCATCCAGGATGGGGCATGAGCCGGCTACATATGATTGTTTTCATCTCTCATGGTAAAAATTATGTGGAGACCCCAAGTCATCTGTTCATTATATGACAGAAAATGCTACTTTGAGCTTAATTTGAAAAGAGTAAATGAGATTCAGGTTTTCAAAAAATTACTTCAGGCATCAGCATGTTAGGTCAGTTTGAGAGCAGTAGGAGTTCAGGAACGTGGAAAAATCCAAAATAGAAAATAGAAGTTCACAATCCAAGAAGTCTGAAAGCTCAGGTGGTTTGTGAAATTGGTGCTTTATATGAAGCAAGTGGACAACATGACTTTCAGTAGAAAGTCAGTCCTTACTAGTAGAGGTATTCCCTGCTATACTTTACAGCTGGAAAACCAGGATGTCTATCCTACCTCATCACTTACATGAGACCAGACAGTCAGACTAAATTTTATCCTACCTGCCCCACTTTAAAGCACTTCAGGAGTTTTATTACATGATGTAAAATACCATTATGATATACTTACCAAGACCATCACATCTTCTTGTGGGAATTTTAGAAATAATTTGTGGTGGATGAGAATGCTTCATGTAGAAAAATATATTAAACCCAATACGAAACTAGCAGTAACAAATATTCTTAGGCAGCTGAAAACATAACAGCAGAACACTTTAGCTCTTGGATAACCATTTGGGTCTCTGTCAGAAATTGCTTTGGAGAACAGCAACACAATTTTTAAATTCTTCGTCCCTACCTATTGAACTGCTTGTGTACAGTTTTCAGCAATCAGTGAAAAACCAGGCTGAGATGGAAATAAGGAAAGGAAAGCAAAAAAGTTTGGTATTGTTGTGTGGGTGGTTTTGATTAGAGTTGGCAGCCATTTTAAATGAGATGTATCTTCCAGAAGAAAAGACAGTTTTACTCAGGGAAGATACCTGTGATACAAGAATAAGACCTTTGACTTGTGATGGGCAAATCTAGTGAAAAATATAAGTGCTTATTACATGCATTTTCAAACTTTTGAAGATCTCCCTCAATCTCACTCCTCCTCTCTGAGGAAGTGTAGGCATTTTTAAGTAGAGGTTCCTTTCTGTTCTTCATACACCATAGCATCCCTGATTACAGCTAATTATTTATGCCAGAGTGCACAGAACAATCAAAAGTCTGAGATTATTCAAGAGGTCCAAAAATTTGCCCCATACATACCAGCTGGGAAGGGAACCTTTTTAGACTATAAGTCAACCTCCTGCACTGAGGGCTTCCTGGAACCTGAACTATTTTCTGTGCTTTTCCTGCTACATTAAAAGCAACCCAAATGTTTGAAAATATTTCTGTCTTAAAAAGCAGTGTGTCAGGGAACCCCTGTATTCTTATTCAAACGACCCAGTTCATTCTGCTGGATTCCAAACATTTTTGAAAATTAATCTCTTTCCCACAGTGATATCACCAGTTATAGGTAGAATTTTCAAAATCTTTTAAAGCACTGATTATGTGCTATACACTACTGGTGTAAAACAAAGGATCAGGCTTTGGTGTGAGTGGTGTCAATCCTGTCAACAGTGGAGGAGACCTCATTTTGCCTGCCCTCTTGGCAACCCTGAGCACTGACTGCATGCTGACTGCACCAGTACCTAAGTGGAGGCCGTATAGCTGCACTAGCACAGCATGGAGCCTAAGAAAATACATCTTGCCTTTTCAACAAGGCTTATGAGCTTGGGCTGCATGCCTGCTAGCTGCAGATAACATGGCTCCTGGTTTTGAGGCCAGTTTATGCCTAGCTGGCTCAGAGCACAGACAGAACAAACTTGAGCCTGCTTGCAAAATACCTCATGGATCTTTTGTCTGTCAATTCAGCAGGGGAGAGGCAGAGCATCACAGTAGTTCCCTTGAAATCTGCAGAAGATCTGATCCAAAGAACATACACAATAATTATTTTTTTTTAAAAAGGAAAAAATGCAAGTATCCTGGGGAAATTTTTCTTTCAGTGGATGTTACATAGTTGTTAACCCTTCCATTATCTGATTTCTTCGCTGCTCCCCTTCTATTTCCTTATTCCACATTTGTGAGTATAAATTGCACTCTACTAAATGTCAAGTTGCTGCAAGTTGAACAGCTTACACCCACATACACCTGTTTCCAGACCAACAAATACATGATATGTAACTTACACCATTGCTAACTTATGATTTAATTTGGCAGTGTTTTTATTAATTTATTAATTTTTTAATGTACCCTAGGGTGAATATATACATATGTGGCTCTCACTGGCTCTGGTCTCACTCCTTTTAATCCTTCTTCACTGAAACATTAAATAGCTGGATTTGCAGAATCCTCAGGTATGACAGGACAGATGCTGCTGGTGCAGTTTAATGATGGGGGATGCAGCATTCATGGCTCAAGGCATACAGCACAAGACTGGAGAATTACTTTGGTATTTCCATACATCTATTTGCAAGTGGACACCAAGTCTAGCCAATTCAGACATGTTCAAACAAAGGTTCGAGGGGTTAAAAAAGTGGGAATGGGATTTTGCAACAATGTAGAGGAGTGAGTATGAAAAAATGCAACCCAAGGACATCTTCTGGACTGGGCCTGAAACAGGGCAGAGTATGGGGCATAAAAATAGAAAGTTCTAAAAATAGAAGTTGCACTGAAAAGATGGGAAAAAACCTGGAGCTCAGCAAAGCTTTTGACACTGTCTCCCGCAGCAGACTCCTGGTAAAGCTGGCAGCCCACGGCTTGGACAGGAGCACTCTTTGCTGGCTTAGGAACTGGCTGGATGGCTGAGCTCAGAGGGTGGTGGTGAATGGTGCTGCATCCAGCTGGGGCCTGTCACCAGTGGTGTCCCTCAGGGATCTGTACTGGGGCCAATCCTCTTCAGTGTTCTCATTGATGATCCAGTTAATGGAATTGAGTCCACCATCAGTAAATCTGCAGATGACACCAAGCTGGGAGTGTGTGTCAGTCTGTTGGAGGGTAGGAGGGCTCTGCAAAGCAACCTGGACAGGCTGGATAGATAGGCTGAGTCCAATAATGAAGTGAAGTTTAATAAGTCCAACTGCCAAGTCCTGCACTTAGGCCACAACAATCCCCTGCAACACTATGGGCTGGGGAGGGTGTGGTTGGACAGTGCCCAGGTAGAAAGGGACCTGGGAGTACTGGTCAACAGCCAAGTGAATATAAGCTAGCAGTGTGCCAGGTGGCCAAAAAGCCCAATGGCATCCTGGTCTGTATCAAGACCACAGAAGTAATTCTTCCTCTGTACTCAGCACTGGCGAGGCAGTACCTTGAGTACTGTGTCCAGTTCTGGGCCCCTCGCTTCAGGAAGGATGTTGAGATACTCAAACAGGTCCAGAGGAGGGCAACAAGGCTGGTGAAGGTCTTGGAATACAAGCCCTCTGAAGAATGGCTGAGGATGGTAGGGTTGTTTAGCCTGGAAAAAAGGAGACTCGGGGTGACCTTATCACTCTCTACAACTACCTGGGAGGTGGTTATAGTCAGGTGGGGATCTTCTCCCAGGAAACAGCTGACAGAATGAGAGGGCACAGTCTTAAGCTGTGCCAAGGGAAGTTTAGGCTAGACATTAGGAAAAAAAAATTCTTCACTGAAAAAGTGATTGGGCACTGGAATTGTCTGCCCAGGGAGGTGGTGGAGTCACTGTTCCTGAAGATGTTTATAAAAGGACTGGATGTGGCACTCAGTGCCATAGTTTAGTTGATAAGGTGGTGTTAGGTCATAGGTAGGACTTGATGATCTCAAAGGTCTTTTCAAACCTAGTTAATTCTGTGGTTCTGTGATTCTGTGATGAATCTTTAAATGTCAAATCCAAACCTTAAAATGTAAAATCAAACAAAGTAGTTCACTTTTTGTAGTGTATAAATAGAGAACAACCTCACTGTTTTCTTTCTTTCTTCCGTGTGATATCATGCTTACAATTTTCCATTCATATGAGCATAATGTTTCTGGAATCTATCGGTGCAATCTATTTAAAACAATTTTCCAATCAAGCTATATCCTAGAGATGGAAGTTAAATCTATATTTAAAAGAAAGAATTTAATATTCATCAGTGCATAAAATATAGTAGTTCCTGAAACATATTTTAAACTCAATTGATCAACTTCACCATTAAATCCCTGTCAAACAACCATGAAAATGGATTATCTAGCTTTAATTCTTTTCCAATACCTTAATGGGAACTTTGTATATAGCATTATGCATATGTTAATACATAAACACGTATAAACACGTTAATATCTAAATACGTATTTATTTGTGAGGGAAAAAATCTAATGTGGGACATCAGTGATGATATTCAGTGATGGCTTTTGCTCTTTAATCTGTTGTATTTCTGGAAAACATTTAATTGCTTCTTACATCTCTTCTGAGTTGAGAGGATTTGTCATGGTCAATGATGTGGTTCAACTAATCTGTGAAATGTCATATTTCAGACATGGCTTCTGTATTGACGTTGTTTTTATCATAACTCATTCTTGATCCATTCTGAAGTAGAAGGGATGGATTTGCATAAACCAGCCTCACACCTTAATGATTCTTCACAAAGTTGTAACTCTCCTCAATTTGATTGCATCTGCTCCTGGTCTATTCTTTACTGGGCCTAAACCCCAAAATTGTGTCTTTAGGATTGATGCCAACTAAAGGTATGCACAAAGGTTTACTTCAGCCCAGAAAGACTTGCCGGGTTGCCCTCTGTCGCGGTTTCACATTGACAGGAAGTAGGTTTTTTTGGGATATGCTATGGTTACCAATAGGTGTTCAGATTTTAATATTGGCACCTGATGTAGCCACGGAGGTTCAGACACGCCTCTGAGGACACACAGGGGTTAAAAACCAGAGCTGCAGCCCTGGGAGGCTCTCTTGGGACTTGGAGGGAAAGAGGTCGGATCTCCCTCCCCCGTCCAGCTGCTGCCACTGGGTGGGCAAGGGGCAGCCTGCGGCAGGCCAGGGGCTGGACAGAGATGGGGGGTGAGGAGGCCCTTGAGGATGGAAGGGTGGAGGAGCCCCAAGAGACAGCCATCGGGCTTCCACCCCCCCCTGCACCCCCAGGAGAGAGAGAGGGAGAGCCGGCGTCTGAATTTGATAGCGGCCGGCCCAGGAGGAGAAGGGGTGGGGAGTGCGGCGAGAAGGAGAAGGTGCCCGGCGGGGCAGTGTGGGAGTTCTGGAGCTCTGGGACAGGCAGAGACTGAAATTTTTAACCCTTTTCTTGCATGACTGAAACCTTGCAAATGCTGATCCTCCTGGAGCTGAATGAGAAGAGAGATAAGAGATGAGATAAGAGGGGATGGGCCACGAGGGAAGTGCAGAAGACTCTTGAGTGGGGGGAGAGATGACAGAGTGGCCTTTTGGCTGGACTTTTCTTGTGTGGCCATAGACAGAACCATTTCTTTTTTTTCCTGTGACACAGAGACTGCATTTAGGGGGAGGCAGTGCCTCAAAACCGGGAGGGTTCAGTGTGGGTACCCCTCGGCCCCAGGGGATGAAAAACTGGGGGGACAGATGTCCCGAAAGAGAGACTGTGCCTTTTTTGGAGTGAGACAAGGCATCCTTGAAAGACAACCCTAGAAGCAGCTCTGGTCCATGTACAGTGGTGAGAGCACTGGGTATGGAAGGAAGATGTCACGATGGCATAAGGACTTTCTGGGCGGCGCTGAGTGACATGGGAGCACACGAGGTTTCAGTGTGTTTCCAGGGGAAGTCTATGGTGCAAGAAGGACTCCTCTCCTCTTGATGAACTGAAGATTGAGTATTCTAAAGGGTGGTGCCGGACTGAGAGTTGGTGATTTGGCGGAATGTATTGCATTGGAAAATTTGGTGGGGGGGAGGAGGAAAATGCTTTTGTAAGGTTTTCATTTTCCTTGTGTTTTTTTTTTTTTCTTCTTTTCTTGTAGTGTAGTTAATAAAGTTTTCTTTATTTCTAAGCAGGAGCCTGCTTTGCTTATTCCTGGTCACATCTCACAGCAGATACCAGGGAGAGAGTATTCTCATAGGGGCACTGGCACTGTGCCAGGGTCAAACCATGACACCCTCTATAGTCAGTGATTCTTTTCTGGGGTACTAAGTACCCAACACAACCCTCTTCTAGAGACCTTCTCTGTCTTTCCTGATTGGAGAGAAATGTGCTTCCTTCAAGCTAAAGTTATCCTTTGTGAGTAATCCTTTGAAAATGCCAATGGCAATCAGAAGAATGCAAGTAGTACCTTGAGCAGTTATGCTTGCTATCACTTCCAGGAAAGCAGTATTGAAAAGAGAAAGCTGCTTTACTCTTTTTCATACAAGAAACTCTGAAGAAAATAGTGATTCAGCTCCTCAGGCCTTGAGAAGAGATTATTGGTGGACTAAAATTAAACACAGAAAAATAAAAAGGAAAAAAAATTATATAATTCTGTAAAAATAATAACTTTGTTCATAAAAAAGATGTTAGGCCATAGTGGCGGCATAGGCTTATGTGATGAACAATATCTTATATATGGTTTCAATAGAGTTACATTCTATCATCTTACTATATCACACACTGAGATGATAAAAAATGAGACATTAATGTGTTGGCACGGCCCTGAGCTAGGATGATTTGCTTAGGTACAGACTAAATTTTGTCACATGTAAGCGCTATATGATTATGTTAGACCTGCATGAAGACTGTCACTGAAGATGTGCTTTTGAAGTTTAGGAGTTTCCTTGCTCTTCCTGCATCTGAGCAATAACGTAGTGGAAGGTGATGAGAAAAAATGCAATAGCAGTTGAAGTGATTCACATATCTGAGAATGTCATGAAACATATTTATGATCCTTAGATCCTTAGGCTGGGATTTTCTGTATTTCATGTTAATTGTGTAGAAATTACTCTTGCCCAGGATGTAGGATAAAGGCAATAAACAACAGGTTGCAGAAGACAGTACATGAAGCAGACATGGAACCCCTTAGTATTGTATATTTAGAGGCTGTTTAATGAATTATAAATGACAAAGGTTTTAAAGAGATTTCAAATTACCTCTCCTGCTTCTGGTTTTGCTCTTACAAATTTAGCTGGGTTTGATTCAATTATACTTGGCATGACAAGCTTCACAAGTGTTTCCAATGTGCAAAAGCACATGGGCCCTTTGGATTTCTTTAAGGAAGAGGTTTCCATTGAGGATGGGACTATGTGATTTGTTTGGAATTTGGTGTTTACAGAATATTAATATTGCCTTGCTCTAGGTAAAACATTCACCATTACTTCCACACTGGAAATAAATTTAGCCCTGACATTCTACATTAATCCTCTTCTATCCTGTGATCTGATCCATCATAATCTAAATCCTATACTATTATGAAAAAAGAGAAAGAGACTTTTATTTTTTTAAATTCTTTGCTATTCCTGGACTCTCTGGCTACAAATTTGTCATCTATCAGAGATCAAATAACAATATCAGGAGCACCAATGTGCCAAGCAAGTTTGCCAGAGAAGAAAGATAGTAAAACTCACTAATTTCTGAATAATATTTTCTACCCTAAATTTTTTGTAACTAGTATTTTTATACAGCCTTAAGATTTGATCTGATATTTCTGTGTAGTGAAAGGATATTTTGTCCTGTATTGGTGTTTAAATACTTAGGCATCTCTCTTTTTTTAGCATTTTGGTATGGTGTGTTTGTTCACTTCTCCTAGTTACTCCAATACTATGATTTTCAGTTAAGACTTTCACTTTGACTCATTTAGAAGAATAGATCCAAAGAGCTTGTTTTCAAAGTAGATTTTCATTTGGAATCCTTTTCATGTAGGAGTTGACAAAAGCCAAAACATAGTCCTGCTCTTGTGGAACAGAATTTCAGAGAACACAGAATGGATCTCGGAGAGAAAACTTCCCTGCAGCTGGAAAATATGGCTCATGATTGCAACCTGCCTTCATCTCAAATGCTACAGAATTTACAGAGTTAATGCTATGCTGTAATGAAGTGAGAAAAAACAGCAGCTAAGATCCACACATAGCAGATGAAAAAAAAGGAGGAAAAATATTTCTGTGATGACACCAAAACAAATTCATCACACCTATGCAAATATCAGTAGACATTTTTGTTGTTAGGCTATAACACACAATATTGTCGTGCAAATTTGGGATTCTTTATTTATGTATTAATTTGAGGCAACAAGAGAAGAATGACTAAGAATTAGTCAGGGAAAAATGGTGTTGCTGTTTATCCTGTAGAACAGGAAGAAGACTATAATATTCTCTGAACTAATATGTAGTGTTAAATCAGAGCATGTTAAACCATCTTCTAGAATTTAATTCTTAGTGAAATAATGATATCATCCTTTTTCCCAAACAGGCAATCTAGACAGAAGTTGATTAAACTGCTCTCTAGTCAGACAATGAATCAGTGGCACAGCAGGACTATAGCCCTGTAGTCCTGAGATCCATGTACATACCCTTGTAATTGGATCAAACTCCATGAAAAACATCCAGAAAATGAACCTGAAATAAGTTAGGTCTCAACTCCTTGCATGTATGTCAGCTACATAAATTTCAAGTGCACTTCTTAAAATTAACCTTTTAATTGTGTTGTAAGTTGCAGCATTTTTATTCTTCCCTTGCACTCTCTCAGTGTCTCTGCTTTGCTCACAGCACACTAGTAAAACACATCTTTAGGCAAAACAAAATGAGAACAATCCTGTAAACCATTTAAGCCAGTCAAAATATGGAATTCAACAGAAAACATTCCAAGATTTGAACCAGGCCCTTCATTTTTTTGCCATCTGGAATTCCGTTACCCAGGCAGCCTTGCAGCAGTTCTAGTTCACTTTCTCTGGACCTCAAAAAACTGCTGCTAGGGCTCCCCTCTCACCCAGCATGTCACCACAATTCACAGACGTTTCTGAGACCTCACAGAAAGGATATCCATCTAAAAAAAGGATATCCATGAACTAAAAGAAGACCCAAACCACAAAATACATCTTCTTTGGGGTACCATTTTGAATTTTGTTCTTTCTTTTTTCCCCCCTTTTTTCCCCATTTTTTTCAAACCAGAAAATGCTACTGCCAACAAAAACACTTCCCTTACTTCCACAACTGCCACACAACCTCGCAGTCCTCTCATTCTCATATTTCATATTAACATTCTTTTGAATATGAAGTGATGGAAAAGCACCTTTACATGAGAGCTCTGCCACTCCATGAAATTGAACCCCAGCAGAAGGACATTCATTCACTGTGTAGAACCAGCCTTTATGGGCTGTGCTGCTGAAACCCCTGCCTTCAAATGACCTTACAGATCACTATGACTTCACCAGCTCTGGAAGGGCTATCAAAACCATGATATTCTAAAGGAAAAATTACAGTTTGAAAAGCGGTGTCTTCCATCTCCCCCATTTCCCTCCTTACCCTCTGCCTTTTCCAACTCTACAAAAAAACGGTTTTGCTTTTAGAAGTAGAGAGGAAGCTGTGGAAAACCCCCACACTTTTTTTACCACTCTGTCTAGACATAGACCAAATTGAACATAACAGATAATAATTTAAGAGTTGACACAGATGAAGAAGGCCTTAGAAGTGTGTGTTGCACTATCACTTAGGAAAAGCCTTGTAAATTTCCTACAACCAATTCTTTGTTTAAGTATGATAAAGCACAAATTCAATACAGACCTGACCAAGTACAGGACAATAAAAGCAGAAGGAAAGTAATTGATCCCCATTCAGGAAGCACTTCAGAAACTCCAAGTTTCTTGGCTCTAGGAAAGGCAGTTTGATGATGTAGCACTTCACCTAATTGCATGGATCCTTAAAAAAGCCCCAAAAGGTGGCGGCTGTTATACAAAACTAGGCCTAGGACCAAATCTTCAAAGGCAAGTAGCACAGTGCCGAGCACTGAAGGACCTTTCTGCATGGATCTAGCCACTTTGTGAAGATTATAATCTCCCAAATTATAATCCTAATTATAATTATATCCTGAAGCCCAGGATGAAAAGTCCTGTTTTGGTGTTGGTTTTCAGTTTGTTTTTATTTTGTTTTAGTTTTTGTTTATTTTGGGTTTGGTGTTTTTGTATTTTTTTTTTTCTGTTCATAGTGGCAGCAAAAGCAGAAGGTCATAGTATCTTTGTTGGGTAGTGGACTTATGATGCAGAAGATCTCAGTTTCCCACACTGTCTAAACCAGAACTTCACTTCTGATGCCTTGCCACCAACATGTTTCTATAAACAGTAGGAGACTCACTAAGAAGTTAGAGACACTCTCTTATCCTCTGATTACTAATAATGTGGAGTTCAGTGTAAGAGAGAAAATTTGAGAGTAAAATAAATACAAGACTTTTTAGACAAGATTGAGGTGCAGAAAACATGAACAGTGAGCTGCTTTCCCCTTTCATCTCCAATATTCCTGAACACACAAGGAATTTCACTAGTTCTGATGGGACAGACAAAAAACTGGGAGGAGCTGTTGATTCTCTTGAAGGCAAAGAGGCACTGCAGAGAGACGTCAACAGATTAGAGGAACAGGCAATCAGCAATATGAAGTTCAACAAGGGAAACTGTTGGATTCTGCACCTGGGATGGGGCAACCCTGGATGTATGGACAAACTGGGGAATGAGAGGTTTCAGAGCAGTGCTGTGAAAAGGAGGTGGGGGTCCTGGTCACTGCAGGCTGGGTATGAGCCAACAGTGCCCAGGCAGCCAGGAAGACCAACCATGTCCTGGGGTGCATCAAGCACAGCATTGTCAGCCAGGCAAGAGAGGGATTGTCCTGCTCTGCTCTGCACTGGAACAGCCTCACCTTGAGTCCTGGGGGAGTTTTGAGCCCCACAGCATAAGAAAGAATTAAGCTATCAGAGAATGTCTGTGAGGATGATGAAGGACCTGGAGGGGGAAGTCGTATGAGGGCTGAAGTCACATGGCCTGTTCAGCCTAGAGAAGAGGAGACTGAGGGGACACCTACCTCATCACAGTCTTCACCTTCCTTATGAAGAGGAGGGACAGACACTGATCTCTTTGTGGTGACCAGTGATGGGACTAAAGTAAATGGACTGAAGTTTTGTCAGGGGAGGTTTCGGTTGGATATCAGGAAAAGGTGCTTCATTGAGAGGGCCCTCGAGAACTGGAAGAGGTTCCATGGGGAAGTGGTCACAGCACCAAGTCTGAAAGAGTTTAAGAAGTGTTTGGACAATGCTCTTGGACACATGCGATTCTTGGAGACTGTGCTGTGCAGAGCCAAGAGTTGGACTCAATGATCCTTGTGGGTCTCTTCCAACCCAGCTTACTCTGTGATTCTGTGTGTGATTTTAGATGCTTCAAAAACTGCTAAGTAGGATCTCTTAGTATTTTGAAATTGGAAGAAAATTGGGGAATTGAGTATGTGCTCATCTCTGGGGTATCCAATATAGGGAGGACATAGACCTGAAGGCCAGAGCAAATCTCTTATGGAGAAAAGATAGGTGGAATTGTTCAGTCCGGGAAAGAGAAGGCTACAAGAAAACTTTAGAGCCTTTTCCAATGCCAATAGCACAGTAATTATGTGAAAAATACAAATTGCCCTGCTTTTGTCAAAGTTTTACTTCTTGACAGTGAAGGAAATGTTTAAGCTTATTCTGGCATTATAAAAGTGCTCCATGAAACTCAGACAGTGGTAGGCTTCACAGCAATTGTATGCTTTGCGTTTCATTGTAGACACATTGCTTCAGCCTGTAAAATTCACTGATGCCCCAAAAGGGTGCACTGAATAGAAGGCCAGAGTGAAAACTATATTGGATAACTGTGATCAGTAGTTTCTCAGACTATATGTAGAAAACTTTTTCCTTCAAGGTGTAAAACTATGGCTAACAAAGGTCATCAGAAAAATTTTACCTCCTACTGTTTCTGAACTTCGTTTTGTCAGACTGGTGTGCTGTGGAAAGCTTTTATTTCCTTTAGCCATTGCCACAGGTAGGACATGACATGTTTATAGCCTGATTTTTAAGGCAAATGATGTCATTTTGTTTTGGAAAATAAAATGTTAGTCTTATAGCAGGCTATAACATCTCTTGTTCCAGTCAACAAAATCTACACACATACACCCCCCACTTTATAACCATTTAAGTAGGATTATCATATCAAAACCCTTCATTATCTTTCATTGAATTCAGACCAAACGCCTAATTTCATCTATTGTTCAGGGAATGGATATGACCTCATTATTTGACACCGTATTTTGGGGATCTGTATCCCAGTTGAATATAAAAACCATTAAATGCATCTTTTTGATGCAATGTGACCAACAATAACAATTCCCTGGCATCTTTTTTTCTTTGCACTTAATTCTATGTGTCTGCACAGACAACCATAACTCATTTATATCTTACAGAATAAATTTTTAAAATTCGAGAGCAGTTTTGTATTCTGAATGTCATGAAAAACAAGGAACTTTCACAAGTAAGACCTGCTAAAATGAAGTCAGAAAATTGTGATAGATACTGCAAAATCAAGATTCAAAATTATTTTGGGATGTGAACTACTTAATTATCTACCTTCTCCAAATCTGTTTTTTTTTTTTTCCTGTCAATGACGTAATCTTTCATTTTGCCAATAGCAGCAAACAAATGCCAATCCTTGATCAGTTTGAATTTGGTGGTCTTGGCCTAAACAATAGTATAGATTAATTTAGCTAAAGAGAAAGGAACTGGCTAGGCAGTTCTAAAATGTCACATCTTTCATCCTGTTGCAAAGAAAATGTAGGACTTCTGCTACCCATTACTACTTTACAAAAGACACATCCTATTTAAAGCTGGCTGATTAAATCTCATTGATCACTGAAATGCTATTGATATCTTGGCACTGTATCCGTCACTTCCACAGGTATACTAATCCCAAGATGTCCTTGCATGAAGCAAGAGTTCTGGATTGTCTCAAAGTTAGGCTCTGGTGATAGCTGATGGAAGAGAGCTTCTTTGTGTCCACAGAGTAAAGGTACACCACCACTCCTGAACTGTCAGCCTCTTGGTGTGCTCCTGTGC
Organism: Melospiza melodia melodia; assembly: GCF_035770615.1. Lineage (NCBI taxonomy): Eukaryota > Metazoa > Chordata > Aves > Passeriformes > Passerellidae > Melospiza > Melospiza melodia. The sequence continues at coordinate 19,654,378 of NC_086226.1, read as the reverse complement.
CTCCCAGCATGATGGCAGGATGCTGTTGGTTCTACCTTAGCCTTCACTCACTCCAAGCAGTCTTATTCCAGTCAAACAGCTTTCTTTCAGAAGAAGTTGTTTGCTGTCTTCTTGAATTGTCTCGTTTTCAAAAAACAGAGGGAAATTTTTCACTTGAAAGATGCTAGCAAATGAGTCACACTACATGCATGTGAATACCTGTCTGACAGTTTTCTACTACGAAATGACTAGTGCGGAGAATGTACGGAGAGCAGAGGATATTGCTGAATGTCAGTCCTCCTCTGATAAAGGACAACCCAATGGTATTACATGGTGCCAAATTGGAACTAAATGGGATTTTAATTAAGGTGAGCACACTAAACAGGAAAATGCCTATTTTGTCAGTGCTGGTGTGTAGGAGAATAGATTGTGGGAGAATAGGAATGGGGCTGTGGCTGAGCCTCATCCCTAATGGGGTACAGCTGTATGAGACAGGTAAACAGCACTGAAGGAGAAGAAGCAAGGAATGCTAATGTGTATTGACTAATCACAAAAGCGGAAAAGAGCATACAGGTATTATGCATGTGAGAAAAAAGGTATAAAAAGTTGTACTGGGGAATAAGAAAGTGCTGACGCTTGCTACCATTTTTAGCATCAGTTGTGTGTCCACAGTCTCTGGTATAGGGAACTTGGATTATGGGTCTCCAGCGCTCCTAAAACCTGCACTGAGGTACTTCCTTTCTGCATAAATGTTGTATGTTTGCACTGCAAAATAGGCATTTGCTGAGGCATTTTCACAGATGATTAATCTCTGTTGTTCACAGGGGCACTTCCCACTGTATATCCCATTGTGTTCCTTTTCTAATGTTTATCAGAAGTATAAATGTCTGATATCAATGTGAACTTAAAAAGTTTGGACTGTCTGCTTTGTAGAAAATGAAAAGTGTATTTTAAAAGTAGAATGAAATAAGGGTTTTGCTAACACCATCTTGATTCTGTATGCTTCCTATTCATGCAGAGACAAAAGAAAGTGGTTGCTTTAGTAAGTATTTTACTGGTCTTGCACCATGTTCATTCATCCTGTGCTCTACCAGATGTGCTGTGTTTCATCTCCAACCAGGCTTCCATCTGTCCAGAAGGCTGGACTTTGAAGGATGTCATTACTGTGGGATGGACTGCTACTCATTTTGAGTAAAAGGTAGGAAAGTATGAAAGTGGAAAACTAAGTAGAAATTAAAAAAAAAAAAAACCAAAAACAAAAAAAAAAAAAGAAAAACCTAAACAAAGCAACATAAAAAAACCCTCAAAAAACCTGAAACAACCGCCCCAAAAAAAGCCAAAGAAAAAACCCCACAATCTCTTCCAAAGATTTAAAAAGTGAATGTAGAGGATTGTGTGCAATATTATAGGGAGACCTTGAACAATATATGAAATTAGGTGTTTGGTCTGAATTCAATGAAAGATAATGAAGGGTTTTGATATGATAATCCTACTTAAATGGTTATAGAGTGGGGGGTGTATGTGTGTGTGATATGTGAGGGGAGGAGGGTGTTTCAATATGCTAGCCAGCCAGTTCTGTTCTCAGTAGTGTCAGATCGGCTGTTTTGCTAAAGATAAATTTTTCACGTTCCAAATATTCTGCGAGAAAATAAATTATACGAATAGCAAGATGTATGGTGATTTGCACATTATCCAAGCCATTGAGTTATTCCTGACTGTCCCTATTCTAGTTCTTGATTTGTAGGCCAGCTACGCTCTGCAGCTGGAGCAAATTATATCAACAGAAGTGCTGATGTGACCACAAGTTGACAAAAGGACATGATTTCTAGTAGCAGAAAAGCAACTAGATTTTATGAAATTGTATCTAATAATGTTGTTTAACTCATGGATCTTGCATCTGACGTCTACTTTTTATCCAGTCCTTTCAGCAGCCCTTTGTTAGCAGTCACTCAGAAGAGGAAATAAAATGTAGCCATTGAAATAAAAATTGCTCTACGCTTTTTAATAGCTCAGCTGCAAGCTCTATTGTTTTCTTTAATGGATTGTATAACTGAAGTCTTTCCTCATGACTATACTAATTTGGCTTCCGTGTTTCCAAAGTAAACTACAGTATCTTGGAGTTCCAAAGCAAAGGATTCAAAGAGAGCGATGAAAGGATGAAAGGGTTTTTATATGCACAGATTGCAAACTACTGGAAATAATGTGGCTCAGGAGTCAGTATAGGGACTGAGAGTCAAGAACTTCTGTAGTGTTTCCATTTATGACACTGACTCTCTCTATGCCTTCAGTTATTAGACTCAGCCCTTCCAGCTCTCAATTTCCCAGCCCTGAAAAGGGGTTTAACAATATCCCCCCAATCCACACATAAGTAGTGAGTGTATTTGTACTTTGAGAGTGGTGTCAAGTAAAAGAAAAGTGAACTACTCCTCCATTAAATTTTCACATCATATAGGAAAAGTTCTCTCATAAGCTAGTGTTTGTCCAAATCTGCCAACAGTATCAAACAATTAAAGAAACAGGATGAAGAAGTAAAATAATGGGTAAAGAAAGCATTGTTTTACTGTTCTCCAGCCACCTAACCACAGGTACAGGAGACTTAATGTGGAGGCCCTGGGGGGCATCCCATAGGTGCGGGAGGCAGTAGAAGCTTCCCTCAAGAAGCTGTTAGACCCCACTGGCTCCCTCCCCTGTTGCTATGACCCTGAGCCACCCCCTCCCTATTCCCTGAAGGGCCCTGATCTTTGTACTGCCCCGGGACCAGGGACCTGGAACTGAGAAAAAGCGGGACCCTCCACGTGCCCGGGACCTGAACGTCTTACTGTGCGGCTGAATTACATATCTGTGGATATTACGCAGAGGCTCTTTTTGCTTCTTTACCTGGGACTTTACTAGCAGCAATTCAAGACGCAACAAATAGCGCTCAAACATGAGGCCTCCTGATTAGTCTAAGACCTCTTCTGGAAAACAACTGCACTAGACCACCCCGAGAATTTGAGGGTTTTTTTACCCCAGTGTGGTGAGTTTGAAATTTTGGTTCCTTCCTTCCTTTCTTTTACTCTCAGGTATTGGGAAGAGACTGGGCTAAGATGGAAACAACACTCATCCACAAACAAGACATTTACCTCCACCTTAAAAAGTCTTTTCTTCAAGAAAATTTTTCCAGAGGGGCAGTTGAAGTATTTTGTACAGTATTTTTATTACCTGGAACTCAGTCCCAACCGATGAATTTCTGGAAATACTTTGAGAAAAGTTTAAAAATAAGACAGAATTCCGTCTTTTATTTAATACGATGATGAAATGTGTTCTGAATCTTGAGAAACATTTTAAAAACGGCGAACCCCAGCTGAAAAGCCCTCCTTCGTGTTCCCCTCTTCGTGTCTCTGCCCACCCTCCCCTGTCGCGAGGGAAGATTCCAGGTTCTCTCGTCCTTACTCCTGCTGACCACGCTGGCGCTCACCGCATGGCCGCGGCCACATGGTCACATTCATGTGCTCAAGATGGCGGAGACAGCATGGCAGGAGCCACGGGGATCTCCCCTTCCCCTCTGGTCCCCACGCCTCCTCCCGAGGACGTGTTCACCTCGGTGGCTGTAGCACCGTGAGGCGCGGCGCGGGCGGCGAGAGCCGTCCCCCCTCGCACAGGGCTGCCGCCGCTCCGTGCCCCGCTGCTGCTCTCTCTCCCTCCCGCGGAAGACGCGCGCCGGGCGGCCCCGCTGGCGCTCCGCATGGCCGCAGCGAGCCGGCCGGCACTCGCTGTCCGGCCCTCCCCGCGGCTGCCTGCTGCACGGGAGCCCAGCGCGGCCGGGCGAGACCGGCGGGCCGGGGCACAGCTGCGGCCGAGCCGGCGGACGGCCCCACCCGGGGATGGCTCAGAACCGCAGTGCTGGCAGTGAAACCGCCGCCCACCGTCGCGGCAATCTGAGGGAAGTACGAGGAATAATGTATGAGGGTTAGGATGGGATAAGACCAACAATTTTTGGCGGTTGCATTTGCAGAAATCTCTATAAAAATTTGGAGAGGTGTTGTAAAGTGAAAGAATCCTGTGAAACATCTAAGAATGAAATCACTGTGTTACTAGTAAAAAATGCGATTAATTTTGAGAGAGAAGGGGGAGTGGGAAAAATTCATCCAAGATTTGTGAAGTCATTTTTTGCCAAGTAACCCAAAGCAGCTTAAAAATTAATTGACAGGTAATATGAACATTCAGTTGTGATGAAGTAATAAAACGGAGAGAATCAGTCATCAGAATATCATCTGAATTGTCTTCCCATATCTTAAACTTGAAAGAGTCTTGTGTTATCTCTGTGGCCTTTTGAGACTCTTTTTTTGGAGTGTGAATTGCATCTATCCTTTAAAGAATTTGGGAAAAGTTTTCTTTTTGCCACTGTCTCAGAGGGGCTAGTGCCTTGTAGTCATGTTCAGCAAAATGAAAAAAACAGGCCTTATTAAATCATCAAGTGCTAAGAATTCTTTCAGCTGTGGAAGACACACAACGCACATTGCCGCTAAAACAAATCGTACAGTATAACCTGTTAAGGATGTAATTGAGATACATGTAATCATTAACCTTGGAACAGACTGGGAATCAGTTAATGAATCAAATCAATACCCTCTCAACTGATCCATAATAATTTGAAAGAAATGAAAAATTTAACAGTTGCTATATGTGAGATTATCATGGGCTGCAATTAACCAGCCTCTGGGAACTAGGCTGTTACCTAGTTACCAGAGGGTAAATGTAATTTCCGCAGATATTTTGGAAAGACTTTTATAATGGCGGGTAACAGACAATAAAATGGGTCAGAAAGAGACTTCAGGTACTGGCTTTAGCTAGGTCATCTTTCTGTCTCTCCACGTAACACTTCTCCTCCTGACATTTTGCACTGTTACAGCTGCTGACTGATGAATATATTTCAATAGCTTCTCTGCTGAATGTATAGGTTACGAAAACTAATGAAATGTTATCTTTATTTTAAGTAATGCCCTCTATGTATAGCTCTCCGGTTTCTGTTTTTTTCAAGGTGTAAAAGAAGGCTACAATATATGCTTAAAACTGTGGTTTTCAAAAAGAGTGAATTTCTTTGAAATATCCACTGGCCAAAGGAATAAATACAAATGAGAAATAAGATTCAAAAATATATGGGGAATGTATGTGCCTAGGTGGTAAAAGTTAATGAGCCTTTTTTGTAACACTAAATAGGGTAGAAGGAGGAAAAAAAATGCTGTTCTTTGCCTCCACAGCGTGTACTCAGTGATACCCGTGCACAGTAGGATAGTTAGTTAGCTACCACATGCAAAGCAGAAAGCAGATGGTATGGTTAGTATAGATCACAGGAACATGAGTATCTGTGAGCGTGCATGCCTTTGTATGTTCGTGTGTAAATCAGCAAGGAGTTTGACATTGACATACTCCATCAAATCTAGTTTATAAGGAACAAGTAGTGCAACATTCTGTGCATCTGGCAACTTAACTAGCTCTGTCAATCTGTGGATACTGCTGACATTGTACTATTAGCATCACTTCCATCTGTTTTGTTTATATAGGGCTTGATTTACTTTCACCACGTGAATTGGTAGTGGGTAGAAATGTCCAAAAGTCTCTGGTTCCAATTAAACTTGCAGCGTATTGTGTTTTACAGTATTATGAAAAAGGGGAGCATGGTTGCAAAGATTCTTACCTGTTCCTTTGATGGCGAATATCAATGTACATTGTGGAACATAGAGGCATGTTAGTAGATCATAAGAAGTTATTCTCTGTGACATATTTAGCCCTTGTTCATTTTCCTATTTTCTGAGATAAGGAAATTATTTTTGAGACAGGAGTCTGTTCTGGTAATTCATAGTTAGGCTAGTCAATCCTGTGTAGAACGCTTTTTCCTCTTTGATATCTCCTTCTTGCCATTTGATGCTTTAAATTAAACCATGTCAGTGATCTCTCTGACAGATACTGCTTCCCAGAACCACAGTAACAGAATTTTAATCTTCTTTTCCCCGTCCCCTCCATTACTATAAGTGCAAACAATAGGAATGTTCCAGCTTAAGTAAAACTTCCAATTTACCCTACGTTTCTGCACTCACCACTGACTTCAACTACCTGTAAATGAATAAGAGAAATCAAACATATTGTTTAGTTTTTGTAAATGATGACAGAACATGAAAATGTGTTATTCAACTGAAATAATAAGGCATACGAGATGAGTATATTATATTAATCAACCTGGAATTTAAACAGGTTGCATAACCTTCAATACATGTCATGGAATATTTTCTGGCCCTACAGTCAAGTCTACACTTTCATATATCATATAAAGAAACAGTCAAAATTCTATTTAGGAGAAATAATTAATTACTTACTTGGAGAGAACACTGACATCTGTCAAAAAAAACCTGTTTTAAATTATACATGTTTTCCTTAAACAGCATCCTGTACAGTCCTATCTTCAAAATTACAGAATATACTTTATCAGAAATTTAGCCATGCAGCAGCCGTTTACTGGAAACCCATTCAAGATGGATTTGAAAGTAGCTGTTATGAAAATACAACGTTTTCCCATGGTATTTGGTACAATCATTAGCTCTTGTTCTCACAAGGGACTTTAACTTACGAGATGTCTTCTGGCAAAACAATACTGCAGAGACACAACAGTTCAGGGGGGTCCTCTAATATGTGAAAGATAAACCCCTGGCATAACTTGTGAGTGACCCAAGTGGGGAAGGTACTACTAGGTGATTATGGGCAGAGAAGGCCTTGTGGGTGGTGTGGTAGTCCAAGCACAGCCTGGGCATAGCAATGTAATAAAACTAGATTGTTTTCAGTCTCAGATAAGTAGGGAGAGAGGTCAGCAGAGCTGCAGCCTTGAGCTTCTGGAGGACAGACAGAGTACCTCAGGAGGCAGTCCTGAAGGGTCAAAGAGTCCAGGAAGGTCCAGCATGTGTTGAGAAGGAACAGCTGCAGGAGTATGCTGTCCCCTGTCCCCATGTGCCAGATGATGAGCCAGTAGGGAAGAAGACTAACCTACCTAGACAGAGAATTTTGGTTGGAACTTAGGGAGAAAAAGAGAGTTTTTGACCTTTAAAAGAAGGAACAGGCAGCTTGGGAGAATAACAGGGGTGTTGTAAGGTTATGCAGGGAGAGAGTTAGAAGGGCTTAGTCCCAACTAGAAGTACTGTCATAAAAGACAATACTGGGTACTGTCATAAAAGACAATAAAAAGTATTTCTATATATACATTAGCATCAAAAGGATGGCTAAATGGAATCTACAGTCTTTATTTGATGTGAGGAAAACAGGAAAACAGTGACAAAGAATGCGGAAAAGGCTAAAAGGTCTTTTTGCCTCAGTCTTTGCTGGGAAGCCCAATCTTTCTAGGGGTACCCAGCTTTCTGAGCAAAGAAAAAGGGACAGGAAGAGAAATGAAACCTCCTTAATCCAAGGGGAAATGGTCAGCAGCCTGTTATGTTGCTGAGATCCACAGAAGTCCATGTGGGCAGATGGAATGCTCTCTAGGGTACTGAGGGCCAGGTGGTGAATAGATCCCAATCCAGTTGTCAGAGGATCACAAGTGCTCAGTATTGGGGCCAGTTGTGGGTGTTTTTATTAATGATCGGTATGAAGGGATCAAGGGCATCCTCAGTCAGTTTTATGGATGACCCCAGTGTGGGTGGGTGTGTTGATCTGCTGAAGGGTAGGAAGGCTCTGCTTAGGGATCCAGAGAGGCCAACGGTGTGAGATCTCACAAGGCCAAGTGATGGTTTCTGCCCGTGGTTCACAACAACCCCTGCAGGCTGAGGCAGCTGCTGGAAAGCTGCCCAGCAGAAAGGACCTGAGGTGCCAGTCAACAGGGGCTGAACATGAGCCAGTGGAGGCCCAGGGGACCAAGAAAGCTAATGGCATCCTGGTTTGGGTCAGCAATAGTGTGGCCAGAAGGACCAGTTCAGTGACCATCCCCTTGTACTGGGAGATAGTGAGGTTGCATCTCAAGGGCTGGGTTCAGCTTTGGGCCTCTCACTGCAAGAAGAACATTGAGGTGCTTCAGTGAGTCCAGAGAAGGGAAATGGAGCTGGAGAAGGGCCTGGAACACAAGTCGGGTGATGAGCCCCTGAAGGAATTGGAGTGGTTTAGCCTCTGCAAAAGAAGGTTCAGCGGTGACCTCTTCAATCTCTCCAGTTGCTTAAAAGGAGGGTGTAGGCAGGTGAGGTCTGTTCTGCCAAGTAACAAGTGACAGGTCAAGAGTTAATGGCCTCAGCTTGTGATAGGTGTGGTTTATCTGATCCACATTTTTCATGATTTTCATTATTTCAACCACAGTAATAAACCCCTCTTGTTCATTGGTTGGGTGAACTTCATAGAGTAACCTTCTGTCAGAATATTCTGCTTTCTTTTCTCCTACAGGCAAATTATTATGGCACATAGACGAGTTAGTTCAACAAAATGCATACCAGACTTCTCTTCAGCCCAACAGTTGATACTCAAGACATTGTTGATGCTCTGCTATCATAGTTCAACCAAATCACCTGCAGGCAATGTCTTTCCGTCTCTGTCCCTGCAAGAAGGAAACAAAACCAAAAACCTTTTTTTTTTTACTATGCCAGGAAGGTTCTAAATCTTCAAATCTTGGACACAGCTCTCCTAGAAGAATAGCATCATATTTGTTGCTAATAAGTCAGAGTGAGCTATTTGTCCAGTGTTTAAAAATGCCACAGTGAAAATTACTGCAGTGGAAAAAAGGAGAAAATCCACCCTAAACCAAAGATCCGCTTGAAATAAATAGATCTGCTGAAGTCCTCTTTCAGTTATGAGATGTTCAGCCTGAGGTGAGTGGCTATGTCGTAGCTGTTATAAATTTGGAGATCTGATACTCAAATGCAATATACTGATCTAAACTGGGAACAACAGGCGAAGTACAGAAAGCCTGAATTGCATACATTTAGATACTTAAACAAGATTTTGATTTTCAAGGTGTTTTTTGTAAAAAAATTTTCTACGTTTGAAGGCACCCAGATTTCCTACTGGCTCAATTTCTGGCAGTGCGTTTTGGTGTGACAAGACTAGGACATACTCTTCTGGTTGTCAGGTGTCACTCCAGGCAAGATCCATATTTCCTTGAGTTTCTTCATTTAGTCATTATTTCAGTTCAGCTATTTACAGAAACCTTTCAGCAGTAGAGACAGCCTCTGCTCTGACCATCGGAGCATAACACAGTTATTTTATGCTCTCTCCATCACGCCACCATTGATTGTACTGGGGTGGAGAGAGAAATACTCATTGGTCTTTACTTGATAAGCTTGTTGTTGATACCTTAAGTAATAGAGGCAAAAGTTGCCATCTGCTATTTGAGAATGAATCAGGCACCCTATGTCAATAACCACCAAGGGAATACAGAAGAGAAAAATGTGTAGTATATACAATTTATAGGGCCTCTCTCCGTTAGCATTAGTCTTTTCCCTTTCCCTAAAACATGTAATTGCAAAAAATGGAGTCTTACTGCAACATTCAGGAACATGATTTTCACATGTACCTATGTAGGGTGTCGAGAATCAAGGTAGAATTTTGTAAATATCTTTCTATATATATTTTCTCTGCAGCTGACATAGTGCATAAGCTTTTGAAAGGATGCATAGTTGGTAGTATTTTTTTTCTTATCTCCAATATGATACCTGAAGAGTGTATTTAAAATATGGGTTTCAATATGAATGAGGAAGAAGAAGCTCAAAATCCTATAAAGTCCTTAGATATAGCACATAGGGAACTCCAAGATACCCCTCCTTGTAGCTGGATTCAGTGTGTGCAATGAAACATCAAGTACTTAATATATGTTAGGTACAGTTTAAGTTAATCATCCAGGGATGAAGGCCATGGGTTGGGACTTTGTCTCTGGACATTCAGTTCATTGTTTTCTCTGTCTGGAAATATACAGGAGTTCTCATGCACTGTTTTCCACTGGCTGATCTGAGCCTACTCAATCAAAATCTTCATGAGTGGCATATGATGGGACTGTTAGTTTTTGAATGGATTCCAATAACCACTTCAGAGCTGTGTTTTTTCCAAAGAGCACAATTATCAGCCGATAATTCACTCAAACTCAACTGAAATGCAATTTTCACTAAACTTACTAAGAAACAAAGGGGGATATAATTCCCTGAAAATGAGGTAGTAGTTTAGTTTGGACACACAGGACTGCAGAAACTTAATGTATATGGAAACGTGAATAATTTTTGCCTTTGCAATTCCATGCTTTCTATATTTAAGAAGGAACAAAATACTAGTCATCATCCTGCATCTCTGAGTAGTAAATGACTACAAAATTGTTTGAGGCCCCATAGGTAAAAGGCAACATAGAATCCCAACAAAATTATTGTGCCATTATTGTTTTATAGTGCATTATAGACAAGATAAGTGTTCATAATCTGAAGCTAACACAGAGTTATTATTTTTTCATAACTTAATAATGAGCATATGGCCAAAAAAGGAAATCAAAACAGTTTTCGTGAAAACAAGGATCTGCAGATGCACAGAATAAAGTTAGTTGTAAAATGAAATGTGGGTCCCTGGAGTTTCTAAAGCACAAACTCCAGGATTCTATTTATTCATCTGGTGTTATTTACTCCTACTACATCAACCTGCTTTCACTCCTGTGTAAGGGTATGCCATTGCTCTTGTGTCTTCTGCATGGATGTTTAGTGTACATAAATTCTGCAGATGAGACATTCGGTAAATATTTGATTTGGTCCTGAAAATGAGGTAAAAAGAAGCCTGATACCCCCTACAATATGCAACTATAGAGTGCAGCTCAGGATTGAGATCTCCAATGTGACTGTTCTGTTTAGTAGATTACAAACTGCATCAGGCAGTGGCTCAACAGCACATCATCATGAACAAGCAGTGCAACATGTCTTTCCAAAAAGTGAAAAACTCACCATGAATAATGTGTGACATGATACAGGCAGGCAGTTACTTACCCCTGAAAGATGGGAAAGACACCTACACTTAAATACATGGAGGAAGATTATGGTACTTCCATAACCTTTATATTTTGATATTTACAAATATTACAATGGCAGCTCCTTGCAGGCTTTTATTTGGTGTTGTGTTCTTGCTGAAGCCTCTATAGGAGACTGTCATTTGGGAGGGTTACAGGCTGTTTTTTTCCCTATGTTTAACAGTATAATTGAAATTTTTCCATGTGTGTATGATTCTTTTAAAGGAGAAAAAATAGTTTGTTACTATGGAGTGAAGATCTTTCTGGAAAAGCTTTTAAAGATATGAAAAGACAACAGGTAAATGAAAGTGACAAAACATGCACCAGTTCCAGATATAAACTAATCACTTTCAAAGAATGGAGTTTTCAGAACTCATATTGGAGAAAACAGTTGCAGCCAAGATTCTAACATCTGAACCTGGTGTTCATCATTGAGTGAGAGGAATGTTTCATTACCTAAGTAGTCCAAGCCTCAACACCAATGGGACCTGATGAAATTCAGCCTTTCTAGTGAGCTGCAGACTAGTTAGGATGGAATGTAATTTAGCCGTCAATGAGTGTTTAAACTATATAAGCTGCTCACATTTAACCACATGAGTGAGTTTGTGAGTTTTGAAATTTTAAAGAATAAATACTTGAGTGATCCACCCAAACTATCTGGATACTCCTGATGTCATCATGATGGTGCCCTGCTGCTGTGGACCCAGGAGAATTCTGTCTCTTTCTAAAAGATGTAAATATTTTTTGGGGAATGGAGAGAGAGATCTAGATACATGGGAGTGTACTGTATTTATACATTTACTATTTTTATGACAGGTTTGAAAACTATATGAAATGTCTGTGGAGAGATAATTAGCATTTTTTACTCCATTACCACAGAAAAGAGAAAAAAGGATGAAGAGAAGAAAGAAGAAGAAGAAGATCCCCTCTCCAGGCTGTTCTTTTAATCCTTCTATTTTCTTTTTAAATTCTAGATTAACTTTCAATTAAGGTAAGACTAGCTTTCCCTGTAGGAATAATTCATTAGTTTACAAAATCTATGTTATGCAGCAGCAGTTGAACTCTTCCATTTGTTTAAAAGGCTCTCAATGAACAAAAATGGATGCTCTTTGAATATTTGCTACTTTCAAAAGCTTAATTTATGCTATCTATGCATCACTTTCAAATCTGGCAAAATTGCTTCCTCTGTGAAAATCTCTCAATCTCTCACACTTTTCTATATATTTATACCTCTGCATTTATCTAACTCCATTTTATTAAAAAATTATAAAAGTTTTAAACTTTGATACACATGTGCAGGCATTTGGACTGACTTCCGGGTGTCTGCAGTATTTGACTGCAGGGACTCTCCATTTGAAAATTCCTCTGATAGAAAATGTGTGGGTATGTGTAAGGGAAAGAAGAGAGGAGTTCTTTTGTTCTTTTTAATTGTACAAATGTGCTGGTTGATTAAAGCCAGGATGGAGCCTTAGTAATTTTAAAGCACACTTTTTCATTAAAAAAAAAGCCACAAAGAAAAATGTTGATTACTCAACAATTTAAACTACTTACTATTTAATATTAACGCAGTTTTAACTATTTACTGAAACATAAGTTTATGTCTATCTATATCTATCTACCTATTTAGTGTGTCTCTAACTGACTTTCTTAAACCTCAGGTTTCCTACAATGTAAGCAAGGTATTATAACTGTACCTTATTTGGGCAAAGCAATGGTGATTTTGATTATTTCTTATGTATCTGATACGGCAACTTGACTAGTTACCTCTTATTCCCTTGATTCATTTCATGAAAGTGCATCTAATTTGGAGCTAATTCTCATTTTTCTCTTCATAAGTTAAATTCAGCAAATTGCCACAACCACAGATCTCATTCACTGGAATAATAACCAAGATAATCTTTTATTCTTAACATCTACAATGTAAAATATTATTTCCCCTTTTAATAATTTCTATGGATTTTTACTGAGGTTTGGATTTTGAAAAGACACTCTCGTGTTGCCCTGCAAATATACTAAGACATCATAAAATTCTCATCTCAAATTAAAATTTCTTGACTTCAAAGTTTGGTTAAAAACCTTAAATGTCTGTGGTAGTTAGCTGAGATTCCATTGGATATCTTTATGAGCTCCTGAGCTTGACAGTTTCTTGATGTACCTTGATTAAAAATCTAAGGTATGATGGACAGTGAGATCTGGCTGGATGTTCCTGACAGCCTCTTCAATCAAAATCACACTTATCCGAGAGTGTCTCTGATATTCTTAATATTCTATATTATAAAATTTACAAAGATTCAAAGAGAGACATCTGGCTTATTAGAAGAGTGATGACTCTCAAGTGAACTACAGCCAGAATCCCAGCTAAAGGGATCATGCTCTGTCAGCCCAGATGGCAAACGCCTGAAATCTTTGACTACAGGCCAGTCAAGTGAATAAACAGCTACTACCTCTGTATCCCTTCTGTATCACTAAACTGACAGTCCCACTCTCTGTTTTAGAACAAGACTTCAACGTACGAGCAATATGTGTGTCATATGCATGTGAGTTACTTCTCATCTACACCCACTCATACTTCCTTCCTAAAAGCAAGTTGTTCCAAAATACCATGTCAGCAGCCCCTTTCCTGCTGCTTCACAGGAAAAAAAAAAAAAATCCCTTGTCCATTGGTTCATTTTAGCCTGTGAACTAAACGCGTGTATTTTGCCCTTAACAAGGCGAGATCTTCTTCCTGATTGTGAGTGAAACACTCATCAGCACAATGTAATGTGACTTCATTCAGTAGTAGCAGCTGCAGAAGCAGTCAAGAATAGAGTTTTGGACACCCAGAGGACTGCAAAAATATTTTGCTTTTGAGGTTTAGGAAGGGGAATTTTTTTTCTGGGAAAGTTTTAATTTTGGCATTATTTCATTTCTGTTCAGTTTTCTGCATCAAAGTAAATTTTAAATAACAGAAGAAAATACTTTGTCTCGGTTGAACAAAACACATAATTTGATCGACAGGTTACATTTTCTATGTTTAAATTTAAAGTAACTTAAAATGTAATTTAGTTACTTTTTGTGGAAGTTCAAAGCAAAAACCTGATAGATGTAATTTTGAAAATACGCAGGTATCCTCAAATTCTGTTTTTTCTGTTTCATTCCATGAAATAAAAAATTGCTTATGCTTCAATACCACAGCAGTACTTCCATATACCACTGCATGATGCTATATAATGTTACATAATGGGAATTTTGAAACAAAACAATGTCATAATTTTAAAACTTGCAAAATTATACTATTCAAATAATGTACTGAATTAACATTCCAGTATTTTTATCCCGTGACTTCTTCACTTCAAACTCATCCTGTAATTAACCATTCTTTTCTGCTGCTTGCTTTCATGTATTTTTATTCTGAGCATATTTCTAATTCCTACTACCATTTCTAACTTAAATAACCCTATTATTCCTGTATCAACAAGTTAAACAACATATTCTGCCAAAATAACATTGTTTTTGTTGGTTGCATCATGCTAGTATATCTGCCTCATCTGCCTAGAGTATATAGTCCTACTGATTAAACATACTTATGTGTTTAATCCTGTGACTTCAGTATGACTCAAATGCCTACATTCCTCAGGTTCTTGTCTCTTAAGGTTTTGAATAAAGGTAATCTGAATGCCTTTAAAAATTCCTGCAGGAGAATTGCATTCACTGGTCAAATGAAGAAAACAAATACTGAAATCTCATATTGGAAAAAGTTAGCTAATTTAGCCTTTCTTATAATCAGTAACATTGCACCATCATTCTTATTCAGACAACCTTGGTATCACATTGCTTCTGCCTAAATAAAACAAGCTTTATATTGTTCAAATAATGAAGTGAAACTAATATGTCAGGGGAAAAATAATTGTCATATTTATACCTTTTTCATACATTTACAGATTTTGCATACTGACATTTTTCTGTAATTTTGCCATCCTGCATAAAAGCTTTGAAATTCCTACATTTTATGGGACAAAAAATAGCTCAATAAGTCACTGGGAAAGATTCTGTTTCTAAAATTAAACTATCATGTAACTGAGCTTTTGTATTCTGGATATTTATTCAAAATCTATTACAACCAATATGCTGAACAAGCATAGGTACAAAATTAAAGATAATTTTCTTCAAAAAGCTTTATAATATTGTTAAAAAAAGTCTATAAATCCACTTTGAATAAAAGACCACAGCGTGGTCATATTCAGATATCCATGACTCTCATAACCAGTGCAATCCAACATCTGAGCTTCTGAGACACAGGGTCTCTCTCATTTTTGGTTGCACTACAGTTTCTCTCCTGGTGCCTGTGAGTTTTTAGCAGGCTGAGAAGCATCTGCTCTGATTGACTTTTTCCTCAGATGTATTCATCACATAATTGTAATCAGGAGAAACCAATTTGTGTTGTTCCTACTGAAGTAGAGCATTTACAGCATTGTAATTAAGAAGGCTTCATTGCTAATACACTGGGCATTTGTATTTTCTGCAGATTTAATGACATTTTGCAGTGTGATTGAGTTCAAGAAGATTATGGAACATCTCTCCAAAAACTTTAATACTTTTCTTCTTTAATATAAGGGGTTGGACATGCATGTTCCTGTGGCAAAATTTTGTGTCAGTTCTCTAATACAACCCTTTTCTTAAGCTACCCAGTTTCAATAGGTTTTTACAGTCATCGTGTCAAAAGCAAGATGTGTCATTTTCCTGTGTCACCTTCTTTGAAAGCACAAACACAGTTTTGCCAGCTAAATGTAAAAGTCCCTGTTCTACAAACTGACATTTTGAAAACTCCTTGCATCATAATTAATTTTATTAAGAGTAGAAAACTCTGGCAAGTATAGAATCAGGGGAAGGAGGGGAAAAATGAATTGTGAGCAGTGAGATCATTCATCTTGAAGTTATTTTGTTTATTATTTTTCTATAATAACTTGTATTTCTAAAAAAGTTGCTCTAATTACTAAGAAAGTAATACTTGCTTTAAGGAAATAGTCTCTGAATCTTTTTGTGATATTTTTAATGGTTCTTCAATAGCATTTTGAACAGGAAATGTTGCTTGCCTGAAAACAGATTTATTTCAACAAGTTGTCAGTTTCCTTCCTCCCTAAAATTGTTAATTGAATGATGTTGCAAATGACCTTAGTTGTGCAATGTCTTTACATAAACAGGGAGAAACTTAAGGTTCCCTTATATTGAAAGGGAGCCCAGAGGTAGCTGGATGCTGGAGCTCCTGGTTGCACTGAAAAATGTTGCTGAGAGATTTAGCTTGCTGGCAGGATCACATACCAAGAATCCAAAGGGTGACAAAATTGTCAATCAGATAAGTCAGATCCTGTTTAGAACTCAATTTCTTCACACTCTGCAGGGATATGTATGCATACAGCTGCAATAAATCTTTCTGTGTACACTTTCTGTCACATAATAATGCCCCCAGAGAAGTCGACCCATCTGAACCCAGGCTATTCAGGCATATTGACTACTTGATATTTGTCACTCCCACATAACTGCATAATTTCTAGGTGCTAAACTAATTTGTGAAGATAGAGGTATGGTGGAGATGACACCCACTAGAAGCAGCAAGTGGTAAAATCAAAAGAGCTCTCTTTTACTCATTTTACAGTGTGATGTATTGGGGTTATGTTAAGTTATTGATTGCCTGTTCTATTTTTAGAGTTGTTGAGGTTTTTTCCTCTGCTTCTATGTAGCTCGTTAGCCCTTCTCCAGACGATCTTTGTTCCTGTGACAAGCAAGTCAAGCAAACAGCGTAGTAAAAAAAGGCAGTTGGTACAAGTGCTGATTTCCTCCCACCTCCCTCAGCCTGAAGTTAAGTTCACTATGGGTCACCAAGGGAGTTCCAAGGAAAGGTGTTTGAGCAAAGATCAGCAGGCCTTGTGTGGCACTGGCTCATACTGCCATGTTTCCCTCTGGAGTTACAAGTGGTCTTCAATTTAGGTAGAAATAGGGTGTGTCCCACCTTGCAAAAATGAGACCCAGAATTTATTGCACCTGTTACTTGGCTTCAGCTTTCAGAGCTATATACAAAGCAAAAAAAAAAAAAAAAAAAAAAAAAAAGCCAGAAGAAAAACATATAGGCAATCTGATATTTCTTTGTATTATAATTTTTTTTTTAATTATGTCACTTTATTTTACTGATACATTCTTGTCCAGAGTATCATGGGTGTTTGCTACTGATTGCTTGAGTTAAGCAGTAATTGCTAATAATTACAATATCTGCAATGAGCAGACCAGGGATTGAAGAAAAAATAAGGGATATTATATACAGAGGACTAGATTTAAGAAGAAATTATTTTGAAGTTTGATACAGCCAGAAGCACAGAGGGAAGTAGTGAGTAAAAGGTTGTACTTTTATAACAGCAGTGGTTATGAATTCACTTCAGTTCCTAACTCTGCTATCATCTGATGTGATATAACTCTGCTTTGTGTTCCCAAAATTCCTTGTTATAGGACCTTCTGCAACTCAAGACTATAGCACCCAATGACCATTTTTCTTCCGATTCACTATAGTGTGTAAACTTCCTGTATGCTGGTTTTGTAGATAAGGAATTTTGGTCAAAGCTTGGACTCAGTTATCTTAGAGGTCTTTTCTGACCTCAGTGGTTCTGTGATTATATGACTCCTGAATCACAGAGTACCTAAATGAAGCAAATGCACAAAAGGCAGTAAAAATTATCATACCATTCATAACACCACAACTTGGATACACAAACCTCCCATTCATCTTTGGGCAACTCACAAGGAATATAATCTTTTCTGACAGTAAAATTTTGGTATATTCACAACTGCCTAATTCATAGTATTATTCAGCAACTGAAGATCCAACTCACTTCTCAACAAGAAATCTGTTTGGATTTTTGTAGCATTGTGTGTTTTATATAGGTTTTGTTGAAAAGTTGGTTATTTTTTATAAGTTAAGATTTTGGTTTGACCCTCGGTTCCCCCCATGTTCTCCCTCCTAATGGTTTGTTCCTCCCACCAGTTACCTATCATTGTAACCAAACCCCTTTCATTTCGAGAAATTTCTATGTCAGTCTTCCCTTACTTAACATATGATTTGTCCCCTGAGCCCTCTCCCTCCCCTGTGCCATTCCTATTGGTTCAGTTGTGCCCCTCGCTCCTCCCCTGAGCTCTGTTCATTGGTTGCCTCATGTCTCCTCGTGTCATGCCCTTCCCCTTTATCAGTGCCTCCCCGGCGGTTTTTCTCTGGCGCCGTTACTGGCCTCGCCCGGGTCAGTGAAAGGCCTTGGCACCCACACGTGTGTCCACGCCTTCCTTCCTTCACCTTAGTGCTTCGCAGTCCTGCTCTCGCCTGTGTCACTACGCCGCAGATGGAGCCACTGCTCGGGGTTCTCGCAGTGAGCCCGGGAGTGGCGGGATTTGTGGTCTCCACCGATCGCTCCGGGAGCGGCTGGCCGGCACCCGTCAGCTCCAGTGGCCGCGGGACGAAACTGCAGATTTTTTTCTGGTTATCTTTCATGGTCCTATCCAATTAAAAGGTTGATAAACAATCTCATTTTCTCAGTATGTTAGTGGTAAGAACATTCACCTACATGAAGTGGGGAGAAAAATAATAAAAATTGTAAAAAATTACAGAATTGTTTCTTCCCTGGACATACTTCTTAAGAAAGGTCTGGGCCTGCCATGTTTTTTGAGGAGTAGGATCAACCCCAAAATTCTAATGAAAGACCACCACCTACTCATACTTAAAAAAGGAGCTAGTCCACTCTTCCAAAGTTTCCCTACTTGACATGCTCATTTTAGTAGAACTCGCTCCTAGACACACTTCTACCAAAAGCATCTAATTCACTGTGGTAGCTTTCGCCTTTCATCTAGACCAACTTCATTTTACAAATTGTCTTGCCCAAGGTTATGGAAGCCGGTTACAATGGACGTGAGAAATGAATGCAGCTCTTCCAAGTACAGTCCACCTTGAGCATCATCACACTCTGCCTGAGTTAGAGCTGTGGTTACTTTGATTGCTCCAAGACAACCTTAGGATGATTTTGTCTTGGACTTTTCGATGTAAAGAAATATGTTTTTAAAAGGCACAGGCAGGGCTTTAAGTATAGGCAGGAATTTTGAAATTTTGCCTGGAAAATGACAGAAACATGTCTTTTCACTGGGAAAGGACACTGCCACTAAAATTTCTTAGTAAAACAGGAAAAAAAAATTAAAAAACTAAACTATTCCAGTGCAACAAAAAGCATTAGGACACAACAGCTAGTAAGTCAGTGGTTTTAATTATGTCAGTGCTGTTACTCTTCAAAGTATCTGTTGTTTTCAGAAAAAAAATTCAGATTTTGAAAGACAAAAAATTTTTATTCAGTCACTTCTGGTTTGGACAAACACTGATGATCAGGTACATGTGTATTATACAACATGGGGGTTGACACAATCAAACCATAGATATGACTTTCAGAGATCTAAAAAACAAAGGTAAAAATGGAAAAGCATGTTGCAGATTATCCTTATCTGCATGTATGTGGATGTATCTTGAAGCAGTTTTACAACAGCACTAGCAAAACACCAGATTCAAACCCCAAACCACTTTGGTTCTGAACAAAAGATAGGAGATTCATGTAATTATATCACTTGTTGTGTGCACAAATATGGTAGTTTCATATAATTCATATATATTTTGGCTTAATAAGATTTTGACTCCTTTAAAAGTTTTCAAGCTTTTTCATTTGATTTTCCCTACTTTCCCATATTTGTAAACTGGCAAAAAGCAGATAAAAATTTGAGTCAACGCTTTGACAGAATAAAGAGCTAGTCTTTGAGCACTTCTGTCAAATGCTAGAAATTCAGTTAAGGGCAGCAAAACTAACATGCTGCATGATGACGAAAGAAGGCTTTGAAAGAAACCTTTTTTTTCCAAAAAAGGAGAAGGCCATTTTACAAGCTTTTTCTTTCCTTTTTTTACTTTTTTTTTTTTTTTTTTCTATGAAAATAAGAGCGGTCATATCTTTCTAGTCTATATAGGCGTTTGTAGCAGCTATGATCTTGGCCATGAAATGGTTCTTGGGAAGTGTTTGCAAGCAAGAACGCTCACTCAGTTGCCATCGAAATGAGAATAGTTGAGCTTATATTTGATGTTTTGGTGTCCATCTTACTTCATATTATTCATCTATCATGCCACATCACACCAATATGATAGAATAGGCTGTCTGGGCACTTTTACCGTGCTATTGCAGTCTCTACACTCCACCACCCGCTCACTGGCAAACACTTTCTAGAGGTACCTTAAGAAGGAAGTTTTTCAGACATTGTTCATGATGCTGTTTATAGAGAAAATTGTTAAAAAGCAGCTCTGGAGCTGAAACATTTCATAAATATTTTCTTCTCTAGGATAGGAGATGACCTGTCTCTCCCTGTATTCGGCTTGTAGTGAGTGGATCTAATGCTGGCCAAATTTCTATGCACCGACTAGAAATAATTTACTAATTTCCTACTGTGAGATATGGATTAGGAGGCGGAGGAGGGCAAAACAGGCTCAAAACTTTAAAGGGTACAAAGAAAACTTTAGTAACAGAAAAATGATAGAAAAATCAGAATAAACCTTACTGCCCCACACCCTCTCTTCCCACTGACAAAAGAGATTAAACCTGGAACTTTTGAGTTAGTTTACCACCCCTAAAATAATGTTCCTTCAGTCCACCTAGGGATAGGAGCCTCTCTCACTATGCCATGGAGATTATCCACAAGAAACAGTTCTCTTGTGACTTCAGTGTCACAGCAAATCAGCTGTCTGGGAAAGGAAAATCTGTTGGCAGTGTGAAAAGTCCCTCTCATGCCTTGAAGCTTTCCAAAAGCTTGGGCCATGTTAACTTATGGGCTATTACTTTAAGGATGAGCTGTTCCATCACAAAAAAGTTTTCTTTTATTTCTGGGAATAGAGGTTTTTCTTCTTCTACCCCTAGGGCAAAGCTTCTCACCTCTCTCTGACTCTGTTCCAGCTTCTCATTGGATTACAGCTTTTCAGCATCTACACAGTCCAGCATGAGTGCCCCTTTCTCATAGGGTGTGGGTGAATGCCACATTCTTCCATGCACATCATGAATTACAGGGAAAAAGTGAAGTCTGATAGATCAAAAATCATCTCCATCATAGCTTCACAAAAGAATTTCAAGACTAAGGCATTTCCTCAATCTCTTCCCATCTAGAATCTGAATCCTTCTTTACTGGCCTCAGTGTCCACGTTGTTTTCTCCACATGTCTTCACCCTTTACTTTTTCGGACTCAGGAGAGAAGTAGTGTTTGTAGGATCATTTGTTCTCAATCTTTATTATTAATTCAAACAGTTTTATAGAGTTCTGCAGTGTTTAAAGGCTGATCTTGTCCAGGCTCCACAATCAAGGAATCATGTGTCTCTCACTGCTGATAACGCGGTCCCTGCTGGCACCATGAGAGTCACATTGGCTGGCAGCAACACTCCTGGGCCATTCTTTCATATGGGACGCCTGAAGAAAGAAAAAAACCTCCTGCTGCTTTTGAGCTTCTGTCCACAGCATACCTGTCTAAAGCAGTTAAGTAAACAAAGTCCATTGTGATCCATGACAAGATAGCTGCAGCCACACAGTGCCGCGGTGGTCACCCTGATTTCAGCTGCGCAGTGCTGGCCATGTGGCTGATCCTGGTCCAGGATGGTGGAGGCCACTCCCAGCCCCAGCTGCTTTTGGCCTCAGGGCTGCCCTCAGTCCTGACCATGGGGCCACTCCCAGCACTGGTCCTGGAGTAAACAAAGTTCATTTTGCAAGACATGCCAAAATAGCGGCAGCTGCGTGGTGTCACTCAGCCGTGTGGCACTGCCCTGGCTGTGAGGCGTGGCGCTGCCTCAGTGCACTGTACTAATCCTGGCCACATGGTTGCTCCCGGTGCAGGAATGGCCCCCAGTGGCATGGCCCAGCCCCCTCGCCAGGATGGGGCCTGGTGGGCTCTACGGGGAAGGGCCAGTGCCACAGCACAGTCCGTGCAGGCTGACCTGGCTGCACAGCTGTGTGGGGCCAGTGACCTCTTCAAAAGCCGGAGGCCAGGAGCTTTCCTCAGATTTGTGCACTTTTAAATGTGCTTTTTCAGGGAGACGAGTTCAACTCTTTTAAATGGTTTAAATGGGTGTCATTCTTCAAACCTAGCCAGCTGATTGGCTGTACTAGGTCCGTCCCCCCAGGGAACCACCCCCCTCAACTGAAAACCCGACTTCATTAAACCATGTCAGCTTTCTATGATGATTCCCTAACTATTTCCATGTAGTGCAGTTCCTGAGTACTATTCCACGTCTTTCTGTGACAAACACAAACATGTATATTTACCCTCAATTACCGTTTATGGGGCTTTTCTCACAATAGGTCGCTGCTTTTAATGGAGGCAGAACTGCTGTATGAAAGAGGAAATAGGATGTTTGTGACCGTAGTCTATGACTTACCCTGTTTATTTCTGTTCCAAATAAATCCTAACTGCTTTATACAAAGTCTCTTTATGAAAACTATTTCTGAATGGGTATAAAATAGTTATGAAAGAAGGAATTAGATCTGAAAAAAAGATGCCTCAAAAAATAGACCTGAATAACTGGAAGGACATGCTGGGAAAAAGCAAGTCCTACTGTATTTTTTGCTTATTCCACTTGCATGGCCCTTACTGAGTGACTGTCTGAAGCAAAACGTGGCATATTGTGCTGTATTCCATGCTTGAAATCCCATAGAGGATGAATGACTTCCTCTTCCTAATATTTTTACAAAGCATCTGAAAACCAGCAAAACAATTAATAGCAAAACATTTTCAGTGGAAAGTGTGCTAAATCCAGAGCAGAATTTTTTCTGATGCATAGAGATTACAAACTATAGTTTCAGATCATACTGGTTTGTTTACATCTTAACTAGCACTTAGGAATAAATGCAAGGGACTCTTCAATGGGATAATACATTAAATTAGTCTAAGCTATGATATGGTTAATCATTGTTTATTTTTCTTTTTTATTACGTTCTTAGACAAAGAGAGTCGTAGCAATGCTAGTTATATGAAACTTCTGAAGGTCAGCAAGCCTCCCATTTGAAAGGGGAATATTGCTAACAAGATCAGTGATAGATTTGCTTAGCTGAGTTTTGAAAACCTCTGAAGACAAGATTTCCTCAGCCTGTCTGGGTCACAGGTAACCTGCCCTTGCCTTCTAGTGAAGAAGTTTTCCTGATGTCCAATATGAAGCCTCTGACTCACCACCTGTAATCAGATAGGCCACTGCACTATCTGATATAGCCTTGCAATACCTAGAAGAGTTTGCTTGTGGGGTCCTTGTTATTGCTCTTCACATATTCCCTGGCAGTTGTTATACTGTCCAGTATATTTACCTCTTCTTTCCCAGACCAAACTCAGACTCCCTAGTTTTTCCTCATGCATGATGACTCCTTTAGAGTCCTTGCACTGGAGCGCTACAGTTTCTCCACAGTCTTTTTGAAGTTGGGACCAAACCAGACAGAGTACTCTGCAATCAACCTGCTGGCCACACTTGTTTCAAGGTACATCTGTATGAAAATAGTACTATTCATGACAAGGGCTCTGTCAGCTCACCTTTGTTCTGGCATCACCGCAATCTTCAAGTTCCCTTCAGCTTACAAGAGGAAATAGAATTTGCCACTTTGTATGACACACAGAATAAACCCCCAAAAATTAAATAATCCAATGATCTTCTATAAGAGTTAGCATTTATCTCACTCTCACTTTAGCTCATTGATTTCCCTTCCCTCTGTATTGTGCACTACAACTTTTTCTTTGGTTTGTTTTTTTTTTTCCATCCAGCAGCAATATGACTGTTGATGTATATTTCTGGTGTGCTATGAGAACAGCTAAGGCTGCCCTGGGTCCAGCACTTGGAGGACCATGCATAAGTGGACTGTGATAGAGAACTATATTCAGGTCTAGGGGAACTGAAGTAATGCCAGTGAAATTCCAGGAAGGACCAGTTTGACATTTGTGACTGCAAGAAGCAAATTTCAGACACCAAGATAAATTAATGTTTTCTACAAGAGAATAAAGGGAGAACCAAATCCATTCAGAATTAATGAAGAGTCGAGTATACAGCAGAATATCTTCTTCTCTTCAAGCCTCAAATAAGTGTTACATGCAGAATATATATGTTCTTGGTATTTTTCATTCCTCTCTTTCTGTTCCACTTTACAACTGCAAAATTCAGTAAACATAGAAAATGGGGTTCATTTTACTGTGTATTACCTTTTAAGAATTCTAGCAGAAAGGCTTTCTATATTTATGGTTCTATCAAAAAATGTGGCTAAAAAAAGGAATAGTTCCCTCTCATCAGGAAGTGAATCTGCCAAATGTTATTGCTATAGGAAGTCTATGTCATATTGGATTACCACCTGGCACCATCAAAGCTTAAACTACTGTCAACTTGAGAAGGAAAGAAAAAAGATCAAATTATCATGGGTTTATGAAATATGTTCATAATCAGCTTCAATTCAATCCTCTCATAATATAGCAAAAAAAGAAAGTTTACTCTTCAGCAGAGGAATTTATTGTCACTCAAAAGAAGTTAAAAATTAAAAAAAATCAGAAAATACTGAGATGTACAACTCAAAGATCAATGAAGGAAAATAGCAATGGGATGATAGGATGGAGTTAACTTTTTTTTTTCAACTGATAAAGAAAAGTGTTAATGTAATTTTGGGATATGCTCAGGGACCAGTTTTTAAATTTACAGCTAATTGTATCATCAGATGAAATTTTGCAAGATCACTAGGCAATCTGGAAAAATATAAGATTCACAAAACATAAAAGATCAACTCTGCATTTTTAAGTGTCTTCTGATGGTCATAAATAATTTGAGCTTTTAAACAAATAATATACATAGAATAGATAGCCAACTTGCTGGAAGTCCTAATGACAGAAATTGCAATGCAAATATTTGAAATAACTTCCCATATAAATTTATATATATATATATATATGTGTGTGTGTGTCTGTGTGTGTCTGTGTGTCTGTGTGTGCATACACACCAAACTTTGTTATAAAAGTTAAATCACTAGTTTTGAAAATAATTCCTCAGAACCAGTCTTAAGTTTTTAAATGTCCACCAAACCATATACATGTGGTTTTCAATTCATTCCTCCAATTTCACCAAGATGTCTGCATTTGACTAGAGATTAGGAGCAGTGTCTGCGTTTTCTAAATGCTCAGCATGCCTTTTTTTTTAATGTGGACGCTGTCTTGGCAGATGGAGGGACTGTCTCAACTATTCGGAGAATTTAACACAGGGAAGCTGGTGTGGGTGTCTTCATGACTTGTGAGGGGTAGTGCAGCTTGGAAATGTGGACAAAATTGTTTCAGGATTTGTTTCAAGATTTCACCATCTTACAGACTGCATCTACATATGAAATTTACAGGACTCTCAGATAGGAGCATGCATGAGTGACCAGGCAGCATCCTGGCAGCTAAACATGGCTACCAGTTTGACTTTGAGAATGGCATCACCTCGTGTCCAGCCTAGTATTCCATAGAAGAGTAGTATTAAATATAAAATGTCCTAATCACAGATTGCTGTTGCCATCTCAGCCACACAGCATGAAGATTTGGAGAAGACTTGGATCTCTAATGCAACACCAGGATTTAATCCATGAAGCATCAAGACAAGACAAAACAAGATGGCAAAGCACATCTTGTGCTGGGATCAGGCTGTGGTCCAAATTAAAAATTCATTTTTGTAATTTTTACTCCAGTAAATGTTTCTAATCAGTTGACTTGTTGCATGATGTATCCTGAATGAAAAAAAAAATTAAATATGTTGAAAATAAAAAAGTAAATATTTTGAAAAAAGAAAGGATGTATGTAAATTATTATTGTAGTCAAGTTAGTTCCCTACAAATCTTTCTCAGAAGAATCCAATTGTAATTAAAAATGCAATGGTCTACTGTTAAGTCAGGTTAACAGTATTTCCTATAAGTTTTATTCATTTTTTTCTTAGGTCATCAAGGGCAACATGATGGTTTTCATTATGTTAAAAAAAGAATCAACAATAGTATTTGCAGTGGTATTAAGAAACAGTAAAAAGTCAGTAGTCCTGTGTTTTCAATAAGGATCTTATTTGGTCAATAATGGCAGCCTTGATATGTATTGGTTTAGCTGCTAATAAAAATTAATGAATACAGAGTATTTACTGTAGGTAAGTTCTGTTGAGCTGAAGTAGTGTATGTAGATTCCCAGTCTCTGTATGTCTAACTTTAATATTACTTTGAGACCAGTGCGGTGTATAAGCCTAAATTATTATACATTTGTAGCAATTGTATATTAGAAAATACAGACTCACACAAAAATAATGATCTTAACTGAGTCCATGCTTCATACAATTTTAGATTTATCCGGTCTTTCTCCTCTTGCTGATGGAGTCCTCCCACTGTTAAGAGTGGAACCCCTACTGATGCTGCTAAGAACAAGAGAGATGTTTTGCTTTATGGGCAAGCATGGAGATAACTGGTTGATTTTTAAGGCCCTGACAAGAGAATTAACACAGAAAGAAAGTGGGGGAATCTTGACTGATACGCTCTGTGACAAGCATCTGCCTTACACATTGGGATAGCTGGATGCTCCTTTGTAGATCAGTGCTTCCTTTGTAGATCAGTGCTTCCTTTCTCAGTGGATTCTGTTAAAGTGCGACATACTGGAGACAAGCAAAATAGTAGCAAGCATAAAACACCTTGCTTTTAAGTATAGATCTTTTTTTCCTTCCAGTGATTATTCTGATCAAATCTGTGTTCTTCATTTTCCACAAGGTTTTACATTAGAATCCATAACAACTCTAAGTTTGCCAAAGAGCAAACTGTATCTCCAAGGGGTATTTGCCAGAGAGATCAAAACTCCTTCAGTTTACTCATCCCAAAAGATGTCATGGTAAACCAAACGGAACCATGTTCACTAACCAATCATAATTTTCTTTACATTTCTAGTTACTTGCTACAGACAACTGTTAACAATACTTCCTTTGTAAATGAAACATGCTCTAAAATCAGTCCTGTGAGCTAAGGCTCTCACATTCTGTCCCTGTTTCTGATGTTAGTCTAGTGCTATGTGGACTTACGCAGAACACTTGAGGAAATTTTATAAGCTCTTATGCAATGTATTTGGCAGAAACTGCTTCATAAACTATCTGTTATGATGATACATTTTGGAAATGTCAACCCCTATATTTCTTCTTAACTTTTTCCCTAAAAATTGTTTATTTAGCTATCTATGTAATAGC
Organism: Melospiza melodia melodia; assembly: GCF_035770615.1. NCBI lineage: Eukaryota > Metazoa > Chordata > Aves > Passeriformes > Passerellidae > Melospiza > Melospiza melodia. Next base: position 19,627,151 of record NC_086226.1, on the reverse strand, counting down.
ATATTTTAATGCTTGTTTTCAGATTTCCCACACTGAAATAGTTACCTTGTAGCTGGAGAAGTAGTTTTTCTATATCAGTAGTTGGTCCAGGAAAATGTTACCAAAGGAAAGTTTTCAAATTACAATGTTAAACTGAGGTCTTTTTACTTCACTGGGACATAAAAAATGTTATGATGGAAGCTGGCCTTCCTTCTTATAGCTTTAGATTTTTATCTGGTCAGATTGGACAGGAATTTTAACCTTATTCTTGACATGTCTCCGAGAAAAATCTTACTAAACATTATAGCACTAAAGGGGCTAGGATTGGTGAGTTTTCATTCAATCATAAACCCTTAGAAAAGACTGTCTTGTAAGTTGAGTCTAGCTCTGATGTATGAGTTAAGCATCAATAAAATTTTACATGAGTAAAACTGGAACAAGCAAAAGGTGGCATTTTTGGCTCCTGCCTGCACACTCTCATTTACTGAGTGGGAGAAGAGCATTTTTCAGTCAATCCCGTGAGACTTTTGTTTTCCACTTTTGCATAGTTTTTGTTGCCTGGGAAGGTGAGGGGGAGGCCTGCAGTCTGCAGAACTGCGCCAGCTAGCACAGGCCTGTGACTTAATATATACACACCTACAAAGCTACTGACAACAAAATTTTTAAATTATATCATTTGAGCCCTTTTACATGCTTATGCTTTACCAAATAATCTTCTGTGAATCAGAGGAGGCCCATCTTTCATTGCCCAGTATACCCCTGTGGAATGCTGCTCACCCATTTTAGCAATACACTTTTAAATTTTGTTTTTAGCATCAGACTGGATATGATCAAATGTCCTCCAACTCACAAGTGCCTTTCTAGCTGCTAGCTGGGTTTTCCTGCTGGAGCCACAGCCTGATACACATTCTCAGACTTGCTGATGAGTCACCAGACATGAGGGGACTCTGGGACGGAGCTCAAGCCTGCCACTGGCCCGTGCAGCTGAAAACCAATACTGGTTGCTATTTAGAACAACAGTATAGATGCCAGGGTATTTGCAACATTTTAAAGGATAGCTCAGAAAGCTAGAAGTGAAAAAAATATTTCTCCAGTCCTAATGCTAGATTCACAGTGTTTACAAACAGCTGTTGTAACAGCTCCAAAGAAACTCCAGAGAAATACGTGACAGATCTGAGAATCTGACAATCAAAGTATTTGTTTGAGTGCATCCCTTGTATGGCTTGGTGTAACAGGAGATGTGGTCCTTCTAGTATTTGTCACCGTGGCAGCTGTGTGCATGGCAGTGGCAGCAGTTATTTGCTCCTTTATTTACTGCAGCAAGTAGAAAGTAATCCTGCAGACAGGGGATTCAGACAGCAGAGAGAAGGGAGTAAAGCCCACTGGAAAAAAATAATTATATAAATAACTTACAAATAAAGGGATCCAGTAAGGGTTCATGAAACAACTTGGGTGTTAAAGGTAACAACACAACACTTGAAAACAAGTATTGCACAGCCTCATTTATCACTTCAGGGAGGTTTTAGGAAAACAGCAGTCCCACACGACTCCTACACTCCATTTCTTCCTCACTATGGCTGTTCCTACACCCACTTTCCATCTCACTCTGACATCCTACAGGGAGAACTGGCTTTTTTAATCCCTCCTGAGGCTGAAGGCAAAGAAAAGACTTCAGATCTCTTCCCTAGAGAAATAGTCTACAGTGTTAGGAGCAGAAAAATTCACAGAAGCAACATACTACAAAAATGATGCAGAGTGAACACAAAACTACATGCTGTTGTTTCATTAAGAAAAGCCTACTGAATTGTGGTTAGGCAAGGGACATTTTTCAGTGCAGAGAACATGTTAGGAGAGGAAGTGGCTGTACACAAAAAACATCACATCTTACCTGTTCCCAGCAGCAACTACTGAGATCCTTGTATTTTAAACTGTTGTTCCTAAAGGGCATGTATCAATGGCAATGTCCTTGTGCAGGTAATTCTAATATTTATTGAACTTTTTGTTTTGTGCAGGGCTTTAAAATACCATATTTAGGTTACATTCTTTATATAACATAAATTGCTTATGTTTGCCCTACTAACAAAACCTCATAGCTTTTAAAATGCTAGAAAAAGAAATGCCTGGCATTTTTTACATAAGTAAAGTTTAGAAAAAATAGATGTCAGGACCCAGGGATATTTTCACTTTTATCCCGTTAAACTTTACAAGTTTTAACTGTGCTTCTGAATTCTTCAGAGAAGCTTTGAAATTCACAAGTTCATACAATTCACAGAGCATCTGTTGTGAAAAATAGAGATTATGACTTCCAATTTAAATAACTAAGAATTCCACTATTAAAAACCTTCCTATTTAAAATAAAACTCAGAATAGTTTTCATGGCAGCAGCATTAAAAAAAAATCTAACTTAGAAATTTCAGAATAAGATGGGAATTGTTATGAATTGGAGGAGTCTTTGTAGTCGATTGGGATTACCTCTATGTACCCCTGCAATGTAAAAATAAGAATTAGTTGTCTAGGTGCTGTTAATGCCATTTAGGAGCTATGCACCAAAACCTGGATCACTTAAGTACTGAAACACATAATAAAGTACCCTTTAAAGTTGCTTAATTTGGGTAAAAGTAAAACAACTAAAGCTTTTTCAAGAGCTGTGCCTCAGCAAACTTTTGGGATTCTGAAAATCTTCTGATTGTAAAGCCTTTAACTGGGTAGCAGAAGACACTCTTTGATACATGGAGAGCATAAGGGGAAAAGAAGATGAAAAGAAGAACTTTGTGGGGGAGGACAGAGGACCTGCTTTTGGCAGAGGAGATTTCTGAAGAGGATGCTAAGAAGACTAAAGACGTGGGTGACAATAGGTGACATGAGGATGGTTCAATTGCATTTGAGGGGTGTTTAGCCCTCTGTGCACTGAAAACGAAGAATAAATTTACATGTATCAAGTTCAGTATGATTTTTACACAACCCTAGTTCAATAGTCTAAGCTTGTTAAAAGCTTGCTTTTAAAGCTTTCTAAATCTTGCTTTTGTTAACAGCCTCATGTTGTTCTCCAGGCTTTATGAATGAAGCTCTGTGAGGCCAGCTTCCCTTGGTAGATTTCTAATGGGTACATAAAGTTATTTATTTTTGACTTTGACTTCCCCCAGATCTTCCAGATGGCAGTGGCACAGCGGGGACACTATCAATTCCAGTGTCTTACAGTTGTCTCACAAAATGCCACACCAGTATGGGCCTCAAAAATGCATATAAGGTAGTGTGTTTTATTTACATATGCAAAACCAAGGCCAAAGTAAGGTAATAGTCTTATTAGAGGCAACACATCCTGAGGTGAGTCAGTAAGCAGGAAGTCCCTGTTACTGCACTGTTCTTGTTCAGGCAGATTATTTTGCCAGATTTCTTAGAGATACGGCGAATCAGGCTTTTATAATGGCCTTGTCCTTAGCATTTTCATACTCTTTTACATATTTTGTTATCAGTAGCTGCTTTAACTATGCTCAGAAAACATCAGTTCAAAATGTGGGATGGTGAGGTCAAGAGAGTCATCTTATTAAGGGAGGGACTGGTTTAATACCATGAAGGAAGTTTATAGGAAAGTGTTTTAAAAATATAATTGGACTGAGGAAAACACCACCCTAGAAGGATGGGGGACAAGAATTTTGTGGTCAGATTAAATAAGGCTCTTACTGCAGCCCAACCTTTTATAACAGAACACTTGGAATGATGAGGGGGGAGTATCCTATTTTTTGAAGAAACAATTTTTAAACAAATATGCCAGGTTTTATTCCATTTTGCACTTCTGAATTGTGCATAAAATACTTTATCGACTATGTGAACAGCAGATTAGGAGAAGAATTTTGCCTAAAGTTTCAGGGAAATCTTTGTATCTCTACCAAAACTTCCTGTAGTCAACCTACAGTACTTTTTGCTACTGCAAGACTTGGATGTAAAGACAGGCCTCTGTGTCTCTATAAATGTCTCGGGGCCAAGTACCTGCAGGAGCGCACTGTATGTATGAATACATACTTCAGTTTATGTATTTTCAGGTTAGAGAGATGAAGCTTAGGTTGCCAGGGCCTGGACTTTTTTCTTCATTATTGCTCCTTATGTTGTCATGGTTATCATCTGACGTCCTCTCTAAATGCTTTTCCTATTTAACAACTCTTGTACTCTCCTTTTTTCAACCTGAATAAATGGGCTGCTTGCAACTGGAGTGGGAGAAGCGGGAAGTGAGCATTTGTGTGCAGAGAATAATGTTCACAAGGGGCTGAAAAACATTTTTGATGCACAAAAAAACCTCCATAGACAAACAGACAGTGTACTGTGACCAAAATGTCACTATTTTAAAGGTATTTGGCTTCTGTCTGCCTCACATAATGGTCACTCTGAAAAGGATTTTCAAAGTGCAGTTGGTTGGCCATTAATATATGAACTTGATTTTTCATATTATTTTTATTTGTTTTACATTGTGGTTAGGCTTTCAAACATTTACTGAGGAGTAAAAAAGAAAAGAAAAAAAAAAAGGCAGAGAGATGGAAAGAAAAAGAAATAACCCAAAGAGATGTGGAAAGATAGAAAGGACAATTTACACACTGACAACCCACACAGGCCCGCCAAAGGTTTAAAAAAATAGGATTGCAGAGGATTCATAAATAGCTCCTGAAAACACAAGGTCTCTTTCCCTTAGGAAAACACATCATCCCTTTGAGCAGCATTCCAAGACAGAGTGCTGCAGATCTGCCATTACAAGGTGTGCTGGTGTGATGGCTGTCCGCAAACTTGGCTCTGGCCTTGCTCAGCCTGGCTCCTCTCCCTGTTAGCTCAGCAATTTCCCAGCAGTCAGTCTGTCTTGCCATAATCACACACTGGCGCCACAAGAATGTTTCTTAACTGAACACTGGTACCTTGTAATGAATACACGCTAAAATACTCTAAACCATGTTGGTTCAGGAACAGCCATGACCTCAGGCTTGAGAGCTCAACACCATATTTATTTATATGGAGTACCTGTTAAAAAGGATACCAGCTGTAATGAATACCGCATTTTCTCTTTTTCTCACACTGTTAACTTGATGATACCTGGAATATGCATCATTCCACTCTTTCAGTGGATATAAACTGGAACCGTCTCTGGGTAACCAATACCTCTGAGAAGATCTATGTGAACTGCAGCTGACCAGAGGAGACAAAGTGCAGAGAGGAGTCACATTTTGGAAAGCATTTCACTTAGAGGTAGAGGACAAAAGTCAGTATTTCTATAGTTACATACTTGTTCTTCCAGCCTCCAATTAAGAATGAGTTATATTAAATTTAACATAAATAACTGATCTCTGGCAGACTTTGTTGTAACTCAGAAATAAAGGTATCCCAAGCTTTAGAGCACCCCAAAATGTAAATTAAGAATATTTTCAATTATTTTCAATTTAAAAACTTCTAAGGTAATTAAAATTATTAAAAAGAGGTCTCTGTCCTCTTAAGATGAAAACAAGACCATAAAAAGTCAAGAGTACAGATTTTACTCAACAGAAGAAGCAAATTTTACAAATTTCCTTCAAGCTCAGCAGGGCTCTTTTTCCCCATTGCTTTAATGCCATAAGGTGCAAGGAATCACAGCTTCAGAGCCTCCATGATATGCAATGACTTAATCCCACCACCTTTCCCCCAGAAAAAGCATGCAAAATCTAAGATATGATGTGCAGTATGACTGGGATTTAATTAAGGTAGTTTTCTGCAGCTCTTGTATCATGTTTTGTATGCAGCTTACATGAGGAAACTTCGAATCCAAATTTCAAACTATTTATCTTTTTTTCCTTTTTTTTTTCCTCTCTTCCATCTCAAAAGAGACACAATTCACAAGAGAAGGTTCCTAAAAGTAGCTTACATTTTGGTAATATTAGCTAAAGCATCTACAGTGCTAGTTAGCAATTTGTCATTATTTAAAACAAAAAACGGTTAAAAGCCTTTACAAGTCAGCATTCATGTTATGTTTTACATGATAATTTTATCTAGCTTGGAAGCAATACTCAAAATACATTAATCTATTTGGATTGTCTTCACTTTGAAAATTAAAGATATTTTCCAAGTTATTTTAGAGGTCTTGAAAGGGACAGCATGTAGCACATCTTTTCAGAGTTTCCTATTTATGTGGGTCCATATATGTTGCCTCACATTGGTAGATAGTTTTGCTCTCAGTAAGAAATTCTTGACAAACTTTCTCCATTGGAAATTGCACAGCTAATTTTTGTGCCATTTTTCCTTAGTGAGACCTGTGGGTTTGCTGCCTGTCTTGTAGATACATCAGAGGCAGCATTCTTCTCATGCAAAACTCATGTGAGATACCTGGACTATGTTAAGCTGAATAGACAAGTGGGACATGACTCATGTAACTTTGCAAGAAAGGTTCATAGCAGAGGAATTGTACTTGATTTACAGTTGGGTAAGGGAGGGAGAGTTCCCTTTAGGGACCTTGATATGCTTTGGCATGACTACAAAGCATGAAGATGGGATGCCTTCTAATGGGGTGATATTGCCTGTAGTCTGACTGCAGTTTTTCAGAGTTGCTAGATTTTCTTTTGGGGCTTTTGGGTGTCTGACTATAAGAGACAGCTGAAGTTGAGCCACCTCTTGCCTGGAAGCAGCCTGGTAGAGCAGGAAGGTGATAGTCCATTTTTTTCTGTCCACCACTGCAGAGTTGCAGGAAATCTTCTGAGATTACTTCAGAGCTTCTTTGTTTGTGGAGGCAGGTGATGGTAAAGAACCATTCTGTCAGCCTTTGTTTGTTCATTCAGCCTGCCTAGGTATGTAGAAATCCTGTTCTGGCAAGCATAACTTAGGACAGCCTCACCATGGAGGAAGTAATCTTAACATTGACCTTCCTTGCCTGGCTCCTTTGTGAAAGGGAGCTCATCTGTGTCTCATGAGCGATCAGAGCTTTTTTTTAACTTTCTTATTTAGATACTGAATTTAGGCAGCACAGCAGAGTGAATGACATTTATGCAAAGTGATATTATTTCTCATATTTTTCCCTAAGCTTGAAAATTCTGGCATTAATTCCTTGCTTACTTCCCACTGCACTAAACTGATACTTCTCAGATACTGACAGCTATGCACATAAGGTGAATGAAGATTGAGACAATTGTCAGTCTATCTGGTAAAAGTGATGGTGTTTCAAAAGTTTTTTGTGCAGACTGTATTCTGAAACTGGTATGAATTGCTATTACACTCAATTAAACATTTTCCTGACTGGCTGCTTTCATTTTGATTGCTTTCTATTTTGGGGTGGGGGGGGAATAAAGTAAAAATAATTATAAAGTATATTATTAAATGAACACAAGCAGCTTTATTTGCATGTGAAAATTTATATACGCAGGGGAATAATAGATTGAGGTTTACATTGACAATCTATTTTGGCACAGATCTCAAAAATCACATGGAAGAAGTTTGTGTCTGTAAAAGAGAATTTTATAGACACACTAAACTCAAGAAATTGAGTTAACTATCTACAGGAGAGATGCAGAAAAAGCTCAGTGAAAACACAGTCTAATTGGAACCTTTGCAGGACACTGCAACTTCCACAACTGCAGGAACAGGAGTAGCACAAGGACATCATCAAAACCAGCAACAACAGACTTTTGAAATCCTGACTTTGGTCAACATTTTTAAAGTGGCAGGGTCTTGTTCAGCAATCTGGAATGGCTACAGCACCTCTAAAGATCCTGCAACATGCTATGCAGATGGATCTGCATGAAGTTAATGTTGAATTGAATTAATTTGCATAGCATTAGTTCTCACAGACTAATGTGTGTTTTTCCATTACTTTGTACATTGTATTTCCAGCCAGACTTTTTTTAATCTTTTTTTTTTCCTTCTTTTTAACTGCAACTTCTCTTCAACACAGCCATGGCTCCATGTCTAACCATTGCTCCATGTCTGACCATTGCTCTCTACTGGACATCAGTATTCACAATTTCTATTGAGTCAGAAGTCGGAATCAGAGCCCTTGACAAAATCTGGATTTTCTATATTATTTCAACTTCCTTTATCATGTACATCATACTGTATTGAGGATTACATTGTCCTTAATAAATATTCCTCTCAGCTTCATGTCAGTGTGCTTTGAATAAGACACAAATTCAGCTGAGTCAATCTGTTGCAGGGGAGACGGAAGAGAAAAGGAAGAAGTAAGAAAAGATCAAGTGAAACTTTCTGTATAGCCCAGTAAGTTACTTCCCGTTCTAAAAATCACTGGAGAAGACCCATAGCTGCCTATGCTACGCCACCAAGAATTAAATGAAAATAAAGAGAGACCCAAGTCTCTGAACAGAGCTGACAAGGTGCTCTTCCTATAGATGGGCATGGGATGGATAATTAGAGATGAGACATCTGAAATGGAAGCAACCAGTGCCAAATGGAAACATCAAGCTGGCAGAATTTGAGGACAGAAATGCAGATTCATTGAGGAGGTGAGGATGTCAACCACCTCCTCAACAGCAGAGGGAAAGTGAGAAAGCTGCTCTTAAGTCAGGGAGATAATAGGAATATGTTTTTTTAAAAACCTTGCAAACGAACAGATGCTATTTTTCAAGGGCAATGGCTTTAGTATTTTCAACAATCACTCTGAAAGATTTCTTGTATCTTTCCTTAGGGCTTTAACAATACAATGAGAAAGTGCATGCTTACCAAGCTTGACCAAAATGCATAGGATAACCTGTGTGAGGGATGATCAGCATCTAGCGAAAGACCTATACCCTCTTTGTGCTTCCTGAGGAGATGCTGCAGTCAAGGCTCTATAACTGCTTATAAAGATGCAAGACAGGTCAGTGAGAAAGCCTGGCTAGCAAGGTCTGTTACCAGAGTTGCAGAGAGTATCTGGCAGACATCGTATCTCCATGATACAGGAGATGATGGCCCCTCTCTTCAAGAAAGACAGGTATTTGAAGACTGCGACCCCACCACTCCTATCACCTCCAGGAGAAAATGAATTATGTGTGTGAAGTCAGGGAGTGAAAGTCAAATATAAAAAAAAGGAGAGAAACAGAAGGTTATACCAAGTGCCAAAGGGATGAAAAGACTTAAGCCTTAAGCTAAGAAGGGGGGGAAAGCCAGATCTGCATTCACAAGGAAGAGAAAGGAAAAAGGGTTGAGCACAAAATCAAAGGAACGAAAAGGGCAAGCTGAAAGCCAGAGGGGAAGAGAGGGCAAAAATAAGTCAGAGAGAAGTACAGTATGTTAACAGAGTATGTTAAATAGAAAGCAGGATAATTCTCTCCAAAGTTGAAAAGCTGATCTCTCTGTGTTTTCAACATGTCCAAATACTTCTCTAGTTAAAAATGGGAACTGGGCTAAAATGCAGAGAACATGCATTCTACATGTATGCAACACAGAACCTGTTTAGTAACTTGAAAGCAAAGTGACATTTCTGTCATTTCCATTACATTATTGATACCAAAGGACTTGTATCCAGAAGCAAATCTTAGCATGTCTTAGCTCTCACAACATGGATACAAAGAAAAAGAAACCTATTTGGACTGCACACACCCGTAAGAGTGAGGAGGTATGTTCCAAGAAAAGTGAATGTTGTTAGATTAGTGATGTGCTCAAAGTAAAACAACAATTTGTCATAGTCAGTAAAATAAAATATACAAGTGTGACATATTTAAGTGACAACTTAGTTACAGGTGAAACAAGTAATAAAGATGAAGGCATTGTCAGATCCAAAGATAAACAGTGAACTGACAATTTTAAGTAACTAACATAAAATTACAAGAGTAAATGCTCTACCTAAGAAGTCTAAAGTCTAAATTAATCTGCTGCAAAGTCAGGAATATGCAAGTACTGCTGAATCTGCTTGTGAGGAGACTATTTATACCTAAGAAGATAGTCCAATAATGTTCCTAGATACATGCTTTGTAGTGGTAGAAAATAGGAGGACATGTAGCTCCCGTAGATTTTTCCTCAGAATATGTATTTTGAAATTGTTTGGTATGCTATCAATTTTATTTGCTCTCTGCTGTTGAACACAGTGGACAAGATGCAGTGTTAGAGAGCAACATACAGTAGCGTTACAAGTGTGCCTTTATCTTCAAAGTAGCAGATTTATTGACTTTAATAAGCAGAAAATATCTACATGGACATTAGACAAACACAGACTCAACACAGACTGAGAAAAAGCTGATAATTGTATTAAACTGACTTTGTTTTTCTTACATGTGTTTGGGAAATTTCCAACAAAAGAGTGCCAAAAGGCCTGGTTGTGAGTCTGACAAAAATCCCACAGAACTGAAAAAGATAAATATTATATGGTTTTTAAAGTAAAAATAGTATGTTTCTTTAACTTTGCTTGGACAGCGCAAGCCTTACCTGTATGGGCAGTTCTGTTATTACCTGGACTGATGTCAATACAACTGACACTCTACCTGAACACTTGAGAACATACCCCATCTACAGATGTCTTAGGGTGACTTTATGATGTTCATACCCCCATTCATCTGTTTAGCCCAGAAATTAGTTTTGCATCTTTAAGACTGGTTCTGAGAGTGAAGGTGGGGTAGAGATGAAGTGTGCAGTTTGTTTTCAGACACTGCATTCATTCCTCCACGTTCCTGCTCCTGGACTGTGCTGTCTGCAGCAAGGACAGACAGTGGGACAGAGCTCTCCTTTGCCTTTAGTTAGTTTTTAGCTAGATGAGGCAGAGAAGTTCCCTGGACTGTGTTTTTTCTTTTTCTTTGGACCTGTTTAAACCTGTTCTGGACTGAACACCCAGAAAAGCACCGTCAGCTCACACCTGTGGCCCACTGGGCAGGGTCTGGGCTGTGGTATTTCCAGCACAGGAGGGGCTGATAACAGACCAGTGAGCCAAGCTAAAACCCACAAAGGGAACTTTCTGAGTTTGTCATCTCTTTTGGAGCAGCAAGAGGTTTTATTGTTTAATAATGTTCAATTTTTGAGCTGGTGAATACTTTGCCTATTAAATAAACAGTTTTTTCCACTTTTCTCCAATGAAATCTTTTTCCTGAACCAGTTGGGGGAGGGGCCCCTTCAATTTGCTTTCTAGAGAAACCCCTTTGGAGGTTTTCTCCCAAATTTGCCCTAAACCAGGACAAGTACATTTTAGTGAGTGCACCAGTGATTGGCCAGCACTGAACCCACTACGCTAAGGAGTGCATTGACTGAGAAATCTCAAATTGGCAAACCAAAACCACTACACAATTTTTTTTTTTCTGCCCAGTTTCGAACGGAAACAACCACATCATTCTGGTAGAGAATGTGGGCAACTGATGAATGCTGTAAGATAGGGATTTATTGGGAGAAATGAATGGCAAGGTATGTATTACAACATAAGATTAAGCAGAATGATAGTGAAAAGTTTCTGTTGTAATTATGGTGAAAGTCGAAGGGTGGAGGTTACTGTAAAATTTTTTTGCCTTCTGTTTATTTAGTAGTTTTTATTGTTCTATGTAGAGGCTGTATGTGGAATGTAGTTTTGATAAAAATTTTTGACATGTTTAATTCACAGAGGTGAGGTGGAATGTGGTGATTTTGCATGGGAGGCATTCATGGAAGTGATGCAAAGCATCTGTGTGATTGACAATCTGTCTGAACCACTGGAAAGCTCTAAATGCCTCTGTGAAAAACATATGTTAAAGATGGAAGAAACCTGGGAACTTTCTCTTTCTTATTGCGTTGCCAAAGAGCCAACAGGGGCCAGGCCCTGGTTGGCCGGGCCTCTGCCACAGGCCCGGGCTCCCTTCCTGGGGCACCTCCGCCGCAGGCAGGGAGAGGAGAGGCTGCGGGCTGAGGCCAGGCTGGGCCGTGGCTGTGATTTCTAACATCTTGCTGCTACTAAGCCCTGCCCTGCCACTGTCCTGAGGCCGAGCTGGGTCCACCAGCCCCCAGGAGCGGCCCGGGGCCTGGCTGGCTCAGCCAAGCTCCTACCGCTGCTGAGATTTTTCCACAACGGCCGGGCAGGAGGAGGAGCAGGAAGCCATCGGCCGCCCCAGCCCCAGCTCCGGCACCAAGCCACTGAGCCTGGCCGGAGTCAGGGGACACCCTGCAGGCCCTGGGCGAGATATAAACTCTGTCAATGCTTCAATCCTCCCACGACTGAGAGAAAAGAACAAAATGCAGGCAATGTAAAGGAGCAGCATGAAGACACCAAGGTCAGTAATGAAGAAGTAACTCCTAGATGGAGGGATGAGGAGATGCCTTGATCTTGGGACTGAAGTCCTCTTGTAAAGCTATAGAGAAAGACCTTTTTTCCCTATAATGCATGAAGGTATGGGGAGATAAAAGTGTGAAAATTATAGATATCGAGCAAAGGCCTCCAAGCTAAAGTAAATAGATGTTAAAGTAGCTGTGATCCTATGAGAAGTTTGAATAGAGAAGGTGAGAAGAATGATGAAGATCCTGTGCCGCCAAGTAGAGAAGACCTCTGTTCCTACAGAGGAAGATAATTTCAGAGATAGATTATGAGAACCTTTGCCTTTGAACAGCTCATCTTTAACACAGTACCCCATAAGTTGACGTAGTCCATAAACACAGCTGTGGGAACAGCTTCTGGAAAATGGGAGGGATATCACGATTGCAGATTTCCCCAGGTGGCTGCTATTCTTGAAGAAATTGAGAGCCATGAGAGAACTGTTAGAGAAGTCTCCATAACATTAACAAGAAGGACTTCTCTCCTTAAGTGAACTGGAGAAAGACTATTCTAGAGGTGGTAAACTGACTGAAATTTAAGTTTTGTTTCTTTACATTGTCATTGAGAAAGAAAAAGTTGTAGGGGGAGTGTCTCCTGAAGGGTTTATTCTGATTCTTATTACTCTTTCTTTTTGTTACTGTTAATAAATTTTTCTTTATACCCTTTTAAAATTGTGAGCCTGCTTTCCCTTTCTCTTAATCCTATATCACAGCAGGACATACATTCTAGTGAGTGCATCGGTGATCGGTCAGCACTGAACCCACCACACTAATTGGTGCATTGGCTGGGAAATCTCAGACTGGTGAACCAAAACCACTACAACAGAATTGGGGAAAATGCTGTAAGGTTGTCCCAAAGGAACAATGAACAGGGCTGCAAGGTGTTTCTTTTAGGGTTCTAGCTCTGTGTCTAGAAGTAGACTTGATAGAATTAGCACATTGTAAAGATCTGTGAGGACAGATAATGAGGATTTCTGCTCATATTTCCAGTAAGTAATAAGAGTATAGCAAGATTTATGGAGTGGAATTTTAGAAGCTTTTGCTTTAGTGTATGACCAGATGGTGGTGAGAAGAAGAGCGGTTGGGCTTCCGCAGTTGAAATTGTGACTGACTGGGTGATGAAATAAAAACATTTGGGAAAGGAAAGTGGGAAGGCACTGGACTGCGATAGCTCAGAGATGGAGGAGTAAGTCTGGGATAGAGTCTGCACCGCTACAACAAATTTCGGGCAACTGCCATGTGTAGGAGCTTTATTTCAATGGTGGCACAGCTCAGCTAGAAAGTATGCACTGCAGAAAGCACAATTCTGAATTGTGGGAAGTCAGGGAGCATAAGGACACATAGATTAAGGGAAAAGCTAAACATCGAGAGGCTCATCGTTAAATAAGCATCCTTCTTCTGATTTAGTAAGTGAGGTGGAAGTCACATGAAAAAAAGTGTCCATGACATTAAGTCAGTTCCATAGCATGCCTATATATATCTGCAAGGGGATTGAATTCAATGTTCATAAGATGCCTAAATTATTCCAGCACCTTTTTTGATAATCATTCAGTATTTTAAACATTGTGCTTTTTATGACACTTGGATGAATGCATGTGCACGCATGTGTAATTAAATGTAAAGTATGATCTCCCAGAGGTACAGAGAGATTTCAGAGTACTGATCCCATGGCTCAGTTGATCTAATTCAAACCTAAGGGCTGATGCTGTTCCTCCAGAAATAAAAGGAAGTGCACACACATACTGGTATGGATGCACACCCTTACTGAAATACCTGCACATACCATTGGACTGGGGTGTCTCAGTCACTCAGGGTGTCGTCTGTACACCAAGGACCCTTCAGTTTTGGAGCAAATCCTGGTATATTTGCCCCAAGATATTTCAGAGACATGAAGATATGGTAGAAACATAAGGAAGTTTAAAAACCAGACTATCAAAGTGGAGGATGACCTTAACCTTAACTCCTAGCTTTGATAGATGGAGGAGGCCAGATGGTGATTAAAGGGCATTTAGTGTCAAGGTCTTCTATTAACATAATTTTGCATTTCTTGAGCTGTTTCAGTTTTTGTTGTACTGTTAATGTTATTTAAAGTACATTTGTTTGTTTTTTGTTTATTTTAGAAAAGAGACAAAGTTACAAATTTTGTTATATATCTGTATTACAGAAATATATCTAAATTCTTGCAGCATTGAAGGGATTCAAGATCTGCAGCTCTGAGTCAGCCTCTGAGGTGGCAAGGCCAGCAAGGCAGGCAGACTTGGTTACCAAGTTGTTGCTTTGACTTTCTACCTCCTCTTCTTGTTCTTCTCACATGATTAGTGGATAGGATTTTTTATCTTCCTCTTATTTTTTTATCCAGGTGTGTGAAAAAACAAGTGCTTAAATGTCAGCTAGTTATTTTCCAGGGCTTGCTCTTTCTAAACATTCTCTGTTTTGTACTTTAATGCATGCTGAAATGTTCAATAATTACTGCAAACCTTGACATAAACGAATGCACCTACAATTTGAGCATCTCATATTGCTTGTTATGAAAAGTAGGTTTTCAAGCTTTTGTTTGTTAGGCACTGGTAGCTTTTACCTTCATGATGTATCAGTGTCAGTGTCAGCAATGATCAGTGCCCTCTGTGTGCGCCATCATGCCTGATGCAGTGGTCTTGTCTTTTGCAGGTGTTGAGGGTGTGACAAAGTGCTGCCCACTGCAATCCACTCGTCCTGCTCACACCAGGAAACAAGTCTGCGGGTGGAAAGTGGAAAGGGTGGTGTTAGCAGTATAAAGGAAGTCTCACCAGAAGACTCTAACTGAAAGGAAGTGCATATGGAAATATGCCATCACCCACACCCAACTTCACCAAAACCTCATGCAGCTGAAGGGGGTTTATGGGATCTCTGAAGCATAGCCACCCACAACGGTCATCAGACCAATTTGTGTGAGGTTTTTTAATAGTGCTTTGGGGTTTTTTTCCCCTCCTGTTTTGCTTTGCTTTGACTTCTGGTCATAAGCTCTAACCTTCATGTATATGTGTATATAAATGCATAAAGAGAGAGAGAAGGTATGTACTTTTTGTCCTTTATCCTGTCCCTGTTCTAAAATAAGATGTCCCACAAAACAATTTCATCCACACAAATACTGAATTAAAAGTCTGTCCTCCTCTAGGAGGAGTTGAGTCACAGTCATGGCTTGGCTAATACAGATACCATGATCTTGGTCCCTTGGTCCCAACCACAGCTGGCATCATCAGAACTATAATCAAGACTGAATTTCACTTTTACAGTCTGGGGGCCAAGTCCTCATTTGTTCTTGCTCTCTTTGTCATAGTTTTTATTTAAAAGCTTATCATTGGATATCTGGATATGAGACTCAGAGGCTTAACTGCTCTAGCTGGATAATACATTTTCAGCTGTGTAGCTAGCCTACTCTAAGTTTCATTAGAAGAACACTGCTCAGGAGCTGTTTTCAGATAACTATAAGACCACCTTTGATGAATTTCAATGCAGTAAGCTGAAAGCATGAGTTGTTGACATTTCTTTGAAAAAAATCTGTTTCACTCAATGTGTTCTGCCCTCTTCCTGTGTGATTTTTTCTGTGTATTTGCATTCAGTGCAGCTTTACTTACATAAGGTCCAGCTAAAAATGGATTTTTAAGTCATTTGTGGTAGAAACAGTTCAGTTTGAATGAGCAAGCAAGTGAATAAATGAAGTTCTTAATTCGAACAAGTCGTTACCTTCAGTGGCTTGTTAAAAGAACCATGGATCAAAAGCTCAGTTGCAAAGAAGATACATAGCATGTTTCCATCTACCCAGAGACCAGGAAAGCTGCCATCTGACAGCAATACCTAACATATGACAGCAACAGCTATCACTAACACAAGCCATCCTCTTCTTCCTATCCTTTCCAAGCCCCTCTGTCTGCCACTGCACATGAACAAACATAACCCAGCTTCTCAATGCTGCGTGTGCTGGTTCCAAAGTCTTGCTCTGCTCGACATGTTATCCTGTGCCACGTGGTTTAGACAATGAGGGAAGGCCAATAGAGTTATCTGTTAAGAAATGGAAATGCATAGTGTGCATAATGCAAATGGAAGCCAAGATTGTGCCTTAGAAATGAATGCAGAGATGTGCAGTCACCTCAGACTTCACAAATAGTATCTGAAATCCTTATGATAGGATGCAGTCCAGTTCACTCCTGGGAATGCAAGGGCCAAAAGATGCCACCAAAGAAGGTTCCTCTTCATTTATTTAAGGTCAAAACTATCCAGACTTTCCAATGTGCCACATCACTGAAGTTATCTTAAGACAGAACACAAGCAAAGCAAGGGAGTGCAGCGTTCAGGCTGAGTCCCTGTTCTCCAATGCAACAGTAATTTTGCACCATAGAATCAAGCCCTGTTCATAGGAATGCATGTGAGCCTGGCGGTCTGCCTTGCTGCTCACTTGCGTCTCCTCCCACAACCTACATGCATCTGTGCCAGGTACAATACTTACAATGGATCTGATGATCCAAACAGAACGGACAGGTTGATTGTTTGCAGGTGGGGGTGGGGGGGAATAAGAAAAGGAGAGAGAAAAATCTTCCAATTCCTTATGATTTTCACTTACCAACAGGTAAACAAAACCCCAGAGGCACTATAGCCTTTAAAATTGCCATTTTTATCTGTGCTGCTCCACCAAGCAGCTTGGAGTGGTCCCCACAGTCCCCTGACACGAAACCACAGGAGGGTGAGGTTCCTGCTTCTGCTGGGAGCAGAACAGGGAAGCTATTTATTTTGGGTGCATCTCTGAGCAGTGAGTCATGTTTCGACTGGAAAGCTGGCCGCAGCTTTCTTGCAGATCTTTGTTGCCAGCAAAAGCTGGCATGCTACCCAATTCCTCCCTCTCTTCACCCCCTCCCCCTTCTTTAGTTTGGGCTGCCTTTATATTGTTAAAGCCCCCATTTCATAATAGTCAGTGTGCCATGTTAACCTTGAGAGTAAGGGAGAAAGGACAGTGAAGGGTGTAGCTCTGTGCTATAATGAGCATTTGGTGCTATAGCAGGTGGGAAAGGCTTTGGGGATCTGGGCAGATTAGAAAGAGAGGGGGCTCTAGCAGATGTTGAAGCAGGATGATGTATTGCTGCTCACTCTGGGATTCAGACAATACCAGCTCAAAAGTAGAACAGGGAAATGGGGAAAAAATTGATCCCTTCTGATGCAAACTGGGCTGGAAACCAGACATACTTGAAAGTGAGCATTTAAAAAAGACAAATATGTTTCCAGGTCCAACATCTTCTCCTCTCTGTTACTGACAGGTTTCTCTTGTAAAATACCATCCCAGATTTGATTTATTTTACATTAATTTAATCCTTGAAGTGTTACACTCAACTTCTTCCTTTCCCCTCCTCTCAGGCAGTAACTGAAAATACATGCATCTAAACTTCCTCCTCACCATCACACCTCAGAGAGAGCCCAGGCAGGACAGCAACAGTAAATAAAGTCTCACCTACACACCAAAGGTCAGCAGCACTTAGAAATTCAAGCCACTTTTTCTTCAGCTTTTATTGCAACTCTTCCAAAATATTTTAATGATGTGATTCCCACCTTGCACAGTCAACTTCAAAGTAACTGACAGGTAATTGCTTATTAGCTACATATATATATAGATAGATATTTATATACATATGTCTCTGTGTATATATATATATATCAAAATTATGTCAAGATGACTAAAAAGCAGATTTAAATTATGAAAATTTGTCCTACAGAGGGCTAACACCTCAAGAGGCAATGGTGCATCTCTTGTAATAAATAGTCTGCAAAAGATGAAAGAAAGTCAGGCTTGGTTTTAACCTTGATTTTCTGGAATGCAAATCAAAGTGAGATACTAGGTGCACAGCAAATTGAAAAGCAATTTTTTAAAAAAACAGATATCTACATGTGAATATACTTAGTTTTCGAGTTCTTAGTTTGGAGTCCCACTAGAGTTGAAAATCTAGGCCTTATTTCTGTTTCTATTTGCAAAAATGTTGCCAAGGAACTCACATCTTTCTGAAGTTCATTAGATAATTAAAATTGTGCTCTGTAAAATAATTTCTGATCAGCAGATCACCCACTTTTGCATTTTGATATGTGAGTAATACACAAAATCTGGGTTACTTGTTCTTGAATGGCACAGATCTATACACTAACTGATGAATGTGTCTGAAATAGCTGTTGTAAAGGAGTTTATCTTCAGATTGTCCCACACTGAGATGTGGGTTGCTACACAATTTCTGAGAAGCATGTCAGCCAAAGCTTTCCAGCATCCTGGAAATTCTTAAACCAGCCCAGATTTCTGATTTCAGAAGGCTGTCAAAAACCCCAGCAACAAACCTCTTCCCTATCAGAAAAACAAAATGGAATAGTACAGCACATGACTAAATATCTATTATCTATTATTATATGTAAGTAGTATTGCACTGGAGCTGGTTGCCCAGAGAAGCTGTGGCTGCCCCATCCCTGGAAGTGTTGAAGATCAGTCTGGGTGGAGCTCTGAGCAAGCTAGTCTAGTAAAAGGTGTCCCTATGAAGGCACGGGGTTGGAATAAAATGATCTTTAAGGTTCCTTCCAACCAATCCATTGTATGAACCTATGATTTTATGATCTAGAAATTGTCTGTCAAGACAGGGAAATATTCTGTTTCCTAGAAGTACCATTTCAAAATTTAGATGGCCAAAAAATGGCAGATAATAGGAATACATAGAAAGGTATTGAAAGTGGAAGAGTTGGTGATAGTTCATAGCAGTCTCAAGCATCTGTGAATCCAAAACTGAGCATGATTTAGCAAGGACTTTTCTGATAACCGTCAGCCAAAGTCTTCCGCTTCCTGCAGGAGCTGTCTACTATCCACCTTCTCACCATCACGGTCAGAGATTGTGTTGATGGTCTGCTTACAGTTTCTGCCCCTGAGGCCTTGCAGGTGATGGTAGAGAGTATTCTCTGCTCCCATATTTCTCTTCTGGGGAAAAAGGGATGTAATGTCACTCTTCAGTGGGAGCAGGGGGTGAATATATGAGTGAGGCTTTCTCCCTTGTTATATAGTTATAAGTTATAAAGTTATAACTTTAAATAAAATATCTCTTGTAAGTTTACTCAGCAATGGCATTCTTTTGCCTGAATTATTGGATTCCAGTTAATTAAAAAAAAAAAAAACGTTCAGAGAATCTCAGTACTACATTCACATTGAGCATCCTGTTCACCCTCTGTACACTCTGGCAAGTGCTAATGCAGGGAAAAACCAAATCTTTTTCTGGCACTCATCTCCTTTTTGGTACAGGACCCCTTCACATCCACTTGTATTCTCTGATTTTATATGTGGTGTTTTTTGTTTATGTCTGGGAAAAATACCCAATCATGGAAGTAAACGAATAATGTTTAATAATGCTTTATTTGTAATCATTGCATTACTGACACATCATGTCGACATGATGACTGACACCCAAAGGCGCAGTCTCTATAAGATTCTGGTTTTTCCCTGTGTCCCTGGCTTAAACACACAAGCCCCAAAATAACATATGGAATACACATGGGGTACTTTGAAACAGCTGAGTATTTATGACAAATTTTAATTTGAGTCTTCTTTTAGCATCTAGAGGCCTCAAGTTTGGGCTGTGGGTTTTGCTAGTATTCAGCAAAATTATGAAATTCAGAGTAAAATGGAAATTATGTGGCTTCTAGAACATCACTGCATTTTGGTTTAGGTACCAAAATAGAATCTACAATTTTGTGTTATCCTATATCCTGACCATCAGCCTCAAGAGCGGTGTCTAAAGCTAAATGCCTCCTTCCTTCTGTACCAGATGACCATCATTGCTGGACTCCAGGAGATAGGACACATCACTCACAGGCACTCACGGATATGGGTGGGCAAACAAAAATAGGAATTCTGAAAAAAATACAAGAGGAGAATTATGGACTCCATTGCCATGGCTGATATATGTACAGATTCCTCTGGAGGCAGTGATCCTTGGACATCAGTAGAAGCTGTGATTTAAGAAAGTGAAAGGAAAAGGGGAAAAGGAGGCTAATGGTGCTAAGTAATTAGATCTGTGGACACAGCTAAAATATAAGAAAAAATATTTGAAATATGGTTTGGTTTATTAGTATGCAGGATAAGCTTTGAGAAAAAAAAAAAAAACTCTGAAATGAAAGGGAAATATGTTTCACAATGGAAAAAACCCACAAAACAATCTAGAAGTGCTGACTGGGAATAACAACAAAAGCCAGATGGCATAAAACGGCATCTTTAGGGATTAAGAGGCATAAGGAGCTGTGCAGAAAAGCATGCTCTGAGTCCTTAACAATCTAACACCACTTACTGGGCATGCTCAGTCTCCTTAGATAGCCACATTAACTTACTTAATGTGCTCTGGCCTTAAAAGCTAGACAATCATCTCTAACATTTAAGCTCGCTGCCCTTAGTTATCCCCAAGCTTTCATCAAGATTTGTCTGCTGTGCTGTTATGTATCCTCAAGAATCCGGGATATTCTGCATTATCAGAAACTTGAAAGAGGATCCTTTATCACAGTTAACAGCACAAGTCACTCCTCCACACCCTGCCATATGCATAAGACTCCTCCCGCTCTTTTGTTAATTTATTTGGAATGGTAATGAAGCTTTAAGGTCCTCACTTAAGTTTCTTCTAGACAGATCTGCAATATCACTGAAATGTTCTCCCATCATAGGAATATAAAGGGACAGGAAATCTATGTTCATCTACGCACTCAGAATTATGCTCTACTGGTTGTGAGTGTGAGATTGACTTATTAGAGAAATGTCAACTTAAATAATTCATTAACTTAATACCATAGCCGGTATTGAACTTCATATTTGTCAAAACTTAAAGTTCTCTGTGAATTTAATTCCAAGAAGGCCTTGCCTACTTCTTTTCATCTTTCCATCAACAAGAAAATATTCTAACTGCAATCAAAACTGAGTCCAGTATCATTTACATTACAATCGTTAAAACTGCCGTCAGTAGTTGAGACATCTAGACACCATATTCCATTTCTTTATGGAGATTTACAGAAACAGCAAAGAAGATTTTCTTCTTAACAGCAAAGAAGATTTTTCTCCATAGACTATCAGCTTCTAAACTCAGCCTTTTCTCCTTTCTTTAGTGATGGGTTTATGCAAATAAAAAGAAGTAAATGAATCAGCTTTTTCTAGTTACACAGTAACCTGATGCTTATTTGGATAAAATCTATAATAAGAATACCATCCTGTGGAAAACCTCTGCAATAAGCCTGTTGTATTTGCAGCTCTTTTCTTTAAACATGAGACAATATCTTACTTGTAATAGTGAATCTGTAATACTAATTTCAGGACTGAGACTTTTATTTCTCACTCTTGAACAAAAGACATGTAAATATGATGATCTGGAACAATATACAATTTTTTTCCAGATGGTTTGGATCCTATTAGACTGTAAACCACAATATTCAGGGATGAATAAGAAGTTCCCAGCATCACTGGAATTCTAGACATCCTGCTGAACCCAATTTTAATTAAAATTTAAGCTGTGCTGGCCTTATTTTGAAAAGCTTAGTTCACTGTTAAACATTACAGTACTTTTTTATTTTTAAATAGTGTGTGAATTTTGTTACTCATTAAATGTGCCAGATTGACAGTCCTCAACCCTCCTGTACCCACAGAATGAGTGGAACAGTAACATAATCTCCCAAATGTTGTCTGGCATTGATGGGAATAATTTCACTTGGCTTCTAATTTTGATAGAAATAGAGTCACTGCGCTGAGCAGGAAATGAACGTTCACAAGATAAAGACTCCCAAAGTACTGTTGAAAGATATTTATTTTATTGACTGTGTGACAGGTAGGAAAAGTATCTGGGAGTGAGGGAAGGGGAAAATAAGTACTCATATTTTCTGTACAAATCTGAAAGGTGTAAAATCATTACGTATCTGTCTGAGATTTCCAGTGTGAATTTTCCCAGTGTGAGACAACACCTAATATAACAGTATATCCCATTTCTAGTTATCTCCTATGGGTTTTGGAACACAGGGTACATTATTAATAAAAAAGAACATGGCTCTTCTCTGCTGTTATCTGTGAGTGGAAGATGAACCTGTAGAGCAAAGGTAATTTTGTTCCATTTGCGAACAACCCAGAACTCTGTATTGCCTTAGAGTGTCAAACAGTTGACCTGGAAATCACCTCTGCTGGAAAAATAGCTATTACTAAGTTTCTTGTACCTTTTTCTTGAGAATCAAGAACAACTGAAACATGAAAAAATTTTAGATGGGGATTTATGGATTCAGAGATGTCCTGATTAAGTTGTATTGAAAAAGACCAGGGAAATTGTGCAGCAGTTAATAAAAATGTCAGTTAAGAAAAATGTGGTTGAGCCTAGGCAAAATGTGGTGCTAAATATTGCCTTTGCTTCAGTGGACCTGTCTTATACAGCAGCAGATTTAGCAGTAGCCATATATGCCATTATACGCTGAGTCCTTTACGATAAGGATGGCCCTTTTAACATTTTTGAAGACAAAACAGTTTAAGTGAATATCCAGAAGAACATGATTACCAGAGGGAAATGATTTTAGTGCAAGTTAATGGAAACCACATTACATGAGTAAATTATTTTACTGCAAGCCTCTGAAAACCACATTACAATAGTCAAACAATCTCATTTCAAGTCCACTGAGACCACATTAATAAAGCCATTATCAAAGTAAACCAATTTCAAGTGAACTCTGTTGGGATTTAGTTTTAAATGGCAACAAGATTTCAATGCATGTTGAGAAAAACCCCTTGAAATGCTATTATGGTGTAATGTCAAACGTGCAATCAAAGTTAAGGGGCCAGCTATGAGATTATTTAAAAAATAGTAGCAGTTTTTTCCAAATTCTGCTAATTTGACTAACAATTTGCTATTAATTACCATTTTTGTTCTATTTATTTCTTCATTTCTAACATGTGACATGAGTTTGTTAGAAAGCAGTACATGGAAAATGAATTTTAAAACATTTCAATAAGCCAATATGACAACCCAAAAGGCAGTAACCTCATTCAGCCACTTGTAACAAGCCTGCATAAAATATTTTGGGATAGAAAAGCTGTAGTAAGTCCTTATCCCATGTGCCAGGATCAATAACCATCGCACACTGAGAAGAGCACAGGGCTTGTGACTGAATTAATTGCAAAACAGACTATGTACAGAGGAAGGAGGAGAATAGAGAGCTTGAATGCTTCCTTTTGAAACTGGAAAAATATGTTGAAACTGCACTTACATTAAAGGAGATGATATTAATCAGTTATACATACATCTAGAGGCAAAACTTTTACCACATAGAAATGCCTTTAGGTGATTCTTTCACTTTTCTCCTTCGATTTTTTTCCTCCAACTTCCTTTGTTGTAACTACTTCCAGAGAAAAATAATCTTAAGCCATCAAAAGCTGAAGAAAACATTTCTTTATGTGTCTTAGAGATGGTTCCAGACACTCATCTTTGATGGATCAGTCTCAGTATTTGTGGGCACTTTTCACTTCATAGATTGACCAGCCACGAAGCTTAAACTGCAAAATGCATTTCTGTGAGTCTACAGTCAAACTTAACAGATATCAGCTTAGCACCTCAGCTCTGCCTAACTAAATTCAAACTTTCCTGATGCAGAAGTAAAAATATTTAGGCATGAGAAGAATTCTGGCTTAAATCATAGATACCTCTAGATTTAAAACATTTATAGTTTTTGATATTGGGATGAAGTATTTTCTCTGCAACTTCACAAATACATTCTAATTTAACTTCAACAGCCAATTTTTTTTTTGTGCCTGCTATACATAGAAATGTTTTACAAATGGTAAATAAGTTCAATGTGTACCTTTAGATATTCTTCTTAAGTATTAAAACTTTTAAAGCATACAATAATAATAAATTTTTATATGCTTTAAAAGTTTTAATACTTTTAAAAGCTTTAATACTTTTAATACTCCTGTTTTTCTCTCAGCTGTCTCTGTTGGCAGAGAAAACCAGGAGTTCAGGTACTGTGTCGATATGGATAAATTAGCAAAGTGCTAACAATTGAAAAACATTTTCTATTCAGATGAGGAAACAAATCATCATT
The DNA here is from genome assembly GCF_035770615.1 of Melospiza melodia melodia. Lineage (NCBI taxonomy): Eukaryota > Metazoa > Chordata > Aves > Passeriformes > Passerellidae > Melospiza > Melospiza melodia. The sequence continues at coordinate 19,602,887 of NC_086226.1, read as the reverse complement.
CCTAACATATCACTGATTGCCAAGATGTTGATGAAGATCTTGAAAAAAATTACAATAGAGAATATTTTAATAGAACAATCTGTTCAAAACCACTACATTCATGGATTGTAGCTGTGGATCTTTCATCTGTTCACTAAGTTTGATTAGGAAGAAGAAGAAAAAGAAGGGTCTCTTGGATACTCCTGAATGGCATAGTACTGATAGCCAGCACAAGAATTAACCAATCAGATTAACTAACAATGTATATCATGAAAATAACCCATTTGGACAATCCTATCTCAAAGAATTTTAAAACTGTAAGATTTGTTGAAGCCAATGTAAATTGTGTCCATCCTTAGAAATATACAAGTATTTAAGTTATTCATAAATTTTCCTGCTTTGCATTGTGACTTAGGTATATTAAAAAGGTGAAAAAATAATAGTTGTTGAAAATCATAATTTTCCTGCTGATTTGCCAGCTGTTTCTATAACCCCCCCCCAAACATACCAGCTGGTAAATCTGAGTGCAATCCACATCAGTGAAGTTCTAGGTTTAGATTCCGCTGATCTCAAGTACAAAAATCTCTTTAATAAATATATGATTTTCTATCAAGTATAGGCTAGTTTTGGGGTAAGTTTGCTTGTGTTTTGGTTTTTTTTAGTATTTCCTAAGTGATATCCAAGCAAGTACACACTGTACATTTACTTATGAAAATCCAAATATCTCTGACAGAGAATTGACACCTCTGCTTGCACTTCTCCTTTTTATGTCACTGTGACTATTGCTGATGGACCAAAAATTTACTATTTAATGTTATTTCATTTAAAAGTGATATTAAGATTTAAGTTTGAACATGTATTTTCATCCCTTCTTTACTGCAGTAGATCAAGCTGATGTGAGGATTTCAAATGCAATACAAAATAAAATTGGAGCAAAAGGAAAATTATTGAAAGAAAGTTGATTTCTCAAAATTCTTTTGTGACAAAGAAAAAATGAAATTAATACAGCCCACAGTCTTGCACAGAATGCAGATGTATCACAGGACAGAGTTCTAATTCTTTTGCCATTTTCATGCAAGTCTTAATCTGGAGTGTGCATATTTTCATTACTTCTAAAAGTTGAAAGAAACAAGAAATCAAGTCCAGTAACAACAGCAAGAACACAGCTATATTAAGTTCAGTGAGACATGAATACTTATGAGTTTATATTTAGAACTAGTTACTTCTAACCACAGAAAATTCATCACTGTTGATTTGTTGCAGGAAGAAATTTCTCCATAACAATGTTGACTCACCACGTTTCTACAAAAAGAAAAAAAATCCCCTTACTAACACAAATTAAAGAGTGTGGATTTGCTTTCCAGAAACTTGTTTTCTTGTAGTCCATAATGCGTGTATTTCAGTGTACTGGATAAAAGCAATCACATTGGTGGGTGTTACTGTTGAAAACTTCTGGTATGCATTCTGTCTTTTTTTGTTTCCGACTGATGCACAAAAACTTACTCAACAGCTTTGTGGCAGTGTGCAAAAGTTGCAAGGGATGCTGCAACGTAAAAAAAAAAAAATAAAAATGGTAGAATTTCAGCACTGAAAACCCTTCTGTCTGAGCAGAAGGAGAGAATTTTGAGTTAGAAGCATTAGGTGTTGGATTGTCTCACTAGTACAGGAAACATGCTAAGCCAGTAGTGCAGAAGAATCAGTCTTGAAACAGTCATCTGTGGAAAGCAGTTTGCTGAAGTACTAACATGATCCAGAAGCATGTGGAGGTTACTGTTGGTAGCTGAGCTCTGTATTGGAAGGGAATATACAAAAGCAGCTTCTCTGGAATTTAGTATTTTCAAGCTGTCATTGAACAGAATAGAGACACAGATTAATTTGTGTTAAAAGCAGTCCTCAGGCCATTTGAAGATACATGTTAGTCTTGAAGATTGCAAGACTGCAAAGATTGCTTTAAGCATGGGTGGGCAAGCCTCTGAAGCATGTAGGACCCTGCACACCCAGTCATACCTTCTGAGTTAGTACACTGGGTTAATAGACTCCACAATCTCTGAGGTGGACAGAAGGCAGATGGAAATGATACCAACTGTGTTTATGGTCAGTCTTAATGCTGTTTCTGAGAGTGTCTCTGATGCATTCAAAGAAAGGGGGGAATTGGATAATATTGAGAAGATGGAGGAAAAGCTTGGATTCAATGCTCATGTAGACATAAATCTTAGTCTGAATCTCACTAAGATCTTTATTACTATCAGTTGTAATTAGAAATTGGGATATATTTACTTCTCTTGATTTCAATTTCTGACTTTGGAAGTCAAAAATTCTCCACTCAAGGCAGGGAAATATTTTTAGCAGCTTTGATGTATTTGCATGTTTGCAGGTGCTGTGATCACTGTGTGTGCCACATAACCTAGTTGAGTCATAAGCTGTGGCTGTGACAGTTGTCATGAGCTAAACAAACATAAATCAAAGGGTGGCAATAACACAAGTGAATGGAGGTTTGTCAGGATAGGAATAACATGCAAAATTGCATCCTACCCAGGAACCAGTATGAATCATTTACTTATGCCACGTTTTGGAGTGGTTGAATAAAAAAGAAAGATGTATGTGGTGGAAACAATAAGAATTTGAGAAAACTTTAGCACAACTGTAACATTCCATGGTAGTCTAAATCAGCAGTGGTGTCACTGGAAATTGTCTTTGCTAAAGATGTAAGCAAAGAATCCTTTAATGGGAGTGTCTCTGAACTAAAAATTGAATTTTGAGGATGGGCCAAAGAAATTTCCATCAGCTCTGATCTACTGCTGTAATTGGAATTTTAGAAGCATCATATTTGAAAAGTTGAAAGAACAAAAATGAAGATAATTAAATATTTTAGAGTGGAGTGCATTGTAGAACAATGTGTTTAATGATAGTGAGCAAAACTGACATCAAGTGCATTAGATAATTCCTCAAACTTTGTGGAATTAATTTAATACTCTTCAATTGTGGTGATAAAAATGATTAATTTCCTTAGAAGGGAAGAATATAGCTTTTTGAGAGGCATCAGATATTTTGAAATAAGACAAAGCATTATATTTTCAGTAAATGGAAGATATCATATATGTTGGAATTATATAGGTGCACATGTCAGCTGCAGCACCTTCTATCCAAATGTGGACACCTTCAGGCAGAGTTGTGATGTAATCTGAAACTGTTTTGAAAGCCACTCAAACATTCAAGCCAAAGCATGCAAGCCAGGCAACCATAGACCAATCAAGGTTGGAAAAGTCCTGTAAGATCATTGAGTCTAACTATTAACACAGCACTCCCACCATGTCCAGTGCTAAATCATGTCTCAATTGTATTCACATTTTTTTGAACACATACAGGGATGGTGAACATACCCTTCCCCCATTTCTTCTCTTTCTAGGCACTGCAATTTACTTCAGAACTTCATGCACCAAAATGGTATGAAAAGACAATGTTCAGGTCTGTAAAAAAATATTACCTGTTTTCTGATTCGGTGTTCTTATCTCAGCCTGACACCTTTAAGATCACTAGAATCATGAATTTCATTCCACAGCACTCCCATGTCTATTTTTTTAGTGCAGCTGCTCAGGAATAGTACATAGATGTAATAATTCTTCTCAAGCTTTGTTTCAACCTTAAATGCCCCACTAGGATTCACAATGCCTTTGTCCTCCTGCCCTGGGATAAAGACAGGCAAAACAGACATTTGGTGTTTCCCCAAATGTTCTTCGTTCCATTAAATGAATTAAAAAAAAAATTGAAGTTGAACCCTTCAAGAGATAAATTTTAGACATCAATTTCAATTTCAGATGAATGAAGCTGCAGGGTATATCTAAACCACAATAATTTCCCCTATGCAGTAGTAAAAAAGAAAAAGTGAAAAGAAAAACTATGTTTAATACTACTGATGTAGAAAAGCATATTGCGTATTTATAAATGGTACCCAAGATCAGAATTAACAGAGAGCAAAATCTGATCTGCATTTGACTTCAAAGCACAAGGACTATGTGTTACTATGTTCAGGTTATTTCAACTCTGCCTACTATGAATTTCATAAAACACCATATGCTACCAAGCTGCCTCTACACTGAATGCATCACTAAAAGAAATATGATAAAATATGTAATTACCTACCTAGTAAATTTTTTAAAACTAATTCCTTGTCAGAAACTTATGTAATGCAAAGCATATATTGTCTGTATTCTGCATATTTAAATATCTGAGAATTTAGATGTGTAACCTAAAGAAGTTTACAGCTTTTAAACAATGTGATGTATAGATTCAGGTTAATTGCAAATGAGTGAAATACTGCAACAAAACTCACAGTCCACCACTGAAGTCTCTTCCAAGTTTGAACTTGGCAACATTTCATAGTTCCTGGTTTTTTTTTCCAGATGTGCTCTTATCTGTTCATCTTAACCCATACTTTTTTTATTATTTAAAAAACCCAACCAAACAAAACAAACAAACAAACAAACAAACAAACAAACCCTAGTGTAAACTCCTGTTTTCCTTTAGTGACCACTCCAGCACTCCTACTTTTTGGACACAAAATTCTTCTTTCCTTTGTCTTCAATATTTTACAAATCCCAGTCTATTTAAAGATATGATGGCTGTAGATTGTGCCAAGATATTTGTGCCTTCATGAGGTTTACTTAGTGTCTTTGGAAATAGATTACTGATGGTTCTTATTGTAGACTAGGAATCTAAGTTTCTCTAAACAAAGACTAAATCTTTGTCTGGATGTTCAGGGCAAAGCATCATCCCACTCCAGTATCCTGTTTCTCTCTATGTCTGCATGCAAGTGGTTTGAGACCGTTCAACATGGTTGTTGCCATTTCTCCTTCGCTAGCTATTCACTAGCATAGAAACCACCTATGCTTCTAGGAGCCTGTGCCTTTTGCTCCCTGATGAAGTGAATGCCTAAGAAATACACCCTGTCTCTAAAAATGCACATACAAGAATTCTTATCCAAACAAAACATACCTTTATTTGATTTTTCCTTTAGCCTGGAAAGGACAGCTTGTTCTTAAATAATAGTCATGAATCATACCTACTTAGAGGTTAGTTATCTGTTCACTGAACTTTTTCATCATAAAAGAAAAAAAAATATATGTAATATCTTCTGACCCAAATATACAAGAGGGAAAAATGTTATTTTATATATGCTAAAATTTGACATGAGAAATGTCCTCACCACTGAGGCATTTTATGAAGTATAAGCACTTCTTGTTCAACATTTGGTTAGGGTTTTTTGTTTAATTGTACACGTATCAGCTAGCTATCTGTGGCTGTTAGTAATGTGATATTTATGATTAATGTGACTAATTATGATTTGTGCTTTAGAAATTACCTGGAATTTTGTCAGGATTCTTATTTTATTCTTGAATGAAATGGCTATTATGAAATGGCTTTCATAATATGTAAAAAAAAAAGGAGAAAAAATAAAAATACAAATGTATCAGATCACATCTATATAGAAATTTGTACTCATGTTTATATAGAAATTTGTACTCATGTTTAAGCATGTACTTAATTATAAATGATAAATTTCTTGTAGATAAGGACAAAAAATTGAGCTATCACTTATGTATAAGCTTAGAGCAAAGGACTGGTGCCAACTGTTTTTGTTTCTACTCTCAGAAACAAGAGAAAGAGTAAGAAACTTGCTAAAGCACATAGAATGTCTCATGCTGAAGCTGAGAGTCCTGCTTTTAGCTGCAGACAGAATTGCTGAATCAGATGAAGAGAAAAAAAAGAAAAAAAGAAGGATGTTTCTCCAATAGTTCATAGTCTCCAAAAATACTGGTTCCAGAGAAGATCTGCAAATGAGGTTTGTGAGTTACACCCCAATAAAAAAATTTACAAAGTGAGAATTCATCAGTACAGTTACAGATTTCTGCCCTTTCACTTCACACAAGCCATGTGCTTATGGAGAACGGATCCTTCAGAAAATGTTTCCTACCTTGCCTCCACAAGCAGGGATTAAGGGACTAAGGCTCATTAAACAGCTCATTAAGGGACTAAGGCTCGTTCCTACAAGCCAATATTTTCAGAAATGGAACCTGTACAGAGACAGCTTGACAAGCATTGGAAGTTGTTTCCTCTTTTGATTGAGTACATTTTCTTCATTATATGAGGAAGGAATTTGTTCTCAAGCATTTTTATGTAGTGCAGACATTGAGATACTCTATCACAGATTTCAAGGTTTGGACAGATTGAAACCTCGATGGAAAAAAGGCAGTTACAAGCACCTAGCTATGGAAATGTATAGCCCATCTCAAGAGTCGGAATTAAAAGCTTAATTACTTTTTAAAAGATGCAGTGGTATTTCTCTGCTCAAGGAGACAATTTAGGAAATACTTTGGGATCATGACTCTAGTTTTCACTTCATCCCAGGAGCATTTTGGTGGGGGCATTGATCAGAGCAGATTTTGGGCAAGTGCAACTATATTCACAGTGGACATCAGGTGGACCTGAAGGTAGGCAAGGAGAGATTTTCATTCAAGACTTCTGCGACTTCAGAAAGGATGTGTCTTGGAAAGATGATCAATAAAAATGCTGAGCTCTTCGGGGAGGAAACTGGTGTGGTGCTTAGCAAGAGGTAGATGACTTTGTCCTGTACTAGCATGAGGACCTGTAAATGCTACATTTCTCACTTGACAGTGTCTCCAAGTCTGTTTGTCAAGTCACTGGCTAACAAAACCTAATTCCCAGACCTATTTCAGATTGTTTTATCTCCAATACCTTAGTATTAAGAGCACATATTTGTGGACTCTGTAATTTTAAATTCTATTATATCTACTTCTAAGTGTTACAGTTATTAATGCAGGGGGTGTATAGAGTTAAATCAATACTGCAAGAAGGATGAATTTTATGTTGTATTTTAAACTTCATGTTTGCGAATTGTTCTCTTCTGAGTGGGTGAATAGTGCTATAAAAAAATAAATTATGTTTCAAGGCCTGTCTCTGCTTGGAAAAATATGTATTTATTTACTGTATATAAACATTAAAAAATGTCTTGAAAAGAAGGAAAGGGGATAATATTACCGCAAAAATATTTCTCTAGAGGACAATATTGAACATTACTGAAATAAATTGTTCATGGTGAACAAAAATGTGAAGCTTTGTTTCATATAAAACTATTTTTTCTGTTACGACATGTTAATATCAGTCCCACTGTTTTCCTTATGATATCTCTGTTGGGCACAAGCTACCCTGTCTGAAGTGGCTGCTAACCAGGCCACTAGCACTCATGTGTTGAATTTAGATTGGCAAACTTGTGCAAAAATATTTTTTAGTTTTGAGGAGTTGCAGAAAAGCATTTTTTGTTCTGGGCTATATATTAAACAATAGTTGTTTCTTCAGTCCAGCAAAAGAAGCCTGGATCTCTTTGACCACTACAGTATACCTGCTGTCTTGCTTTCCATTTAGTGGTTTTTATTTTTGTGTTACTATATTTAGAGTAGTTTTCAAGATATGTTGGGTGCATGTTTTCATCCCAACTTATATGAATTAATGCCATAAAAAGATACACAGTGGTGTATAACTACTGTTCTATTACATGATAGAGCAATTTGGTTGGGTTTTTTCTAACATCAAAAAATCCTTGAAAAATTTTAGCCCTCAAATACAGTCCTTTCACTTTGCTAAGGTAAAAATCTCAAAATTAAAAAGGAAAACCAGAATGAAACAAGCTTCGTTTAAAACATAACAAAACAAAATTTTAAATTGTGAAATGTTAAATGTTTCATCGTCATAGTTCATTAAATTTTTTCTTGCATTTTTTATGGAGAGGCTTGAAACTTTATCGGGAAAAGAGAATATCATTTACAAAAGTCTTATCCCCCAAAACAAGCCAGTTCCATCCTCCAGTTCCTACTGCTGCTGTAAGATTTGGCCTCTACTCACAAGTCTTGCAGAGCATCCTCACCTCTGTAAACCACACTTCCTGAGGAAATGTTCCAATGTTCCTGGGCACAGAATCTCAAATATTTATACTTCAAAAGCAGTGGGTTTGATTTCCCAGACAATAGCTGGGGACTGTTGCTGAGTTAGATGGGAAAGGAAAAATGTTAGGAAGCAATTTTTACACAATTTCCCTGCTTTGAAGGCTTGGAGGGTTTGAGCAAAGGGATAAAGATTTTCTTCTTCTTCCTGGCTGCAGTGGTAGATGGTTGTCCCAACCATTTTAAACCTGCAAGTGTAAATAAATCTGTAGTATACATCTGATCCCACAGCATGGTCATTTGACACATTTCTTGGTGTCACAAAAGGTTTCAATGGATGGGAATCCAGTTTTTTTCCACTTCCAGTCTGGTGCTTTTACCTCCTGAATCAATCAACCTCTGTTTAAAAAAACCAAATAAAAAAACCCAAACCAACAAACAGAAGAACCCAACCAAAACAACAGAAAAACCCCCAACCAAACAAACAAAATATCAAACCAAATACCTGAAAAATTGTTTCAGTAAACCTTTTGACATTGGTATAATTACAGTCCCTGAGGCATGAATAATATTTTTCTATGTAGGTTCTGACAGCAGAAATAGAAATTTCCCCACCAGCAGTTTCATTTTAAGAGCAATATTTAGCACAATTTAAAAAAAAAAAAGATGTTTCCACTGTACAGATCATATTGAGGTGTTTGCAAAACATGCCTTCTAAATTTCTTGACAGTCATAAATATTTCATATGATCCTCCAAAGGGTCTGGGTAAAACATAAATTGCTGAGATTGTAACAAACAAAGTGATGCACTGAATGGGAGATAAAAGTAATCTGTGGAATGGTGTTATTGGACATTTGGGATATCAGAAATGACTGTTTCTTTCAATCACCCCTTGGCAAGCTGCTTAGGACTATCTGCTCTATGAGATATATGCTTGGGCAAGAAAATAAGTGAAGGATTTGCCGTGCTCTGGATGTCAGCTGGGCAGCAGGATTCACCCTTCAGCGCACAGCAGCATGCCTTGTCCTTGTCTTGGGCAGTGGGAAGACCACCGTGCTCTTCTGTCAAGCGCTGTATATGAGGGTTTAGCATGTTTTAAAATAAGGAGCAAACACACAAAAGCTGCTTGTGATGATCAGGCTCCAATCTGCATTTTCCATGCGATCTCTAGCCAGAGAGGGCTGCCACTGTAGACAGTTTCTGCTCAGAAACAGGTCAAATAATTCTGTATTCAGCTCCTCCAACAGCAAAACAGTGGCATTGAAGTCAAAGGATTTGTGTTTATTTTATTAACATCAACTTTTTTTTATTAATTCCATTTTTTTCTTTTAGTTTTGTGTTGGAATCACACTTTGTTGTAAACATTTAGGAATGCAACTGATAACCAAACTACTAGCACAAAATTTATAAAATCAGTGTGATAAGCTCTGAATATTTTATTGCAAAATAGCCATAGGCTTTCTGGAGAAGAGAACAGTAGTTCAAGATGTAAAACAAACAGTACCATAGTCAAAACTGCTCACTTGAGAAAGTAAGATATGGAGAAACAAAAACGAAATACAGCCAATATCTAGTCCAGTAAAAATTACCATAAGCTATTATATAGACTGTGGAGCTGATCAACAATGCACAGAACATGTACAGTAACATTTATGGCTACTAATGTAAGAGGACTACTAATGTAAGAAAAAAAAACAAGAGGAAGAAAAGAAGAAAGATATGGACAGATACAAGAAAAGGCAATTTCTGCAAATTAATGAATTTGAATTAAATGAATCTCAGAAGGCCAAGGAAATTGGATATTAGTCATCTGAAATCTGACAGGTGGTTTTGAGAAGTTGCAGAGAAAAGAGAAATGACAGAAAAACGGAATTAAAAAGGTATAATTTTTAAGGTATAATTTTAATTTTTAAAGGTATAATTTTAATTTTTAATCCGTTCTTAAAAGTCTACAGGTAGCTGAGTAATATTAAAAGGGAAAAACCTGTGGGAGGTTGAAATACATACTTGTTGTGATTGGTATCTTCTCCACATGTTTTTTTGCCTCTGCACATACAGGTGAACATACAAAAGATATCCAGTGTAATTTTTTGTACACTTTTGCAGCCCTTGAGTGCCTGTTTCTGTAGACCCTGATAATGGGCCAGCCTATCCATCCAAATGGATGACCAAATTTTTCCATTTGTGGGGCGTACACAATGTCACAGGTATTCCACATTGCCCTATGGGTCAAGCGATTGTTGAACAGGCCCACTGCATTCTCAAGCCCACGTTGCTAGAACAGAAAAGGGGCAGTGCAAATATAGGGTATAACCCCGTGAAAGATTGTAAAAGGCCTTATATGTTCTTCATTTTTTGAATTGGGTTCAGAATGACCTAACCCCCATCCAACAACATTTTAGTGAATCACAGGCTCACTTAGACAAAGCTCAGGTAATTGGGAAATGGGAAGAACCCTTCCCATTGCTAACCTGCAGGCAAGGACATGCTTGTGTTTCCACAGATTCCCATCCATGATGGCTACCTGCAAGAGTAGTCCAACCAGTCTTGGTTACTCTAGCTGCATCATCTGCTTGTGGGGAAGCTGAGTTAAAAAAATATGGATCTTGTTTGGTTCAGGTGGTGGGTCAAACGTTGTAATGCTGGGAGCGTTTTGCCTTGTGATTCTTGTTTGTATAGTTGATAAGGGTTGAAAAAGGTTCTAGTATAACAGTTTCAAAACAAAAATGGTGGAATTGTAGAAAGAGATAAGATAGAGTTGAGCTACAGGCTGTGGTACACACCTGTGAGGAGCCTGCCAGAAGCTGCCAGACCCTGAACAGTGTGTGGCCACTCCTCTAAGGACATTAGCAAGCGTGTTGCTGACATGGCAATATGTGATAGGGTCGCTTAGTGAAAAATACCATATAAGGAAATACTGTTTCTTGAAGAAGTGTATAAAACCATCTGATTTCTCTCAATAAGTGTCTCAGTATCCCTGCTGCTCTGAGTATCTGTTGGTCATCACACTTCTGCTCTGAGGACTGAAAGTGTAAAGGATCTTGATTTCTGTTCTATAGCACCTGACTGGGAGCATCCAATCTTGAAACCAAACCCCTAGCATAATAAAAACTGCTCCTGGCTTTCATCTCTTTGTCATTTTAAGTTGCTTATGCACTTTTAAAGCCAGAAATACAGTCCATTCTTCTCCATTCAGCTAGGATTCTAATTATCTATTCCATCTTCAAGAACAATAATTTTAGACATACCTAGTCTAACTTACAGGCTATGAAAATTTTACATAGACTTTTACAGATGCTTCAATAAAAGCATATTACATTGTCAGTTTTCTTGTGGGTTTTTTCTCTTTATTATTCCATCTTGTTTATTGTCAAAGGAGAATTTCATGTCACTTGCCTCATCAGTGCAGAGAAAAGTCTAAACCCACAGTATTTATGTAATTTATTCCACATTCAAAATGCTTTAAACTTATTGGCTATTTTATAGAACATTTCTGTGCAGTGCAGTAGTCAAGAGAAGTGATCTGATTATGGCTATGCAGAAACTTGCTGGCAAGAAAAGGCCTGAAAATAGAAGATTGTTATCCACAACTCTGCAGTCATTACACTACACAACATCTTTTACTAAGATTAAAAGAGAAAATGAAGAATATTACTGAACTAATGGACATCAAGCTCATATCTGCTAATGTAGACAAGGCTTCTAAAAATTACTGTAACTCCATCCAGTGAGTCTTTGTACATTTAAGACATTATAAACAGTACCAGGATACTGTGACACTCAAAAATTCACATTTAAAAGTATGCATCTGCTGAAACAAACTTTGTAGGCTAACTTCAGAAAGACTTTGCCTGTTGATAGGGAACTTAGAACAAAACCTTGGGTCCTAATCCACATAGCTTTCACAAGTACTTTCAAATAGCCTTTGGAAGAGCTCATGGACATCCTCATGGCTGAAACAGATCCTGATATGCCCAGCTTTGCTCTAGATGACATCTCACTGTGGTCTTTGAAGGCAAAAGATAATGGAGACCAGGATGCAGTTTTTCAAGCAGAGAGAGGATCACAAATACCCTGAAACATCCCCTTGTCCTCAGGAAAAACTAAATGTAGCAGAAAAGAACATGTACTCCTGCCATATTTTCTGGCTGCAATCCCTCAGATAATATCTACTACTTAGTATAACCCTTTGTCATCAAAGCAGTCTCTGCGAGGACAAGGGGATCCACCTTGAAATCACAGCTATTATCTTTGGATAGATACTGTATAATTTTATGGCATTCTCATCTCTGTCGTTTCCTCAGCAATATGGATGGCATGTCTCCTCTCAATAGGTTTCAGAATCAAACCATTTTTCTTCTGTCTGGAGTGTCTGGGTTTTTATTGAGAGGGAAATGTCCTCTAGAGACCATGCAAAAATAATCCCAAACCCTCTTTCTTCTAACCTCATAATCTTACTGAGGAGTCACTATTGCCAAGCACCCCTTTTTTCCATTCTAAAAAGTTTTTTTTTAAAGGAAGTTTTTTTCAGTTTTGGGATTTTTAAATTTAGCTTAGCTTCCAAGTTAATCTCCTAATTGTTTCTAATCACCAGTATTATTAAAACATGTTTTATATTTAAGACTGTCAGCTAATTTAATGTAATCCAGTTAATACAAAAAAAAAATTCCATTAATCCTGCTTGCTGAAGAGGGGGGGATGCAATTAACTATGAAGAGGGGAAGCTGGCATCCTGAGATGTAGAAACAAGAACAGTCAGGTAAAATAAAGAAAAAAAGCAATAAAAAGCATATCGTGGCTTATGGAAGGACACACAGAGAGCTGTTAGAAGTAAAACTGTATGTTTTCCTCTCTTTTTCTTAATGCATACCTCTTAAAAATAGTATTTGTTGGCATGTATTTGTTTCCTGGTAGATATGCAATTCATTACCAGGTTCACATTTATGTTTATGAATTGTATTTCTAACTTTCCAGCCTAGCTTAGTTCTCAGAAGCAAGAAGAAAAAATACATGCTCAGAATTTACATATTGCGCTTATGAATTAGGGTATCTGAGAAATGCTCAAGGGAGCTGAAAGACACATATATACCCATAATGCAGTAAGAATTTTAAGCTGATATATCTGTTCCCCTCTTTTACAGAGGCATATTCTGCTTTCAGTTAAGACCTCTTATTAAAGAATACTCAAATATGTGAAAGTGAAGATAAAGTCTGACAGACCTTCAACAGGTTGTGGTGCATTCATACAGTACTGTCTGTATCTCTTTTTAATTAGCAGTCCAAATGCAGTGAACAGATTGTACAGTGTACTACATCAGCCTGGTTCCTATATTTTCTATTTACTCATATTCATGTTTAAGGATCTTCTTCCAAGTAGGGTTAACCTCCTCTCTCTCTTCTCCCCAAAACTCAAATCATTAAGTAAATATCATTTCATTCACTGGCACCTTTGCCAGGTAACTGAAAGGACACCCAAGTCTACTGTTTCATGTATTTTTCTATACTTGGGATGAGAAACAAAATTGCTGCTAGCCTTAGTCATTAACCAAAATGTTTAAAAGCATTCAATTACACACCCAGTGGGAAATTTCAGACTTTACTAGTGCCTTTTGAATCTCTGTTAGAAGTACCTAAGTACAAAAATCCTAAGTACTAAAATCCTAGGACAAAGGGCTTGCTTAATATATGACATTTTATTAACTAGACACTATTCCTTGTGTTGAAGTAAAAAAGAGGGAAAAGTATTTAATTTATCATCAAGATACTGAGAGTAAACTTTGCTTGGTTCTGAATTTAATATTAAAACAAACAAAAAATGTCTGTTATTGCCTATTTCTGACTTGCTTAAAAATGAATGAGTTGATGCATTGTTTTTTCATAGAACAGAAGAAGGGCAAATATTCCTCAAAAGTATTAGTCAAACTATTTTTTCCTGGTGAGAAGAGGACAGTTAATTGTGTGATCCTTTGTTGTTATCCAGTAAAAATTTCTATGACATTCAACAGCCCATTTTTACCCAAAAGATTTACAGTTTGATTTATGATATATTGGAACAGTTGCAGCTGAGAAGTTCAGAATATTTTGAAAATCTCTTCAGAAGACTACTTTTATTATGTTTATGTCTTTGAGCTTCCTTTTTTTTAAGGTGATTTAACCTACATAAATTTTGTAAGAATTTTAAAAGAAAAATCAAATTAGATATATTTAGGGTTAGAAAAGTCAGACTGAGTAATTCCATTTCTCTCCCTAATCCTCAACAGGTTTTCAGACTTGCCGCATCTCATTAGATCTGGAAATTGGCTGACGGGAGTTGGAAAATTACATTATAACTTAAGCATATATCCCTTTATTACCTTCTATGGAACCACACTCCCCAAGAGAAACCCATGAAGGATTTATGAATTATAGGAGTCATGGTCCCTCTGTATTTCTGATGGAATTGAGAAGACAGACATGCTCTGTCTTCTTCAAGGTCCATCGGTTTCAGTGAGAACTGCCTGTTCAGAAGTAGATACAAATGTCACCCATTTCTAGGGCCAAGTTTCATCCTCATTTAAAATTGCATCCCTTGGGCTTACCAGTAACAGCATCAATAAAATGAATCCAGTTATCCCTAACTAATTAGCTATTAAACAGCCTTCTCAGTAGGATGGAATTTTGCAAACCCAGTTCCACAAAAATCCTTCCTAATATTTTTTCACACATATTGTGTTCCTTTGCCCACTTTGGGACAAAAAAAAAATCAACAAATTCCTTTTATTTGCTGTGAAGGATGTAAATATGTCAAAACACATGTAAGAGAGCAATATACCATTCTAGTATCATTAATTCAATGAAATGTAAGAGTTAATCAGTACTAGATGCCAGGAATGAGTATTTTTTTTCAAAACTGTGTTATGATATTCTCTTAATTTGAGTTTTTTTAATAAAAGCTGGATAAGCCGATATTTCAGAACATCATGTTACCTACTAAGGTGACATTTCTATGTTTTACCTCTTGTTTACCATAGTGCTTACTTTCTAAAAGATGTAGGAATTGTTATGTGTTTCCAGGAAGGCATGGACTATGTTCAACACAACTGACAGTGATTATACATATGGCCAACAATGACAAAAACATAATTAAAAAAATGCAACTACCAATTGTCACCCTGACAACTAGCATTGTATGCTTCCATTCCGTGCCTGCCCGCATTTGATCTGTCCTGTGACTCTGCATTGAGCAAGGAAGGCCTATGTCAAATTACAATTGGAGAGTTGGCAAGCACATTTCTGGTGCTTTGTACAGTCAAGCAGGTGGAAATGGGGAAAGATGGTTAGGTTTTGTGGTGGAAAGGGATTCAAAATATCACACAAAAAAAAAAAAAAAAAGTGTCACTGTACCCCTCAAAAGCACGTAAAAAGGGCTTTGATCCAAGACTGAAAACGTAGGTCCCCTGGATCTGAAATACATCTAAAAGGTGGCATCCTCTGAAGCTAGCTCTAGGAAGCCCCTGAGGCTACAAAGATAGAAAACCAGTTTGCAGTGGCAACTGATAGAAATTCAGCAACTACCCCAGTGAGCTCTTTGAAAAGCCACCCAAAAATTGCATAATTCATTAATACAGCATTCTTTTCCCCAGAAATCTTTAAAAATACCTCAAATACTGGTGATAGGCAGAAATATCTTAGGAGAAAGCAGCACTCCATACTGGTGTTTAGAGACTACAGAGACAAATACATGAATTCCTATGACTTACATTAGGATATTGTACAACTGAGTCTAAAGGGGGATTTTGTAAAATCACTGCAGTGGAATTCCAAAACCAAGATCTTTTTGTTAAACATCCATTCAAGTCCATTCACACGCCTAGGCAGGGGATTCTTTGTTAGCTGTTGTAATCGGGACAGCGTAGTTGCACTGCACTGTATGCACTCACTGGTGAAATCTCAGCCAAATTTACTTCAAAAAGAAAGAAGATAGTAAATCTGCACACAGAGTAAGGATTAGAAATTGGTCAATCTTCTAATTTGGTAATATATATAATTAATAATTTATGAGTTCTGACAAAAACATTTAGAACTGTGCATATCAGAAAGTAAAGCTACTGCGATAGCACTTAGTGACCTTTTACAAATCAGACCAAACCAAGTGCCATGTCTTTAAGGCAGGTAAGTCTAAAATCAGAGTGCAGTTTTTTAGTATATTAAATGAGCAAATAAAAGTTATTTGGGGGGGAGTAATTAATTAATTGGTCAATTCCATCAATTGACTTCTGCTGTCCTATAAATCTTCTTTGCAAACAGCCATTTCAAAAATATTGCTTAGGCTTAATGCTTTTCACAGCTTAATACAAACATTATAAGATCTTCCTGCATGCTGTCATTACATTAAAAAGCAGGAATTAAATGTATTGCACCAATTGCAAGCAAATTCTTCCTTTTGGTCACAGTAAATACACCTTCTTATTGATCATTCACCATGCTAATGTAAAGTCAAATGCAAATAGAAGGTGCAAATCTGGTATTCTTCCTTACAATTCAACTTCTCAAACAAGTGCAGATGATGGAAAAGACCAGGAGGGTAACCCTGCTAAAAGAGGATTCCAAGCCATATAACAAAGTCTGAGTGTTGATAAGCTATTACAGCTTCCTGGGGTGACAGAGTATTCTTGAAGGGACTGTGGGGAAGGACAAGTCCTGCCTGTCCTGCCTCTTGACAGAGGAAATAAATCACCCTGCACACTTGAGGATACCTTTCCAGGCTGCATGCTGGGAACTTCATTACACAAGCTGTGCCACATATTACTATGCATATTGCCACTGATTGGACGTTGCCTCAAACCCATAGCCTATTTCTGTCATAGTCTTAGGGGGAAGAATCTGTTTCCTGCTTAAACACTTGGAAAGGATAGGGGAAGAAAAAGACACTGAGCAGCCAAGAGTTCTCAGTGGAAAAAGATCCCCTTGACTAATGATATGTCTAATCTACACTAACCTGCCTCATGGTGCATGAAATATAGTAATATTGTCATGGTTTTCATATCCCCTTTGATCTTAATGCAATTGTTGTCAAAGTGAATAGCTACTTGCAGCAATCCTGGCTTCATTAGAAAGATAGAAAGTGCTTCCTCCAAGAGAGCTAATTTGGCCCTTTTTTCATACTTCTATAAGATTATAGAGCTTCTGCATGCCTGTCAATAACTACAGCAAAATATTAAAATACACTTGCTAACAAGGAGTTCATTAGCATTATGTGTGCCTCAACATATAATCCTAATACTAATATAACTTGAAGGTGTTGAATTAAATTTCCCAATATACATGAGGGTGAGGCTGAGACAGGAATATATGACTGTGATTTACATATTGAAGAGAGAGGAAGGCTGCCAACAAACCAAATAACACAAGAAGAGAAAGAGATATTTCCTTGCAATACCTGCCTGTTAAGTCATTGATTCACCTGCTGCAATGGACTAAGCTGAAAAATATGAAGAAGCTCTCATTTCCAGCTGCCTTTGTAGCCCTTTTCATGATGGCTACTCCCTTGTCAAAATCAAAGTGTCTTATGTGAGGCAATTTTGACAGGTCAGTTTACATCCCCATCTGACGTTCCTCCTCACTTAGACACTAAATACCAGCCAACACATCTACCTGCCTCCTTGCTCACCATCTCACCCTCCTGCTTCACAAATCAAATTAGAAGTGATTTTACTATGAGGAATTTTTATCTCTTATTAAGCATTCAACAATTTTGGTCCACTCTGTTAATGGAAAGGAATTTAAATGGCTGTCAATTATCAATGAGCTGGAATCACAGTGGTTGCTATAGTGTGATCTGTATAGCCACAAGGTAAAAATAATGAACTAAAGGCAAAATAATCAATGAAGTAGGCATCCTGTGGACTGAACACAAGTATATTAGAAGTGAGATTTCACTAATTTGGGATACATAAAGAAAATGGGAAAAATAATAAGTAGTAAATAAATAATGATGTTTCTTCCATGATAAAATAAACCATGACTTTTTTTCCCTATAGTAAGGGTGCTTCTACTGAAAAAGTAGAAGCTCAACACAAGTTGAGCTCACACTGGAACAACTCAATACAAGTTGTACCAGTGTGACTGGTGTTAAATACATGTATATGATGTATATGTTACAGTGTGTAATATATGTACACATATTCATTCCTTCTGTAGGCTTTCCTAGAACACAGGCTAGGTGGAGTGAAAGTAGGTGTTTATTAGAAGGCCTCAATGGGTATGCCTTGAGCAGTACCAGAGCCCAGCCAGGGCTACACCCAAGATGAACACAAAATGGTCACAGAATGGACCACTGGTCACATGCCTCTCACTTCTGTCCTGGTTCTGGTCCATTAGCATATTGGAGTTAACTGTCCTGTTAAACCTAGCTTTAGGTTATGAAGTCCCATCCTTCTTGTTTTTCTCTCTTCAGCCCACATTTTTTATGCTCTTGGGCCTGAATTTGTGTGGTTTTCCTTGGTCCCAAGCTAGGAAAGGAATTGTTTTGTCTACCAACTCTGTGAAGAGAGTTTACCATCCCTTAATATGAAGAGCAGAACTACACACTAAAGCAGTAGAAAATCTGAAAATATAAAAGCTAAAACCTAAGGCATCAATATTTTTGAAAATTATTTGCTATTGATAAAAAACTCATTTTCACAAAAAAAAATTTCCATCAAGAGCAAGCATATGGATAAGTAGGATTCTCTTCTACATTAACCCAGAAGTAATATTTACCATATCTTGCAGCAGAGTAAGAATTTAAATAAAATATTGTTAATGTTTTCATTTACTGCACAACAAAATAATCGTAAATGATTTTAAGTTTTGTGTGGGACTCCTGCAAATAAGGAAGATGGCACAAATATGTTAAATATAGCATAATTTTTCCTTCCTTCTAAAAAAGTTATAGTAATTGTGCCCAAGACAGCTTTGATGAATCTTTTGGTAAATACCAGAGAAATCTGCAATATTGTGGGAGGTTTTCAGGGTATTACCATGATATCCTGGCACATGTTCAGAACCTCTGCATTAAAATAGCCCAAGTCTGTCAATAGAAATAAAAAAAAAAATCAAATCTAGAAAATTATTTATATTGTTAATACAAGGTGACTTATAAATCATGCACATTTGCTAGGAGATTGCTGCAATCTTTCCTACTAAAGAAAGGGTGGAGTTCTAAGTGTCATTAACTATGTCATGTAAAAGCTTCCTCTTTACCAAGTCATCGCAGATTAATAATAGCTAAAAACACATAAATCAATTTGCATCCTCTACTTAAGAGGAAGAATTAATTAAGTTAGCCTTATAACAGTTTGTTACACAGAAAGGTTTGTAGGCAGAAATGTTACATTTCTTCTTGTTTCCTTAAATAAAGATATCTTTTTAAAGATAATTCTCTATTGTTAATGAGTAGGGCATATTTTGAATATCTTAGGTGCTGTTACAAAATTCTGCCCAAAATGTTCATCATTTCACTGATGTCTATGGATGCTTTTCCTATGTTATTCACAAGACTAAAGAAGACCTAAATTCTGCAATACAGTCTTCCCTTATTAGCATCAAAAGATAGATGTTCTAAGAAGCCTCTTCTGTATCACACAATATTCCATTCATTGCAATCTGCCTCTCAAGAAGATAAACAGCCATCCTTCTTTGATATGTTGATATGTTTGATAAGTAAGGAAAACAGCTGAGCACAGGTAATTCCACCAGGTTATAAATACATGTTAAGCACTAAAAAAGGTGATTTATGTTAACTTTCTCTGACTGCCAAAAAGTCAAAAATCTTCCAATTCAAAAGTGACATTTGTTTCACTAGCTTGTCATAATTTCCAGCCACACATGTTCTCCTTGATGAACTGAGAATTGATTATCTAGAGGGTGGTGATGGACTGAGAGTTGATGATCTGAGGGATGGATGTTTTGGAAATTTGGTGGGGGGGAGTAGGAATGTTTTCAGAAGGTTTTCATTCTGAGCTCTGTGTGTGTTTCTTTCTATATACAGTTGTAGGTGAACAAAGTTTTTCTTCTTCGTTCCTAAGTTGGAGCCTGCTTCGCTCTATTCCTGGTCACATCTCACAGCAGACAGCACATATTTTCATGGGGGCACTGGCACTGCACCAGCATCAAACTATGACAGTTTTACTCACCTGTGTATGACAGCTTAGGAAAGGTTATTGAGTTATCCTTAAAGACTGCTCAAAGAGCCCTTCCTTGTGTTTTCCAGTTCGTTTAGACATATTGACCCCTTTCTGTTTTCAACTGAAAGCATTTTCTATCTCATAAGTACTAAGTTCTTGACATTAACAAAAAACAGGGAAGGAAATTAAATTAATGAAGTATTGTATGACTAATTTTTTTGTTAAAAACAGGATTGATTTAATTTTCTCAGCATAACACAAATATATTGTCATTGCCTAAGACACAGGTTTCACAATTTTGGCTAATAGAGTTAAGAAAATCTTCTGGTGATGTTTTTTCTATAACTAAATGGGGGTGTGACTAAACCCCTCCAAAATACTGGAAAATGCTGACATTTATAAAATCCTCTAATAAATATTATTCAAATTATTCAAATATATCACCAAGATAAAATATTTCAAATATATCACCAAGATAAAATATTTCATTACAATATTATAGGAATATTTCCTTTATACATGTAAAATATTATAAAAGTCATTCTCCTTGCACAGTTTGAGTGCTGAAGTACATAAAAAAAAGGCGTTAAATATTATCTTGATTGTGCTGAAAAATCTATTTCACTATTTATGTACGCATGCTAAAACCCGTGGACGAAAACTTTTGTCCATGAAAGAGAGAGACCTCTAGGACAAAGAAAACAAAAACCCAAACCCAAGAAATCACAACAACAACAAACCCCACACAACCCTCCTTCCCCTTCTCATAAAACAAAAATCACCCAAAAGCCCCTTAAGTCTAATCAATAAAAAACATCATGCAGTAAAGTAATTAGTTATTAAAATATGTTAGTCTTCAGAGTTGGAGCATGCACCAAATGCCTTCTTCCTCTAAAAATACAAAAACCAAAAAGTCTGAGATACATTTCACACACTGACTTTTGACTGACCTATTAACAGTCCCATACCTTTACCTTGGTGGTGCACTCCAAAGAAAACTCATTTCTCTTTGTACAATGACTCTTGCAATGCTCATCCAGAGTGTAGACTGGAATTTCTCCATGAGTAAATTGACAGGGCTAGAGAAGATGACCCATTTCGCCACATCTGATGATCTATTTCAGATGTGATTATCCTTATTGTTGGCACTCTCTATATCCCTTCTTCCTCCTAACACAAGTCCAGTGGTATCAATATTTGCCAGTGTCGTACTGTGGTCCACACTAATACCCAGACTGGGATGCAAAACTAGAGTTTTGTACTCATTTTTGTAACTCATTTAGAGAAATTTCCACCTAATCCACTCCTCATTCTCCTTTTTAATTTACTTCAAAAAAACCCCACAACTTTAAAGATTGTGGCAGGATGGTTTTTACTCCCAAATCTGCTAAAAAATGACATGGAGCAAGGGGAAATCAGGATTTTCTTGGAAGTGCAAGAAACTGTGATCCTGGCCCTTTGAGATAAGAAGTAGAAGTTCAGACTGAATGTTTTTAAATAATTGTGGATTATTTGATTAATTTTATGCATCTGTTGCTGTGACACAACGTGCTATAAGAAAGGCACAACACCTCTCAGGATATTAATCCATCTAGGCATCAGAAACAATAGCACAAGAAAAAGTTGTTAAGATAATCAGTTTGACTTCTGTTCATCTCCTGTGCTCTTCCTAGAATAGTCCAGAAGGGGAAAAGAAAGGATCATACCAACCAAATGTTTTTGCTGCTGTGTGCAGGGCTCTTGGAGATCCACACCAGCAAATCCCACCCGTGGTGTTGACTTGAAAAGTAATAGTTGGGTGGACTACAATAACCACCCTGTTAGGGCATGATCTGTTTTAAACTAAAATTGTTCTAGCTCAGACCCCTGAACGACACCCCTCCCCCCACTCAAAAGTGTGACAAAACAATGATAGTAAATATATGATTGGTGCTGATGCCTAAAGATTTGTGATTTTTATATAACCGTAGCTTTATAGATTTTAATATATAGTTGCATAGTTTCTAACACTTTGTCACTTTAGCGTAGTAGTTGCACTTTCTCGCATATTGTTCTACCTTCTTGGGATTCTGTTCAATCTTACTGTTTAGTCTAGCAAAGACACTTTGTTTTGCACCACACATTATAGACATAATGAAATGTAGGGCTAAAAGATATGGGGGGCTCCAATAAGGCAGAACCTAGGGGAAATTACCTAACTAACTGCTCCTCTACTTGGACAGTATTTGTTAGATATACTAATTAATTAACCTTATAAAAATTGTACAAATCTGATTCCACATGTGCTCATAGTCACGGGGACACCTGGAAGCTTCCATTAAAGAGCTGCTTTTTGTATTTTCTAGATTAATATTATCTGGAAAGTGCTTTTTCTTTCTCTATTCAGGCAACAGTACCTTTCTGAGTTAAATTATTATTATTATTTTAATTATTTGTATTATTTTTATTACTTACAATATAGCATATAATGATTAATAAATTATTATTATTCCGAGCCTTGTGACAATATTTCTGCACATCATGGCAGGGTCTATTAGTAAATATATTTATTTCATTTTTCACCTCAGCAATTAATACTGCTCCAATTCCTTTCTAGATAAGAGTAATAACCTATAGAGAATTAATAATTTTCAGTTGCTGTGACTGATACCATAATTAAGCAGGAGGTAACCAAGCTTTAAATGTGAGTTAATAATTAAAGGTTACTGTTATAAAAAATGACTGTGTCATCATATAAGTGCAAAAATTTTGATTCTTATAAAGAAAGAGTACCTTCTGGATCTGACTTTCAGTGATGATTGTCATGTATGATTGCAATGTGACAGAAAATGGTCCACCACTTCCTGCATTTCCGATAGCTGACTGTAAAATACCTAAAAGATTAGGAAGAGTTTAAGGCAACCACATCAATTAAGATATTTTTAAGATTCTTGGATACTCTGATAGGCTACAGTATCTGTGAAACACTTTTCATCCATATTCTAGTTTCTAAATAGAATTATCCTTAGTATCAGAACCAAAGCACCAAAAGGCAGCCCTTTGGTAGACACATGCAGCCACGAATGCATTTTTTTCTGAGAAAGACTGAAAACTTTAGTAAAGGCAGCTATAGTAAGCCTGTCACTTCATTTCATTGTAAATTAACTTAGTATAAAGTGTGGGAATGCAGCTTGCAGGGATGAATAGTGGCTTAGCCTCTGTAGCATATACAGGAAGCATCAACCTGAAACCATGGGAAAGGGAGATATCTGGTCAAGTCATGGTGAGAACAGTGTGGTTAAGGGTATGTTAATGGAATTATTTTGTAATAAGTCATGTTTCTGGTTCTTGTTCTCAGTTGGTTTGGGACCTGTCACATATAAGGTCATGTTCCGAGTTCATGTTTGTGATTGGATTGGAGTTCATGATTGTGATTGATTCTTACCCTCAGAATACCCCTATATCGTGTTACATTGCCACACCCTCATCTTTGGATCTTGCCCCTCAGATTGTGCAGTTTGTGCATTTGTTATTTCACTATTATAGTTCTCTATTTTTTGGGCAACTCCATTGTTCCCATCCGCCTATTTTGCCATGCTCCCCCTGACTAGACAAGGCTTGGGGTTGCAGCAAGCCGGACTGCAACAACTGACTATCACACTTCGAAGTTGCACAAAAATTACTTCTAGGTAAAGCAAACATATAAGCATTTTAGAGAGAGTTACTTTAACAAAAGTGGCAAGTATGATTTCAGAAAGAAGGCTACACATCAGCAAGAGAGGAACTAGTCTGCTGACTCCTAAATTGCAGCAGGGATCCACTAAACCTAATTACCTAAGAAAATGTTTGTGAGAACAGATAAGTCAGTTAGTACTCAGTAATGTTTTCCTGACTAAGGGCCTCTTTGGACATCAGATAACTGGAAAATTCTCTTAAATAACACTGGATAGTTCCCTACATCAGTTCTCTTAATAAATTTATGTCAGGTAAACATTGGCACTATGGTTAAACTATTATGGTAGATTAGAATAAAGCATGGAAGAACACATTTTTTGCTGCAAGTGCAACACTTGCTTCAATGTTCTATTTTAGGAAAATCAGGTACCCTACTGAGAATTTTTGATTATAAGACTGAGCGCACCTTCACAATCAAAGTTAAAGATCTTAGTTTTTCCATTGTTCTAGTCAGGAATATTGGTCACACTTTATCATGTCAAAATTACCAGCAGTAATTCAGTATATATTACCTCATACCTTCCAGGCATTGTGAAAAAAAATAAAGAAATCCATTGACAATCACCAGAATAGTGACTGACATGAAAGTAACAAGATTAATTAGCATATCAACATTTAACCAGAGTTTCATTGCAGAACTGGATATCAACAGTTTTTTTAAGATGTCAGCTCCCCCACAAAAGAATTCTTGTGTGCTGGATGTGGGCCTCATTCATCACAGCTAAGCAGACTTTCAGCATTCGAACAGTTGCTATGATCAGAGAATGGCCCTAAAGCTCATGAGCAATTGCAAAAAAACCCAACCACAAGCTGCTTCCATATTCCTCAAGGATATTCTTCAGGGTCTCCTTTTACAGCTGAAAGTCTAGCCAATATTTTACAACTAATGAACTGGATATTCTAGCTGGGATGCTGCTCCTGAATTTATTAGCCAGTGGTGGATCGTCCGCGCTGAGTTCCAAAGAAAAGCATTGTAGACCTGCAAGATTTAGTGAAAGAGGTGTAGAAATCCCTTGATCCTAAGACAGGATGGAAATTGGACCTCCCCCAGATTGCCTTCCCAGAGCTTGCTGCTGCACTCTCTGTCCATGATGCTCAGAGCAGGCTCTTTGAGGATCACACAGCATATTTAAGGCAGCCAGCACTGTGCTGGAGAGCTTTATACATGTTAGAATATAAAGTACTTCCAGAATTAATTTTGGAGGAACATGCTAAAATCCAACTTGGGATTCTTTTTCTTAAAGAAAGTAAGTTTTACACGGGATGAACTCTTTATGTAAACCAGGAAGCCGAAGGGACCCATCTGTTTATTGACACAGAAGGAGTTTCTTCTTATTTCCATGTTCTTATTCTTATCCCTGAAATGGCTTGGATTTTTGTTCCTGCTAATGTATAAAAAACATTCAAAAGTTATACAGTGTTATGTGAAGAGCAACTGCTTTGTGCTGAAGCATGCTGGAATCTGTTAACTTTCTAGAACCAATTACCTTTCTGACGCAGTACTGTGTAAAAGCACTAAAATGATCATTTAAAGAAAACAAGTGGATGAAACTATTATTTACTTTAAATATGTAAAGAAGAAAATTCTTTAAAATGAGGAGCAGGTACTTAATTCCTCAATTGTACTTAAAATGGTCAACAACAAAATTACTTCCTTTCATTGATTTTGTAGCAAAACATCCAGATGTGGACTTTACAAATCAAGGCATAAAAGACTATACAAGGGATTTTATTTGACAAGATAGTTCCCTTGGTGATTTAAAATCTGGGATTATAAAATATTCCTTGGAAATAGTCTAAGAATAAGGGCAGATATAGTATTTAGTGAAAATCTAAAATTCAATGTGAAACAATCTACATTGTTGATGACCAGATGAATTTTTTTCATTACAATCTGGAGAGAAAGGAGAGATTAACAAAATGAAGAAAGGAAATATAATTTCCTGAGGGATACTCCCAGACCATTAATTAGCAAATATTACTTTGTCTCCAAAACACTCAGTCTGGAATCTCAGTTCTTTTCAGATTTTTTGCCAAGCTTTATGAGTTTGCAGGAAGAACCACATAGAGCCAAGCACTTTATGACTTTTAAAAAGATGTAAAAATGTTCTCATAACTGGACACCCAATTTGTAATTTGGCAATGATCTATTTCTGCCTCACATCTTCTTGGATCACAAAATCTTCCAGGTTGTTACTCTGAAAGGCATGGTGAAGTCCTTTGCCCAATGGATAATATCTTGGTCAACAGAAAGTACGAGGCAATTAAGCATTTCTGCAGCTTTAGAAACTGACAAGTTTAACTCTTAAATAATGTCTAAAATGGTTAGGGCTAGCAGTAAAATTTTCCAAAAGCCTATGTTTCTCTATTATTTTTACCCTCTTATCCAATATTTACTGGTATCCAATCCAGCTCTAGAAGCATTGCTAAAACTGTAGGTACAGGCCTGACTTAATTGGCTCAAAACTCCTCTTCTTTTTTTTTTTTTTTTTTTTTTTTTTTTTTTTTTTTTTTTTCCATACATTTGGCTTTTATTTATCTGGATTTATAATATTATAGTTCACTGTCCCTGGCTGTATCACCAAGTTTTCCTACTTCATGCTTATAGGTAAGGGCAGACTTGCAAAGAGAAATAAGCCATTCAGAAACCAGTCTGCAAACATGCTTTTCTTTGGAAATAAGATGCACAGTGTTAAGTATATTAGGAACTATAACATGTGATGCAGCTTACATTTAGATAAAAATTCATTTAAAGAAACCTGGAACATGCATGCAGAAGAGTGCAAAATCAACTAGGGATTCTAAATAAAATTTTCAAGACAATTTTAAAAATCTTTGCCCTATAAACAATGTGACAGAATTCAGAGAACCCACAAAATAAATAGAAAACAAATGCTAAGATTTCTGCTATTAATTTGTAGGCTGTGTTTCATACAGACATATTTTTTGGGTATCACTGATCAGGTGAATCCACAGACTTGCCCTGAAGGCATTTGAGGTCCCTATCCAGAGACAGAAACTTCACAGCCTCTTCTACCTGTTATCTGGAATTATTTAAAATGTCCTCTAGAAATGTCCTCAGACTATTCACTCACTGAAAGACACTCCTCAAGGTTCCTGGAGAACTGCGTCATGTATTAATAACTTTAAGAAAGTAGAAGGAGATGGGCATTTTTTGCTGGCAAAACACTATATTCACACACCACAGTGGCTTGGGCAGTAACAACAATCAAGTAGACCACAAATTTGTGTTGTTAAGAAATGTACCTGATTTTTTCCGACCACCGCCATGAATACAGGCATATTTCACATGGTAAGCAAATTATATTTGAGCAGGCTTAAGTCGTATTCCTGAAGATTTCATATTGTCAAAATATTACTAATATTAGAGGTACACATTATAAAATGTCTGTGAGTTACAAAATTATGTATGTCTTGCAGCACATATATTGCTGGATGTAATAATCTCTAACAAAATTTGATAGGAGATTACCATGCACTATCTGTGCCAGATTATTCTAAACTACCAAAATGGTAGTAACACTGGTAGTAAACTGGAAAATACTTCTTGCAATTTTTAACCTATGCTTATTTTTTCCATCTTGCCTGTTTCTGACTAAATTAGATTACTAAAGCAATATAATAATTTTTCCCACTATCTGTGAATCTGGGCGGTATCACTCATTGATGAAAGCCAGATTCTGCTTTCAGGCACAGGTGTGAGCAAAGACCAAGACAAACCTTTCCATCCAAAAGTAGACATTAGAAGGGTGTAATTTGTATCTCTTATTTACAGGTCCTTCCTTGAAGGTTCTCCATTTCTCTGGGCCAACTCTTTGCTGACCTTTTCTTTTACATTCGGGCTTTATAGTATCACTTCTTTCCCCCTCTCTTTCACACAGATACAGGCTGCTTGAGAGTCCAACCTCAAAGCAGTGTAGGGCAATGGAACTGATAATTTTCTGTGAGTAGATTTAAGAGATAAGGACTACAATAGGCTGAATTGACACTTGTTTAAATTTAACAAAAACACTGGAGAGTTTTATGATTATTTTATTTTAAAAGTGGTCTTGTCAGTCAAATATGAAGTTAAATGCTATATCACTGTAGAACATCCATTCTTGCATAGAATTAGGGCATCTCTCCTCAGTTTATCTCCTTAGAAAGTATGATTTGCTTTGTTTTTGTAGCAGTCCTTACTGAAGTTCAAAATGGTACATCACAGAGATACTGTTTTCTTGTTATTAACATATCACCTTCTTTGCAAAACAGCAGAGCAGTAACAGGTTGGATTGTACCTGGCAGCAGCGCTACGAGGTTGATGGATGTGGTCCTTCCCCCTGTTCATCACTGTTAAGGTACACCTGAGGTTCTGGATCTAGTGCTGGACTCACCAGTATAAGAAAGACATGGATATATTCAGAGCAACGATAAAAAAATGTTGTCCATTTCTCAGTGTCGTCCATTGACAGGATGAGAGGCAATGGTCACACATTGAAACACATTTCACTTCAGCCTAAGAAATCATTTCTACTGTGAGTATGGTAAGACACTGGCATGGGTTGGGGATTCTGCAGTCTCTTCTCTTTGGAGATTTTAAAAATTCAACTGGATATAGTTATGGGCAACCAGGTACCAAGTCCCTGTGAAGCAAAGGCATTGGACTGGATGATAGCCTTAGATCCCTTCCAATCCCAGTAATTTCGTGGCCCTGTGGGATCAGCAGGACCCCAAAGCCCTGACCAGACACCTCAGGGATCTCTTTCCCTCCATCAAAAAAGAAAAACAGTCCTCCGGATGGTAATCTGGTAGATGGTAATCTATGGTAGAAACTACCTATATCAGTCTCCTCAAACCTTGTTGGTAACAGCTCATCTTATAAACCTCAGACAATATATGTGTTGGTACCTACTCATCTGCCATGCCACTGTCAGCATTTCAGATATTTCTTTGGGGTTAGAAAGTATTTGTCTTTCTGAGAGGCTGAGGCATTCCACACCATTTTTCTTCTGCTGCTTTTCTGCTCACTACAAAAGACGGTTATGCAAAATCCTGTCAGAAATAGACTCTGCTAAGCACAAACTCAAAAATCTTGTGTCTCGAAAATCTTGTGTCTTAATTTGCCTCAGAAATAAATTTTACTGGTCAATTCTACATCCTGCTAATGACCATCAAAACCATAACACCAACTGCTTAGGCTGGAAAAATCATGCTAAGAGGCTTTATTTTAATCAAGTGAAAAGCACAGTGTGAATGACATCCAAGGGAGAAGACTCCTAATTTTATTTATTTGTACATTTTCAAACATTATTATGTTCTACTGTTGTGCGCTCTGATGGGCATCCTTCTAAAAAGGAGCTGCTTTGTAATTGCTAGTTTCATGTACTCTGCTAAAACACATTATTGTCAACACAAAAAATAATCAGAGGCACTCAGTCTCAAATAACTTAGATAACTTAGAAAATTATCCTAGACCGTATCTAAGAGAATGAACATTCATATATTTCAGAAGATTTTCTCCTTTTTGCTCAAAAATTTACATGTTACAGAAGTTTCATCACTACATGTTTATACAAAGTGCTCAAGTTTGGGGCTCAAATTCCCAGAAATTTCTCATTTCAACTATACACACATATAAAGAAATTTAAGCTTGGACCAAAACCCCCAGTTGCCAGACTTTAAGTTCTGAGCATACTGCAAACTACGAGCAATCAATTAAAAGCAAAAAAAGCATCCAGGCTGATTTTCATCCATAAATGCAGCACGTGGAAAGATGTTTTTACATGCTTTTTTGCAAAAGAGAAGCCAGTTCAGAACAGTCATGACCTAAAAGCATTAGAAATACAGACCTTTCCCACACAGAGAAAATTCCATTCTACTATCTTCATGTCACATGATGATAAAATTTTAACAGCAAATATGTAGAAGTGTCTGAATGGGAAAAAACATCCAAAAAAGAAAAAACAAACAAACAAACAAACAAACCAACAAAAAAACCACCCCAAAACCAAACCCAAAACCAAACCAAAAAACTCAAAAAGCCAACCCATCAACCAAAACAGTTCCCCTGGAAGTATTCTCCCCGCAACACAGAAGTGTTTTCTCCTGTGCTTCTTTTGAAAATACACTTCACATGAAAGTCAAGCCTAAATTTTAAAATACCTTGTAAGAAGAAAAAATATTGATCTCTGTGTTCTCCCACTGAAATACCATGTGTCCTTGATATGTCCATGCCACAAATATTTTTTTGTAATATGAGGGTAATACTACAAATCCAGACATTTTAAAGTGATGTGCCAGTGATAAGCACTACATAGACTTACTAAACAGAAATAATAATGCTATGTATCATTGCCTTTAGTAGCGTAAGTGGAAATAGGAAATCTTACTCATACATTAAAAAATCAAGAGTTATGACTGCGTTTTTCAAGGGAACAGGTTGCTGAATTGCATTTTCATTACAATTCTTTTAAGGTTCATCCACAAGACATGAAGATTTCTGATCAGAAACATGCTTTTCCCGCTCTCACAATGTTGCTATGTGACATTCTGCAAAGCTAGGGAATGAGCACTTTATCTATTCCCTTCTCAGCCTTGCCGGTGGGCAGATCAAGCCTCCTGAGCTGAAATGACATGGAAAAACCCCACTATTTAGAGCAGCCTTTAGTCTTTAGTTTAATGTAGATGGTGAGAAATTCAAATTATGGATAGTATAAGTCTTTTTGTTTCTGTCTCTGACCCAAAACCAGAAGTAAAGTTCTTGTGACTCAGGCTTAAACAATGAGAGATTTTCTTTTAAAAAGAAAAGTTTACAACAGAAGCACATACTTTTCAAGGTAGAGATTTTCAAAAGACCATAAAGCAAGTGGAAAAAGCTGTTGCTCAAGGTTTGCTTGTAATAGACTTGCACTCTAAACAAAGGTAGATAGAGGACCACCTCTATACGCTTTTCACTTTTTTCTCCCTCACACACTGCCAGTTTGTCCTTGTTCCTGCTCAGCTGATTGACTTAGTTGTCTTTATTGTCCCAGTAAGGGTGTCAGAAAAATATAACTATTCCTAATAATTTTTCTCCTTGAATATCAAGTTCGGAATTTTTGAATTTAAAAAATATGTATTTAAAGAAAAAAGAAGGGTTAGGTTCCTTTTTTTCTGTTTGTATGGTTGTTTTGGAGGTGATTTTTTTTGTTGTTTCTTATTTGTGTATTTTTGTTTGGTTGAAGTTTATTTGTTGTTTGTTGCCATTTCTTTTTCTGAACACAGTGGTCATACGGCTTTGCACAGAAACAGTTCCAGTGCAAAGTGCTTGTTCCAGCTCTGATCTAGCAAGATGTTCTTCTTTGAAATGTTACCACCTCTCTTGTACTCATGAGTCCCAAATGGTAAATAGTACCCTGGCCACCATGGAGAGAATCAGTTGTTTTCTAAAAATTCAGAGTAGATAAGCCAGAAAGAAGGATAAACTTGTTGGTAAATGCTCCTTGTTGGTAAATGACAACAATCATGACTTGTTTTTCCCAGTTACTCCTGATTTCCTTGTATGCTTAATGCATTCCCCTGTCTTTGACAGTGCATCAACAAGAAACATGCTTCATCAGACTACCTAGAATTATGACAACATTGAGGTGCTTGATATACAGATATATTTATCTCCTAATAAAAGTGCACCAGCCTATCCAAAAGGGATGTGTTGGGGAAGATAATTTGAAGACCCCTGTTAAAACAGAAGCTGTGTAACAGCTTACTTGGATTACCTTGTTGCCTAGGGATTCACTCATGTATTGCCATCCTGGCACTTGGTGCTGTACCAACAAAGAGATTCATGGATATTATAAATGATCAAATCGGTAGTCAAATTTATGATAAAAATTTAGCAAAGATTTATTAGGACAATAACAAAAATAGAAATTTCGGGAAAAAAGAAAAAAAAAAAAAAAACTACCACAGCCAAGACAGCATCAGTCCTGGGAACAGCGCTGGATGACCCGGGGTTCCAGCTGACAGAGTGACAGCATTTCCCCAGAGGTACACCCTTCCAGCGGCCAGCTTATATACAATTTATTCTGCCTGGGGCAGGGATAACCACATATTTCTTTGTGTTCCTTCGCATGTAAAGTTGCATCCATACAGATTTAGAAACAGACAAAGGCGATACCAGGGATGCAGACAAATGTCTGAGTGTCCAGGCAGAGGCTGTATTCACAGGTACTAGTTTCTAAGTACCATGATGAAGTCATGTTCCACGTGCATGTCTCATGCGCTCCTCCAGACATTCCATTCCAGGAAGGTCCAGATGGTATCTCCCGAATGCAGGAACTGGAGGAAATTCCCCATGATAGCCGGGGACTATTCCATTCATACGGTAACAGACCTGATATCATCTAAACGCTGTCCAGGAACTGGTTACAATAAGAATAAGACTGTTCCCAGCCAGAGTGGTCAGAGACACACCTTTCGAATCTTTGCAGTATTTTATACACACATATATCTATATCTATAGCATGAATTATCTCTGCCATATACTACAATGGAGAATAAAGGGAAGGCCACAAGGACAGAAGAGGCAGTGAGATAAGGATCAAGGACTAAGTTCAGGCAACTGACATTATGGGTAACTAGAGGGCATTTATATTTACTCAGAAGAACTTTGTAAAAGTTGATTGATTTGTATCTGCCCTCTAAAATGGAAAGCAGTTAGTGTCTTCAAACAAGTAATTCTTTCATTTGCAGGTGAAAAGTTAAAGCAGAATTTCATTATTTCAAAATTTGTAACCAGTGCCGGCTAGCAATCAATGAAAAATCTGCAAGTCTATTTTTTAAGCATATTTTTGGCTTACATTTCTGAATTACATATTTTTGTATTTATATACTTTCTTATAGAAAATATTTTCAATAATCTGGAGTTTTATTTAATTATTTTCTTGTTTTTTTCCATTTGTTTCAAAGTGAGAACACACAGCAGGAGGAGAACTATTATTTTTGTCCCTATAAAACACTCTACATATATTTTTATTTTTCTTTTCTGGCTAAGGAGCTGCATGCTTCAAATACGATCAACTTTTTCTCTTTGAAAAGCTCTCTGTAGGATTATATGCTGTGTGTTTCTGGCTGTAGCCTCTCTTGCTAAAAGGTAACAGGTATAAATGATATTCACACATCTTAATTGGACTAATTTAGAGTTCTCTAGGTCTTCCATCTTAAGACCTTGGGTTTCCTAAGAAACACCTAGAAGTCAGTCAGGAGTCTCTGCAAACTTCTGTTCATATAAGAATGTCAGTTAAGAGTGTGATTTTTTTGTGTTTGTTTTTTTCTTGCAAAATTTCTTTTCTGTTAACATTTCTACCACAGACAAGATTTTATGAGCAAGAAGATGCTTTTGTTTCTATGCCCGTTAAAGGAAAACCATCACTTCTGCTTTTTCCTTTGTATATTCTTTATCTATTAAGAGGTTTTCCATGTCTAGCTACATGAGCTGCAGGCAGGAGTTTTTGCTTCTTTCTTTAGTGATGCAAATTCTTAAAAGTTTCATGGGTTATTTTTGCTTTGTGGGGTTTTTTTTGTTTGTTTCTTGGGGTTTTTTTTTAATGCAGGGAGTGTTTTGTTTTTTTCCCTATTTAGTATTGTGCAAATAATTTTGACAGTAAGGATAAAAAAAAAATCTGTTATTTACCTGGCTTTGCAGAACAGAGACAGAATTGATGGAAGCGCTATTCCTTAACAGCTTGATAAAATACCCTAACAATTAATGAAAAATTTAGTACAAGCTAAATATAGTTTATTCATGAAACTGAACCAATTTACACTGCTTAACTGCAGTCAACATCAAAATGTCCTTCTGTGCCCTCTTAAAAAGCCTGTACCACCTCTGCATGATTTTCTTACATTTTCTTTTGACTGCAACTGTCTGAAAGCAAATCTGATTTCACGTTCTGCACCAACATGCATTCCTATTGTGTGTAGAGGTACAAATACAGCAAATACCAGGCTCAGTTGTTGCCTGTAAACTCCAGTCTAAGCAGAAGAGATCACTACTACCGCAATAAAAATCACTGTTGTTGTAAATGATCAATCGAAAAGCCAAATTATCAAAACGTGAAAGATTTTATTTTCGCAACCAAAATACGGTCCTCAAAAATCCACAGCCAAAGAGACAGTGTTGAGCCTGGGATCGGTGCTGGGTAAACCTACATCCGACCTCAACCACATCGAATTCCCCTCTGTTCACGCATGCCATTTCCAGCGTGGCTATTTTATATATTTTTTATGCCTGAGGCAGAGGTGCCCCAATTTCTTTTGTAACCCCATATATGTATGAGAGTTTCTTTCACTGTGCTGGGCTGGACAACCGCTGTTTCTGGAGTAGTGGCAGGCGCTGATCATGTCAGGGGAAGTCATGTATTCAGATGTATCTTTCTGGCAACCTCTGCTTTCTTCATCGATGGTATCAATCAAGCGATGACCACCCTTGGGTGTCTCCTGACTGCTCCGGAGGATGACAAGCGCTGGCCACATCTATTCATGGGTAAACAGGGGTATTGTTCTCCTGCTGCCTTCAGGAATTTCAAAATTCCGAAAGTAGACATCTGTCCCTGGGCTGCTTGTGGTGATAGACTTGTTTGGATTTTACAATCTTATAAAATACATTCTCTCTTTAAGCATGAATTTCATAACATATATTACACTATCATTTTTGCAGTCTACATATAAGTAGGAAGCTTGCTGATGAACCTACACTGTCACTTGCGTTCAGTCTGACTGTAATGTTAGTTTGAACCCATGACATCACCTAAGTAACACTATTATGAAATAGTAAAAATATTAATTGAAAACCAGTAAATCAACTATCAGGAAAGACTATATATAAAGGTAGCATATACTTCTGTTATATTACTTAGAGTGATCATAAAAAATCTTTATATAATTTCTAAATATGGACAAACTTAAATACTGATTAAAATCAGCCTGGAATGGTGTTGGGGTTGGAGTTTACTTCCCTTTACTTTCCTTCTTACTTGTGGAATTTTTTCCCATTGAGTTGCTAAGAAGCACTGATGGCTGAGTGCTTGACAGAGTGGGGAGAGGGAACTACTCTGGTTTTTGGGAGTTTCCCTCGGAGGTATAGAGGTACTGTGAAAATAGAGGCAGGGAAAAAGAGATCGGGGCAGCTGGGGACTCACTCTCTCTGGGCTTCAGAGGAGGACAGTCAGACCCACAGCCTGGGGAAAGGATTTCACTGCCACCACCATAACCCAGCTGGGAGCTGCCTTTCTTCTGCTGCTGGGCCCCGCATCCCCTGTCCTGCTGGGGCATCCTGCAGTTCCAACTACCGCCACGGAGTTTCTGATACATCTTGCCCACTACCCTGGGATTTCTGCTCATTGATACTGTCCCAGCTTGCTACTTCCAAGGGTCCTGGTGGGCACTGGGATCGACTGCCCCAGAGGGTTTAAGAGGCAAATCCTCTCTTCCATCCCTTCCTGTCTGGGCCGAGCCGCCATTACAGCGTGCTCGCTGAGCTCCCACCAGTGCGCCCCCTGCAGGCACGGGGGGAATCACTGCGCCTGCACTGCCCAGTGGGAGCCACCAGCGCCCCTGCCGGCTGTGACCGGAACTGCACCAGAGGGGAAAGGGCTGCAGCCGAGAAGGCTGGGATGGGGTTTCTGGTTCTGTTTGGGGTTAATGCCGTAGTTGTGGTTGTTTGTTTGCCTTGTTGTACACACTTGTAAAGAACTGTTATTGCTATTCCCATACCTTTGCCTGAGAGCCACTTAATTTCAAAATTATAACAATTCGGAGGGAGGGGCTTTACATTCTCCATTCCAAGGGATACTTCTGCCTTCCCTAGCAGACACTTGTCTTTCAAACTAAGGCAAGTGGGTGTCATCTAGAGTGGAGACAGATCCTCTGTAGTTAGAAATAAAATTAGGAATTGTTCCTATATGGATAGAGACTGGCTATTGCAAAATATGCAGGGCTGAGTTGGCAAATGAGGTAGACTCAAATGTTGGAAACCTCAAAGCCTTGAAAACTTGTCACATTATAGATTTTATTGGAGCCATCTGCGATCCAGTATGCCCCAAAGGATGCATAAAGCAGAGTTCAAAAATAAGAAAAGTAGCCCATCATTCATAGTTGAAAATCATCTTAGATCTTTGTAGAGAACTGCTGAGTGAGAACCACAGTATAACTTTGACAGAGGGTCTGAAGTATAATCATGTGTCACATCTTTCACCATTCTTCATCAGTGCCATTGGCATCATTGATTGCCATTGATCTCCAGCTCCCCCATTAAAAATAATATAAAAGGAAGTTATTATAGTCTTCCCTCAACTCTATGAATTAAAAAAACCCTCATATAAGAAATACCCCAATAAATATCTTGTAATACAAAGTTACTGGATATTTGGAAGAAAGCCCTTATCAGATTAATCTCTCTGACCCCTCTGATATTAATAACATAACTATGAATGGGGGAAGAACTTGAATATAGGCTTTTAAAGTGAATACCCTAATCCTTTTGAGTTTTTCATCTAGTTTGATACATATTTTAAAGTTGAGCCTCAGTTAACTCCAAAACCACAAGTCTATCCATCATCTCAGATTTTGTTGAATTCCTTTTTTATTTTAGATTACTAGATCTTTTTTAATTTAAAGAGCATTTGAGCATTTTCTTTTTCCTTTATTTTTTCTTCTTTTTTGTTTTGGGGGGTGGGGGGCTGTTGCTTTTGATTTTCAATCTGACAACATACTGTGCTTTGAAGACCCTTGGAGCTATATAGACAAAATAAACACGTCAACAACTTTTAAAAAATTGCTTTGCATTTGTATATCGTGGCTGTAATTCTGTGTCCCAAAATTCACCACACAATTGCTTCTTAATTATTGAACTGTATTTCTTTTAAAATCCATTCAGATGTAGAACTCATATGTGTTCAAAATTTAGTGGATCTTCCTCCACCCAGTCCATGCAAAGCCAAGATGAACTGTCCTGGGAAAAGGAGGTTGACACAATGCAAGGAGAATCAGTGTTTCAGGAAATGTTTTAAAATATAGGTAACCTATGTTTCAAAATTATAATTTTCTCTTTTGATACGTACAGTAATACACAGTGATGATCATACATCAGTACTTAAATAATACTATATTGCTACAAGACAAACTGAAAAATTAAGAAAGGCAACAAAAGCCCCTTACTTCTTTAAAAACAAGCATGTCACATGTATTTCTGCATTGTATTACAACTGGTTTTCCACAATTCTGGCTGCTATTGGCTTAAATGCACAATAAATTAACTTCTGTTATCTCAGAGTTGTTTTGTAAATGCTAAATTTGTCTTCTTACTAACTGCCTCTTTTTGCTTTCCTATATAAATAAAAATTATGTAAGAGGATATTTTTGTACTTGATTTAGAAAACTTCAGCAATGTTCAGCTCGTAATAGTAAGGTAGCTTTCTAAATGCAAATGCTGTTTTCCCTATGATTTTGTTGTCTCCTCTGAATTTTTAAAGAATCTAATCTATTCATGAGCAGAAGTGAATAAAATCACTGCTTTCCCAATGGAGTCATATTGTTAACATGAATCACATCTTTTTCCTGACCTTGCATAGCAGTTTTAGGGTCCAACTGGTCCAATTATAAATACACTTGACAATCAGTTAGGTTTCCAGGAACTTTGGAATAACACCAATAGGTTTTATTCAGTCCCAAGTTCTCAATTGCAACTGACCAAAAAATTACCTGCCAGCAATATCAGACTTTTCATGCCATTCTCTTCTGTTGCAGTTTGTGTTTTGTTTATTTTATTAAGATTGATCGTTAAATGGTCCGTTCTGTTATCCCCCACGTTTTCCCCAAGTTGGTTCCTTCCTAAGTTGTGCCCTCCCCCTTCCAGCTGTCCGTCAAAGTGTCCCCTCTCCTTGTTCCAGACCCTTCCCTGCCTGTCAAGGCAGCCTTTCCTCTTGTTCTAGAACATTCCCTGTCATTCATTCCCTGAACCAGTCTCTTACTGAGCCTTCTCTCGTTCCCCTATCCTGGTTGGCTGTTACCCCAAAACTCCACCTCTAGCATTACGCTATTGGTTATGCAGTTGTATTCTCTCCCTGTTTTGGTACGCTTCACAGAGGCCTTTGGGGCTGTGCGTGTCCTGGCGCCTCTGACCTTGTTAAAGTTTGTTGGAACTTGGAGACCAGAGAGTCTCCTTTTGCCTCTGTGCCCAGTCCTTGCCCTGCCTCATAGGAGTGCCGCCTTTCTGTGCAGAGCTTGGAAAGCTCTAAGGTTCTGCCCGTGGCTTCACCCAGCCAGGGGAGTTCCCCACACTTGTCACTCCACTGGAACAACAGAGAGCTAGCCTGGGGTCTGGGGTGCAGTGGTACGCTTTTACACAAATTAAAATGAGATTCTTTGCTGAAACCAAAATCTTCCAATATGCTTTTCACGAGCTGCTGAATTTACTGTTAGCTTCTTTTACGATACAGATTAAGTGTGGATCCAGAGCTCTGCTTCAAAGGGGCCCTCCAAATGGTATATTTTCATCACAGCATGCTCTCACAATGCAAATATAATATCCATCTGGGCCTTTTATGGGCTTAGTTTAGCCATGCTTATTTATTATAATTAAGTGCACCATGTGATAAGAATCCATGTCTACTGAGCTGAAGTGGTGAAGAAATTACTAACTCTACTTTTGAAATCTAGCAAATGATTTATATGATACCACTCATCATAAAAAACAAATCCTCAGCTAATGACATAAATGTGTTGGACTAACCTGTTCTTGCCCTATTATTTTGCCTATGTGCTAGTAACCTATGTTTCTAGCACATAGGCAAAATAATAGGGTAAGCGGAATGACAGAACACCAAACATGATCTCTTTATTAAAGAGGATTTCCCTGTAGAAGTGCCAAGGAAATTTCGAAACCACAAGATTTGAAGATATGGTACGCCATCGATTAGTTCTGCAGTAATAGAAATGTAACTAGGGGATGAGCTGTGTAAGAACCCTAGGTCAAGGAGTTCAGAGAAGCTCTTCTGAAATCAAAGTTGCATCACTCCAGGAAAGTTGTTATAGGATGCTGGAAATGCAGTCTGATTTGGGGCTGACCCACTTTCTGATCTCCTTTCACAAAAAAATAAGTGTCTGTCACAACTTCCAAAAGCAATATGCAATTGAAATGTTTAAAGCAATCAGTCACATACGTCACTTAAGGTGTTGTCTAGTCTGTATCCAGAGTCCACAGTGGAGTGCAGTGCAAAACACTGAGTACAACAGTGGCAAAGTATTGTGTAGAAAAACAAAGTAATCTCCAAATCCAGATACATACCAGTGCTGTGCTATCCACAACCAGAGGATAGGGACTGCTGTAGCTCCTAGACTTCAGTTGGACAGTCCTATATCACTCTCCATTATAGCCATGTGTTTAGGTATTTAAAGCTGGATTTGTTCAAACAAGCCAGAAATTTTCTAGTACTGAAGGAGATCTTTATGACTTGCGAAATCTCTTACTGCTTTTGAAATGGATGCAAAACCTCTGCATATTAAGGAGATATCATGAGACCCAGAAAAAAAGTGAAGAATGTCCATATTTATGTCCGGAGAGATGAACATCATTGGTTCTTCCAAGACGCAGCTGCAAGGTAATGCCGCCTCCTCAGACCAGACTTTGGCTGTAAAAACCTTGTATGTTAAGAAATCACAGTTACCACCACTCTCTTTTCCTTCTTTTTGATGGGCTTCTCAGTACCTGCACTGTACATAGAAGACATTTAGGTACTGTCATTGTGAATTGTTTATATAGGAGAAGACAAAATGAAAGGTCAGTTCAGTTTTTTTTTCATTTTTCTGATCATCTCTCTCATGCTGTTCAGTGCTTTTTATACAAAGGCTCCTGGCTACAAAGTAGTCGTAATCTGCCTACGCAGATTCTTTAGCCCCTCAGATAGGACTGGATAGTTGCTAAATCTGGGGTGATCTAGCAATGTGCCAACACAGAAATTTTGGACCTGAAAGAATTTTGAGTTTAAACAGGAAAACTCACAGTGACATTTAGCAGCTAGGAGCCAGAAACTGATTTTTGTTTAAATGCATTTAGTTGGCTAAAATATTTATCTGTTTTCTATATCAGACCTCGTGGGATTTCCCAAAGTGCCCAAGAATTTTGTTTACTGCATTCCCATTGAAGTTTGAACCTTAGGAGTCCCTAATTTTCAGTAAGACTTACAGAAATCTTACCATGTTTTTAATGAACTTGCAAGTTTTAATGAATAGCAATGCAAGTTTGGAGTCTTCTTGTCTGGAAGCAAAACTGGTCTGTAAATCATTAGACCATTAATAGCTGTTCCTTTGCCTTTCATTCTAAGTATGGTAGTAATTATCTGTTTTACAAAGCGTAATGAAATATATGTCATCATATTCAGAATATTCATGTAGTGAGAATTCTAAAGATATCAAAGATGGTGTACAGACAACAGTGTGTTCATAGTGAACCGGATTTTTAAGAGAGCTTAGTTTCCAAG
This sequence comes from Melospiza melodia melodia, assembly GCF_035770615.1. Classification (NCBI taxonomy): domain Eukaryota; kingdom Metazoa; phylum Chordata; class Aves; order Passeriformes; family Passerellidae; genus Melospiza; species Melospiza melodia. The sequence goes on along the minus strand of NC_086226.1, from coordinate 19,562,578 downwards.
CCCAAAATCATAAACTTTGATAGAGGAAACAACAGGCCTGCAAATCACCAGAAATTAAAGGGATCGATTTCTCCAGTGCTGGAAAAATTCTAGATCCTTGCTGACTTGCAAATCCTTTAAACTTAACATGGTTTAAAATTCTTAACCAATGCTGTTTCTAATTTTGTTGTTGCAGTTGAATATGCTTGAGAATTAAGGCTCTCACAATATGTGAAGAAAAAAAGTGTTAATTATTACCGTTGGTAATAATTTTGTGACTCTTCTTGTTTCTACAGGAGACTGACGCTACAGAGGAGGAGGCTCAGGGTGACTGCTGCTTTCTAGGTAGCAGTGAGATGGAACACAGCACATGCCTACTGCTCTCCTCCAGCTCTGTAATCCCTCACTTATGCTGAAAATAGCTCTGGATATGGTCTTGGTACAACTGCTCTGCTTGCTTTTCCTCTGCCTTCTTGTCATGACTGTGTGACTCGTCAGCTCCCGCATTTTCCCTTGTGGCCCCTCAAACACCGAAGTGATGGTTTTATTCCAGCCTGTGTCTCTGCTGTTTTATGTTACCCTCAACTTTATCCCCATCTTTGTGCTAGTGCATGTAGCAGAACTTATTCAAACCGTAGATTTGACATTTGTTCTTGCTAGAGATCTTTTTAGGAATGTGAATAATAAAATGTTTATGGAACTCTTATGGTTTGAAAACTACGTTTGGGATTAAAGCAGAAGCTGATGGAGGAAAAAAGAACACAGCAGAGATGGTTTTCACCTTTAACTGTGAACATCTTTGGCACCAGGAATTGGTTGAGTTAGATTGGCTTCTCCACCAAAATTGTGTGGAGTCGAACTGTTCATTAAAGGCGCTTCTCTTAAGAACTTGAAGGAAAATGACGTGGGAAGTTAGAGACACAACAGGTATGAGCCATCTTCAGAATGGTGCAGTCTTTTCAGAAAAGCTTGATGAAACTCCGCATTTCTCTAGCACAACCCGAATGTGAATATTATTGCACATTTCAAAAATAAAAACAAAAAACCAACCCAACAAGACAAACCAACCCCCCAAAGAAACCCTAAAATGAAAAACCCTCAAAATCCTAACATAAACACAAATCTGAAAATTTTCTGTGCCATGATAAACAAATTCATCAGAGCTTTTCAGAATGTATAATATTCTCAAAAGAACAATTTGCCTGACAAGTTACAGAAGTAATTTTTTTATATGTGCTGGGATCTGCTGGACAAATGCCAGCTGGGAATGCAAGAGGCTGGGACAAATCAGGAACTCTGCATCCTAATGTATGTAAGGAACGGGAGTTTGTAGTGTAAATCTGTCCTCCAGCACACTTCATTGAGAAATGACCTCATAACGGAGATAAAATCTATAAAAATCTCAGGTTCTTTCTTAGATGCAGGAGCCAGAAGACCTGAGCTGTCCAAAGCCTGTGTAAATGGTGTCCTACTCTAGCAGTGTGCTTGACTAATTCAATACACTTTGTCTGTGTGTTCTGTCAGTTCTGTTCATTTACTAGATTCTTGATTGATTAATTAAAATTATCTGTTTTAAATTTTTTCTTCAAGGAGGATATTGGTGTGAAGTTGAGCAAGTTGTTTGGTTGGTTTTTTACAACTGCTAAACTGCATTTAAGTATGTATTTTGGCTTTGTGAATTGCCTAGAGTCCTCCTTTTCTTCCTCAAAAAATTAATTTCGGAGTTGTCCTGGTTTGACTAACAAGAGTATTTTTCAGACATTTATAACACACAGCAACATCTCTCTCTCACCACATCATGGCAATCTGTGACGGGCACATTTTGCATTTCTCTTAATTTTAAAACCATGAAAATAAGCTTGAGGGAAGGCTGGATATGCTCAGTGAATACAGAAGAATATTAAGTAATGAAAAATGTGAGTTTTCAGCCACATGGAAAGGGCAAGATGGCTTTCAACAGTAATTATCTCAAGGCTGAAAAGGGTAAACTAGCGCTATCTGGGTCAATTTTGATCTAATCTTAAAAAATTCTGAGCTTAAAACAACAATTTTGGCCCACGCTTCTGTCTGAAAACAAGTATTTTTTCCAAATTTTAAGATTTTTCTTCTGTGTATATGAAAGCAATGGTCATAATTTTAGTTTTCATTCTTCCATTTGTGTCCACCAAGTTTTTTTCTCTCATACCCATCTTTATATTGCATGGGTTTCCTTCAGAAATCTTTCACTACATGGGAATGAATCAGTAGACTTTTGAACAGGTTTATGGTTACAAAAATACAGTGCTCAGACAAGCATATCTGACTAGAGAAACTAAGGATCCGCTTTCCTCACCTGCTGAACTGATTATGGTGAGCAGTAAAGCCTTGTTTTGGGGAATTTTTATCAAAGAACGTTATTTTAGGCTTGTTCCTTCAAAGAAAATGACTGGAAGGAAATTTATTGACCTGTAATTCAGCATCTCTGAAAACACTGTATTAACTGGAATCCTATTCCTGACTGGTTGCTCCCCAGCCTCTGAGACAGCTTGCCATCTCCCTGTTCACACACAAGCTGTTAGTTCTGCCCTCCAGAGAAACCCTTCCAAATTATAAAAGACAAAAGTCACAGAATGATAGAATAATTTGGTTGGAGGGGCCTTAAAGCTCAGCCAGTTCCAATGCCCTGCCATGTGCAGGGAGACCTTCCCACCAGACCAGGTTTCTCCCAGCCCATCCAACCTGGCCTTGCAGACTTTCAGAGATGGACAGCCACAGCTTTTTTGGAAAGCCTGTGCCTCACCAATGAAGATTTCTTTTCTAATGTCCAAACATGATGTGATCAAGCTGAATTTATCTTGATAACAGACCTTAGTACAAGTGACTGTAAGCATATATTTCTGTTCAGCAAATCCTGAGACTCACAGTTCAGTCAACACAGTTAGGAGTCCCAGTGAATCTCTTTCTCCCATATACAGATGTACTCTTGACCTGAGGGATGTAAAATCACTCTTCTCCAGGGATTTTGATTTTTTTCCTTTGGAAATGTGGAATGCTCTGAGGTATGAGAGAGGAATTTCTCTCTGTCTTCATCTTGAGTGTGTTTGGGGCTCAGCTTGTTTCTCTAAAGGCATGGCAGCAGGCTTTCTACATCACACAAAATCCAAAAAGGCCAGGATGACTCCAAAGGAGATAAGAATAACAATTAAAACAGCATCATTATACAGAGTATGAGCCAGCTGCTTTCCAAAGGGTTTTCTTTTGGATCTGAAATTTCCAAGAAAAAGGAATGCGGCGAGGTGTCCGGCCTTGAGGATCAGTTATCTGGCTAGCAGAGGGCGGCCAACACCCAGCTGCAACCAAAGCGAGCACCCCTTGGCGTCGGAAGGCCTCGGGCTGTGCTCGTCACGGACTGGTCTCGCTGCCACCGGGATGGGAATAAGGAGCTGGACACTCGATGGGGACGAATCAGGTTTATTGGGACACCCAAGATGTCAACCAGGGAGTGACCCAGAACAGGGGGAGAAGCAAGGTTATAAAGGGGGGAGGAATCTCAGGGAGGTGTTTTACAGAGGTCCAATAGAAGAAAGCTGGGGAGTGAACTTAACATAATAGACATAAGGGAAAACCGAATCGATACAAAGTAAGGGAGAGGCCCCGGGACCACAGCCAATCATCACCCCCACAGAGAAGAAGATTCTGGTAAACTAGGAGGAGTTGGGGGTGATTGACTGGGCCCAGGGAGGAAAACAAATATACATATAAGGGAATGAGGGGGAAGAGGAATTACATAACTAAAAGGACTGACAACACCAGTGCCATGGGAACAACATAATTGGCAGGTCAACGGTGGGAAAAACTGGTGAGGGCAAAACCATGATATAAAATGGGGGAATTATACAGAAAATGGGGGAGCAATCAAAATAAACTAACAAAACACACTACAACAAAGGAGTAACAGCACATAAGAAAAGTTGAGAAGCAATAAATGGCCTTTTACAGAAGTGATCTTTCAGGAGCTTTGGTTAGTTGAGGGAGTGTACTATAGTCTGTTAACTTCTGATTATTGTGAAGAATGCTGAAATTCATTCATTTTCAGATCTCCTTTTCCTGCTAAAAATATCTAAAATAATTACATATTTTTCCCTTCTCTTTATGCTTCCTCTCTGCTCCTTCATTTTGCAGCAGAACCTCTCTGAAAGCAGTGTTGAGTGATTCCTGTGAACTTGCCTGCACCCTGTTTCCTTTGCCTGCAAAGGAAAGTATCGGACTTAAGAAGGGCAAGGAATACTGGCACCCCTTGATCAACATGGGGACAATCAGTTCATCTGGGTCACTGGGTCAGCACAGCAGTCTTTGTTTTGAGTGCCAACAGATTTTGATTAAGGCACTGGGAACAGAAAGAATTTAAAGGAAGGAGAGTGTGTCTAAGAAACAGTCAGTAAATAACCCAAATAAATATAATAAAAGTTTGAACATTGAGTCTTTTTCCTACTGTATCTATAATTTACCGGAAAGGTTTACAATTGCATAATTATCTGAGCCATTTTTCCATAACTATTATTAAAAAGCAGGAAAACTCTACCTAAAGCACTGAGACTAGAATTTTATCTCTCATAAGTGAATAAAATTCCATCATGACTTTTCCTTTTGGTTCTTACTTTGATCTTGTTTGTATTCTTAAAAAGGCACAAGAATGCGTCTTTTCATAGAAGAAGGCCGGGGGTAGGAAAATTTTATGCTAAAGTTCTAATCCCTGAATACAGTCCCTGATGGATGTGTTAAGTATGTTGACAGAAGACCCTCTGCATTAAGTCTCAGAGCCTAATATAGTTGCCAAGAGCTGAGAATTTCACAAGATTTAGCTCATCTGCTTTCAAGTAGCTGTGTGAGTAGACACTTGGTTTTCTTAGACTTTTTGTTGGTTTGTTTTTTTGTTGGTTTTTTTCAAAAGCAGCCAGGAAACATCACCACATGCAAGTGCCTCAGTGCTAAGTATTTTAAAACCCAACTTGCAGCCTCAAAGGAGGATACATAAATACTGTATTAATAATTTCCTAATATAAGTAGACAAGAAGGCTCAGGTGTCCTGCCTAATGAGATACATCATACACAAAGAAGTGGTACTGGGGAGGGATAGTCTTCCATGTGAAAAAGTTCTTTCTGGTGTTTCAGTTCCTTACATAAGGATCCAATGTTTGCGAATCTGCCATTTTAATTCAATCTCTCGTAAGTCATCTTATTTTTCTTTCAAAACACGTAAAACATCAGTGGTTAAAAACCTTTTCTGTGCTAGATAGCAGGGGGAGCTATCACAGTCATTTTCTCCAGCCCTAAACATCTTCACCAGTGCCTGAAGAAAACCAGAGGAGTCAGTCCACTCTGAGAGGGACATACCCTCCCTGACCTATCACCACTACTACCATGACGGAAAATAGTTAAAAAACATCCTGTATGGGTGAAAGTGAGAGTGGAAGTCCCTTTCCTAATTGCCAAAGTTATGTATTTTCCATGTTAGCCTGTTGCCAGCTCTGTTTAGAGTTGCTGGTATCATCAATTGGCATGTGCAGAGGAGTACAATGTCATGAAAGTGACCCTTTTTTTTTTTTTTGGCCTTCTTCCTATTAATCTACAGAATAAATAAGGAAGACTGGGAAATCTTCTGGAGGTCAGATGTCTAGGCATTTAAATTTATGTTCAGGACACTGGTTTTGCAAAAATTTTAATCTGGGTCTTCCTCTCCCTGTCTCTGGATTACCACAATGTATTTTCTATTGTTGCAGGGCAAACAGGTGTAAAAGGTAAGAAATCTTACAAATAGTCCTAAATCAGTCAGTTTTCTCTTAATTTCTGCATTTACGGGGAAGAGGATTCTTTGCTCCTAGGATAATCTGTTTTCCAACATGCACAAATGGCTGATTGATTGATGATTGGTGATGTGACTGAGAAAGAAAGGTTATGATACAAATGAGTCTATCAAATACCTTCTTGTAACAGAATTGTAACAAGGTAAATGCTCTGTGTATCGCCTTTGGATAGGTTCACAAGTTCAGAAGTGGAACTCTATGGGACAGAGACAAATAAAAAACAAACACCAAGCCTAGAGCCAAAACAGTCTTTTGACTACCTTTTGCCTGAAACCTCTCCCAAGTGACTGTTTGTAGGCAAAATGTATTAAAAAGTTCTCCAGTTCAAAATTGTTGATAATAAATTCATGCTGTCAGTAACATGACATTTTCTGCTGTGGTACCACAGTTGTTTCCCATGCTCAACATACCTGACTCTTGAGATAAGAAAAATAAGTGGCACACTAAACAAATTACGGCTTGTAAAATCTCTGGTTGTCCCATCATAACTCTACTGAGTACCAACAAGTGTTTACTTGTTTTTCCTCAAAAATGAGGAAAAACAAGTAAACAAAAACAATTGAGAGTATGAAATTTTATACATAATTGTGATCTGTAAAATCGGACCATCATAGGGAATGCCCTAAACATTTTTTCATACTTTTTTCCATAATTTCAGTTTTTCCATTCTCATTTGCTTCACCCTTGAAGCTGTACAAGTGAATTGTCATAAGAGCCATGTTGGCCTTCAGTGAGAAATCCAAGGGATCATACATACAAAACAGGCTAACTTGCTTAATAGGATCACAACCTATTACATCATTTTTGTGAATTAACAGCTGTTAAGAAGCAATTGTCTAGCAAAGAGAAATGTATGCCTTTACAGGCATACAGTCTGCTACAATCGTGTGGCAGACTCAGAAAAGCAAAAAGGCACCAACTGTTTTATTGTCTTCCAAAACAAAGCCAGTGTTTATTTAACAGTTATTGATGCACCAAAAAGAACAAAACAAAAGAAAAATCGCATCCAAATTATTACTGAAAGGAAATGAAAAAAGAGACAGCTTTTTAATTAAGTCACTGATTTTCAGAAACAGTGGAGAGATGAAATGGCTGCCAAATTTTCACAAACCAACTAAGCATCTTGGGCATACAGTGACGGCTAATGTTCTTTGAAAACCTGGCCAGTGGTTTCATTATGGAAATTATCCTGCTATAAGCATGTTTGGAAATGGTCCATGTTTAACAAGGTTAAGATTGCAGTTCATAATCAAGTTCTACTTTGGGCTGCCAAGAACTTAAAATTCTCATTACAGGATCTTCTTGACATAATGGTAAAATATCAAAATAGGCCAGTTTAGAACCCACCATCAAGAGCACAGTTACGTCAGTTCAAAGCTGCCGGTTTTTGGCAGTGTTTATCAGGTCAGTCTGAAAAAGGGCTGGATTATTTTTCTTGAAGGATTTCTCCCTTCTGGTTCTATCCTAGGTTCTGAGGGCATAGCTATATCCTGTGACATGATATGCAGGTCTTACCGTGGCTTGACAGCCCTTGCGAATTTCTTGGTGGGGTTGGAACACATTTTCATTTTGTTCACCCAACATCCATACAACAGGATGAAGAACTCAACAGTCAAAGTCCTTCAGGAGTAATTAAAAAAAAAAAAAAAAGATCAAAACAGCGACAACAACAAAAATAAAAACATAAGAAGAATAAAGCTGTTATAAGTACTTAAAATTTTGAAGGCATTGGCTACAGTGTCTGCTCTGACATGTTTTGGTTTTGTTCTCTTCTTGTTTGTGCTTGAGTGTTGTCCCACTTGAGTAGACACTCAAATTAGTAAAGATGATAGCACATTTAAAAGACTGTACATAGCCTTGTACTTCAACAAGCATTCACATATTACCTTCAGCAAGTGTTCACATGTCAAATATTTTGACAGCTCCTTTGAAGTCATTGAATGTAGGTTCAGCCTTGAAAAATGACCCCTTTTTTGTCAAGGTTCCTAACAGCCAATGGATTTTTACTGCTTTTGATATGAGAAAATACATTGCATCTTCTCTGTAAAGGATAATGGTTCTACTCTATCCAAATCCATAAAAAATACTGAGAAATTATTCAATGAAAATCTCAAATTTAAATATCAATATTTTGCTCTAAATATTTATGAGATACTCCAAGAACATTGGACCCTTATCAAATCTGCCGTTCGTTGGTTGTTAAAAACAGCTCATAGGGCACAAGGATCGTGGTGTAGATAAAGGCATAAGAGAAGCTTATGATGAGAGATGACAAGAATGCAATCATGATCAGAAAAATAAAGCAAAACCCTGAGATGCTCACAGAAAATTATAAGAGGTTGGCTTCCAGTAGAAGGACTAAGAGATTTTTATTATGTGGATTTACCACATAATAAAACACATTTTTCCTTTTAGAGGACTGTGAGCTCTCTAGTCATTGTTTTATTATCAACACACACACGCACACATACACACATACGCACACACGTACATATACACACACATACACAGAAATTATTAGATCTGAATGTGTTACCCTCAAGGGAGAGTAGTAACTGAAAGCTAAGCTAGAAGACAAGGCAGATGGATTACTTCTTTGACTGAACCTGTGTTTTAGATAAAGCAAGGTATTCAACACTTTGCCCATGAAACTGTCCACAAAAAAAAACAACACATCAGTTTCAGCTGTAATCCTTTTGAATCATTAGCTGAAAGACCAATGTCAGCAGAGGAGGATAAATATGTAGACTAAGCTTGCAGTGTTATTTAGTCATTAATAGCAATTCAGCACAGTGGTGTGCTGCCTGGCAGGTTCCTCTTGTGCTTGTGGCATGGTATTGTCACTTCAGAAATGTAGCTTTTAAGAATGTACCAAAACAAAAGATGCCCCAGTATTTGAAATAAAAATTTGCATTTTCATATAATTGACAACACTTGAGATACACTTGCGAAACATTCTCTGGGAATATTTGTGCTGAGGCATGGAAAGGAATTTAATAAATATTTTTGGAACTGGCACCAAAAAGTGTTTGGGAATCTGATTTTCTTTTTTTCTGACATTTTTTTCTGATCAATTCTTATAATCAACTAATCAACTAACAAAGTTGCCACAGAACTTTATTCATGCCAGGGGCATGTGTGGAAGTTGGCTTCTAAAAGTTAAACCAAATACCTCTTACAGTGCAGCAAACTTAGGGTCTCCCTTCTACCCTTTACTTGAAGTCCTCCTTAAAATATGTCAGTACAGGAGGAAGGAGAGAGAAGACCCAATCCAATGCATTACTTTAATGCATCTATGATCACTTAAAAATAGGAAAAACCTGTCTAAAATTCTTCTGATTTAAATGTGCTATTTGTTGAAAAAGAAGTTGTTGGGTTTTTTCCCAAAAACTCTAAAAACACACAAAATCCAAGCTCAGAATACATAAATCACATAAAAATAATAAATCATCAAATTTCTTCCTCCAAAGGAAAGAATACCTGCTTGTTTAACCAGCTTTCAATCAGATTCCTTATTGTTCTGGCAGTATCTTTGCAGAATTCTTTGTGAGTCATTTTATTTCATTATTTGTTCCACATTGATCTCTGTGAATATTTCTTAACATAACTAAATTCCTATTTCTTGATTAGCAATCAGATCTTACTACAGTCAGTTTCTTGGTGTTCCTAACAGAAAATATTACATCACTTACCTAGCTGATTCTAATACAGGAAAGGTTACTAAACTAACCCAATTAAAGTGTGCAGATCTGCAATTTGAGATGACTGTTATTCCCTTCCACGAGAGCTGGGATCATGAGAGCTGGAATGATGGATCGCAGGCCAGAGTACTGATAATCCATGTAAGAAGCAGGATCCCATCCTGGATTATCTTGAATTGGCCTACCTAAAGGTTTTTGTGATGCAAATTGGAAGCTCTGGGCATGGTAACAACCAGCGGAATATGTGACATTCTTCTGTCTGGTAGTGCCTGGAAAGCTCTCAACTGTTATGTTTGAGCCTCATTAATCAGCCCTGTATTGTATAACTCTGTCTGATATGAAGCTGCCATTTCTTGTCACCAATTACAGGTTTTGCAAAGACCCGTCTTTGCAAATTATAGTGCTTAGATTGCTTGTTCCTGAAGGTGATACTTGGTGTGCGACACCCTCAGCTTTTGCCAGTAGGAAAATTGTCCCTGCAGTGAAAACGTCATTCATAAGGCACAAAAAAGCAGTAAAAAAATCTTATTAAGTGCTCCCTGAAATATTAATCATAACACTGTGTAAAAACAGGTACATAAAATTGAAACAAGGAAAGGGAGGTTTCTGACCAGTTCAACCAAACTGGTTATCGCTTCAATAAATCCAGGACTGGGCATGGCTTTGGCAAGGCACTGGTTGAGTAGGTATGTGGTTGTTTATTTTGATGTGGTTTCATAATTAAAGAAAAATATCCCAAATTTTACTCCTCCCAAACCTCTTCTGCATCCACCAGAATTCAGAAAAAATGCAACATCTCTCCTGCAGACATTTTGCACGTGTCCTCATTTGTATTGCTAGTTGTATAGCCAGTGTCAGTCAGAAGAATCTGCAGTGCATTCAAAGAGCTGGAGTGATGTAATAATACAGCTGCTTTCCTGTTACATTCATACCTTCCATGTGGTAGTTTGATCTCCCAGGTGACATGACCAAACCCTAATACTTGACGTATCCAATGAATATATAAACATGAAATAGTTTTTTTACAATATAGTATATTTTGTGCCGTTGGTGCATTTTTACCATTATTACTGATTTTTGTCAGTTTACTAGCAGGTTTTATTTGAGAGTCCTGATCTGTAGGTATGAACTTCTCTTGCTGCAAGGACTCTCTCCAACAGTATAAAACCCACACATACAAATGATACATACGGACAACCCAAAATTTGCAAATTTAATGGAAAGTATTCTTAAAACTCCCCAGCATTTTCTTCTCTACATAAAATATGGTAAAAACATAGTGTTGTTTATCATGATAGAGAGAGACATATGAGCACCTTACATTTAAAGATAATATGGTAAAATAAGTAAGCTTTTAAGAAAAGAGAAATTCATATTTCTTTTTTGCTACAGTCTGTCCTGATGGCAGTTGAGTTTAGACATCAAATGACGGGGAGAATTTTTCTCTGCATGACATTCTTGTACCATTTTGAAAGCAGTAGTATTTACTCTTGAGCAAAGAATATGTCCCTATGCAACTTTTCAGAAGTTAATTTCAAGAAAACTAGACAGGATAAGGAAAGATCTATCAGTGTCAGTTAAAAAAAAAAAAAAAAGACAAAAGTGTCCTGACCTTGATTATTTGTCTCTTTTTAGTACATGTACACATATTTATGGGAAATGAAAGAGAAAACAATAATGTTCCTTTGTAAAGAAAAGAAACAAATACCATTAAGTCAGAAAAACCCTAAAATACTTAATAGCAACATAAATCTCTCTGTCTAGATGGCAATTTCCAACTCACAGTGTTGTGAAACAGGAAATACAAGTTCATCCTCTGGAAAAAATTGCAGACAGCATTATCATAAGAATCTTGTATCAAAAGTGCCTTTCACTGTGATGTCTAAACAGTTTCAGAAATGAAGGCTGTTACATCTCAAAGCCAAAATTCCGTATCAAAATGTTTCCAAACAAGCCCAAACTTCACCTGCAATTTATAGATTAAATGTACAAGAAAAACTCTAAAACACCAAAATCAAAAATAGCCCCCAACTGACCAAACAAAAAGCCCCAGGCCATCACCATCACTGTCACCAAAAGAACCCAACAGAAACCAAACCGAACTAACAAAAAAACCCCCAAAAACCAAAACAAAACAACAAAAAAACCCAAAACAACAACAACAACAAAAAAAAACCAAAACAAAACAACTCTCAAAAAACCAAGCCTTCCCACTGCAAAAAAAAATCCAAAATCCCCAAAGCCATGATTTCACAATATAATGCTGAGCAACAGTAAGCTATAACGAATCATCATTTTCTGTAGGTAACAAAATGGAAACTTCTGCACAGAGACTTTCTTCAGTTTTCTAGGTGCATAAGTAAAAGGTATGGTACTTTAAAAGAATTTTTTTCTACTCCATATTGACAGCTGTCCTGTCATTCTGCAAAATGAGTCTTTACATAACTGACAGATCATCTAAGGGTACATATTATACACATATTGCTATGACATTTTAATGCCTTTCCAAAGAAGTATAGCAAGACTATCAAGCTATCTATTTTTCCCCAACCAGATGCTCCTTTCCTTCTCACACTGATAAAGAGAGAGCAGCAGGAAATTGCAGACTTCTGAAGAAGTGATGAGGAGACTTTGGACATTAAAAAAACCACAAGACTCAGCAAAGGACTGAGAGCATTGGTAAATATATATCAGAGAGAGACTGAATGAGATATTTTTCTCACTTTCATGTTTCATTCAGGGTACAAGAACATTCAAAAGTCAGTTTAAATTTTTCTGTGCGCTACATGCATGTACATAATGAGCAGTTTTCTTCTACAGAGAGGCTTTTTTTTGTTTTCTAATATATATGTAGCAGTCTATTTGCATGAATATGTGTTTTGCCTAATCAATATGCCACAAGCTGAAAGTAAGTGGTAGGGAAAATACTTAACACTAGGAATCTGATGAGATAAATCACTACTGAATGTATCTTTCCCATCAGCTTTTTCCATTACCATAAAAACAACCTTAGGGTTATAATTTTGAATCAGAAGTGAGAAGCATCCAACATCTACGGACTAAAGCAATACTTGCAGTTAAAAGAGCTGAGAAGTGAGTGGAACATTAGTGTTGCTATTTTATGAATAAATCAGTGTTTTCCACACCTTTTGAGTCTAAAACTATGGTAAGCTCAGCACTAAGCAATTTTTTTCTGAAAAACACAAGTGCAGAAGCAGCACAATTGAAGTCTCTTTCTTTAAATCCAAAGACATAAGCTCTACTCCCAGATGAGAAGCCAAATCAGGACAGACCTCTTCCCTTGGGAATGTCAAACAGGCAGAGGTAAAATGACAGTGGTAGAACCTGCTCTGCCACTTCTGAGATAAGTGGTAACATGGAAGAGAAGGTATGCCAACACAAAAGTTTCTTGTCAAGAGGTAACAGACGAAACCAAGCCAATCTTTTACGTTATGTTAAAGACAAAGACATTTTATGGTTTCTTGGAGATTTCCTGGCCTGTGCAGCTTTATTCTTCATCCATGCCAACTGCCAACATTGACCATGTCTTCTGATCTGTTGTCGTGATCTGGTTACTAAGGTTCTTTGAAATGCCCCTGCCTGAATTAATGTGCAAACAAGACCATTAAGGTGCAAACAAGACCATATGCCAGTGACAATAGTATGGGTTTTATTTGATAGTAAATATGAGAAAGAAAGAGAAAGAGCGAAAGAGAAAGAGAAAGAGAAAGAGAAAGAGAAAGAGAAAGAGAAAGAGAAAGAGAAAGAGAAAGAGAAAGAGAAAGAGAAAGAGAAAGAGAAAGAGAGAAAGAAAATAGGTGGGGGGGAGACAGAAAGAGAGTGACAGGGAGAGAATAATTAAAATACCACCGCTCCATGGATCCTCTCCAGCTGGTCTTCTTGGTGGTGAAGGTCCCCCAAAAAAGCACAAGATTGGATGGGTTTTCCTACCTCAGGCCAGGTAGGAAAATCAGGCAGCTCCCTGGGCCGGGGTAGTTTGTCGCTGTGTCTGACAACAGACTCCACATTTTTTGCATCATATGCAAAAGGTACAAGGCCTCAGGAATGACTCTGGGGGGCACTTAGGGGGACCTTTGATGGATTAAGGCATCCCCTCAGCTGCTCCTCACATCAATGTCCCATGGATGTGGCATTCCCAGGGCTGTAGGTTCCATAACTAGTTTGTGTAAGGGAGGATGAGTCCACAGCCCCTGAGCAGAGGTTACAACATACCAAAACTTCTTCCCCCCACCTCACTTGGAGGGGAAATCTGTAGAAACCTGCTCCCAGAAAATGGGTCTAGGGGCTACAGCCTCTCCCACCCCACAGCAAGCCAGAGGTGACTCTTAGCAGGGCAGCTGGGTTTGGCTCACATTATTTTCTTTGTTTACTTGTTTGTTTCAGGTGATTGAACAATGGATTTTCACTTTATCTCATCTCAGCACTTTGACTTTCAGTCCCAAGTCCCAATCCGGTATCTTCAGGGAGGCCTCTTGTAGCTTCTTTATACAGTTTCTGTTAAAATGAGCAAGACTTTATGTCAGTGTTTGACGGATGAACTATTTCTGACACCTGTACCTTGAATGGGAGAAAAGCATCATCTACATTATTCTGTGTGCCATGTGTTTCAGCAACTAGTCCTAATCTCATTAGCCTAACCTCCAAGAAACCAAAATTTCTGGAACCTTTCATAAACATTTATTTTTTCAAAAATATTTGGGTTAAAAAAGATTGTTAATTTGGGTTTTTTTTGAACATTTCATTGTGACTTTCATTGCTTCTGCACACATTACACATTTTATTATTACGCACACTAAAAAAAATTATTTTGAAATAAAAAATCAAAATGTCCAGTTGTGTCTGCTGTAGCAGAAAAATTCATTACCACAATTCTGTCTTTCACTTTTGTTTTGTCCAAAATATAATTGAAATTGACCCTTTAAAAAATGTTTCAATACAGAGAAATCAACATCTGTCACCAAGAAAATCATCAAGAAAATAAATTATAAAACTAATTCATTAGAAAAAAATCATGACAAGTAGCACTCTGATCTATGAGCGTCATTGGGTGATGCTGAAGAAGACTTGGTGATTGAAGGTTGTCAGATAGCTCTTCTCAGATACTGAAAGTGTAATTTGAAGACTCAAGCTTACATTAACTTTGAAGGGCTGGATTTTTAGTTAAACAAAGAACCAATGGATTCATCAAATCTATTGCTGTCATTCCCTTTCATCTCAGCTATGAACACTACAGCTAAGAATTTTGTCTACTCCAAGTATAAGCAAACATTAACATGGAAAGAGGTACAAAACCAGGTTCTTAATGTTTCACTGTTCATTTGTTAGGCTGCAGAAACCTCTGATATACATAAGTCATCTTGCAAAAAAGTAACACATTGATTAATTTAGGGCAGAGCATAACACTTCCATGCTGTCTTCAGAGAAGGAAAAATGCTGTTAGATAAGGCTTGGGGCATTTTGGTGGAGTTTCTTTTAATCTCATAATTTCAGATTTATTGAATAATATCAGACTAGAGCCTTTACCAAGAACAAAACAGTGAACATGAAAGGGGAAAACCAGAAACATATAAAGTGACAATGATGATAAATTAGCTGACTCATTTCATCTTGCATGAGCAGTAGGTTAGAAATATTTGGTAGCGTTGGCTACTGAAAGTTGTAGTCCTGTCTGCTGCACTCAGACTTTTCAGGGAGGCAGACAAGGTGGTCACGTACTGCTTCAGCCCAACACTTCTGAGATGCTGTCTGTGCTTGTTAGCTTTCTTGTCATGGATGTAGGAGAGTTTTCTAGAAGTGCTCATAGTGGGAATTAATTGATTTTCATCTGCCATCATCATAGGTTCGGGGACAAAAGACCATCATACTAGTATTCAGGATAGTCTCTGGCTTTTATTACTGCTTACGCTTTTTCTGCATCAGGGAAGTGACTACTTCGCGATAGTGGACATGATTAAGAGCCTACAGAACTTAGCATGGCGAGCAAATATTCCTTGACCCAAAAGACCATCTTCAGGTAGGTTAAAATTTTAAACAATCCCAGGAGGGGATTGTTTAAAAATCTCATGGAGGTTCTGTGTCCAACAAACATTTAAGAATATGTTTAATTCCAAAAGATCTGTTTCACTGACATCAGTGGAAGTGGTGCTACTTTTGCTTTCTTGTGGCAAAGATTCAAGGTTCATGAATGTAAAGTAGGGCATTATCTATACAACACAAACAAATATCCCTTTAATAAGCACTTCCAAACATTAACTACAATCATGATTTTCTTACTTAAAATACGTCTTTTATTATTTTGCAAATAATACACAATAATCAGAAGCACTGTGATCATAGGTGTTTTGGGCTGCAGTGGAGCTGTTTTGACAGCTCTGACTACCTATCTCCATGGATTACTTGAATATATTTCCAGGAATTTATGGTCATAAAAATACTGCCATATCCACAGAACATCACACAGTCCTGAACAATGCTACTTGTCAAATTTTGGAATACTGTGATGAGAGGAAAAGCCATAACAGAGAATAGAACACAGCAAGATTGATGGAAGAGTTTTGGTGTGGTCTTCCATTTAAGATCAGTATTTTCAGAGCATTCCAGAGAAGGATGAAGCATTTATTATTACAGGGAAATAAAATTTTGAAAAAGTTCTTTACCACTGGTGTCTCTCATGCAAAGGCTTTAAAAAGAAAGAAAAACACTTTTGAGAAAGTAGGTGGGTAATTGTTAAGGTTCTTCTGGAATTCCAAATATTCCTAGGTTTGTAGTTGCAAGTGAAACATTCCCTTTTGTACTTGACTGGCAAACTAAAGCAACTTACCTTTGGAAACATTCCTCCTCTGAAAGCTTAAAAGGAATGTGCAGAGCTGAGGGTTTTTTATCATAAAACAAAGTTGAGTTTTATTTTTACATTACTTTATTGGAATTTTTTTCCACACTTGAGGTTTTTGGTTTTTTTTTTTAATGTTCAAAAAGGGAGAGACTATGGCATCTTAAAAATCCTAAATTAATGGCAAGAAACTCTAGGTGATATTATGACTAAATAAATAATATCTTGCCAGCAAGAAATGTTCATTAAAGATCTCATTTTAGTACAGGAGTTAGAAACTCTTTCAAGGCATATCACAGATAAAATTGATGGTCTTATATTTTCAGAGAAATGACCAAGGTACACAATTGTCACTTCAGTTTCCCCAGGAGGAAACTAATTTAGTACAACACAACTTTGCAAATACCAGGATATGCCTTGTAAAATTAATTCCCCTTGGGTACATGTAAGCAGAAGGGCTTTGTGGATTTTTTTCCAAACCCTTGATTCTGACTCAAGCTACAGTGACTCTACCTGTGCTTTCCACTTCTTACACACTTACTGCCAACTGAAGTAAAACATGGACTGAGAAGGATGATGGTGCTCTTTATCATGTCCCCAGATTTGTGTGACACTCACTGTTTGTGCATAGGGAGGTCATGATAATGAAAGTTTTGTAACAGCTAAATATTGCCCTTTTTGAGGGAGTATTTTGTGAAATCTGTGCTTTTCGCATGCTTACCTGTAATGGAATTCAGATCTCAAGCCCTACAAAATCCCACCTGACTGCATGCAGCCTTTAAAATTACCACTATCAAACCGAAAAGTTTAAGTTGCTTAACTCTGCGGTGGGATTTACTTCCTGTCATGCAAAAGAAGGCCATATCTGCAGAAGCCCATCTACCAATAGCTGTCAGAACCCTGTAGGACTCACCCACACTCTTGGTGTGTAAGTAGAGCAGCTGAGAAATCTGACAGCACAATTGCAGGAAAATGCTGGAGAAATGCTGACAGCACAATTGCAGGAAAATGCTGGAGAAATGGAGGTAGTGTTTTGGACACAGGGTGGGCAGGGTTCACTGAGCTTATTACAGTTCATCAAGCCCATCCTCTGGCACATTAAATGTTTAGAACCATGGCACTGAAATGTCAGAGGAGGTTTTTAAACTCCTCTGTGTGTAACTCATATCAGAGCTTCACTGCTCTGATAGATACATACCTTTTGCCACCAGAATGAATTTATTATATTTATATTATATTATATTATATTATATTATATTATATTATATTATATTATATTATATTATATTATATTATATTATATTATATAATATAATATTATATTATATTATATTATATTATATTATATTATATTATATTATATTATATTATATTATATTATATTATATTATATTATATTATATTATATTATATTATATTATATTATATTATATTATATTATATTATATTATATTATATTATATTATATTATATTATATCGTAGCATATCGTAGCATATCGTAGCATATCATCATATCGTATCATATATTAATGTAATTAATATTATATATAATATTAATTATATATGTAAATTAATTATATATTTTCACCCATGGGCAGATATACTAAAATTTTATTTGGTTTCAGTACAGCTACTCAGCCTCCTGACCTACTGCACTCACATCTATGAAGACTACTCACATCTTCCTCCCCTATTCCCTAGCAGTTACCTTGCTTCCTGATGATACACTTAATGGAATTATGTAATTTAAAAAGTTAGTACTTTCCAGACTCCTTTCAACCCACAAAACCCTTGGCCTAAAACACTGATAGCTTTTATGCACTTCCAAACAGACTTCCTGAAACGGACTCTGCAGTTCTGACTTCTCAGTCCCAAGGGCATTCACCAAATTTCCAGTGCCTCTGAGATCCCAGGTTTTTCAGTCATTTGTCAGGTCAGCCTGTGTGAAAACACAAAGGTTAGTGAGCCTAAGAAACATATTTGCTTTCAAAACCACCGCATGGTTTTACTCTTTCCAGTTTTCAAAGGGAATACTATGGAATCTCAATTCAGGATTTTTTAATTTTTTTTTTATTCAAAGTGAAACTTTTTAAACATAAAATAATCATGGATTTTTCTGACATTGAAACCAAATGCTAAAAAAAAAAAGAGAAAAATTTATAGCTCCTTAGTTTCAACTACATGGTTTGCTAGACAAAAACCTGAACTAAAAGAGGTATTTTGTCATGATTAATGGACTATATCTTCTGTGCTGAGAAACCACTCAGTACATGACTTGCACTGCAGAGTAGTATTTTTATC
Source organism: Melospiza melodia melodia (assembly GCF_035770615.1). Lineage (NCBI taxonomy): Eukaryota > Metazoa > Chordata > Aves > Passeriformes > Passerellidae > Melospiza > Melospiza melodia. The sequence continues at coordinate 19,543,903 of NC_086226.1, read as the reverse complement.
TCATCATGTACACAGGCACCTTTCTAGTAACTTTAAATTCTTTAAAGGCCTATTCAATTTCTCTTCTTTATGTTTTGAGCAAAACCTTTTTTTGTTGTTGTTTTTTTGGGCTTTTTCTAAAAATAATACTAGAAACCAAAGCATTCTGATACTTACTGGAAATAAATTAGGAAAGTTAAGCATTGACAGTAATGGATAAATTATCCCATGGCTCTTTCTGATGTATTTTTTTCCTTTGATTCCCTACAAGCAATCAATAACAAAATTACAAATTTTTTGCAATTATATCTGATTACAAAATTATTAGGTTTAGGTTTGGTGAATGCTGCATTTTATTCATTGGGAAAAGTAAAAGAGGATGTGTTATAGCTAGTGCTTTAATGAGAAAACCTGTACTTTCTGGAAAGAGGGAAGTGTCTAGGGGACCATGTCTTCAGGAGGTTGTTGGTGTTGAATAGCTGTTAGATTAAGATGGAGCCTTGCACAGATGGGGAAGAAAACTGGTTCTGCCTTTGTGTCAGAAGAGGAAAACCAGTGAAGAATATAAGAAATGAATTACCAGACTTGTCTCTTCCTGTCCTATTAGATGAATGGAATAACTACTTTTTAATTCCACAAGGACCAAGTGTCTTTTTAGAACCCTGTGATTCTCAAGGTTAGACAAATCAAGATGTGGAAAAATAGGCTCCACACTGAAAAGGAAACTATAATGTTTAATACTGAGCATGGAAAACCCTGCTTTGATCACCCCCATCTCCTGGAGAAATTAATTCTCAAATGGAATTCAATGCTTTTCTACTAGAAATTTCAAGTTACTCATATTGAAGCAGTTAGACACCCAACTTTCTAAAGGGTGTGCCTTTTGGTAGCTCCAAAACCAGCAGAGAGTCAGACAAGAAAGGTTAGTCAAACCCTGAAGGATGCAGAAATGTGCTTTTAGCACTTGGACATGTGAGTCTCACTGATCATCCAATTACATAGCAGGGCAGCTTGCTTACAGCTTGTGCCTTCTGAATCTTTCTGAGCTATCAGGGCTGATATTCTCAGGAACTGCCTCTTGTTGAGTGTTGCCTACTTTATGTGCTCTTTCATCATCAGAGTCATCCAACAGTATAGCATAAGATGTTTTTCAAGAGCTGAATGATAAGGCTTAATGTGGCTGACCCCAGTTTTTTTGCCTGAGGTTTCCCTGATAAAAACCAAGTGGTGCAAAATACATGGTTCAGAGCACGAGACTTATGAGGAGCGGCTGAGGCAGTTGGGTTGTTTGGCTTGGAGAAATGGAGTCGCGAGGGAGCCCTAATCCTTCTCTACATCTATGTGAAAGGAGGCTGTAACCAGGTAGAGGTCAGTCTCTTATCTCAGGGAACAAGTGACAGAACCAGAGCAGAAGGCCTCAGCATGTGCTAGGAAAAACTTCAGATTGGATATCAGATTTTTTTTTTTTCTCTGAAAGGGTAATGCATTGGATTAGGCTGCCCAGGGAGGTGGTAAAGTCGCTGTCCCCATAAGTGTTCAACATTTGTGTAAATATGGCACTATGGGCTAATGGTGGACACCATGGTGCTGGTGAACTCAATGATTTTTAAAGTATTTTGCATTTTTAATGATTCAGTGGTTCTTTGACTCTGTGATCTAAGATCAGTACCCAGGGTTAACCCTCAGTGACTTTGCACCTTGATGTATCCTGGCCAGGTTCTGGGTGACTCTAGAGCTCTTCTTACAGATATCTCAACAATGTTGTGGGAGTGGGTTTCTCAGCCTTACTGTAACAGAAAAGAACGCAGCAGCCTCTTCTAACAAGTAAGGAGCTTCAAATGTATATGCACCTGTGGCTTCTAGATTAATGAAATACTGAGAGGAAATCTGGCTTCAGCTTTCTGCCAACACCAGTGTTAGGAGAAGAAAGAGGAGACCAGAAACTACTTGTAATGCTGTTCAAACTCTAAGCGCAGTCCTGACACTGACTAGACTCAAGTGCCCCCCCCAAAAAAAGCTGAAAAAATCAACCCTAGTGGGTCTTCATTAGCTAAGAAATTCTGAGCTGCAATTTTGTAAAGGAGAGAAATACTACTATGGTAGTCTTTCCATCTAGCCTTTTTTCTCCATAGGCTGACCCAAAAAGAAAAAAGCACCATGATACACTTAACAGCATGGACTTGTATTCATTCCAGGTGGGGTCTTCCTCTTTCATATACTTCCTCCTAAACTAGGTACAATGTCTTAGCATAAAACATGCAGAACACTGCTTCAGTATCCTTCTAATAAAAAATATGCAAGAGCTTAATCCTTCCATGTACTCACATACGTATATGCATATTCACATCTACAAACACACGCCTCTCAGTCCAAACAGATTTGAAAAGATTGCACTGAAGACAAGAAATGGTGGTTGAATGACAAATCTTACAAACTTGAAGCTGTATTTCACAATGGTGAGACTGATGCTGATGTCTTGACTTTTGAAAATACTTCTCCCCCTCCACCATTTCAAACAACTGTTGGTAGATTTGTCCCACCTATCATTGTTTCCAGAGATATCTCTACTGCTACATAATTTAATCATTCAGCTGATGTGTCAAGCAGTTAAATATATTGTTAGTTTAAAATGGATAGGATGATTTACGCTGAAATAGAAGACTTAGATTTAGGTGTTCTAATTGTTACACACAGGAAAAAAAAAAGAAAATGGTTGTTCAATTTAAATAGCCACATTTACTTATCTGCTAATTTAGTTCTGTTCAGAAAGATCTTCAAGTATCCACCAGCTCATTAGTAATGCTCACACATGTATCTAAAATCCAATAAATGTACATTGAATAAAAGCACATGGAAAAATATGTAACTCCACATTTCTGATGAAGTCTTATTTGAAGCCTATATGATAAATTCAAATACAAATGGCAGGATGTGAAAAAGCTATACAAGATTTTTCAATTAATTAATGAAGTGCAGTAGTGCAAAATTTTGGGAGTGAGTTAAGGCAGATGTTGCTATAAAGAGGTTTCAGACTTGTTCAATGTAAATGCTCTATGAGGTTCCTTAAGAAGGAGACTCTGGGAGTACTATTTTAGAGTGGTGTCTAGTAAATCAGTGATTTAAAGTAATAGGAGTCATGTGGCTAAATCTTGAGGCATCACTCTGAAGATGCACCCTTAAGACCTTGCTTGGCTGATATCTTCCAAGGCTGAGCCCTAATCCCAAATCCAGCTGTTTCTGATACCCAGTATTATATTGAAATATGACACTGAAAACTGTTCTAAATCTAAATGGGATTCATGCTATGCTATGAAATCACATCAACTTCTGCACCAAGGCTAGTATTTAATTCTTAAAAAAAAACCCTTCAGGGTGTCTTAGAAACTTCTACACCTTGAGTGTTGAATTTCTCAGGTGGTAGACTTTCTCTTGTGTTCTGAAAGTAGAATCCATTCCTGTAAAAAAAAACAATAAAAACCTGAAATGAAACCATGAAGACACCTGTTTTTTGAAAAAATGTGCTTTATTCTGGTGCACTTTTACCTGTGCAAAATAAAATACTTCACCCATTTTTGTTATGTTGATCAGCAGAAAAGATAATTTGCTCTTTCCTGTAGAAGACAGGTGCTGTACCAGGAGGCAGCTAAGAGGACATGTTCATTTCACCTTAAGAGGCACTTATATGTGGAAGTGGTACTGCTATATAATAAATTATTCAAAATGAAAGTAGTGCATTGGGGTGCATTCAGATCCCTGAGGAACCCTCCAGGTCCTGTGCAAAGATATTTCCTGTTTCATATTACAAGCTCAAGTTTGGTGGGGTCTGTAACTTCTCTGAAACTGGTGGGGTTTCTGTCCTTCTCTTCAAATTTCACACCTGAAAAAGCTATGTTTACATAGCCATGCACAGTTTGCAGCTGTGTACCATGCTCCTTATCCCTTTAGATTTGTGTTCCATTGGCCCTGATTAGCACTGTTTTGGAAACAGCTTAAGTAACACAAAAAAAAGCTCCTCTTGTTTCAAGAGAAAAGGTTTAGTAGAGAAATACAGACAGTTAAAAAGATAATTTTAATTACACAAACATTATTTGTTATACAGTGCAGAGACAAGTGTATCCCATTGTTTAAACGTGGCCCTGACCAAACACTAACCTATTGCTGCTGCATATTGCAGCTTCAAAAGGTTTCTCATTCACCATTCCTCTTGCAAATCCTCTGTAAAACTTTCTGCAGTTGGAAGTACTGTGATCTAAAATTTTATTTGACCTAACCCTCATGTCTGTAGTCTCTTATCATCACAAAAAGCATAGATCATCAGGTTTTCATGATCTAGCAATTTTCTTAGCCACACATCCTTTTAATAAATTACCTCAGTTTGGCATCTGAGAAGTTGCATTAAGTGGATGCACAGTGGACTAATCACAAAAGAAATTTCAAGGAGTTAAGCATGCTGTTATTGATACCTTTCACCCAGGACACCCTTGAGTCTTGAACTAGCAAAAGTGAACTACAGCTCGCTTTCCATTTACCTTTGCAGTCTTTAGTATTTGGTAGCAAATGTCTCTGGTAAGCTGCCGCCATCCCCAGGACCAGGTCTATGTGAGATTCTAAGAGTACATCTAGGAACATCTCACAGAACATAACTGCTTCTCTGGAAGATTCTGATGCTTATGGCAGAGAAGCTTTTCTGATGGAAATAATGCATCTACCCAGGCACTGACAACAAAGATTGTCAGCCACCAAAAGCAGAAAGGCAGCTGAAGAGCTGCAGAGGAAATTGCCTTAATACCAAAACCCAAACTGGCTGTGTAATGCAGCATCCACTGAAGTTTAGAAATAGCAGTATCAATGGCTGTCTGATAAGGCAGAATCACCTTTCACTCTGTGAAGAGGTCACACACTCTGATCTGCACCAAATATACAACAATCGTGGGATGAGATTTTTAATAATTATTAATTTCCATCAACACATCTAAATAGCATTATGTTCTTTGTATGCTGAACATAGAAATCAGATGCATTTGGGAGGTGGGATGCAGATGCAGGTCTCATATATGACCTTAAATTTGCAACTAATGAGTGTGGCATGCCAAATTGTGCAAAAAAAGCTGCATCATAGTTTCTTTTCTGTAGTCTATGTGTTCATCCTGTCTCTGAGAGAACTGTATAACTTTGGTCCTTCAAAGAGCGGTTTCTCTATAAAAGACCAAAATAAAAACTCTAAGGAAGCAGAAATTATATGATAGTAACCAGAATAGCTCTTGTTCCTGGGTAGATGTATAGGCCATCTGTAGAGCACACTCAGCAATTGGTCCCATGTTCCCTTTCCTATTAAGGAAGCTCTTAGTTTGCAGCATATTGGATGGGTGCTCAGGTTATGAAGGAACTGGATATTTGGAGATTGACAAAGGGCACAAGAAAAAGGACACTTATGGGAATGACTATGAGACCACACTGGACTGTGAGAACTTCTCATCTTTCCAAGGGCTGCATTAGATGTGCTAGATGTGCTAAGACTGGGCAAGACTGGGTAGTTACCCAGTCCTCTTTTCTGGACGGGTAATTGCTGTCTTCCCCGCTGTTGCCAGCATAATGGGCTACACTAGTCTTTTGCAGCTCTTCCAATCCTTTGACATTAAATTCTCACTTGGCTTCATCCTTAGAATCAGCTATACAACAAATATATTAGAATGATATCCCATCAGGTTTCATTTATGGTATATGCAAACAAATTCAGCAAAAATTGAAGATTGGGCTTGTGTATGTTTATAAGAACGTACATTGCAGCTGATACAGAGAGCTATCAGCTCACACAGGAGCAAGTCCCAGGAGCAGAAATTCAGTAAAGACTGAAAAAATAAGCTAAAACAAGTTAAAATATACCATTTCCCCCTGACAATAATCCAAGGACATTTCTTATCCACTCCCAAGCACCCAGAGGTCTGTTGGCTTGGTCAGGTGCTGAGTGATGGGGGTCTATGGAGCTAACCCTGAAGGGAATCCTGCTGGCCTGGAACAGGGAGATAAATGCTGATTGAATAAGGCATGGTTAATAAGACTTTTGTCTTCACTCTCATTGTGGAATGGTTGGTTTTGTTATAAAACTAATTAACATACATGTGGAAGTACTTTGTGGAAGCAGCTTAATCTCAAGCAAATGTGAAAATAAGCCTGTGTTTTTTCTAGGGACTGATTTACATTAATTATCTTCTACTTTAAAAAACCTCACAAACTCTTTTTTTTTAATCATTGTTTCTTTGTGGAAAAATTAAGAACGGGACACATCTGTGAAACACCGTACATACAAATTTCTACCATTTCCAGCAAGGAAGTATTCTCCAAAGGCAGAAAGGCTTGTGTTTAAGTCAAAAATGCTACTTCACAACTAGCTAAAGTCAGAGACCTCAGTTTATATCTAGCTACCCAAATTACTAGCTTCATTCTCAAAAAATTACAACCTTCTGACAACCAGACTTAATTTTAGGAACTTAAATGTGGACTTAGGTGCCTAAATTTAGCCACACTGTCTTACTTTTTTTTTTTTTTTTTTACTTAATTAACTACAGTGTTGATCATTTGCCCATATAAAAGGTAGCAGGACAGTTTGTGATCTCAGAAAAAGACTCTTTCACAAAAAATTTAACCAGCAACAGTGTAGCAATTTCAGACTGCAAATATCCATAAGGAAAGCATGTGGATTTTCAGGGTGTATGTCGGTATTTAACTTCTGTTTAGAGCATGGCCCTTTGCCAGATCTCAGTCCTTTAGTCATCCTGCAAGGGATAAAATGCACCCTTAGTGTTTTCTGAGGCATGCACTGGAGCTTTTTTGCACAGTATTTTGAAACAGTGATGGGGATAACCTGCATCTCTGCCTGGCGTGGAGCAAGGGCTCAGCTGCACCACATGGATGGACCCTGGAGTCTGCACTTAGTCCCAGGTTTAGAGACCCACTTGCACATAACTAGGATCCACTCTATCCCTCATACTTTTAAAGAAAGCTCTTATCCCTCCTGCACAAATTTTAAAAAGGAGAATTGTCTACCTAAGTCAATATTGCCTCATGAAACAAATTCCCATAGAATGATCCCTGAGTAAACCTCCCAGATTGTTCCACTTTGAAGAATTTCAGGCACTGCCTGGCAGCAGCAGAGTATTATAAGCTCATGAACATGCCTGATGCACCTATTTCCATCTCTGCTATTAAGAGGATGTAGGAGAGTGGCACAGGACTTCTGCCGGCATTCCTCTGCCTCTCCAGCAGCGAGGGATAGGCAAATAGAGTGGAGATGCGTTTGTGGATCTAAACACTACCACTCTCTCCTAAGTGTGAAGAGACAGAAACCCAAGATTCCTTTGCCTCAGGTATCTCTAACCAGAGTGTTTATCTGACTCCTTCACGTTGGAGTTCTTTGTTTCACGTTCTTTTGTTTCATGACTGCTGCCTGTCTCTTGAGTCGGAGGTCATGAGTTAAGGAGAAAGGTATATATTGGCAGGCGTGCCTTGCAAGAAGAGAAGTGAAGCAACAGACAGTTAGAAATGAGATGTGAAGCAAACAGACAATTCTGGTGAGGAAGATGGACTTACCCTTACAAATCTGTGACAATGTGCCCCAGGATGTCCAGGGATCGTCACAGCTTTCTCTGCCTCTCTGTCCCAGCAGGGACACGTGCTGGCTCCTCTGCAGTCTGCTGGCCAAAGCAGCTTGGCTTGGCCAGTGCTAGTGTCACAAAACAAATATTCATGCATCTCTTTTGTTTTTAACAAATTCCTAAACTGCACTGCAAAGGGAGGTCAGATTGAAACAGGGTACACAAGCTTTCAGATCTTTAAAATTCAAAGCCCCCAAATGTAAAACAAGTACTATTTGCCTCTATCCAGATCCTGTAGGAAGACTTGCCCTAGCACAAAACCTTCAGATTTTTGCTGAAAACACCCTTGTTGACAGTCTGTGGGACACATATGTTACAGCAAGACCATGTTGGGTTCAGCCTTAGTGGGTCTGTAAGTTTGCTTTGTTGGCGACAGTGCATTTCCTACAGAGATGCTGTTACTTCTGCTAGGAAAAAAAATCCAAACTAGAAACTAACACATGACATGAATAAGACTTTTCTCTCAAAAATGGAGGAAAGATTCTGTAAAATCTTTTCTTCCTCTCCCCGGGCTGCTTTTACTCAAATATAAAATTCAGTTCTTCCTTTGACTTAATTACCCTAAATATTCTATGTATAACTAGAGCTTAATGTCTATCCTTGAAATTTTCACTAAGGAAATATCTATATTTTCCTCAGTCATATTTTACCAGTCCTGAATACAGAGCCAACTCTTACCCATTTCTATCAAAACCTGAGCTGTTAATGGATTTTCGTGTCTATTTCATTTAAAGCACTACTGTGTTTAAACACTTAGAGTGCTGAATGTAAAAATAGCTGGCAATCTCAGAAGTGAACATTTTATTTGTAATATGGCTGATTTTATCATGAACCACAACATTTTTTTACTCATCATTTATTAATATTTTATATAGCTCATAAAAAATGAAGGTTGAGGTCAATAATTGCTGACACATAAAAGAACAAGGAAAAGGACAAGCAAGGGCATTGTCCAGAGCATTGTGGACTAGCAAAAAACCTCAGATTTTCTTTGCACACATTGAAATACAGTAACCACTTAAAAGGCCCGAGTAAAGGAAAAAGAAAACTTATTTTTCAATAATCAGCATGGTTTCTAGTTTCATGTGTACTCATATGTGCTTCAGAAAGCATCTGGATTTTTATTGACATCCGTTTTTACTTATCAGTTCCATTCTGTAGCTTCCATCTTTGCTTTGCTGCTGGGGAGCCTCATCTCCTCTGAGCAGACTGGTGAGCAGAAGACAGTTTTCCACTTGGCTCACAGCCCCGCACTATGCATTGTCAACATGAGTGTGTTTAATAATAATTCCTGCTGATTCTGTTGTGGAAAAACTTACTCTTCATAAGCTGACTAGCTTGTGGTGCCAATGCATGTGTGTATAATTTTTTTTCCTCATTTTTACAGACTTGGGCCCTGGTTTACAAAAGACTGTTTGAGCATATGCTAAAAGCTAAACACGCTTGTTCCCACCTTTATTTAGCAAGACACTTAAGGATGTATTGAATCTGGCTGGCTTCAAAGGGACTTGCATGCTGAATTGCTTGTTGATTCAGAGTTTCAGCTCTCAGGACTAAATTCTAGCTCGCTCTCTCAAACCTACCTACATCTCCCTCCCCAACAGCAATATTTATGCCTTTCACTACAATAGACTTAACAATTTACAAGTTATCACACTTCCCCTGGATGAATTCATTGTGTGTTTCAGAAAACTACACCAAAGATATGATCAGAACTACCTCTCCAGAGCAGTGAGTGATCCACTTAATCTGCATTTATGAGTCACTTCATAATACAGCAGGGGGGAGAAAAGAAAACCTATTAAATGAGTCCTTAATTGTTATGCAAAGGATACCAGCGCTTCCATTTCAATTGCATCACAGCCTTCTTCTAACAGATACACTCTCCCTAAATAACAAAGGCGCTACCACCTTCAATAAAAAGAAATTAACAAGAGCCATGTTACTATATTCTTTGGTGTTTAACACATGTCTTTGAAAGGACTGTATGCCATTGGAATATTAAAATACAATACACACAACTTCTTCAAAATCATTATCAGCTTTAATAAAAATAAAGAAATATAAAACCTTATGGGATCTAGAAGGAGGAGTTAGAAGTGGGAATTGTGTCAACTCACAAGAATTATTTAGGGTAATAGTCGAACTTAAACTGCAACAAATGTTTTCAAATAACATTCTCCCTCTGTGTCCAGAAGAAGGACTTATTTCAAGCAAACAACAAAAGTGGACTGTACTACATTTCCCTAGCTCATAAGCTCTTAGCATCATTTTAGAGTGCCAACCAAAAAGGATTTTCAAAAACTGCTGTAATTGTAGCTGAAGCTGTCAGGGCATGCCGTGAAAATGTATAATTTCTTTTTGTTCTAGGAAATATGATTGTGTAAGGAGCAATAGGCAGTAAAGCAGCAACCTTATCTAGTAATTTCTTTTTCTAAAAGTGCTGATTTACAGACACACACCTTACCAGACAATTTCTCTTTGATTTTTACATCTGTTTAGACTGTTACATCTGTTTTGCAGACACCAGGTACACGGGTTTATGGTTGGAACACCTGACTAAGTAACACTGCTGTCTCACACCATTCCCTGGCTACTACTTGCATGGGTATCAAATATAGGCTTAAATCCACACAAGGATACTAAGTAACTTGCAATCATCGCAGAATCTATACTCCATAAAGGTTTCCATGTTCTCTATAAAACTTAAGAGAATAAAAAAGGGCAGGCTGCAATTTCAATAAGCCAGTAGGAAACCTTTCTCTCTCTCAAAAGAAGAAAAAAAAGTAACTTAAATAAAGTTCCTTTATAGTTCCTTTATTTTGTTCCAACCCATATTCCTGAGCTTGCTGTTTGGCTGTTCTTCTAGGATGGCTGGAAATATTGCCATGAGCCTGAGCATCCTGGTCCCAGAGGAAGTCAGAATCACATAACACGTGGAAGCCTTCCTTACCACAGCTCTGCTCGGTAAATGTATTGGTGCTTTGCAAAAAGACATAACCTGAAGGTGGCCTGATTCAAATCTACCAGGCATCAGTTTTTATATGCCTATTTATCCACATTATACAGTATGCAAAATAGTTTTTTTAGAGTCCTTCAGTCTACCTGCGCAATTTCAGAAATTTGACCCTGGTTTTCAGGAAACAAATCCCCTCAATTAAGCCATTAGGGTTAGAAACTTCACTAACTGACAGATTCTAGCCCAGGATCTTTGCCAAGAATGGATGGTACATCAGCACTAACCTCCCTCTGCCTCCATGGTGTCTGGGCTAGCAAATCCTGACTAACTTTTTTTTTTTTTTTTTTATTTCATCAGGTTTCTACAAAATTCCAACACTTGTTAACAGGGCAGATCAGTGGGAAAAACTTAAGAGATAGCAGAAGAAATAAATACAGCAGTGATACTTTTGCATGCACATGTCTGCTTAGGTGGCTGCAGTTGAGCTATCTGTAAAACATTTACATATATAAAACCGATTAATTATTAATATACTTTCAAACTATTTTCCTGAAAGGATTATTTACTTCCCTTCCCCATTAATAGGAGTGACCTAATTGAAAGCTGAGCTTGTGACCCCATGCTTTCTAGGTTTAGAAACAGAACCTACCTTCTCCCTGCTAAATCAAACATCACAATGTCAGATGCTCTGCAGACATTTCTCTCAGGAATCTGAAGGCTAATTAGGGTGAGCTTCGCTATAAAGAATAGAGTTGCTAAAACAGCTTTTGTACACACTGGAGTAATGATTATTCTCATGCAGACTCAGTGATTTGTGGCTTCAATTTGAAGCCATATATCTCTCAGGAGCTATTTCAGATGCTGTTATTTATTGCACGTATGATTATTAATGATATCTTGGCAACTGTTGGAAATGACTGGTTTCACCTTAGGAAGTAAAGTATTTTAGCTCAATGTTTACAGACCTAAGGAGACATCAGTTTCTGTAGAAAATCCGTTCTTCATTTGGCCTCCCCCAACTCTAACTGTACCATCATTACTTACAGATATTTGCCTCATACTGTAAACAATTTTTGTCATTATGAATGAAGAGAAAACCCTGTCACTTCTTCTTTATATTGAAAAATGTTTTTTCTTCTTTATATTGAAAAATTTATATATTCTTCTTTATATTGAAAAATGTTTTTTACCAGGAAAAGCAAAAAAGAAGAGGGTTTTTTAACTGCCTCTGAAAAGGAGTGAAAGAGTAGTATTGTTTACAAATGTATATACATAAATAAATAATTATGTCCGTAGAATATAGGGCCAAGTTCTCAAATCACTTGTAATTTTTGATAGGGAAAGTGAAAATACCTCTTTTTCAATTAAAAGTCCTGTTGATCTGCAGAAGCACTAGCAGAAATGAAAACCTTGCCAGATCACTTACATATTTCACAATACTTCGAACAGCTTTTGAAATTTAGGCATCAAACATCAGTAGTTGTCCATTCCATGATGTTCTATCTAGTTGTTGCTGAACCTACATTTAAACTGAGATTGTCTTGCTGTCTGAGGGAAAAAATTAGTGTAATCAAGGAAACCAGAGGAGCTCATTCTAATTTTGATCCCATTTGAGCTCTGAGTTTCAAAGAGTGACTATAGCACAGCCTGTAGTGGAGATGTGTTGTGCTTAGAAGAGATTGTGAAAAATTCATGGGAGTTCAGATGAATCTTAAAAACAAAGAATAGTAAGTGGATCAGCCTCTTTAGCTCTTGCCTGAAGTCATCTTGTTTGCAACTCAGCCTGGTCCAGGAATTTGCCCTGGGTAGGTAGTGAGAATTCCTCTGAAGGACAGCAAACATGAATTATAAACATGAGGTTTTTTTAAATTTATTGAGAGTAAAGTGATAAAACAAGAAAAGATGTGATAATGGTAGATTTTTCGAGAGAGACAAAAAGCCAAAGAATTTTACAGACTACACAAGGTATGCCCTTTTACAACCACAGGTGTTAAAAGAACAATTGAAATACTATGTTTTACAATTATCTATTAACTAAAAGCAACAAATAATTAGATATTAGTGTATCTAAAACATATAGTATTATAAGATTTAAAATTATCCTGATTGTTTTAGTAAACCTTTCATGATCAATGTCAAATAGCAATACTAGAACAAAGAGAAAAAAGAAATCTTGCGTTCACTGTCCAGAGCTGTGACAATCTCATCTGTACATTAATATATTTTAACAAAAAAACAATGATCTCTAGTTAATATATTACATAATTTCCTCACAATAGTAAGCAGCAGCTTACTTTCTGCTTTTCTTTAAGGATGAGGGTGTATGAATAACTTAATCTCAGCCCGCCAGTATTTTGAAACTACTTCCTGTAACAAAACATCTAAAAATACTAAAAATGCAATACTATTGATTATTTCATTTGGTCTATCAGCCAACAATAAACTGTATTATATTAGTCTAAATTGATAGTAACAATACCAGAAACTACAGAATCTGGTTTAGGGTCTGCAGTGGTTTAGATATTTAAGTATCTGACTTTTTCCTAAAATTTAAAAAAAAAATAATTTGGATTTATGGTATTCTCGGACATCTTGTTTGCATACTCATAGGTTTTTAAAAATTTGCATGAATGATGAAAGCTAGGTCACAAATATGTATTTAAATAAATGTGTGGGCAGGCTGCATCATGGAAATTCACATGCATTTATTCCTGTATCATATATATGTTGACAAAAAATTGCTTATCAGCCCATCCTCCTGTTCTGGAAAAAGGTGGTCAGTTTGTGGTCAGTTATGGTGTTTGTGGTTATTAAGAAAACTGTAAACATAAACAAGTTTCACCAATAAAGGATTCATGGGGTGTGGCTTTTCTTCTACAGATACCATGTCTGAACAATTTTCCATAACAAATGAGAAACAAACCAAAACCTCTTCACAGACCCATCTTAAACATAAAAGGCAGCAGATTTGTCAAAACATTTGTTTTGAATTACTTATCTGAGTGTGATGTCTCATAGCTTAATTTTTCAGTGTAATTTGAGAATCATGTGAGAAGAATTAGCCAAAATATCAAAGATTTTACTTCTTAGCATTGGGGAAAAGCAAATGAATTTCAAATATGGACAATTAGATGTGTAAGCCAAACTGATTCATTTTGAATTGCCATGGGTTATAGAACATGAATCACTGTAACAGGTCAGCTGCTCCTAAGTTGCTAAATGCCAACTGATTTTGTGCATTTAGACCTAAAGTAGTGAATATCAAAGGAAATGCCACTTATGTCTGTCCAAGCCTTCTAGCCTTTGGATGAGTTCTTAATGTAAATACTTGTTCTGTTTTAGGAAACTTACAGGAGGAAATCTCCATGAATCTTAGCTGGGAAACTTAGGTTCAAGAGACACATGCAGGAGGTTGATACTGCTGCTGCTGTATCCATTGTTAGATAGATAGAGTGCACATCATCCTAAAGAAGAACTGGTAGAGACCTAACACTGCGTGGTGCATCAAACTTGACACAGCCGTTGTGCAAAGAGGGAGACTTATTTTCTGCTGATATAAACAAAACCCAATTTTATTCTTCCAATGAAAACAATAGAAATAAAGGGATAAGAATGTTTTAGGTGAATGAAACAGCTTAACTGTCATCTAATTTGCATCACCCAGGTTACTGAAAATTAATTTTCTTTCTTGCAGTTGTTTAACATGGTTAACAAAGTAGGTCCAAATTCACAGTCCCAGCAGAAGAAAACATGATGTAAAAAAATCTCCAAACAGTAGAACTTCGATACAGTAAGAAACAATAAGTTAAAGAAGGTTCTGCTTATTTCCAGGAATAACTGCTTTCACCTCTTTGGTGTTCAAGTTATGCAAACTTAGATCAGCAAATAAAAGAATACAGTGGATGGCAAGGAAGCCTTTCTTTGATCTCCTTACACATCATTCCTTGATTTGGCCTTGCTAACTTCAGAGAAGCTATATATTAATTTACTTCCAAAACAGAGTCTTTCATATGGTATGGTCTGAATCATTCTGACAATTTCTTTTCCCTGGCTTATTAAATTTCCTAGTGGAAACATTGATGAAAGCTGTGAAACAATCCTATGGTTGTAAGAGTCCATCCATATTTTCTCTTCTTCCGTGAACATTTAAAATAAAATTAAGAAAAAGATACCATAGCATAATTAATAAAAAAAATGCAATCAAATAATTATATCTGGGACCTTTTCCCCAATAAAGACAGAAAGAAAAAACCAAATAAAACTGAAACTGTCTTTTATTGAGAAATGACATTATTTCTAGATGAGTAGAATAAGTAGAGATGTAGATGCTGGCAAAAACAAAAATGAGGCTTGTTAATGATGCAGTGCTTGAAATCAAAGAACATTAAGTCTAACACTCAGTTAAACACACAAAGAATTGCTACAAGAAATGAGAAGCTCTGACAGAAACTGAACAGTCTGAAACCTTGTCTGTGTAGCCAGGGAATGGTTAGAGGTCTCAAAAGATCTAAAATAAATTCCAAAACCAGGAGAATGGGAACCACATGCGACATAATTGAGTCTCAAATCACCAAAGAACTTCAGTCCAGTATAGACAGAATACACAGGTGTATATAGGTTACTTCCAGCTTGGATGAGTTTTGAACATTTATATGCAGAAAGCTTTTTTTTCCTTTTCCTTTTATTTTTTTTTCTCCTTCATGATATAGTGCAAAATGAGCATATTTGTGATACATCTGGAGAACAATTACTTTTACTGGCCACTTTGTTTGATTGTCTCTCCCTTAAAATTTAAACTATCATGTAGCAGAAGATACTTTTTCCCATATTTTTTCTTTCCATTTTTGATTTGGTCTGTCCTTCTCACCTCATGCATTATAAGCACTGTTAATGATGAATAGAGCTTGAGCAGACATATACTGGTACTTGACATTGGAAGATATTCTGTGCTTTATTGTTCTGGTGGTTTAGTGAGTGTGACAGAAGATGAAGTTTCTTTTCAAAATTCCCAATATTTCAGAATTCCAATTTTGTCATTTCATAATTCACAAAAAGACTTTGAGTGCACTAACTATGGTGAATATCAGCAAGATACAATGATAAGTATCTTTTTGAGTTACAACTAACTATATTACTCAAGTATTATGAAAGGTGGCAAAATTCAAGAGATACTGGATGAAACTCCACAAGACTGCTCTGTTACCTAAGGTTATTTCCTTCTCTTTTACTTTTTTTCTAATATATGCTTTTATTTTGTAGAAAAAGCATACTGTCAGTAGGCACAAAATTGAAAGCACTCTGCACAAAAGTCACAGGTATAATCCCTTTTTCAAAGAGACACCAGGAATGCTTTTTTTCTCCCTCAGGTGCTCTCAGGATGCCTTAGCCTCACTTTAGGAGAAAACCATTTAAGTACTGGAGAATAATTCACATTTTATCTCAGCTCTCCTCTTGAGATCATGAGGCAGGGTACCTTATTTTAGGAAGACCATATTGCAGTGCATGTACCCATCCACTAAGGAGTGGACTGACCTCACTGCTAATGTTATGTGTATTAAAGCACCAAATGGTGCCTGATGTTGCTCTTGATACCTGAGTAAACTAGTGTGATGGATTGATACTGGCTGTATGCCAGGCACCCACAAAAGCTACTCACTCATTCATCTGCTGCAGCTGCAGTGGAGAGAAAATTTAATGAAGGTTACATGGGTTGTGATAAGGACCAGAAGAGATTGCTGACTAAATACCATTAAAGGCAAAACAGGCTCAACTTAGAGATATAAAGTGAATCTATGGCTAACAAAATGAGAGCAGGATAATGAGAAGTAAACTAAACCTTAGAAACATCTTCCCCTCACCCTTCCCTCTTTCCCAACGCTATGTCCTACCCCAGTGGTGCAAGGAGACATGGAATGGGGGTTATGATCAGTTCATGATCTGTTTATTTCTTCCTATGTTCAGGAAGAGGAGTCATTCCCCTGTGGCACCATGGGGTCCCTCCCACAAGAGACAGATCTCTGTGAACTTCTCTGACATGGCTCCATCTCACGAGCAACATGAGATGCAGTTTGCTCCCTGCGAACTGCTGCAGTGTGAGTCCATCCCACAGGCAGCTGTCCTCCCCAGACTGCTGCAGCACAGATCGCGCTTCCGTGGAGTGGAGTCCCGCAAGGACAGGCTGCTCCAGCACAGGAGCAGGGCCCCTCTCTCCATGGGTCTCCTAAGGATCACAGCATCCTCCCAGACATCCACCTGCTTTGGCAGGGACTCCTCCATGGGCTGCAGGTGGATCTCTATATCCCTATGACCCTCCATGGGCTGCAGGGGCACATCTGCCTTGCCATAGCCTGCAGAGGAATCTGCTCCAGCACTTGGGGCACCTCCTCCCTCTCCTTCTTCACTGGCCTTAGCGTCTACATGATGTTTATTTCACATATTTTTACCCTGCTCTTCTCTAACTGGAATTAAAACTGCTCCAAAACCTTTGCTTTGATTTCTTCTCAAATATGCTACCACAGAGGCATTACTACCATTTCTAATTGGTCCTGCCTTGGAGCCATCTTTGGAGCCATCAGGGATTGGGTCTGTTGGAAGTTCATGGCAGCTTCTTGTAGAAGCCACCTCTGTGGATCCCCCAAAATCAAAACCAGGCCACACAAAAACCAATAGAGCTAGTTCTCAAAACAAAAACAAGTTAAACCATACAGCTCTCTCTCTCAAATTTTACTCACCCTAACTGCACTTTCAACACTGTTGAATAATGAAATTCCTCTATTTTATCCCAAAGACAGAGATAAGTTGCTTGTTGTTATTGTAGCTTCCTGCAGACTTCAGAAACTATTTGGTGATGGTGCACAAGCCTTGCATTTCAGATTTCTAAAGCTTCCTCCCCGTCACAAGTGAGGATTTTTACTCATAGGAGGCAGTACCTTCAGGGTTCAGTCATTAGTAGAAATGGGCCATAGATCATGTCACGTTGTCTCTGACCTAGTTAGATTTTGACAGCAGACAGGTTCCAAAATCATAGATTCACATTAGAAACCTTTAAAAACTCATTAGCTCCTGATAATTATTCTAATATCCAAAGCACTAAAAATCAGAAAGCTCATTTCTGCTTCAGAATCAACTGTGAATATGTTCAGAAAAAGCTTTGCCTTTTCTTTCTCATTAACAAAATTAACATTTGGAGTTGGTGCAGAAAGACACCCTTCTTCTGCATGAAGAATGAAGTCAATCCATTCTGTAACCAAGATAAAAACTTACAACTGAACTTTAACACATTGCTCTGCTCTGGGACATTATCTTTTCCAGTCCATCTCCTCCTGAACATTTGACATCCCTGTGCCAAATTCAGAAAATACTGCCTTTCTCTAAACTACATTATTTTGGAAACCTTCGTTGTTTTGTTTTGGGGTTTTTTTTGCAGTCACAGTGGAAAAGGTTTCTGTAAGATCTTATATGTTAAAAACCTTATAAACAATATGCTCTTAAGTGCTTCTTGGCACCTGCATGGTCAGGACTATCCTCTATTGCTCTACCATTGCCGAGTCCCAGTCTTTATTTTATTTTGAACCATACAAAGACCCAGCCCACATACTTTAAAGTGTTTTGAGTCACAAAGTGATGTGATGACTGGACAATATTTCACTCTAAGCTGGAGCACTGTTTTATAGGTCCCACTATTTGATATTACTCTAATAAGTCACAACTGAACCAAACTTTACTCAACCTCATTTCCAAAGATTTAAGCCAAGTCTGGCTTAAAAATATTAATTTTGATAGCACAACCATCTAATTTCATAACAACAGTTCTATAAAAATATATAGTTCCATATTTTTTCTATACTATCTCCAGAATATAGACAGAACAAACAAAATAAAACAATGACCAACCCTTACAAAAGACAAAAAATTATTTAAAATGTACATAAAGACAATCAGATTATTCATAACTTTTTTATTGCAACTCTCTTCTCATCAAACTTGATTTCTCTGAAAAGGTGTTTTCCATAATTTCTGGAACGTTGTGCTGCTCTTTTTAATAGAGATCATGAGTTGCCTTTGACTGCTCTATGAAGTTAGCACAGAACAGTTACAATCAAAGTTAGTTTTTTTCCAATTAGATTTGCTTAGTGTAAAGCAAATAATAATAATAATAATAAAATTAATTCTTGTGATACTATTTTCATCACTGCACCTTTCAGGACCTTCAGACCTAAAAGGAAAATGTTGACCCAAGGAAGCAGAGACTATTACCATGGTTACAAGGGACATGGTTACCTGTGCGGTTTAAGTACAGTAGATGCATAGAAGACACTGGCAATAATTTTATCCTCAAAGAATCAGTAATTGCCATAGCAGTACATTGACCACTTTATTGCAAGGTTTATTAAAATGCCACTTGCATTTAAAGAAACAATCACTATGGATGTTAGCTTCTGTGCAACAGAAATTTCCTAAGCTACCTGCTGTGCAAACACAATTCTAGTAGTAAAAAAAATCTAGTTCTATTCTTTTGGCAGCTTACCCGGTTTACATCACAACTTGCAACAAATGTGACAGGATCAGAAAAAAATACTGGCCATACTTTGATCTTTCGTGGGCAAAAGCAGGAGTGTTTTTGTGCTCTTCAATGATTCACCTGTTTCACTCGAATTTTTGATATGCTGGGGAGCTACATGACTATTTTCCCCTCATGAGTCCCAGTCACTTCACAGGCCAAAACCTTTGACAGCAGCTTCTTTTCAGGGCGACCAAGCTGGGATGTTCCAGGGAGGTACCCAGTTTTCAAAGGGAAAGTATGTCTCCTGTTGTCTAACCAAAACCACATCATACCAAGCCAGCCTTGAACATATTTTTTCATACAGGACAACTTCTACATCAGTAACATTAAACTTGGAAGCATAGGTAGGCACAGCTTCAAACAGTTCATGATGCTCAGAGTCCCATCCAACCTGGCCTGGACACCTCCAGGGATGGGCAACCGCAGCTTCCCTGGGCAACCTATGCTAGTGCCTCTCCGCTCTCATAATAAAACATTTTTTTCCTAATATCTAATCTAAACCTACTAAAGGGCACAACTATCCAGGAAACAATGGGGGCTGCTTGGTCAATACAAAATACAAGTGAAAGTGTCTGAACAGTCTTTTCATAATTGCAATAAATGTTGTATAGAACTGTCATTGTGGAGCAATGTTAGCTATAACAACTCAGTTTTAAGGAGAAAACTTTTTTTTCCCTACATTTGACTGCTTCTGCTTCCTTCATTTTTTCCATTAGCCCTGTGAAATCCACTTTATAGCACTTGATGTGAGATTGGGAAAACCATACAGGTGGCGCTGCCTCAGCAGGAAACTCCCTCCTTTCTGAGGGACTGTCAGTTGTTCATAGGGATGCTAAAACAGAGGACTAAATATTATATGCTGATGGATATTTGTTAGAAAAGATAGGAATACTTTCAGCAGACCTTGTCAGACACAAGACGTTCTGCACATCTACATTTTCTATGGCAAAGGGAATAGAGCTCTCCAGCTGCTCTCCTGGCAAGACTAAAGTTTTGTCTCATAAATTTAAATTATAGATGACATAATGGTGGAATGGAAATGGATTGCACCTAAAGAGAAATCCAGAAAAAAGCCCTGGAAGGAAGAAATGAAAAGTTTCTGACAAAACATAGATCTTCCGTTTGTTGTGATATTCTCTCCAACTCAACACTTTGAGTAGAGCAATTTGTTTCTTTTTTAATTTCCCTCCACCTCCATGGAAAGTGATGAACATTTTTGTGAAGCTCACAGAGAGTGCTGGGTTGCAGATATAACTTGCCAATGCCTGGGAGTCCTAACTGACATTATTTTCAGTTGTGTTAGCATTTAAGTATTATTGTAGTGTTATCATATAATGGCATTAAAAAGAACATGGAAGCATTTGTGTGAAAAGTTTAATGTTCATTGAAAGCACACATCGAGTATCCATAGGTACTTCTGAATTCTTTGCCAAAACATCATTTTAATGTGAACCATTCAATGGTTTTTCCTCTCACTCATGAGAAACTCGACATTTTAATTTAAACTAGAAAGAAGAAAAACACTGGCACGTTTTCTGCATCTGAGACAGATGGGGAATAATGGGGAAATTGTTTGATAAACTACAGTACCTTGGGATGATTTGACAGCCTTGGAAAGGAGATAGTCTCAGGTGAAGGTTCTGCTTTTTTTTCTACACAATGAATTTGTCACCTTTATAAAACATGCAGAATTCCACAACAAATTTATCAGCCATGTCAATGATAAAGATTTGCAAGTAGAGACAGAGAAAAAGAAGACTAAGAGAGGCAAAATTTTACTCAGGAATGGGTAAAATATTCTGTCTCATTTCTTGAATTCAGTGAAAATGATATCTGAATGACTAAACCAGGAAATTAGAGAAGTGGAGTTGTGTTTTGTATAGCTGGGCATTAAACATTTGAAGGCATATCAAGCTTGAGAGGCTAGTGGAAGTAAAATCTGAAATTGAACAAAATACAGATGCTTCAGACTACATTCAGATCCAAATGACTGTCTTACCATATAGATATACTAGGTGGGAAGAATAGGAAGCTATTTCTATGCCTGTTATTAAACAGAGCTTTTTCTTTTGGATAATCCAGCATAAATTTATCCAGCTGCACTCTGACAAACGTTAGCCCTTGGATGAAGGTAGAAGTAGCATTGGTCATTACTAAGAACTCTTTGATCTTTTGGAAATTCTGTACTTTGTTATACTGTAGACTTTGCTAGCAATTGCTACAATGATCTCAGTGTCAGCTCAGGACCAAGTAGCAGCAACCAGTAAAACTAAGAATCTGGCCCAAGGACTTAAACTTCAGAAACAGATGCTGAAAGAAAATTTACTGGAAACTAGCACATTTTTGTTTCTTTGTATATAGGCCTTGTCAACAGGGGCATAATGAAAGAGATCTCAAAACAAAAGACTTGATTATAAGTGCTATGCACTAATAATCCCATATATAAAGAGTTACAACAAAGATGACAGCAGAAATTTGTCTTTTGAAAACTCCCTCCTCCCTGTCCTTTCTGCCTGTCTCTACCCAGAGTGACTATTAGCTCTTCTCAATTGTTGCTTCAGCCTCCCAACAAGAATATGGAAAAGCCAAACCCTTTATATTCTTTAAATGGGACAAATCTGTCTTATAAAATCATACAGAGGTTTGGGCTGGAAGGCATATTGAAAATTATCAACTTTCAACCCCGCATGGACAGGGATTCTACCCACTAGAATAATTTGCTGCCATTAAGGTCTTCTCCATGGTCTTCCTAGGGACAGAAATGAGGCTCAATAATCTGTAATATCTTGTGGATGAAGTAAGGTGATATACCAGTGATTCCTAAAGTGTCTGTTATTCTGTTTGTTAGGTTGTTTATAAGTGGTCAAACCTTCAAAATAGATCAAGTTTAAATAAGGGCTATCTGGCATATTTCAGGGCCCTGAATAGATAGGATCTTTCTTACAACAAGGTTCTTGATTAATACAAAACATGTTTTTACAAATACTTTTTTCACTTACAATTTTCTTGCTTCTATAAATTTTTCTGCAGCCAGACTTATTTGCTAAGACATCTGTGAAAAGTAGACAAACAAGTGAATATAAATACATTAAATGTGAATTAACTTAGAATTTAATAATCGAGAGAAATGCACAGTGATTTTGTACAGGTTTTGCCTTGCAATGGCTGTTAGAGCGTCCCAACCAAATACAGAAAGCTACATGCAGATACTAGGTGTTAAGGTGTCTAACACCTGATCTTTCATGAAAAAAGTAAATCAGAGATCATAAAGGACTAAATTTTAGAAGCATTATGAAACCTACTGCTGCAAGTAGGCATGTGGACTTGGGAATTAGGGAAATTTTGCACATGTCTATCTGAATGGGTTGAGATGATCTCCACCTGCCTCAAGCCCAAGACAGTTCTGGCCTAGGATGCCACTTAACTGCAACAGCAGCTCTGCCAGACACTTATTTTGAACACACCGAGATATTCATTTGTTCATCCGGTTTCCAGATGTAAAATTTTTTGCATACCTCCATCAAACACTCCATTGCCAATAGAAAATATACCTCTGTATGACCTCAAATCCCTGCAAGGCAAGTGGAAATCTAAAACTCCCCTCTTCTTATAGCCTAGCCAAATACTACACGCTGAGCTGCCACAACTGTGTTGTGAAAAGACTGACTTCTGCTTGTTTTTTTGGAACAATTCACACCTGACTCCAGAGTGGTGAACCTAAACAGAATAAAGAGACACCTTCTGGTGTTAAGACTATTATCTCTCAATTCTGTCGCATCAGCATGACAACAGAGCTCTCACTTCAGACTCTCAAAAAAAAAAAAAAAAAAAAAAGAAAAAAGAAAAAAGAGTATAGTTATTAAAAGAGCAACTGTTTTCACGATTTTTTAATCAAATACATATCTACCTAATGCACTCATTCAACAGCTTCTCCTGGTTCAGCCTGTTGTGTCTCTCCATTGGCTTCTGCGGGCTTGGGCTGAAATGTGATGGCTGAAAGGAAGACTATATTACCCTGCTAAACTCAAGGGTGGTAAAGCTCCAAAAGCAAGGTTTGCTCATAGTCTCATTCATCTTCAGGCTTTGTATCTGTTATAAATGATCAAATCGTGAGCCAAACTTATAAGAAAATTTAGCAAAGATTTATTAATTTGTCCGTGAGACCGTCGAAACCACCACAGCCAGAGAGTCGGTGTCGAGCCCGGGATCAGCGCTGGGTGAACACATGTATCTGACCTCCGAGTGTCAGAGTCTCCCCCAGTTCACAAATGCTTCCTCGCACAGCGAGTTTTCGTACAGTTTATTCTGCCCGAGGCAGAGATGACCAAATGTTCTTTGTGTCTCTTCACATGCATTGTGGTGGCCTTACATGTGCAGAGGTGGGCAAAGGTTCAGTCCAGGTGTTTCGATGTTGCAGCGGACTCCGGGGAAGCCATGTATTCACATGCATTGGTTATCTTGACAGATGTAATTGGCAAGGCGATAATCACTCTTAGGTGGTGACCCGGGGAAGCCAACGATTATTGGCCTGGGAACTTCTATTCTTACGTTATAACCCCGATGTTTATCTTAATGTGTGCCCGGGAACTAGATGAATGCTCCCGGCCAGGATGGTCAAAAGACGTGGTTTGGATTTTACAATATTTTATACATTAATAGTATGAATTATCTCTACCATATACTATAGTATCCAAAATCAGAAAATTCTCAGCAGTTTCTGACATGCTGCCGAGGCAGCAGCCTTGGAAACAGAGCATGCTCCAACCAAAAGCTCCCAAACACATCCCTAAACCAGCACAGTGCTGCCAAAAAGAGAAATCTGGGCCCTCCAGAATGGGAAAACATGCTTCAAACTTCTTAGAAAGCCACAAGTCACAGAGGGAGAGTGTACTACTGGCCTACGTGAGAAGTCACTTGCACCTGGCAAAGGCAGAAAACCTAATGAGTCGTAAAAGACTCATGTGTGGGAGTTTTTTTTGTCTTGCAGATGGGAGTGAAGATTGGAGTTTTGTCAGCTTTGCCATAAAGCTGTGAATCACAGGTTCCTGGTGTGTGCAGATGTGCCAGGGCGCTTCTCAGCAGCAGTCTGCACCAGCATTTGCTGCTCTTTTCCTGGTGAGGTTGCTGAAGGTGATTAAAACTAGTTTTAACATCTCTCCTGTTTTCCACCACCTTCCCCTTGCTCCATTCTCTCTAGTATGAAACAACTAGTTTAAGACAGAACAGAAGAAATAAACTGCAAGGAAATCTTGTTTGCTCATTAGGCTTTGTACACTACTTTCTGACTAATTTGTCCCTTGACCATCTTAGAATCACTGTAATTCTTAAAATAAGGAATGAGCCTAAGTGAAGCCTTTGATGTTTTTAGAATTTCTTAATATTTCTAGCATTACAGAAACACAGTGGAACCCAGAAAAACCCTGGACACAATCATTATGACTTTTCAGTGGCTATTCTATCTCCGATTTTAATTTAATTAGCTGCATAGTGGGTCTGCATGGTAGATGCAGACCCACTGTGGGATAGTAGGTTAAGAATTTTAATAGTTTGGGCATATACAGGCTACATTTACTACTTCTGATGTACTGTGGCATTCAGTGCATAGTTTCTTAGCAGGGACATTTACGATTCTGTTGTGCTGTACAGGTTATACACTATAAGAAATGTTCCTAGTCCATGGTGAGCTTTACCTCTGAATGAGAGTAGCAGCCTGAGGGTTGCTCTTCATATAACTTTACTTTCTGCCTTAAGATAGTTTTGTGGGCCAGATGAACCTTTCAGTGAAAAAACTACTGATTTGAATATGTTCTAGCACACCTCTTTATTGAACTATTTAAAGAGTTTATCAGCTAGATAAAGGAAGGTGGCATTGAATCTTCAAGTAGAAAAAAGGAATATTTTTTTAAAATTAAATTATGTGCAAACTGCTTGGAAATATCATGGATTTATTATTAGTATGATGGATTTATTTTGGTAATAAATGGATACATAAACAGTGCAACATGAGGCACAATTTTGCCTATGTTTTATAAACATGTTATTTCCACTGTGGAATAGAACCTCTGAAGCTTACTGGTAGAAATACAGTTATTTCTTAAATTAATAAAATCTCTGGGATTGGGGTGTTCATACAAGCTTCTTAGAACCAGAAGCAATACAAAAAGTCTTGAGGACGTGAAGTGAAAAGTAGTATATCCACTTAAATCTACAGAGATGATCCACATATGCACAGCTGCACTTGGAATGAATCCGGCACACAGGGATTAATCTCCTACCCAAAGTGTCAGGGATCTTTTCCAGGAGTAAACTGCGGATTGCCAAACAATTACCTTAACTAGTTCCTGATGTGCTGTATCACAACGCGTTCAAATCTCCATCCATGGTGTCTGCAAATCCTGTTCACAAAATGGAGGTTTCAATGCAAAAATAAATATGATGTCGCTCTGTGACAGTGACACAGGGAGATTTTTATCATATTATAGGCCCAGGCATTTAATCTGAAAGATACTTCAAGCTTCTGTAAATCCCACATAATGACTAATTTGCAGGTCTAGGAGAGTACACAGGCATAATTTTCAAAATTATCATTGAACTCTAAATATATTTCTCAAAGTATTGTTCTTTTCCCGTCTTGTCACACTAGGTTGCTATTCACTATATTCCATATACTACTCCAGGCATGACTGCATTTTCAAATAATGAAATACTTTTAATACAGCAGTATTTATAGTACAAATAACTACTACCATGTGGATAACCACATGGTATGTGTATACCATACCACGAAACATTATTGACCTCTGAAGAAGAGGCACAAGTTTTTGTGTAAATCTATTTCCTCTGTGTTTTTTTTTGGTGGATCATAATACACCAAGTCCTTCCCTTCATTCTTGAATGTTTGACTAAACTGGGGAAGAGCAGCAGCAATGTTCCTAAAAAGCTATCTAGTAGCAAATTAAACATGAGCCAATAGTAGCTACTAATAATCTACCAGTCACAAAAGGGTAAAAGAATTAAGTTTACTGGTAGCAGCTACAAAGAGATTATACAATGAGACAGCCTGATAAAGCTGCCACCATCACCTTAGCTCAAAGCAGGAAACAATTTAAGAAGTAATAAAGAAAGATTTTACTTTAAAGGTGGGAAAAAACAGAGACCAGCAATGAGGGTTTCAGCTGATCAGAGAACATTATCCTGACAGAAATAGAGTGAAATAGACCAAAGGGACAAAAGGGATTTGATGAGAGGAAGCAGGGAAAACACTCAAGGGGAGGAGAAGTAGAAGTTGTAGGAAAAAAGACAATGTAGGAATCTTCTTGAACAATAATACAAAAGTTCCAGGGTGACCCCTTTCATGTGTCTTGATGCTGTCTCTAAGAGCACAGACAGTTCCTTTCATATCTAGCAATATCTTCCTATTTATTCATTTCAATCTGATATGGTCCTCCTGGGAAGTCTCAGAGGTAACAACAGGAAAGTGAGCCTTTCTATAATTGCAATAGGCATTGAAAGAAAATTACCTGACTGGACCTTATAGTTATGTTTTTGGGGTTTTTTGTTTTGTTGGTTTTTTTTTTTTTTTGGTTGGTTGGTTTTGTGTTTTGGGGGGTTTGTTTTAGTTGGGGGTTTTTTTTTGTTTGTTTGTTTCTTTTGGTTTTTTGGGTTTTTTGCCTGTTTGAATTCTATTTCTTCCAAGTTTAAAATAAGCAAATGCTAGAGGAAGGAACAACCTAAATTCACAGTATCAATACCTTTCATTGTGACAAAATATATTTCTGCAAATGCACATTTATTTGAAATACAACTTTTGAAGAATCCTGATAATACTTGGCTAAAATTATCTCTGGTATCATTCCACTGAATTAAAAGAGGCTGCAGAGGGAGGGGATGAATTTGCCTCCTGGCATTATTGGTGAAATATAAAAGAGTTTTTTGTCAAGATGTTTTTTATGAACTTGAATCCAGTTTCTAATCATCCAGATTGCCCTGTACAATAAACTCTTGATTATGACTGCTGGCGTTAACAGTAATAAGACAAGATGATGTGCAGCACAATTTTCTTCATTCAGCTTTTCGTTCTTCCACTGCTCCTTAAAAGTCTCCCTATCTTTCTGTAAGTTATGCTTAAAAGTCATGTAAAATTAGATATTATCAATCAAGTTGTACATTCTCAAGTGCAAAAACATTATTTTGTTGATTGCCATGTAGCTTTGTGGGATGAATTGGTGCAGTTCCACTCCTTGTTGGGGAAAGTTGGCTCTGTCTTGCTCATGCAACTTTCTGCTGAACTGAAAGCATAGGAGAAAGCACCCACTTTCCTTTGGTTCAAAGCAGCGCTGTGGAGAGTGATCGAAGACACCCCACTGCATTCTTTCCACTCTGTATCCTCAACCATGTGCACTTCTCTCCACTAATTAAACCAAGGAGGAAAAAAATTAGATGTCTGCATTCTAAAGACAAATTTATTTTAAAAGAAAGAACAAAATTATATCAAAAGAAGTTACTGGAATGATAATCAACAAAAGGCTTTCATTTTGAAATCACAGCCTGGCTTTCCCCTGGCTTTCTTGTTTGGGCTCAGGCTTTGGAAAACTTTCAGCCCTTGTTCCACTTGGTTTATCAATGTCAAGAGTTCATTGTAGGCATGAGAACTCAAGCCTCCAAATTACTGTAGAAATCCTAGGATATGCATCCGAGAATAGCATTGCTAATGGGATGTATCAGTATCCTGCTGGGAATTACTGCTTCAAATAAGAAAAATATGTGGGATTTCAGGCACTGAGGAGTTTGTTCTCTCTATTTCAAGCATCTCTCTAGTGTCTTTACTCAGTCAGCTAAATGACATTCTTCTCTGTCTGGGTGTGAAGTTCATCCAAATTTGTTATTTAGTCCTATACAAAAGTCTTCCATTTCTGTAATATCAGAGGCATTTGTGTGGCTGATATTTTAAATGGATGTGGGGAAAACCTTCTTCTCTTCCAAATAATTAAAGCATCATAATTCTCTTCAGTAATAAAATATGCTAAAGAGAGAAGCACAGTTTATCAAGCACAAACTAGAGTCAACAGGATGAGATGGGGGAAAAAAAAGAACAAAAAAAACAGGGATGAGAGATGAAACCAGCAAGATTTCTATGAGTTTGTGGTAGCTAAAACAATGTCTATACCTCTGTGAGATGTTGGTGTGAACAGAGTTCTGCCTATAATGCAGCTCCTATGAGAGAACATGGCATCTCTGTCTTTAGATGAAATCAGTTAGCTGACCAATATCTGCAGGTCTTTCAAGCCAATTGGTCTGATTTTTGGAAATAAGGAAACAAAGACCTAGAGTTTAGTCTTCCAGCACAACTGCTTTTCAACATGACTTGGAAGGAGGCACCAATGTGCTGTTCAACCTCTGTTAACTCCCCCCACAATGCAGATCTATTGGTTTTGCAAAGTGCTAAGGATTATTTAGGGGACCTGTCCTGATTTAGGGCAAATTTGGGAGGAAACTTCCAAGGGAGTCCCTCTAAAAAGCAAATTCAAGCACCCTCCCCCCCCCCCCCCCCCCCCCCCCCCTAGTTCAGGAAAATATTTCCTTGGAGAAGAGTGGAAAAAACCTGTTTATTTAACAAGAAAAGTATTCAAAAACATAAAAATGTCACTATTCTGAAGAGATGGAAATCTCAAAGAAAGCCCTTTTGTGGGGTGTAGCTCAGCTCGCTCAGTCTCTCATCAGTCCCTTCTGCGCTGGAAAATGCAGCAACCCCAGGCCCTGGTGGGCCACAGGTGTGAGCTCCTGGTGTTCTTTGCAGTCCAGAGCAGGGCCAATCAGTTCCAAGAAAAAGAAAAACCACAGCCCAGGGAATTCTCTCCCTCAGCTAGCTAAAAACTAGCTCAAAGCAAAGGAGAGCTCTGTCCGTCTGTCCGTGCTGCACACAGCACGGTCTGTGACAGAGAATGCTGAAGCTCTTATTTCCGTGTTTTTGAATACAACTGCCTCAGACATTCCCCTGCTTCTCCTTTCCCTTCTTCATTCTGAGATCTAGTTTTAAAGGGGCAAAACTTATTTCTGAGCTAAACAGATGAATGGGGATACAATTCAGCATCAAAATGTCATTCAAGGACAGGACCCTTAAGCCACTTCACATATTCCAGAATGACCACTAGTAATGACCACTAGTGGGTCATTCCTTATGTGGCCCTCTGGCTGAGGCAGGTTTCCACTCTTTTGCAGGGTTAGAGTTGGGTCCAAGTTGAGGATCAAACAACAATATGAGTTTTCCATAGCCTCAGGCAGCTGAAATGTGATAGAAGAAGTATTTCTGCTGTATTTCTGTGACTCTAAAGTAGACTTGATCAAAGCTGGTTCCCAAGATAATTCTTCTGCTTCAGTCTTGAGAAAGGTATAAGCATCTTGAATAAGAATGATTTTTTTTGGGGGGTGTGGAAAAGATGTTCATGTTGCATACAGAATATTCAACCTTCTTCAAACCAAAAGCATTGGCTACATGATGAAATAGCCCAGTTTCTAGCAATTTCTATGTCACAACAGAGCACAGAGAATTTAAAATATTCTAAGCGCCTCTACACATTTCTGAAGTTTCCGACATTATGTGTTCTCTTTTTCAGAGGAGGCAGAGCTTTGATCCCCAGCTGCCCATGAACTGATGACTCCCTTCAAAAACGTCTTTCTATAGAGAATTGCAGATAGTTATTGCGACACTCCCTTTCCGAAAGTACATGGCATTTTTTCTTCAGAGCTAACGTTTCATGTGGGATACACAACTCACTACAAAAACATCTGATTAAATTCTTCCCTTTGAGGATAAAGAGGCCCTGAAACAAGTTGCCAAGAGAATCTGTGGTTGCATCATCCCTGGAATTGTTCAAGGACAGGTCGAATACGGCTCAGAACAACCCGGTCTGGTGGAAGGAGTCCCTGCCTATGGCAGGGGGTTGGAATGAGATTATCTTTAAGGCCCCTCCCACCACAAAACATTCTATGATTCTGTGATTCTATTGTACATACATATTTTGTAGACATATATAATACATATATATACAAATGCTGCATAAACGTATATATGTGTGTATGTATTTTTTCATGTATACACAGTAATTTTACTAGTCAGTGGCAGGGACTTTGGTTAATCTCCTGAAGATTTGCTTATTTACTTAAGAAAGAAGTAAGATAAAGTATTTAGCAAAAGTTATGGCACACTTTTAAAAGTGTAAAAGAAATATCCTTTCAGAAGCAGAAAGGAAGATTTGCAACCTGAAAAATACAAGAAGGAAAAGAACTAACTTCAAATCTAGACTAATCACATACACACTATGATTTGTTACTTTACATTCTTCCCCATATTTCCAAAATATTATTCATGCACAGAAATACCTCCCTAACTGCATAATGGGTATATAGTGCATAGAATCTGGGAATCACAGAAGCATAGAACAGTGTGGGGCACTAACACTACAGCCTTCACACAAAGAGTGGTAGTTTTGTGAAAT
Source organism: Melospiza melodia melodia (assembly GCF_035770615.1). Lineage (NCBI taxonomy): Eukaryota > Metazoa > Chordata > Aves > Passeriformes > Passerellidae > Melospiza > Melospiza melodia. The sequence continues at coordinate 19,513,255 of NC_086226.1, read as the reverse complement.
GTATAAGATCTAAATGCACATTTACGTTACTAAAATACACCACAACCCCTTTCCCACCCAAACACAGTCCACTTCTCTTATAAGAGCACTAGTCTTGCTGCTAGCTCAGATGGTAGAGGGCAAAAACATAGATATAAGGTCCATGAGTGACATGGACAGTACAAGTGCAGGAGTGCCTGACACTTAATGGAAAGAATTGGAGCTGGGTTACTCTGTGCTGAGCTGCCTTTGTCTCCCTTCTCACCCTCCAGGAGCAGGATATAAATCCTAAGGGACCCATCCACTCAAGACCCATCCCACAAACTGCCTCCCCTTCTGCAATGATAAAGGCTGGACTCAGGGGCTGGTTAAGGAAAATAGGTGTCACTTCAGCAGCCTGGATGGTGTTTCCTTGGTTTACTTGAAAGAGGACCGTTTGAAATGCAAACATTTCACTCTAATTACACTTTATGTCACTTTAAAACACTACTGAGAGCATACAATGTACTTTGCGCCAGCAATTCCCATACAGCATTGTGTTTTATATCTTTTCTTTTGTGAACTTTCAAACACCTGAAGTAAATGTATTGATTTTCTGAAACCTTTTTCATTAATACCATCTTTATTTTATGTTATCTGAATGTAGCTTCTTTGTTTGGAGGAAGGTCCTGCACAGCTTCCCAGTGTCATAGTGTGCACAAATCTTGACAGCTTTGAAAATACAGGTTTTGCTTTAAAAGGTACACTTGACTCCTCTGAAAATGGAGCCATGTGAACAGTCATCTTCAGAGCTAGGTGTAGTGGATCTTTGCGTAGGAATGTTTTATAGGCATATATGCATGTGGCAATGCCCTTTCATGGGCCTTTGATACCATGGGAGCTTTGCACAGGAGCAAAACACACCCTACAAAACATGACCTGCTGTCAGCTCTTCTCCTCCTTGTCCTCACACCTCTGTGGCCAAATCTCTTTGCAAAACAAAAGAATTTCACTAGTGTTTAAAAATGTCACGTCTATTGACTGTTCTAAGGATTGGCCTTGACGAAAGAAGACGCATCTGACTCTTTCCTCTTGAAATCAGAAGGGGAAGCAAGAATTTGGCACAGCAAGGGTTAATATGTCATGAGAAAGGGAGCTCCTTGTCAACCTTTTTAATGCTTTCAGGTGGATCACTATTTGACATGCCACAGAAGACACCCTTGTTTATTGACATTTAGCTTTTCTTTGCAGGAACTGTCACACTCTCCAGCCATTGGCTTTCATGTGGCTTTCATGCTGAGCCTCTAAGAACAGGATGTTCAAGAGCTGTCCCACATGGTGACATGCTGTCTATTGTTCAGACAATTGGCTACAAATACTAGTTGGCTTTCACTTTTTGCTTTGAGCTGGTTATGGCTGAAACTTGCATCGTCTGCTGGGCTTGGTGGAGAAAATGTGTCTCAGTGACAGGCAGATCCTCAAAGGGTCTTCTTTTCATTACATGAATTTAACACATCTGCTGCAGTTAGATTTCTTTCTGAACTAGGGACATTATGGTTCAAATTAAAGAGATATTTTAAGATCATAAGAATATAACTCCCATCTAAAGCAGTTGTATTTTTAGTTTCATTATATTACTTATTTATTTCAATACATTTGTGATTTGTCCAGGGCTTTGGTTAATGTGCCTATTTATACATGCTTTTTAGGATGGTTTTTATATGTAGAGTTACCAGTAAACTTGATTAAGCTAGTTTTCTTGTATTTAAGTCTACTAAAAGCACCCCCACATACAATTAAATCGTGAGACAAAAGTTGTCTGCATTAAATGGAACAGAATGAGAAAAGCTGGAGAGATCAGGCTGACTATATTTGCTCCGATCAATGATTGTTTATTTTCTTTTCCTGTAAGAGATCTTTCACATCTTTTCCCTGCTTTTTTCTAAATACAAAGAGAAGTTGCAATGTTGTAACATGAATCCATATAGTAAAACTATGTTCTGGGCAACAGCATAAGTAAAGCACCCAGAGTTTATCAAGTAACACAATGTTAAGACTGATAGTAACAGTTATGAATTACTTTCTGACCCCTGTGAGTGACCAAAAGATTAGTGGTCTCTGCAATTTTGTCCTAGTCATTTTAGATACTTCCACCTGGACTGTCAGTGAATATTCACTGCCTTGTCTAATTTGTCTTCCACTGTCTGTAAACTAGTTTTAGCTTACAATGTGTTTGGTTTATGGAGCATGAAAAAAAGGCATTAATCTATAAACATTCCTTAAATATACCAGAATTTAAGGATTATGAATACTCTTTGCATTACAGGGTCCAAAGTGTTTGGTATCCTGCAATTTAGAAAAATCATCAAAAAATAATAAAACACACACATAACTTAATAAATGCACCTCAGGTGTGTGCATATGCACACACGACTTAATAAATGCACTAAAATACCATTTTTCATCCAATGAGACACACACAAACTACCTCACTACCTCAAAACAAACCTTCACAACCCTCCCGCGCAGAGTCCCTGAAGGCATGGCACGCAGGTTTGGGGAGATTTGCATGAGCAGGATTATTAAGTACACGCTCTATTTGAGTGGGCATGCAGGCTGGATCTCTTTTCTCTCAACTCATTACTAATGGAGTCTGTGTGTTGGGATGGGGGGACTGACTGAAATTACAAATTAGCTCTTTTCCTTTTGCAACTCCACACCAAGAACAGAGAAGTTTCTAATACATTTTTCTTCCCAGGCAGACTCCCCACTCCAAGGAGCATTTTTAGGGATTGCCCCCCTCCAACCCTCCACACTCCTTTTGGATCTCTCCTAACTCAAAGTTTCAACAGCACTACTGTGGAGGGAAATGATCCCTAAAATAAAATGTGATGCCTGGAAGAGAAAGTATTTTCCAAATCTAATTATTAGACACTGCAAGCATTTTGAGAGTCAGAGATCCTACTGAGATGGCAGAATGCCTCAGAAGTAATGCAGCAGGCAGGTTCTTATCTCATTTCTAGGAGACTATTCATCTGTGGATACAACAAATTTTGATTAGTATGCGCATGAAGATAAATGACTATCGTTTTAGTGTCACTGTCAATTCCCATTTAGCAAGTACCACTGATACACCTCACTGCACAACATATGAAGTGTACCCAGCTTGTAACTGGTGTAATAAGATGGTAAATATAGTGCTGATTAGTGCCATGTCACTAAGGGCACGGAAGATGACAATGGTAGGAAGGAGTTGCAACACAAAATTATACATAGATTTTTTTCCCACAGTTTTTGAAGAGGAGAGAAGCAACATGGTGCAGTTAACTTAGAGACACTACCCTGCTGACCTTGGTAGTCTCAGACGAGGTTTTTTAAGGCAAGTGATACAAAATCATTGCTGAAAATTTTTTAATGGGAGCTACTGGAATATGACTCACACAGCAAAGGCCCAAAGACCCTAATATAAATGACCAAATTTAATATTTTAAGGCATTTCTTTTTAGGGAATTGTTAATTGTAGATTGAGGCTTTCACTGTTGATTGGTTTGAGTGGAAGACAGCATGTAAATGTTCTCATGTGTGGAAATGTGTAAAGGATTGATTGCATGTGCTGTAATTAATTGATATGGAAATATTTTGTTTTAATACTGACAAAAGTTTACTTGGGCAGCTTATGCCATCTGAACTCAACTATTGCAACCAAGGTGACTTCCATTTATTCTGATCAGATACATTATTCAGCTCCACATTCCTCTTGTAATATTCTTTCTGTACTGGTGTTGAATTGTTAAGAGGGGACTTGCCAGTGGTATGTGTTCTCATTTCTTTTTTGTGTTTTTGTGTTGTCTTATCTCACCTATTTTAGATTTTTTGAGAAAAATCTCATGGTGTATTCCCACATCACCCACTCCTGGAAGCCACAGCTATAGTCTAACAGGACACATTGGTTGTTGGTAGCATTGAGGAAATGAAAGAGTCAAACTCTAGTTGATATATTCAGTTCTCAGCTAAAAAAATTGCATGGGAGAGGAGCTGAGGATTCTCTTCTCTGTTCTCACAGCCCTCACTCCAGACGATGCAGCTCAAGCTCACTCCTTCAGAGGTTTTGGAAAATGCCCTGCATGATTGCATCACAAAAAGACAATGGGATAGCTACATGTTAGACAAAATTCACAGGAAACCAGGCCATATTGGCTTCCAGAACTGCTAATGATGCATTTTGTTGCTGCCTTTAAGACCTTTGGACACCAAGCAGATGATGATGGGAGCTTTTGGGTTACTGAAGGAATTTTGGAAAGATGCTTGGAATACTGATATTGAAGTCTTAACAATATATTTCTAGTTCATACTAATACTGATGAATTGAAATATTCAATACGATTGTCTAACACAACTGTGAGCTAAAGTGCTCTCAATAACATATAAATTGGCAAAGTGCACCTTCACAAAACATAATAGTCATAATTTTTCAGTGAGTTAATATGGAAAGTGTAAAGGAGAGCAGATTTTTTTCTATATCAACAGTTCACTGAGAAGATTGTTTTTATTACAAAGATCTCCCATCTTTTTATATTAGGTGTCTTTCAGGTTGAAAAGCCATTAGGGTCTCAATGTCTTGCAAAGCTTTCTCTACAATTGTATAACAGCTACTTAGCAGTTATATGAAGCATACCATTTAAACAAAATTTAAGTCTACAATTACTCTGTTAATAAAATGTAAATTTAAAAATACTTGCAACCATCACAAAGATGGAACATTAATTCTCACTTAGCTTCCCACAGAATGAAGGGTTACTTTGGTAAAAGAGATAAGATGGCAGTAATTGCTCCTATCTGCTGTTTCGTGGGTGAAAATAACTTCTAAGACTAAATTCTGAGGCCAAAATCAAGCGTTCATTTTATCTAGCTATAACTTCCCTAGAACATTAGAAGGAACAATTAGCATATATCTACCTGTGTATCTTAAGTTATGGTTAATGCATGGAAATGGTATGCTTAATTTTACTGCTTCAAAATTATATTCCCGGGAGAATAAAAGAAAGACTCTGGTGTTCTCAATAGCAGTAAAAAAGGAAGAGCTTGATTTGTTTACTTTCTCTTTTGTAATAAATTTGTTCTTTTTGGCACAAATTCTCAGCAGTATAAAAAATGAATATTATTTATATTTTATTTTATAATATTATATATATAATTAAAAATAAAATTAAAGCAAATCAAACAAATAAACAATATAAACATGATAAAGGAGTTTTCTGGATATGCTGGAGATCAGTGGAAATACTGGTCCAGTGTGTGTCTTAGCCAGAAGACAGTAGAGACACTGGGTTTCTTCTGACAAAGCTATTCTTTGATGACTGTATTTTGCCATAAGCCTTCTTTGAACCATCACTGTAGTCAACAGGAAAAAAAAAAATTAGTTGGTCCTGGAGAAGCAGCAAGGCTGGCCAGCAACCAGCACAAGGAAGGTCTCCTGATGCTGGAGCAGTTAGAGTAAGGGTTGCAGAAGGCAGGACTAGGTTTTTAACCCAAGGAGACATCAACTAGAAAATGAAGGTCCTACAAGTGCTGCTAGGAGGAGTTGTTAGTAAGCAGTGAGCAATACAAAAAACAGAGGGAGCTTTTACCTCTCCTTATCACCACACTGGCAACAGGGAACTTTCCTCCGCAGGGAGACTGGCATCAAATTTTCAGACAAGAGGAGAAAGAACAGAAAATGGAATTTTAAGAATTAAGCCTCAAGGAACAAGATCACTCTTGTAATGCAGAATTAGATGAGCCTAACAGGGACTTTCACATCCCAGATCCATCCAACACCAAGGGTAGCTGGATGAATTCAAGAGTAAAACTTCTGAGCAACTGTCTGAAATTCTTAGCCATATGTATGTCTTACCTCCCTTTATAGTGGCTGCTTAGAAACTGCTAATTTTAATATTTGTTATTATCTTCGAATAATATACATATTGGGAAGTTATTCCCCTCTTTGGGGAAAGAACCTGATCCCTTTATTTCTCTTCTAGTATCAGTCTCTCCTGAAATAATGTCTCTTTTACAAGGTGCATAGTCTAGGTCAGAAGAACCTTTAGGAACATTTAAGCATCTAACTTATGCCATGCTCTTAAAAAGAATTTAGAAACCTAAGTCATAATTGATGTGATCTTACATGGTGTGACTGGGAAATGCTGAAGGTGAGCGAGCTATTCATGCACCCAAGGAGTCTTCGTTTCAACTCCAGCTCCTTATTTAGTATTGTCTGTTCTTACCTACAAAGATCAGATCAGCTATTCATATCTTCCAAGGAGCTCACACCTCAGATTTTGAGGAAGAATCTTGTTTTCAGCATCCTACAGGTTGAAACTTTTAAATGAGGGCATCTTCTATTATGTTCCTTTTTTGACCAGTAAGTTATTAAGTTCTGTTTCCTAACAATCTGTGGTCAGAATATCAATCAAAATATTAATTTTTATGCAAATTGATTAACTTATCCCCACAATTTTTAGTATTTTCTGTCCACTCAAAAGGAGTTTGCATTTAAAACGTAAAGGTTCTTTGTCTTTGTGATGTCTTATATTTTTACCACTAAAGGCTACCTCAAAATATTTCTGTAAAAATAAATTTTTAAAAGTGTTTAACCATATTATTTTCTGTGTTGTCTGCATTATGGAACCTCACCCACAAAAAAAAAAATTAGCCATTTCTACTTATTATGCACCACCATAGCCTGCATTCCAGATCAGGGTAAGCTCAGTGGGAAGAAATGACTGTACACTCTATGTGGAAAAAATAGAAACAGTGAAAACAAAAAGTTTACTGCAGTAGCTGGTCTGCAGTAACTTACAAATTACTAACAACTTATGTAAGTTTTACATGCCTGTTCCATCTGCTATTCATTAAAAAAACACGTTACCATGGTAACTGCCACATGCCATGGTATTTATGCTGCTTCTGATGTACAAAGCATAGTTTGTGTAGGAGTGTGTGTATGTATATGATGTGGCAGCTGTCGTCTCTGCCATTTTGTTGCTGCTCCAGAAAAAAAGTAAAGCAAGTAGTGGCTATGAATACTCATTTGAGTAACGATACTCACACCCATTTGACTAAGGGCCCACACAGAGCTCCACATGGTTATCATCTGACCAACCCACACATAGGGTGTTCTCACAAGGGGACAGAGCTGGGTAGGCTACCTTTAAATATAACATTGCTATCTGTCACTGAATTATAAGTCTGGGAGGCAAAAAAGATACCCATATTTTTAGTGGCACACAGAAAAAAATGCTTTCAGTATGACCCTCTTCATCATTCTTTTAAAAATATAAATGGGAAACAGCCCAAAAGGCTCTGCCCTTTAGAGAAATACAAATTTACCATGTAATGGGAAAGGAAGCAATTCAAAGTACTTCCCAATATTTCTATTTCTGCTCATGATTTTAAAAGCGTACTCGCTGAGGATGGACAAGCTGTTAAGAACAAAATAGACACAAAATTTTGTCCAGTACTTAAGTGGACAAAAGTACTGCAAGGTACTGAACTTCTCTTGAGTATTAATAGTATTATGATATTTTCATTCTATTTGTTGTGCATTTGACTTTGATATTTCATGCAAAAAATATTCTTCAAAAGGCTATTTGCATACTATTTTGTCTTTATTTATATAAATCAGTGTTTATTGAGAACTTCAAAGCCATAGTCTTACGAGATGTCTTGTTTGATACCTGCTTGAAGAAAGACAGTTTCACATTTGAATTCTATACTCTCATATAGCTATGCAGCTTTCCAGCTTAATCCAACTCCCTTCCTTTTTACTGAGTTTGTTTGTCACAAACAATCAGCAAATAGATATTTCAAGTTCATTAATTTTATCTGAGCTCAATGGTGACTGGTTCCAAAGGCAAAAATCCACCAAGAAAAACACTGAACTCTTGTTGATTCTGTTTTCTTGTGTAGAATAAATACAAAAAATAAAAAAAATTGAGCAAATCTGAGTAAATTGCTTGCATACCTTCACCTACAATATTTTAAATAGTTCACTACCTAAGGAAAAATTCTGCTTTGTGGAATATGTGTACTTACATAAAGTCCGACAGCCGAAGAGCTACCTTTACTCAGTACCATGAAATAACCTGTTTTCATTAAAACATACCTGCAAACTGACTAAAAATATAAGATGGAAGGAAGGGGCAGTCTCAATGACACTGGCGATTAGAGATTAGAGAAGGAGCCTGGCTGTATTTATTAGCCTTCTTACACACTTCTTGACAATGACAAATCAACGAACCATATCAGAGTTCTGTATTACAGGAAATGAACTGAAGCATCTTGAGCAGAGTCATTGCCTGCACACCTCCAGCTGACTTTCAGGTGTCTCAGATTCATCAATTTCAGAAGAACTCTGTAGATCAGAAATCATGATATACAGCTGTGCAAAGATTACAAGGATGCAAATAGATGATTTTTTTCCCCAGTAAAATGTATTTGCTCCTGACTGAAAATATCTCAAATGTATATTCTGAGAAGAATAAAAATCAAGAGCCACTTATTTATGTGAAGGAGATACCAGACCTCAGTCTTCAGAGATTTGCACATAGTGGAATAATTTATAACTTTAATTATAAGTGCCTATAAAATTCCCTTCCTCATCAGAATTTTCTTTTTGTACTTGGATACAGAATTTCAGGTATTTGCACAGGTGTATGAACAAACTGTGTCCTGACAATATCATAAAACATCAGACCCTGAAATCTTTTTCTCTCACAAATACATATCTTGTATCTATTTGTTCTTATAAACTGAGGAATAAAAGAGCAAAACCTGGGAACTTCCAAAAACAATAGGAAGGAGCCAAAGTAGTTAGTTTAAAAGCCCTCTCTTCCCACCTTAATAATACTTGGTGTGTATTACAGCAGCCTGAGCCCCTCTCATTTCACCATGCATTTGACCCCACAAGGCCGTTCTAGCAGGCAGGGAATTAGTGGAAAGTCAACATGTCATACCCTGACCCTGAGGCAACAGCCGGAGCAGGTTATCATAGGAGTCACTACAGCTTTAAAAATGGAATCCACAATTGGCCAGTTAAGCCTGTTTCAAGCTGTCAGAATGATGCAAAGCAGCAGCATCAGGTCAGAGAAGGCATTTTCAGATTTTAAAGTATGAACAGCAGTTCTTTGATAAAGAATTTTAAGATTTACCAGCCATGGGCCCAGTTCTGTGTGCTTTTTAGTTTTTGTTAGAGAACTATTAGCATTTACAAATAAATCCATCCCATGAGCAGTAACCTAAAAAACCCCACCAGCCCAAGCAATAAACAACCAAACAAAAATTTGAGTCCTGGGCATTTTGCATTTCCAGTTAGTACAGCCTTGCATGTGGTTGCTATGTAAGCTTCTCCCAGGCCAAAGCACACTGCTTTGTCCAATGCACATTTGCTTTCCACATCCTGTCCAATGCAAGGTATTTTAGGAATTCAGGATGATTTTTCCTTAGAAAATAATTATTTTATTTTTAAAGCTAGATTAAATTTACATCACCATATATGTCTAAATAATAGGAAAGGAGCTGATAGAAACTACTGTGTAATTCCAGGCAGTTGACATGAGCCACTGTTATTTGGCCCAGATTGCTTCACATACCTAAATGGTTATCTTTTATCTAACACTGCATCCTTCTCTGTATATTCAGCTGTAATTACACTTTCAGTATGATACCTCAGGTAGTCATGACTGTTGTGCTACAAGAAGCAAGGGAAACATCTTCAGCTTTAAAAGCTATCACAGGTTTTTGCAGGTGTGTTTGAGACTAGCACAGCACAAATGAAGTTATCCAATATGAGAGCTAGACAATACGCACTACACGCACAGAGCGGCAATTAGCACAAACAGGGGAATAATCTATGGTGCTGGAAAAATAAACAGAGCTTTTCCACATAGAATCTGAAATCCCAATTAGATACCAGAACACAGATGTTAATCCTGTAAAAAAAAATGCAATTGGCACCTTTGGGTTATGATTAAATCCTGCAGGCACTGAACAAAATACATATCTTTTCCCTTTACAACACATTCTCTTTTTTGCTCAGAAGAAAAAAGTATTTTTCACCCAATTTCTATCCAGAGATAAATATCCAGAGGTATTTATATAAAGAAAATTATCTTAATTATAATTTGTTCTCAAGATTATAGCGTGTAAGAATCTTATCTTTCTCTCTCAAAAGAACAAAACTGAGATCAATGATTCTGAGGATATACTCATGCAAGTCAGGATTTCCCAGGAGTGCAATAAGTCTTCCTTGTGTTATTCTCATGTACAGACCTCATTCCATTGTCCCTGGCTAACTGCAGACCATTTCAACAACGTATTCTTCAACAGAGTCCCTGGAACAAGACCAACCCTTCAACATGTTTTAGAACATGTTAAGTGATACTCAAAACTTCCCTGAAAGTGTTTCCTTGATGTATTCCACCTTTAGAAAATGACCATAGAAATAATCAAAATATTTTAGATCAGCATGCATGTATCTTCATAAAATGAGTGTTGGGATTACACTGTAATGATATCACACTACATAAAATACTGGGTGTATATTTCACTGTACATAGAAAACATGGCACAATATATCTTCTGTTGCAGAATAATGAGATCTGAGTTTATGAGATAATCCACACATGTAAATTTTAAGAAGAACTAGAAAATGTTATGAACTCCAAGGATAAGGCAAAGCATTTAACACTAAGAAGAAATCAGATATCTTTTATTCCTGCCAACCGTAGAGCACAAAGACCGAGATAGACAAAAGGGTGCATGCAGTGCAGATTATTATTAGTGTTTTCTTTTTTTCTTTGGGTCTTTTTGGGAGGGAGGCTGTTGGTTTGGGAGTTTTTTGTTTGTTTGTTCTGGTTGTTTGTTTTTTTATTTGGGGGCACTTTTTTTTGGGTTTGTATTTGTTGATTTTTTTATTTGTTGTTATGTTCAGTTTTTTGTGGTTTTTTGATTGTTTGTTTGCCTTGTTTTGTTTTGTTTATTAAATTTAATTGATATCAACTCTCCCTTCAATTTCTGGGAGTTTAGTTTTCACAGTGAAGCTCCTATTTAGCCCCTATTTAGCGCTCTGGTCTCATATAATTGATGAGCATTACATCCATTAGATTTAGTGAGAATACAAGGATCTCTGCAATTCCAGTCTTTAATGCACTGTTTAGGCATGTGAACACCTGAAAGAACTTCAATTTCCGCTTGGAAAACAAACTATTTAGTGCTGCTAATAGGAACATTTTTGTACTAAACAGGAGTTTTTGGCACAGGTGACATGTGGTTTGTTTCTGCTCTTTGTGAGCCATTATTATCTAACAATTAAATTCTATCAGACAGTTCCATGAATTAATAGCATTGGCTCAATTCTGCTTGTATGGTGTGCAGAATTAGGAAGCTTAGACAGGGAGTCAGTGAAGATCTAAAGCACAGACCTCAAAAGACACAGAAGGTGTTTTATGAGCAGTGCTGCCTGCAGGTGAAGGTTAGATCCCAATGAAGGTGGTGGTCCAAGTGTAAAGCTACTCTCTTAGACAACATCCTGCAAGGAGAAAAAGAAAGCATGTTTAGAAAAGCCCCACATCTTATATGTTCTTTCTGCAGTAGGTTCTTGGGACCTTGTGTAACCAAAGTCATAATTTTTGGAGATACTAGGACGGGAAGCAAAAGCACAGCTTGGCTCCCAGGATGCACTTCTGGGAAAAACAAGATGAAGAATTCAGTTCCCTACCTAGCTTTCTAAAAGGAGTATGGGCAAACCCTTCAAAACCCAGAAAAAAACCTTACAGTGGAAGGGGGAATTTGAAGATTTCTGCACAAAGCATGGGGCTTATCTACAGAATACGGCGCTCCCTCAAAGATGATCAGATTTGCACATACAAAATTCTCTGGAGAACTTTGGGCTCTCTGAGCCATCCAGGGAGCAGTCAGACTGAAGTACAGGAAGATGTTTTTACTTGACTTTTTGAATAAGTATGTTGGATAAGTATAAACCTTACTTATTTACCTCAAGGACTTGTGACACAAGGACTTCACAAGTGCAAGAATGAATAGAACTTCATCATCAGAGGCAGCAGATAAACATTGTCTCTATGGTACACTGCAGGTACCAAACTGTAGGTTCAATCCAGTCAACCATCTTGGTCCACTCTTACTGTTGAGAAGGATCATTAGCTAGCACTAGGGCCTAAAATTCATGCATTCCTCTGGATAGGTGATCAGAGACAGGGACAACATACACATCCTGAAGCCCCATGAGACAAATAGCATATTTTATTGTTGAGAGCTTTCTTATATAGGGAATTCAAAACTCCTGGCTCTAGACTGCTCACTGGTTTGATGTTCACACAGCCCGGCTCCTGACCAGTGAGATGTCTGCAGCCAGGATGGAATGTGATAGGTGGAGTTCCCTGTCTGTCAACCCAGGACCCGATTTATGAAACCGCCTGGGTTTCTTATTTGTCAGTACAAGCCAGCTTGTAACTGTAACTCTGGGGATCTATATTCTCCTTCTCATCCTGATAGAATCATCTTAGAATCCTGTAATAGTTTGTTTTGGGAGGGACCTTTTCAAGGTCAACTAGTCTAACCACCTGACAAAGGCAGGGACATCTGTTAGATCAAATTGCTCAAAGCTGTATCCAGCTGGCCTTGGATACTTCCAGGGATGGAGCCTTCACGCCTTGTCAGAAGTGTCTCTGTGCCAGAACCTTCTTGCCCTCATTGTGAAAGATTTCTTCCTTACATCTAATCTACATTGACAGGACTTTAGTTGTAATCCTTTTCATATTATTCTATTGCAATAGGCTCTATTAAAAAGTTTGTCTTTCATATAGGCCACCTTTAGACCTCATGGACCCCATCCAGGTCCCTCTAAATGGCATCCTGTTCTTCAGGCATGTCACTCACACCACTCATCTTGGTGTCATCTGCAAATGTGGTGAGGGAACACACAATTCTTTTGTCTATGTCATTGACAATGTCATTAAATTAGATAGTTCACGTTAGGCCTAGACAACAGATAGAGGTCATGAAAGGATCTAGTGTTGGGATGTTTGGTCTCCTGATCCCAAAAGAAGGAGATGTGTTAGTGGAGAGTGGACTTTGAGATGAGGAAGGAAACCACAAAGTAAACCCAATGGTTGTAGGAACCCACAGAGTTTCTGCCTGAAGCCTGTATTCTTAAGGTGTCTCAGTCTGAATTGGATTAGACTGTTTTTCTGAACTGCTGCCCCCTAATAAGTGCCTATGCTGTTTATCAGCAGCCTGCTGTAATATCCATACAAGATGACTAAGCAGTGGAAAATTAGAGCTTACAACTAACTTTATGTTTATGCTTCATGAGGATGCAAAGCTCTGAGTCATGAACTGAGTGACACAAATATGTGTCCATCTGACAAGAGCTTGCAGTCTTTTTTTCTTACTGCCTACTATATAAAAAAGATAATTGTGACATCATTTTGATGCCTTGTGAAGCATTTGCTGGATTGCCAAGCAAATTGTATTCTATTTGCCATCTGTATGGCAGTTGTCTTCTGTTAAGTGAGCAATTTTCCTTATCTCTTCCACACCCAATCGTCCCTCTGGGGAGACATCTGCTGATAACAGGCTATTGAATGTCACTGCATGACTAATAAGAGCTATAGCAACCCATTGTGAGATGCTCCACCCAGAAGGAGGAGCCAAGCATTCCTACCCAGGTATAATCTTGAGATTCTGGAGCACCAGCACGGCTTTCTCCACTGGATTTCCCAGAGGAACAGCTGCCTCTTCCACTGGATCTTCAGAGGAAGACTGCATCGTTTTCTACAGGATCTCTGCTCCAACAGAACCACACCTGACACTCCAGGAGGACTGCAGCCACAATTCCACTTGGACTGCTACCAACACCCTGACCAACAGAATGTCACATTGAGTTCTGAGTGTTCTTTTAGTTTACTGCATTGTTTATTTTATCTTTTTATTTTCTTCCCTAGTAAAGAACTGTTGTTCCTGATCCCATTTTTTTGCCCAAGAGTCCCTTAATTTAAAATTTATAGTAATTTGGAGGGAGGGAGTTTACAATTTCCATTTCAGGAGAGGCTCTTGCCTTCCTTAGCAGACACCTGTCTCTTGAAACTAAGACATACTAGAATGGGCCATATCCAGACTGGCCTTTAACAATTTCAGGTATCAGACAGTCCCATGGGATGTCCTATTGTTTTTTAATTGGGAGAATAGATTGACCCCCACCTGCCTATAACCTTCCGTTAGGTAGTTGTAGACATTAATAAGATCATAGACTAGTTCTTTAATTTTTTTCATCAGAAGTTGCCCTTCTCTGGACTTGCTCCAGCACCTCAATGGCTTTCTTGGTATTGAGGATTCACAAAATTCTCCAAATATAAGATGTTTGACAATTTGCATTTGTGGTATTTGACCTCCTGTTCTTTTTTATTAACTCACATTCTCTCCCATCTTCCTTGTCATTGTATTGCTGGACTCTTGAGGCTATTTGATGTTTAAATTTAGCCCTGCATTTTATCAAGGCTGTTCAGGTTCAGGAACAAGTAAACTAATTATCATCAAGGAAGCATGTTACACTGTGAACAAGCAGGCCCTCGTTTCCAGAATTTAAAACCTTCATGAGAATGATGTGCCTCTCTACCAATGACGATGCACATCTGCTGTGAAGGTCAGGATTCTGCTGCACAGAACAAAGTACCAAAAGGTACACTTGGTCCTTGACCCATGAAATGAGTGTATCAACACGAAATTATGAAACACAGGTATCTCTTTTCAGTGTGATGCATTGCTGAAAGGTAGAATTACAGTAGCTCTCAGATCTTTGCTCACACCTGTGCAACGATCTGGATTTTATAGTCAACAGAGGCTTATAGATATTGTAGGAATAATGTTTTTATGAGATCTCCCGGAGCTTTTCCATTATAGTGACATCCTTGCTTGCATAACTAGCAAGAAAGGAATGAAGAAGCATGATGGGAATCTTTTCTTGTTAGCTCTTTCTTTGCTTTTCTTTTGCAAAAATATATTCTGAAGAATGATAGGAGCATCATAATAAAAGTTCATTACTGAGATATTATTTTTTTTTCAGAGTTCCTGGAATGGAATCAACAGCATTGACAGGCTGCACTAGCCAAAAACTGTGCAATTGTTTGACAGGTAAATGTTTTATTGAGAAGTTTTATTTTATTTCTGCATTATTTACATAAAGGGGGGAAGGTAGAAGGAGATGAGATGAAAGAAAGAGGCATTTATACTCTACACAAAAAATTCTGTCCCATATAATCCATCCTACATGGACTAATTGTTCAAATAAACTATTTTTTTTCTCAGTTACTCTGAAAAGTCAGATTCTGTGAAAAGTGAAAGTGAAAATTACATTATTAAGAAAAAAATTTTAAAGTTGTATTATTATTATTATTGTCACATTTTGGACCATGTTCAGTAAAGGAACTTGTTTAGTTCTTAAAAATACAATTTCTGTTTGCTATAAAGTCCATACATAAGTAATTATGGGAGCAATTACTAAATGTCATGATTTTAGAGACAAATTTCTGTGTATCTATATGCACAAGACACTACACAGTTTTAAACATCATTTTACTGGATCCTGTATATTCCTGGTTATTATTCTACCATGAATTTCAGTGCCCCATGCCATTACTAAGATGTTTATTTTGACGAATAAAATGCCAGTGAATTATGAAAGCTGATATTCTCCCAGTAAGTACTGCTTTGAGGATAGATCATCATGAGGCAAAAATATAGCTAAGAAATTCCCTAATCTCTCCTCTTGTAAAGAATGGTTTGATGTGTGAATGACTTGCAGGAAGAGTGCCTCTAGTATGGGTGGTGTCATTCTGAGAGCCTTGGTTTCGGTCAAGGCTTGCAGCTGCTGTTTGAGGGATTTTCCCAGATCTGCATGTATCAGGTGCTGGTGGATGCTTTGAGCACCGAGGCCTGTCATCACACTGACAGGGTGTGACATAAGGGGAAGTTACAAGAAGCAGCAAGGCAGAAATGAGAAAGAAAACTCATGCAGACATCAACGAACATTTCAAGCAGAAGTTGTTAAAAAGGCTTAGAGCTCCCCAAATAAGAGAAAAGCTTTCTGGTCCCAGTCTTGTGATATATTACTATGCCACCTACTATAGAAAGCTCCAACTAGAAAAAAAAAAAAAGAAAAAAAAAAGATTAAAAAAAGCAATATAAAGGATATTAGAACTAAGCTGTCATCCTGCGCTAGACCATTAACTCAGGGACGGCTCTTCTGAGGAGGTTCTTAGTACTGCATGAGTATTCCAGTCTGAAAAATGAGAAAATGTAATCCTTATAGAATACATTAATCTTCACCCCATTCTATGTGACATTGTCAGCAGTTAATTTAAGAGCAGAGCTTCACAAATGAAAGATCAATGCACGGAAAGTTCCTCTAAAATCTTGGTTTATGCAATGAACTGTGTCTAAAATTTACAGCCCAGGCAGAAAGGTGTGGGCCATTAAATAAACCAGGCAACTACTAGAGCAAGTAGGCAAAATTGCACATGCTCACAACTGAGTCTCAAAATAATTTTCAGACTTCTTGTTCCATAAACACATAGATTTCCATATAAGGATAATCTGCCCAAACCACTAATATTTTTCCTGTAAGGTGCACTGTACCTCCTCCACACCTTTAAACACCCAGTGGTGTAAACACTAAGTAAGAGCTGAGACTGAAAAAAAGTCGTTAAAAAACAACAGCTACACAGCAATACAAACCCAAAAACTGGATATAAAAATGAATAACTTCCCAAGTTTAGGCTTCAACAACTGAGCTAGTACAATGACATCCACAATTTATAAAGGCTCGTTTTAGAGATTGAGTACTTTGCCTTGGGTGTATCAGGCACAATAGATAACAGCAGACATGAACAAGAACAACAACAAAAACTCACCACACTTTCTTCATAAACTTAAACTTCTGAACATACCATTATCTTTTCTATATTATAATGTACAGTTTAAAATGAAGTTTTGAGTTTTGTCACCAAAATCAACCCCTGGTGATATCCTAGTTGGTTTCTAAAAAAAGGATAAGAGTTTATTTTTGGCGTCCTGTCTTTTAGAGCATTTGCTTCATCCACTGGATCTTTCAAGTCACTCAACAGGGATTAATCTGGAGAAACATGAGTATATTTAAAGTTCCCCATGCCACTGCACTGCTGCAAGTACACCTTAGCAAGTCTGCAGATTTTTTTTTCCTTTTCTGGAAAACTAGAGAATGTCATACAACTTGTCCTGAAAATAATAACATATATTCAACAGCAAAGCAATAAAGTAGAAAGCATGTCAGGTCAGATTTAGTGAAGATGCAATTAGCAGAAGGCTGCAAAGAGGTGGGGGTGGTGACTGGGAATCACTTTTCTGCTCCTATGATATCTGGCAAAAAAGCCATGGAGAGAGTTTCCGCACTGGCTTCAGATATTTGCTGTGATTGACTTTCAAAGACTGATATTTTCTCTAGTGGTTCAGACAGCTTCAGTTTTTTGGGTATAAATTTGCAGGATTCTGCTTAATGAGTACTACAAATTATGCATAGAGCAAAAAGTCATTTCACCTCTTAAAAAGACAGAGGCTACTGCAAAATTAGTTTTAACAAATGCATAAGTGTGATGAGCATTCATATTTGTCTTTCAGCGTAAGACAAATATACGTCTTGTCTCACCATAATTAGCATGTATTTTTAAACTTACAAACTTCTCATTCCCTTTTTAAAAAAATAAAATAAAGAAAAGGTTTATCTGCCTGATTAACAGTTAATGTTTTCCTTGAATTCAAGCTTTTATCTATTGAGAACAGCAAAACACAGTTTTCAGATATTGCTGATTATGCAAAATGTGGAAGTAACTAGAATAAAACCCATGAAGAGAGAATTTCTAACATTGATTGTCATCTCATTTCTACTAAATAAGGTAGGAAGGACAGCTGTGAGAAAATAGAATCCTGTTATTACTTGTTATGAGAACATGGCACTTTGAAAGATTTGCAGAAACTGGAGTGTTTTATTCTTAGTTTGTTTCAATACAATCCATTAAGTGTCCAGCAACACCTATCACCTGGTAATTAAGTGGTGTCCCAAGAAAGATGCACAGATGTCATCAGCTGAATTCAAATCAAATGTTACGATATAGAATCATCGTGGGTGTGGACAAATCGTAACTGCTTCTCCTTTGCAGAGGGGTATCAAAAATATAAGTGAGATTTAAACCTGAACAGAAAATGAAGAAATGATGCTGCATTATTTCGATTCTGTCACAGAGCAGAACTAATGTTCTACATTTTGGGGGTTCCCAATATATATTGACAACTCATAAAAATGATGCATACTAATTATAAGCTGTTTTCTACCTCTTGTTGCAATAACTAAGCTGTTGATAATGGTGCCAAGAGGGAAATTATAACTTCTCAACAAAATCACATGTCATTATTTGAAAAGGTGTTCTTCCATATATGCTTTATACTTTTAGTAGGAATATGGCTTCTGTATCCATAACTAGATTTGATAGCCATATGTCATAAACAAACTATGCTCTGTAACTTTCTTATGTGAAGACAAAGGAAAATAAACTGTGAGAAGAAGAAAAAAAAGGACACTCAAAGTCTGAGAATATAATTTAATAAAATCCGACATGAATCATGGGGTTTAAAATAATTAGTATCCTCGATCCAAGCAAAAAAAAAAGCTGAGTTTATTCAGGTGTTGAATAAATAAAAACCTTCTAGCTCTATTTAGAAAAGTTCAATAGGGAGAAAACTCTTACCTCAAATCAGCAAGATGAAAGTATGGTACTATTAGACAAAGATTGACATGGTACATCAAAAGACTGCCAGGGACACTTAAGTACTCCATTTTAGTAATTTATTGTATATTGCTATGAAACTGCTTCATTTTTTCCTCACCAAAGGGCAAAAAAAAAAAAAAAAAAGAATCACAGCATTCCTCTCTTTCTTACAGAGAACTTTAAAAAAATCTACAGAATCAACTCATTTGACCATTGATGATATGTCAATATCAAAATGCTTTATTTGGAAAAGCAACCTCTCAGAGAGAGAGTGCATGAAGATGATAAAGAAAGCAGGTGCTAGACAGAATATAAAAACATCTTTCCCCCATCAATATAAGTATATGAGTTGTGAATACAGCATGAACAACTGGACAAACATATCTAGGGGTGTGCAACTCCCAGTCCTGCCTGGCTGCTGATCAAGGTTTGGAAAAGTGTTGATCTGCCACAGCACATTGCATTTGCAAGCTGAAGCTCTGCACATGAAGGGAAGTGAAGTAAGTTTATGAGCAATCCAGCAGCCATCCCCAACTCATGATTCAAAAGTCTTGGAGGTTTTACATCATCTTTGCAGTGTGAAGGGTGATGGTATAACTGTTGAAAGCGAAGGAAGCCAACCCACCTTGTTGTTGATCAGCATTGACTTCCATTTATTGATTAAATCAGCCACTTTATATAACAGTCCTAATTAACTTCATGCATATTGCAAAATCCAAGCTCACCATAGGTTAACAGAGAAAACTCTAACCCCTCCTTTTGTTTTACCGTACCCATGATTGTTTATTGAAAACAGGACCAGCGTTCTCACTGTGATATGAAAGGTTCCCAAAACTTCCATATCTGTTCTCAGAGTAGCTATCTTTTCCCAGAGAGCCCAAACACAGAGTGTTTTGCCTGTTATGGGAAGACTGTCTGAGAACCTTATTGTTTATAAAGTGGTGCTTGAGAGACCCTAATTGTTTGTAGAATCAAGCCGGGGAATTGCTTTACACTACCTTTTACTTTTCCCTCAACCGTATGCCTTCATGGCCTTTTTCTTTAAGCCACACTTGAACCAGACTCTCCACATATAACTATGGACCACATTTTTCCTCTTTCAAAACAAAGGGAGGAACATAGGTATTTTTCCTCACTGATCCTCTAGACTTTTCTTCCACATGTGCTACATGAATTCTGTTTGCTGCAAGATGTGAAAAAACAGAGAACATTCAATCTCAATATTTAAATCAACAGCAAAGTGATATAAAATGTATTATGAAGTAGCTTGTAGCAGATCTTCTCTGAGATGCTTAGCTTCCAAAGTCCATCATCTAACTATAGAAAATTTGGTGAAAAGCAAGTCAAGATTAATCAGTCTCATTTAACAGAATTATAAATATTTCCTACAATCATATCAGTATAGCAGTTGGCCATATTGCAAAAAAGAGTCTTGCAAATGGAAAAGTTATAAATAAATATATAAGCCTTTTGGTTGGTTTGCTTCTAACTTAAAAAAGGAGCATGTTTTTTTAATCAGGGTAAAGAAAGTTCAATGGTGATTTTAGGCACTGAATTGAAAGAGTAAAGATAGTAGCAGACAAAGAGAAAAAAAAAAACAAAAAAACCCCCCAAAAAAGCACCAAACCAAAAAACCAAGCCAAACCAAACCAAACCAACAAACAAACAAAACCCAAAAAAACCCAAAAAACAACAACAACAAAAAAAAATCACTCTTGATTATCTATTTGACTATGAGAATCAATTTAAGGAATGCTGGTGTTGAGATTTTAACTGATTATTGTCAATGATTACACTGTTTAGGACCTGACAGAAAATTCTGTGAGGAAAGGAATCTCAGCCATCTCTGTGTTGTGGATGGGGAACTGATGCATAGGGCATCTTTAATGGGCCCTGGCAAAACCCCAGCTTCCTGACTGCAACAATGCAAACTCTAAAACTTTCTGTTGTCCCCCCCAGTTTTCCTGGAAACAGGGGAACACAGCCTGAAGGGAAACGGCAATGGAATTGAGTTTAGGCTGGGCTCTCTTGCATATCATGGTAGCACTTTTCAAGTAAAAATTCTTTTGTAGAAAAAGGCATAGCCAGAGAGACCTGCCAGCAACTGTCCAGTCCCACGAAAACGTTAGCATGAGCTTACCAAAGGTTTGTGTACCTCTGCAGAACACTGTAGATTTATTCCACGTCTTCAGACCCCAATTTGTTACTTTTTTTTCCCCAACAGTGCTTAATCTCCACGTCTGTCAGGAACAAAGAATGAAAGAAATGGCAACAGCTGCTTATTTTCCACAGGAATGCTATCCTTCCTCTTGGTTTCCAAGCCTTAAATTACTTTCCCATTTTGTCTTTTTGCTTTCACAGGCAAACTGCTTGTGTCTTTTTTTCAAAGTTCTTTGAAAACTGATTTTTTTATGTTTTAATTAGAAATTCATCAAGAATATTTTTCTCTGAAGTCGAAAAGTGAGTTTCAGGCAGTGATTAAATCCATTTCCCTAAAAATCTCCACAGTTTTTACAATCAATCAAAAAACCCCAAGCACTGACAATCTAAAATATGAAGAAATATGGTTCCTTTAGCTGCCAGCAATTGTACCAAAATGACAACACAAAGGAAAAAAAAAAATTCTCAGATTTATATCCTCAGAATCTCAAACCTCCATGTATTCTCAAAAGAAAATAGTGAGTTCTTATATTCTCCATTAAGTTTCTGTGGAAGTCACAGTAGGGACAAGACCTAATTTCTAATCAATTTTCCATGCCATAAGTGCAGATCTACCTTGATGCTGAAACAGGTCTACTTCCAAATGGGAAGGTTCTAAACAGAAATGCAGAGCTGCAACTCTGGGAGCCAGCTTTAACCAGTCCTTGCGCCAGGCTGAACCACAGGGTCAGAAGGTGTTATCAGCCTTCAAAATTATTCATATCAAGAAAGCCAGTTTAGAAATCAGGAAAAATTATCCTCATTTCTATAGGAAAAAATATGTGAATATACAACATTCTTAACATCTCTATAATTTTTCTGTTCTAGGTCCTTTTTTTTTTTACTGTAATTCTGCATAAAGGAGAACTGGATTAAATACTAACAAAGGAAAAAATATCATTCACTATTACTCTTACTATTTCATTACATGAGAGTTTCTTAAATTGGCTGTAAAATGCCATGTCAACTTAAAATATATGTTTTTTATGGACAGGATAAAATCTCACCTTTTTACTTTCCCAGATGATAGTCATCAGAAATGTATCATTTGATTGTGATGGATTCAGGCTAAAGAAGGGCACATCAGGACCATGAAAACAAGATCTATCTATTGAAACATACACACTTATTCAACTTAGACATCCTTTGTCGTTTCAGGCCAGTTATCCAAAGGTAACTGATAAAGATAAAGATAAAGTACAAAGGAGAAGAAGGATTTGAGTAAGCTTTGCCCAAGAGGTGAGGAAGGTAAAACCCTTGAAACAACTCCAGATATTTTTGGTTGTTTGTTTGTGTGTGTGTGTGTGTGTGTGTGTGTGTGTGTGTGTGTGTGCACATATCTCTTATCTAAATCTATAGATACATATAGATATAGATTATATAGATATAGATGACATAGATATAGATATAGATTATATAGATATAGCTATAGCTATAGATGTAGCTATAGATATAGATATAGATATACAGATATAGCTCTCTATCAGAGGAACTGGAAATGCCTCTACCCCATCTTCCATTTAAATTCTCAAAACTCTGCATCTCAAGAATCAAATTAAAAATGCATTCTGGCTACAGCTAATAAGCCTTTGCCCTTGTGGAAGGGTTACTTTTGGGGATGACAGCCTTAAATGTTGCAGGTACAGAGAGAGAGCAGTAGTTTGCAATTCTGCCCTGCTCTGGAATCACTTAAAATAACTGCCAGGAGCCTTGAAAAGACTCTGCTGGCAGTAGAATATCTGCATATGAAACTGAAAAACTATTTTGAAAACTCAGAAAGGAACTGTGGCCCAATTGGATCAATAATTTGGAGCACAGGACTGAACCATTGTGACCACACAACAGAAATAATTGCAATCCCTGCTAAAATAAGTAACAAATCTCAACACAGCTGAGATCAGGCTAATGATTCACTTTGTTTTTAAATGTGAATTATTGAAAGCAGGAATCAGAAAGTTCAAGGATGAAATTAGCCTCAAAACAAATTAATCTATTTTAAAGTTTTGGAAGAAGAAAAAATCCAGCTTGTACAGTACTGAAAAAAAGAAAATCAACAGAATACAACTCCAAGCTTCCAAGCTCAAAGTTAATCTGATGATATATCTGAATACTGATAACCTGGGCACAGTTCCATTTCCAGAGAGAGATATATGCCTGCTATGATTATCTCTCTGGTAGCTGTCAAACAAAGAGATGTCATTCTGTCTACAGTTAAACAACAACAGATGGAACATACCCGCAGCCAAGGTAAGTACCATCACTCCAACGCTTTCAAATGGATCCTCACCATGGTTTGCACCAGTTGAAGAGATCTATTCCAGATCTCTATTCCAAGGCAAGGGTTAACCTCATCTGTAATGTGAGATCACCACCAGAGAGCTACAGAAGAAGCTGAGGCTTTAAGGCAGAGCCTGATGACCATGGTGTCATTATGGCATGCACCCTCATCACTTACACTTTCTGCTTGCTTCAGAGGACACAGTATGCAAAGCCTCTCCTCTTACTAAGTTCATGAGCTGCAAGTCTCCTGCAGAAGTACCAAGGTTTGAGAATAGAAGGTGTCCCATTTTACCTGATTTTGCATGTTTCTTCTGGCCAATTGACTGAATGGCTTTTACAGCCTCCACTGAAAGAGGAATGTTTAGACAGCAACTCTTCAGTTGTACGGGTATTGCTTAAAAATGGTCAGATGATCCAAGCACCTTGCAAATACACATCTTCCTCCATTGAGTATAAAACAATGAGCACTGAGTCTGATGTCTATTCTGCATTGTTTGCATATTGGTGAGAAGCTCTAGATGTTGTGCCCGACCCTTTTTTAGCTGTAACAATGAGAATAAATGCATAGACCAATCTGGTCACAATTTTCGTAAATCCCACATTTAGTGCTTTCTGTAATATTATGGATAAATTATGGGTAAAAAATTATGAGAAATGTTTCCAATAATTTGAGGGTATTTATCATCACATCAAAATAAATGATGCCCCAAGAGTAGAGCCAAATATTATATACACATTTTCACATTAAAATAATTTCTTAGAAAAGAAAGAGGAAGGGAAATAATGTTTTCCATTTACTAACCTTCATTCCAAAATTCCCATAAGATTAATAACTTTTTGTTATCTTGATGCAAGACCATAGAGTTTTGGCTAGAATACAATTAATAAGGAAAATATTTTTTGTTCTGTCACATGAATTAATCTTGAAATCACCTTAATCCAGTGAATTTCATAATAAAATGTGTTTCAGTTTGAGCATACATTTTCCAAGTGTTCAGAAATACTGTTGCTTAAGATATGTGGATTGGAATTTTGATTCAGGGGCACTACAAATGGAAAAAGTCTATTAGATTAACTGCTCCTGCTGGTAGAACATTGTTCCCTCAAGATTGCTTTCTAGTCTTTTTTCCAGTCTAATTTCAAAGTCTGTCTGTATCTATAAGTTGTTCCATTATGAGCAAGCATGTTATTAAAGTTTGTGATATGTTTTGGATCTATAATTTTTATCCAAAAAGCCCTCTTTATCACTCAGTATGGAGGGAAAAAAAGAAAGAAAAGGATTACTTCTTTTGTTTACTCTATTTCTGGGAAAGACTACCCAAAATCCTACTTGACAAGGAACCCGCATCAAATGGTATTAAGAGTTGGAAGCAACCACAGTAGCTAAGCAAGATAGACAAATATGCCACATAAGCTTATTATAAATATGCAACTCATCAAATTGGAATTCAAGGCCCACCTGAAAACTGCAGTCAGAAAGCTTTATAAGCACACAGATGTTGAAACTCACCCTCAGTCCCATACTGCTGCAGGTACCTGACCCTCAGTTCATGCAATTTTCATGCAATTTTCTGAATACAAATAGCAATGACTACAACATAAATGTAACTAAAGGAACACACTACATGATAGAAGAATGGTATTATCAGGGAGAACTGGGACTTAAGAAAACAATGGTCGTCAGAAAGGAGAGCCTTTGAAATATCCGTTCAGACCAGTTTGTTATTTTGAGATCACTTCTAAGGCTCATGCAGTAAATAGACACTTTGCCATACACTGGAATTAGACTGATTTCTATTTTTCCCATATTAGACCAAGAAATGCTTTAAAGGAAGAAGAATGGGCTTTTTCTTTTTTGTTTTTATGGGCTAAGCTAAATTCAGTCCTTTCAATTTCTATGGACAATCCTTCCTTTTTGCATGGTCCTGCTACTCTGGCATCCAAGAAGCATATAGGATTTCAATTGCCCTGTCCTTTCTCAAAAGAGTCACACTGTTGCTGCTAGTCCAAGTTATTCCACATCTCATTTACAAAACAAAATCTCTGAGACAGAGGAATTTAATCGTAACACAGTACCCAGCCTTAATATATAGTTCCCAGTACCATGTTTTTGCCGTGAAAAACAGGACTATCTTTTAAAACAGGATTTACAGGCACAAAACACAGAATTTGAATGTTTCCTCAGATCTTGCCTGCTCTGCCTAAAGATATCTGTGAGTTTGGTATCTCTACAGGCTCAGAGCCGCAAATCTGTGGCTGAAGCCTGAAGCAAATACTCAGATGCAGAACAAGAAATTTTTAAAAAGGTGGAAGATGACACAGATTGCAGGCAAATATTTAAAGCACATCTACCTGGAAATAGGAAGGTCTAGACTTTAGGACCTCCTAAATCTGAAGAATTGAAACTCATGTCTCAGACTTTTAAACATTTCTTAATTTCCAAAGCAAAAGGAAAAGAGGAAAAGGACATTGTGTAGGATGACCCACCAGGAAAAGGAGCAGGTAAAACATACCAAATAAAATCTGTGGTCTTGAGAGGGAAGAAGTCCAGGCTCTGGAACATTAATGAGCAATATATCTAGCCTAAATATGAACTCTGTTCCCAAAGTTCATATCAGAGAGGAGTACAACCATAAGTAGTAAGACAAATGGTGTCTACCGTAAAAAGAACTGTGATTAAATTGTCCCTACTAAGAGACTGTTTACCCACTTTTAACTGCAGTCAGTGGGTAAAATTGACAGATTTTTTTTTTGTGGAAATAGAAAACAGAAACAAGAGCTCTACGTTGTAACCATAAGTTTTGCTATTATGTGTCTCATCCATATATAAGTGTAATTTCTTCTTTTGTGAACCTTGACTGTCCATTCCACACAACAACACAGCATTCCCAATAAAGAGAGGAGATATCTACTTTTTTCTCAGAGCAGAGCATAATAAGAGGTAGAAAATTTTAAATGCTATATACTGATAGGAGCCTACAAGGCAGGGAAGAAAGTGATTCTGTGACAAAATCCAGTAGGGAAAAACTACTAGTCTTATCAGTGTGATTCTAAAACACTTTGCTATTTATGAACTGAAACATTCAAAATAGTCCCCATTAAAAATCAAAGGAAAGAACAAAGAAAAAGAAAATTACAAGGCATGATGTTTTTTAGTAACCAAATTGATGCATGGACCATTTCCTTCCACTTCTTAAAGCATTATATCAACTGGAACAATATACAAGTGGTGGATGACAGGTCATTCTTTCAAGCTTGTAAAATATACGCATACATATTGCCAAAACTATCATATTTCATGCTGAACTCAAGACTGTCTGCATGTGGCAAGCCCTCAGAGGGCACCTAACAGACCAGGATTTTTAGAAACCTAATTGGAAATGTCTTTTCTGAATAGACTGCGAATGAGCCTACTTCTCAACTCATCTGAGGACAGTAGTGCTTGTGAATACATTTAAATGATCTTTTTTTGTCTTTTCTGTCTTAGACAAAGCCAATGTACATGTCCTCTCAGGCATCTAGGCTGGCTGAGTTCTTACAGAGTACTTTCCTGAACAAAGATGTCTCAATTAAGCTTGAGTTACACTTTAGGTTTCTAAGTGCTTCTTTGGATGTCAACCAGACTAAGAAACTTGTTCAAGGTCATTTACAAAGTTTATGGCAGAAAAGGGAACTGATCTGGAGTGCTCTTTGGTCTCAGGCTAGCACCCACAGCATTAGAATATCTTTCATCTCTCTGCTGCTCTTATCAAACCAAAATAACACAAAAGATCAGAAAAGATAGACAGGAATGAACATGTTAAAGGATCAGCTAATTTCATCTAGAAGATTCTGAAACATGATCTATACTTAGTTTTATCCATATATTACTTTCTTACCTCCTGCAAATGATTGCAGAAATGCCAAGTCCATCTTTTTATAAACAATGGAACACTGAAGTGTTCTCTAATGCACCATTTCCAAGTGCAAGTAATATATGCTGACCAGCTTGTGACTATCTTGGCAAGGATTCACACTCCTGTTAGGATTTTAATTTATCAAAGACAGACATATTTATGTGTCTGTCTGTGGCTGCATGCTCATGAAATAGGAAAGGATGTTAAAACAGCACTAGTGCTTTAAGATCAGCCAGGGAACTCAGTGTTAAGGTTTGTTCCTTTGTCCTTAGCTCACCCGTGCTGTGCACAGATCTTGTATATACCTAGAAAAAGCCTATGAACAAAGCTCATGAGAATCAAACAAGGCTCTGTACTGTTAGTCAACCAAACTTAAGCAAATGTGAAAAAAAGCTTGAATTGTGCCCACCATTTTCTAGATGAGGTGGGTTCAGCTTTGCTGGCTTTGATTTTGCTTTGGTTAATGAAGGTGATTATAAGAGACTTCCTCATATGACGATTCTTAATAGTGTTCATGTAGAACAATAGCCTCTAAGGATCTTGGGGGCATTCAGGTACAACCATGGAGCACCACTCTCTGCAGATGTTGTGTAATTTCCATAGAACTTTTTCTTTCAAACACATTACACACATAAAAGATACAAACCCATTATTGGCAGATCATTCAAGTGATAGTAATTGAAATAAACAGAGCAGGAGACTTTTTCTCCTTTTAATGCCTTTATTAAAAGTGATCAGCTCAACACTGGGAAGCCCAACGGGTCTGCAGCCTCCATCGTCTCTGCCAGGGTGACTCGGAGGAGGAGGATATGCACAGCTTCGTCCACTAAAGGGCAGAGCTGGGGGTCCCATCCTCACGACAGCAGTAGGGTGTGTCCCCAATTTCACAACACTCCTCTGACTCCCGGCTCGGGGTCTTGGTGTCGTGCTCAGGGTGAGGGACAAAGGTTTTCAGCATCTCTGCAGGCTCAGCACTCTGTTCTTCACGTCCAGGCATCACTCTAATTTCTTAATTCTGTATTGGCTCGTTGTTTTTGGGGTCTTTTCGGTAAGTTTGACATTTCCCATGGCATGCTGGTCCCGAAGTTATTTTGCATCTTCTGATGCCCCCTCCCTCGTCTCGTCCCCTCCCCTCACTGTCTGGGTAGAAGAGCCATTAACTTAGCCCTATCCAAGGCCTTTACTGATACAAAAGGAGCCATTAACTACCACGACCTGTGATTATAATAACAAACAGGTGTAACTGTAGCAGAACAACTGGCTTGACTGGTTTGCAACTCTTTTTCTTTTTTTCCCAAAAAAATTTGGCAGATTTTTTATTTATCACAGTAATGACTCCTCAGGAGGTAGACAATACACCAACTTGGAGTGTGTTTTATAGACCAGGTTTAATTTGATAGGAAATGCTGGACGGCCCTTATCTGAGCCAGGAGGGAGGTGAATGGGAATTGCACACTTGGATGTAGTCTTAATCTAAACATTTGTTTTTTAAAATCATATTAATTCTTTTTTCCCATCAAACTGCCAAGGCACCACTAAACCACATCCTGAACTACCGTAGAAAAGTATTTTAGATGCACCAGACAAGACCACAAAATATTAGCATAGTTCCAAACTATTATAGGTAAAGATATATTAGTCCCATTTTTAAAATGTATTTAATTTCCTCATTTAAAATACAAGTTTAATATTGACCATTATGCCATGGAACAAGTTTCTGAATCATCCAGATATATTTTTCTAATATTAATTAGTTGAAGTTTTTAACTGAATCTTCAAGACAAAATAGCACCATTTGTGACAAATAAACACATAACACATTGTAATATCATCTTCACAGCTTTTTAATTAGAAGATTTATTTTAAAAAAATTATTAACTGACAAAATTCAAATTTTATAAACAATACAGTGTGAACAGAAATTACTCCCAGTCTTAGATTTCTTTATTTCTATGCAAGTCTTCCAATTTCAATTACTTGTTACTTAAAAAATTTTTCTTCTGGGATAGAGTTAGTCTACTTTCTACAAAACCTATACAGTAATTCTTGAGAACAATGGGAACTTTATAGAACATATTTCAGTGCATTCAATTTTTACAAACATGTCCCAGTACAAATGTAAAACTTACATGTAATGCATGTAACAACATGCAGTTTGTAAGAACTACAAGCTAAATAAAACTGCTAGCAACCTCAAAATGCAAGTCCTGTATGCTGCATCCACCTTATTTCTAAAAAGTTTATTAATGGCCACTGATTGTACTTCAGTCATTAAAGAGACAGATCAGAAAGAAATAAAAAGAGAATGATTTGATTTTATTTTCTAAGCTGTCCTTTACACTATCCTTACAACTGTGTTACCCTACTTGTCTGCAGTACCAGTTACCTTCTAGTGTTGTGAGAAAAGTTACCTTCAAGTGTTGAGAAGAAAAAGACAAATACACAGATTAAAATTTTCAAATTTCCTGAAATTTCGTATAACTATTGATCTAGCTCCCTTAGCACAATCTCAATTGTAAAGCAAAATTTGGCATTCTGAAATTCAGGAACAGTTCACAAAGTATGCACTCACAGGAAAATGAATTCTGAATTGAAAATATTCCTGCTATCATACAGACTTGGCTCACTTTTTGCTCCAATTCCTTTACTTTCATGATAAGTCTCATTTTGGTTTAGCTCATTGACAAAAGACAAGTTTATGGCAACTTTACATTGGTTTACTTTGACTTGAGGGAGTGTTGTCCAGTCAGGATTTAGTGAAAAATGCTTTGTGTTGACATGAGCTAGGTCTGGGCATTCACTTTCCTTCCATTTCTTTTCAGTTTATCATACTTTCAAACTCAATGACTTATCTAATTGGGTGGGTTTTTCACGTAGGCACTTGAAATGTTCAACAATACTTATGCTTTTACTTTGGTTATGAATTTCAACAGCTTCTTGGGAGATGGTAAGTGCTGACACCAGAAAGTATGTAACAGAATGTAATTAAAACTTAATGCCCTATAGAAACCCTGTACAATCATACAATCCAGTGCAACGTAAGTAAAATATTTCTTTTCAGAAATAGCCTTTGGTATACTGAAAGCCTGTTCCAAAATGTAGTGCAATCAGCAAGCTTGAAATAGCAGCTTTAAGAACGTTTTCTTTAACAGTGACAGGAAAATCCTTCATTACAGCAGAGAATTTACTGCTGTTTGGCAGGCCATGTTGACACTAGGGAGGTGTACTAAAGTCCAGACTGGCCCTACACTTAGTTGTTTGTGCAAGGCAGATGTATACCTTCCCATTTTTCTCGTTACTTAGAGCTCTCACTTAATATGTTTCTTTGGAAATTTTCTGACATTAAGAGGAAACTGAAAACTGAAATACCTAGTTTTTGAAAAATTCTAACTAAACAATATATAAATAATGTACTTGTCTTTTGCTAGTTCTTTTTATATATTTTACTTCATGTATTTCATATTACCCTGTTTTTTCTTCATTCCTAGTTTCTATTGGCTCTTCCCTGAGCCTCTCTGGATTGCATAGAAGAAAGGAGAAAGTCTTGCACACATCAGTCTTATTCCTCCAGTTCTCTACAACTGCTTTTCTGCAGAAAGCAAGTAATTCTTCACAAAGAGCTCCAGACAACTTTTCCTGAGTTACTCTGGGAAATTATTTCAGCCATTTCTAGAGTGAATAAGAAACAAAAGTGGCATTGAGTAACTTCCTATTATCTAATCTGGAGTGAGGTGTTTATGAACTTTACATGCTTGATCCAAAGTGACTTAGTAATCAAGAATCACCTGAAAACTCTGAGAAGTCAAAGAAGTAAAAGAAAGTTTTCTAATAATTTGTCTTGTCCTGAAAGCCTGTTTGATCAAAAGACAAAACTTTTGATTACTGTTATTACATTTCTGACAAAAGCTCAATTGAAGGTACACTCAGCTAGTCAGTAATGCAGTGACAGTTTTTGCCCCCATCTAAACCATTAATTTTAATCGTAAAAATGCCCAGTTATAGCTGGCTGTTATGGGCAATGTTAAATGGCTAAGAGAAACCAAGGGTGGCTTTAGACAATGCTCTCAGAATTGCAGCCCTCCCATTCACACTGCCTTGGCAAAAAGGCATGCTCTGGGGCACATGCTTTGGTGAGCAGCCTTATCACTCAGCTCTGGAGTTAAAAGCCTTTACAAGCATATATTCCCATTTGTAGAACCTGAGGCAAAAGTCAGGAAAAGAGTCTGCACTTGCTCTGTGGTGGTCTAACTTAATCACCAGCAGTTAAAAATTCACCTGTGATAATCCATTTCTCAATTACATGCAAGAAAAAGAGAAAGTTCCTGGACAGATCTCAGTAATCACTTATAAGGAGTACCTTGTGGCCACACCTCCAACTTTAGCTATATCTTGACCTTTCTGTCAGCTCAGCCAATGGAGAGGAGTAGTTAAGGGTATCCCCAACATCTTGTTCTGGTGTCCAGTACAGCACTGTCTTTCCATCATGCTTATAAACCCAGCTCACAACTCTTGATTGTGTCTGTGGTCTGTTTAGTTCTTTCTTTGGTACTGGAAAATACTGTTCTCTCAATTTTCTTCCCTTAATGGGATTGACTACCTCTTTAGTCCTTGTAGCTGAATTAACTTAATTAATGCATATATAGAAGACGACTTTACCAAAGATATGTAATGACTCATTCATTCTTTATTCGCAGAGCTTCTTTTGTAAATGGACTTGGAGACATATGAGGTTTTTACTAAAGTCAAAAACCCTGCCAGCTCTCACAGGCACTATTGGCAGCTGTAGCCATAACAGAAATATTTGTCTTATTCCATGAATCTACAGGTGAAGATGACACATTGAGCTTTTCATGGATGATTATATTGGCCCAAATGAAAAAAGACTCCAAAAATTTAAATTATTCCTGTTAAACCAAATGACCTTAGATACAAGCTTTACATTTTGATATTTTTCATCACTTGAAGGAGAGCTAGAGGTACTACTAGCCAGTATAAAAGACCCTAACATCATATGTGAAAATCATCTCATTGTAGTTCAAGGTTTGTCATGTCATCCTGCAGAAGGCTAAATTATGTCTGGATTTCACATGTTAATGTGTGCTGGCAAAAGTATACTGTAGGACACTATCAAAGGCAACATCATCCTTTATATTCTAAAAAAATACAAAGGGAAAAAATATAAAGGAGAGAAAAGACTAAAATTCTAGTATTTTACTGAGCAGAAAGTTGGCCTTTTGTAATCCTCCAAAGTGAAATCCTATTTATAGCAACAGTGTAATCAAATAATATGCAATCACTTGGAGGTTTGCAACATTTGACAAATTGTAATTTTGTTCTTCACAAACTCCTAAACACTTCCTGCTAAGTGACAACAAGCATCAGCAAGTTTCAACAAACCTTCTGCAGTTTCTTTATCTCACTATAAAGAACAGATGCCGTTTTGGGGCTGCTGTGAACTCTTCTGTTCTTTGTGTAATGTGCACATGTATATGCAAGGGCACATCACATGAAAATGTGATAGCCAAGGCCCATCTCAGATGCTTTTTCTATGGTACACAGTAAGCAAACAGCTGGTTCCAGGCAAGAATCTTCTGTCAATCATGGAAGAAATGTGATCCACATAAAATTTCATTGCAAAAGTGACAGAATTCTCAACATTAATAATGAAATTTGGGCTGTTAAAATATACAAAGATGGTCCCACAGTGTTTTCCAGTATGTCTGTGAAAATGATTATCTATTTCTGCCCTTCACCAGTAGCATGTGGGAAGTATCAAAAGTACATGAGTTAAATAGGACTGATGCTCCCAGAAAGCAGTTACTTGCAGACTATCGGAATGATTAAAAATTGTTCTGCAAAAACTTTACAAAACAAGGAGCCCAATGAACTGCAGATTTCAAAATTGTAAGAATTCCATTTCATGTAGTCAGAAAAAATGTTCTCTACATGTTAGAATATTGTTGAACAAACCTTTGAGTGTCCCATCCTTTATCAGGATATCTTTTCTGTTTGTTTTCCTTTCTGGGCTTCTTTATGACCAGAAGTAAAAAGACAAACATCAGAAGTCTAACTAATTACATATTAAAAATTATATTCCTTGTAAAAATAAGGTACTTGTGTTTGAAAGGCAGTAACATTCCTGATGGAGAAAGAAAGCAAGGAATCATGCAGCTAATGAGGGGCATAACATCAAAGAAAATGCAGGAAATTATATCGCACACTTCTATTTACACACCTGTAATCTCAGTTCTATTATTTAATTTTGGAAGCTTTCTCTACAGTTTAGGTTAAATGTAGTGTTCTTTTGGGGGTCAGTGCCTGTCAGTACAGAAAGTCTAAAATTCTCAGCAGCGAGGGTACCAACAAAATTGAGCAGTAAGAATGGATTACTTTATGGAGGAGAAAGAAAATGACCAAAGTCAGGAAAAAAAAGTTAGAGAATATACAAGATTGCTTAAAAAAAGGAGCACATCAACAAATACATTTTGAGACAGGCAATGTCAATTTATCTTGCTTTTAGCAGGCAGTCAGCTACATCATTATGCAAGTATTGAAAAGGTAGAAAACACAGAGGATAGAGGAATATGATTTCTTCTCTGCATTTGCCTTATGATGACATTTTTCTGATCCTGAGTGGTCTTCCACTCAGTGGTCTTTAATGTGTACATGTTTTCCATTTATATCCTTCACTGGAAAAAAATGGCAATTAATTCACACCAAAACATGTAGGAGAGAACACGTGTTGAAGCAAGGATAGATTTGACCATATTATAAATATCAGAATAACCAGAGGCATGGCAAAAGGCACATCTCCTGCAGGGAGAAGACCCACGTTCAGTCTGTGTTCCCCCGGCGTAAGAACTAAGATTTCATCCTCAGCCTTTTCCCAGTAAGCCCTCAAGGCTATCTATTACTCTTGATGGAACATTTTCAATCTAAACTATTAGAGCAGCTCTTTTTTGTACAAATTGTTTTAAGTATTCATTGAATTTTGGGTTTCAACACCAGGGGTTAGTGCCCTAATCACCTGGCTATTCTAGGAAGACATGAGACAGGGCAGAACATTGTAGGAATCATATAATAAGACTCAACTGCTTTCCTATGTCAAGCTCCACACTTCATCATTGCTGACCTCATTAATGGAAGTCCTGACACTTCTCCAAACCTCTTGTACCCAGTGAGTTTATTATCATGTCATTGGTGGAATTGGTTGAAATGTCTTTGGTGGACTCTTCTCTTTTTCCCTTGGAGGATGATAGGGGGCTTAAATGCAATGAGAAAAGTCATAGGACAGTCTAGAAATAGCAAAACATTTTTGAAAAAACTAAGTACTTCCTGAAAAAAATGTAATTCTAAGGATATACTAAACTAATCAAATTTTTGCTCTACTTAAGAACAAAATTTAAAATAAAACAAAACAAAACATACATAATAAAACTGGAAAAGAACCCAAAAAGGTTTTGCTGAATGCACAGGTTGTCTGTCTATCTGTACACATAATTTCTTTTTTGAAGAAGAGATGTAATTCCAAAGTAACTGTAAAGGAAAGTCAATGAAAAGTAGAGATAAGGCTTTGTTTTGATAAAGCAAAATTTAATTGTAAATTGCTCATATCTGACATTTAAAATTACATGGAAAAGTTTCACTTTGAAACAACATGGAGAGTTTTTGCTGTTGTTGCAAGCTTTCTTTAGAAATGGCTTTTTTAACACCATGATAAAGTTGTAATATCACATATGTTCTTACAGTACAATAAATATTTTAGTTAACAATGGCAATAAACAAATGAGAAATATGAGAGCTCAGCAGTGTAGAGCACAGATATTCATGCTTACTGACTTCTGTGGGCTTTTTGTATGTTTATTCAGTTTCACACAGTTTTTATGAGCCAGATTCTTGATAGCTCATTGATTCATTCACCCTACATGTGAGCATTCCCTGCAGAGACAGAAGGTCAAACTCTTAAACACAGAGCTAGACTTGACCAAAGGAAGGCCTCAGCTGATTAAAGGCAACCTTTATTGTACCTGAAGGTTTTGCCATGCATGCCAAGCAGGGGAGAGAAAAAGTGTACAGGAGGAGAGGAGGCACCAATTGAGTAGGAAATGGTAAAATTAAAAAGAAGGGATGATTGCTGCCTTTTTTCTTTTTTTCCTTGTTCTCATAGGACCCCTTGCGTGAAGTACACACTACACAGTCCATGACCAGTGGGTGATTATGCCATACTGTGGAATCATCTACATGGCTGCTGGAAGAGGGAATTGGCTTGGAATTATACATCATTGCAATGAGCCTTGAGGTACGCAGCAATTCATACAAGACATGTTCCATCTATGGAATTCTGGATCTCCCCAGTATCTTCAGACCTAACAGGAGTGAGGAAGATGCTGGTTCTGCAGAGGGATGTCTCAGTAACCTGTGCTTTATAAACACCTAAAATTGTAGAATGGTTCCAACTGAAAGAGACCTTTTCAAGGTCATCTAGTCCAATGCCCTCTGCAATAAGCAGGGACACCTTCCACTAGATCAGGTTGCTCAGAGCTTCGTTCAACCCAACCTTGAATATTTCCAGGGATGGGGCTTCCACCACCACTGAGGCAGTGTTTTACCATCCTCATTGTAAAATGTCTCTTCTGATATAATCTAAATCAACCCTCCTTCAGTTTAAAACCATTACATCATATAGTGTCACAATAGGCCTGATAAAATGTTTATCGCTATCTTACAGGCTTTACAAAGATTTGTAAATAATTCTGGAATATATATTATGTCTTGTCAACACTGTAGCAAATGCTAAAAATTATCTAGTATTTTATAGTCAATTTCTAGTTCATATTCTCCTTTCCAAGATTCAAAACGCTCTTATCTCATAAAAGATAAAAAAACCCATTGGTTG
This sequence comes from Melospiza melodia melodia, assembly GCF_035770615.1. Classification (NCBI taxonomy): domain Eukaryota; kingdom Metazoa; phylum Chordata; class Aves; order Passeriformes; family Passerellidae; genus Melospiza; species Melospiza melodia. The sequence continues at coordinate 19,477,175 of NC_086226.1, read as the reverse complement.
TCTTAGTAACTTTTGTTCTCTAGATGCTCTTTTTATGCTTTCATATTTTCAAAAGAGCATTTTTTATCCAAATCAATTCTACTTCTCATATGAAATTAATGATAAATCATAAATAATAAATATACTACAGTTTTCTAATATTATATGACATGGGATATATTTCCAAAATCCTTATTTAAGGAACACTTGAATTTAGTGGATAGAATACACAAGGTCAGCAAAATAAAATAAACACTAAGCTTTATTTAAAGTCTTGGCTCTTTCACAAGTAGATCAACAATTTCTGCTATTACTGATTTTTTTTCTCATTCTTTCTTCATGCAACTAATTCCAACATAGCTGTCACATGGAATATTTGAGATGATAATTTTTTTATTTTCTTATGATACTTATGGGCTGTCTGAAGTTATACAAACCAAAAATACAACCACGTCTGTCTCTCTTCTTAAATAATTCTCTGACCTCCCTTGATTATCCATAAAATCATAAAACTAAGAACAAGATTGAAAATTGAAAAAAAAATAAAAATACTCCTAATACTCAACAAATCTCTTTCAATTTTTATGCTTTGAACACACTTGGTACATATGACAAAAAATGACAGCAGTTGCAGTGGATTAAACATAAGGTATATCTGATCTCTGACATCCATGTGTCATGTCAGTAGACATTATTATAAGAATTGGCCAAAAGTTTTGAAGTTCTTGTACTTCTAAGTGAGTTGTGTGCTGATATTTTTTTTGCTTTGAATTTTAATTTCAAATTTTATGAAAAGAATTAAGTAGCAGAAATGTCAAGAGGGAAAATGAACTGAGAATAAGTAGTACTGTGATTTCAGGTTTTAATTGCCAACAAAGCATGCAGGCTTATATCACTATTAATGAAGAGGGGGAAAAAGGGTGTTTACATCAGAAATGAAGCATGACAGTCATGACCTATAAAAAGCAAAATATATTCTTTAATATTTAGAACAAATATTTAGAACAAAAATATTTATAAAAAAAAATATATTCTTCAATATTTAGAACATTTCCTGCTCTTTGTATTTCTGCTTGAATAGACACATTATTGGATATCATGTGATTTGTAAATTTCATTTTAGTTCATCTGAAAAATATCCCAGATCAGGAATATTCTTTTTCTCTCCTAATAATTTTGCTTAGTCACCAGATTAAATGTGATTCAGAATTGTCTATAAATATTCATTCAAAATCAAATTTTTCCCATTAGAGTTATCTCCAGTTTCCCATTACAGTTATCTGCAGTTGTATGCCAATTGACACATGAACATGGATGACTCTACAGAAATCATGAGAAAAAAGAAAAATGATACCATAACAGCTTCTTGTCTGGCACTAATTTCATTGTCTTTTCTCCCAGATGTTTTCTTTAGATTTGTTTTTAGCTTTCTTTTGGATGCATATTGCAAAACCCTGGACACCTAACTCTCAAGGAAATCTTTTTTGTGTTTGTGTATAACTTGAAGGAATACCAAGAAAAGCTTTTTATTGTGTGTGTGTGATCCATATGTAATATTCTTAGAGCAATGTTATATATAAAAGGGCTAATAAAACAGGTATTGAACAAGCTGAGAAATGCAAGCACATATTCAGGTTCACAAAAAAAAGGACATGATAACCCATTCATGATCTGATAATTTCATAGGTCTTACTGAAGTTCAGGGCAACATTGGGAGGATTAAACTTATTACTCAGCTCTTATGCTTTGAGTCAGAGTGCCTTTCACTGATGGTCAAACAAAATAGGACCTCTCACCATTATGAAGTGACTGATTACCATAATTTCTGATTTGAAATTTTAAAAGTATACCATTTTAAAAGAAATAACAAAAAACTACTAATACAGATCTGAAAGCTGTTGGATCTGTGTTTTCTAGCTCCACCTCTCTTCAGAGTGCTGAGGATATTTCTCATTCTATTCCCATTCTGGTTCTTTTCTGTTTTTCACTCATGCTCATTTGTTTGTGAGGGTCCATCACAGTCTGCCCCACCTTACTTACACTCACAACTGTAATCTAATACTGTTCCCCAACCTCGCTCTATTTTTCCTCTGAGCAAAAGCAGGAAACTTCAACTCTTATAGCCCACACAAGAGAAGAAAGCAGTGAACAGATAAATTTTTTCTTCTAGGAGAAACACAATTCTGAAATGGTCTGAAAAAAACCAACATTTAACTCATATGTTCTGACTGTAAAATATTTGCATGTGACTCATTTCCTGGCAACAATATATCCTGGCAAGCAATGAAGCAATGATGAATTATTTTCTCTTCATGATTCAATACAAGTTTTTATTACCTCAAATGAAGCCACTCATTCTTCATAATAAATATAGAGAAGAGTAATAATAAAATAGAGCAAGATTTAAAGAAAGGAAGGATAATTTATTTTGCCCAGCTTACAAACAAACCCACCATAGGGTGTGTTAAAATTTGATGTGAATATAATTTCTCCTTAAAATTTATGACTCAACACTTCCTGTTGCTCCCAACACAATGCATTTGAACATAAGAGTATTAGCTATAAAACTGTCTGATAAAATAATGTTTTAAATTGCAAATATCGGGCCACCTAAAGCCCAGGCCTCAGTATAAGCTAACTCTAAGTGCAGCTTAGGGCTTTGGAAACTTATGCCTGTGAATATGCAATGAAAAGACCCCCCCGTCATTTCAAAGTCCACTTCCTAGCAAACAGTTACAAGCCTGATTCCTAGCAAAGGAAAGAAGAACCTAAAGACCCCTACTACCCAAACCTTGTGTTTCAGGTGCTCAGATCAGGAAATCACAGATGAGATTTCTCTTGTGTGATAGAGTAACGAACTGGAATGAAAAGTCGCGATCAGACTGGAGAAAGTGAGCAAATAGGAGAGACAAATAGGCAGAGATAGAGACATGGAGAGAGAAAGAGAGGGAGAAAGTGAGAGAAGGAGATAGTGTAACAGCAAGCAGAGATAAAACTAGTACAGATAACAGCAAAACCACCTACTCCATTTTTAGTGTTTGCAACCTCAGGAAAGCAAGTTATGAGAAGATCATATCGTTCAAACAAGGGGTTGATCAGCATGTTCATGGGCTGTGAACAGGCCAGCTTGTGGCAGAGAGAAGGCTGGTGAGGTAACAAAAATGAGATTTGGAGCAGTAAGGAACCAGGAGGGAGGCCAGCCAGGCATATTCTGCACCATCAGCCTGACATGTGGCCATTACTGCTCAAAGAGTAAAAGTGTGGAGGAAGAGAGGTTAAGTAAGGTCATGCCAGAAGAGTTACCTCAGCTAAGATCTGTCACCAGGAAGAAAAACAATTTTGAGGCAGAAGTCTGTATCTGGATAGGAGCTGCCATTGTGGTGGAGAGGAGATGTACTTGGAACACAGTCTAAACACCATAGAAAAATCAGATAGCAAGCATCTCAGTCTGGCTGATGGCAAAAAACAATGAACAGCTCTGGTTTTGATCTCTCTCAGTTCTTTTAAAAGTTAATTAGGATTTCTTTTCCTTTTAGTATTTCTCAGCCTTAATTTTATTCCATAATAATCGTAGTAAAAAGATTAAACATATTAACTTCATTTAATGGTGTTAAAGTTTAACTGTTATCTCCCTCTCAGTTTAAACAATAATTTAAGCCCTTGTTCTCTGTTGAAAAATTTTTTGTGTTAAAAAGTAACAAGATGGATGTACAAGATAGAAATGACTACACATTTAGACTCCTAGATCTAGACCATTAAGCTACAGCTTAATGGCAAACTTACAAGGAAGAAATTTTCTTCCTGCTAAAACTTTTATTAAGCAAGTTTTGTGGCATTTTAGAACTCAATCATAAAAACACATTCTATTGCAGAAATAAGATTACTGTGCATTTACCCAAATAAATCTTTTATTGTCCAGGGCTGCTTATACATCCAAGTGAATACTTGCAGATTAGTAATCCTGTAGCACAATCATTGGCTTTGAGGATCTGGTGCATGCATATGTGTTTCCTGATAGTTGACTTTGAACATGCTGCAATTTTTGACCACTGCCAATTCAAAATGGGAATTTTGGGTAATGGATAAAAAATCATACATCTCTGTATAGCTAAAGCAGAAAAGGGGGTTTCTTTCTGGGGTTTCTTTAAGGAAGAAGACATGAAAGTCTTCCAGGTCACCACTTCTCACAAAAATGTACTGACAGTAGCAGTGAATAATTTAAACATTTATTAAACAACTTCACAACAAACAGTAATTCATCAAGTCCTCTCTTGCCTTGTAGCAGTCTTACTCTAAGAAGGAAATTATTAGCCAAATGAGTTTTTAAGAATTTAAGACATGAATTTAGTTAATATCTAAAATATATATTTCTTCAGAGTTTACCAAGAAGCTTTCTTACTTTGTACAAACATAAGAAAACAACATAACTGCATATATAAATATTTAAAGTTGTAAATATTAATTTTTGGTTGTGAACTACTTAAGTTTCATACGTGAAACTGTGTGCAGATCTTCTAATCTGTTGGACATTCAGAAAAAAAACCCCAGAAGACAGTAGCAATGTGTTCTGTTAAATCATTGGAGGGTTCAGATTTAATATACTACATGATAATTTATGCCATGAATATGTCTGAAATAGGTCTATTCCCTTCATTTTGCAAAAATAAAGAAATAAAAGAAGGAAAAATATGTCCTTAGAGCCATTTCTCTTTTTCACATTCTTGCAGAAGTCAACCAATTATATCTCAGGCTGTTTTCCTTTCAGATTCTTCACTTTCATAAAAGCTTTGACAAGACAATTTTGGGAAATGTCTAGAAAAATGTTTTTACTTTGTACTCTCCCAAATCCCCACCTACTGTGAGAAAAGCTCCTCCATAAGCAGCTGGATAAGGTGTGAGGAAGGAGATATTTTCATATATATTTTAAATATAATGTAATTTATAAAAACACCCCCTTGAAAATATTATAGTTTGTTTTACTATTTGCCTTAAAATATTTCTTTCGTGCACCCAGACTTTTTCCCTTTCTGTTTTCCACATGTAGTCCCCTCCCCTCCAGAAATAAAGTCTCCTGCAACTGCTGCAGAAAAATCTATTGGTATGGTGATAAGTGGTTCCCTACCTTGTGTAGCAGAAGACATACTGTTTCCTGAATTTGGATTAATATACTCCACTGACTTGTGTTTGCTCCACACCACACCACTGATCAGCGATTTCAGCCCACCGGAGAACAAGGCAGCTTCTCAACTCAGAGAATATGTATTTTGCCAAAGAAATATGCCCATCATTGTGAAGGGCTGCAAACTGCAGGAGGTTAGAGGAAAAGCAATAAGGAGTAGAAAGGACCATGACATGCTTAGAGGAAAATCCAGTAAAGTGCCTGAGTACTCAGAAGCTCTGTGTCCCAATTCCCAAGCTGGAAAATACCTATCAAATGCAAAGTAAAAGAACCATAATTCTTTCATACAAAGCAACAAATTTAATTCATTTATTATTTCACTGATTCAGTGGTATAACCCAAGCACTTCAGCGCTATCACTAGTGGAAAAAACATATCAATGAAGCCAAGAGTTAGTATTATATCGTCGTGAATAAATATTATGACTAGCATGGGTATAAGGAATATTAGCAGATTATATTGGTACTTCATCCAAACGCTTTAGTTTATCATCTCAACATCCAGCCTTTTTTGTTGTAAACATTGAGACCTAAAGGCTTATGTGCAATTATAAGACAGAAAAATCTCCTAACCAAATTGACAAAGGCTTTTGACAAGTAGAGACAAAAAGACACAAAGAAAAGACAGAAATATCTTCAACAGTCTGTAGTAGATTTTCTTTTACCATTCTTTAAGTTACTTATTACAACGAGTGTTAAAGGGAGGAGTAAACGATCCACTTTTTTCTCCTGTAGATAGAGGTTTGTTATGTCCCTTAGCTCTCTTTCTCTTTGTCTTTCTTTCTCTTTCTCTCTTTCTCTTTCTCTTTCTCTTTCTCTTTCTCTTTCTCTTTCTCTTTCTCTTTCTCTTTCTCTTTCTCTTTCTCTTTCTCTTTCTCTTTCTCTTTCTCTTTCTCTTTCTCTTTCTCTTTCTCTCCTTCTTCCTCTTTCTCTCCCTCTTCCTCTTCCTCTTCCTCTTCCTCTTCCTCTTCCTTTTTCTTTTTTTTATTTTTCCTTATTTTTGTTTCTTTATCATTTTCCTTCTTTTATTTTTCATTTTTCTTTTTCCGTTTTTCTTTTTTTCTCTTCCTTTCTCCTTTTCCTTTTTCTTTTTTTTTTTTTCTTTTGTCTTTTTCTTTTTAACTTACCTGGCATTTTCCCAGTACTAGCAAGCAAGCTTGAATAGCGTGTTACTATTGAATACTCTCAAATTGCTCACTCACCGTGCACAGAGACAAAGAAGTTTCTAACCAAATTTGAATAACAAATTTGAAGAACCTGTGATCCGGTTAAAATTCTGCATTTATAATTCAGTGTGACATTTATTTATGTCTTCTAGGAAAGGTACTTATGGGATAGCACAAAAAGAAAACAAGGAGAAAGTACAATTTTGAGAAGTACTCATAAAAGACAACATTTGGGGCTATTTCAACAGAATTTCTATACTTTTTTAGCAGAATACTGTTGCACAGATATTAAATAGTTATTCTGGTTTGAGGCTGAGAGCCCAAGACTCTCTTCTTCCAACTAATTACTTTAATTTTACAATTAGAGCACAATGCTCTCTTCTCCCTCCTCCAAACACTCCATCTCTCCCCTCACTTTTCCCATGAGTAAATCCAACATGATAGCTTGATAAGCCTCTTATCCCTCTAACCCACTTGCACGCTACCTTTCTTTCTATCAGAAAAATTATTTTCTCTCATTTTACAGGGAGAACATGCTTGAAGGAGAGAAGCACTAATCTGGGGTTTTTTTCCCCCAACAGAGTTCTGATGATGGTGAATTGAGCTTACTAATGCAAGAATTTCTTCATTTTCTCAGGGAACACAAGAAGATTTTAAGAAAAGGGATTGAAAAATTGAGAAAAAGTTGTGGGACTTTTTTACCATTATGGAGAACACAGCATAGCAGTCGGATCAGAATTTCTAGGAACCTAACAAGATTGTACAGGAATAGACAAAATATAGATTAAAAAGCATGTCTGAATCCATCTACAGATAACATAAATTTATGACAAGGCATCAGTCATTTGAAAGTTGTGCCACAAATGTTGTTTCCTATCAAAAGTAGCATAGCTGTCATACTGTCAACTTTTCAAAAGCCAATTTTTGTAAAAAACAGGAATTTTTGATATCAAGCAAACAGATCCCCAGAAATGTTCTAAGAATAGAGTGCAGACAGGGTAATAAGGGTATCTTAAAGGTAAAACCAAATCATTTTTGTAAATGGGTTCTCCTTGTGCCTGACCAGAGGCTTTTAATTATGGGTATTGACAGCTCATTTCTAAAAGTTCCTCTACAACTTTGACAACTAGAGTTTCAACTCTGCTGATATGAAGCTGACTTTTTTGAAGGTAATATAGGTTCTCTGTAATGCATTAAGATAGATTTGACTCTTTAATATTTATAAGATTAGCATTTATATTAGACCATAATAAGCTCCAATTAGTATCATTCCAATCTAACCTAACATCTATAACCCACTTTTCCTACATTTCAGACATCATCTTCAAAGTTAAGATGGAAAAGAATTGATTGATTCATGACAACATTTTTTAGGATCTACTGGGAAGAAGAATTTCTTGAATGATTGATCAGCATTTTTTCATCTGTCACTTGAGGTATCTTTAATGAGTAACACTTAATAAAGCTGTGAATTCATTGCTAATAGCTTTTTTTTTTTTTTTTTTGGTTGTTTAAAATCTAAACATTCCCTTGCTTGTAAAAAAGATCTTCAACTGAATTGATTTCCCTGTTGCATCTTCTTCACAGGTAGATTGTTAAAGCACTTGAAACCTGAAGGTGTTGCCAGATTGGTATCTAAATAAATTTATCCCTTTGAGGACACCCTGTGCTCAGCTTTAATCAGCAATGCTGTGACTGATCTGAAAGTTACTTTTGTGAGATTTTCAGCTTGTATATCTAGCAATCCACTGTATTTTGAGAAGCCTACTGCACACACTGACATATGCAAAATAAAGCCTGGAGAGAAGCTGATGGACACACAGAGATGGTGCTTTATGAAAAAGACATGGTGAATGCCTGCTAGAGACAGGATAGTGGCAGATAAAAAGAAGGTATAAGAGGAATATTAAACTCACAAGGTTGCCAGAAGGATGAGCCCTGCCTAACTTGAGAAATCAGTAAGCAGGTGAAGATAAATTTGTGAGGATAACTATAAACTATGGGCTTTTTCATCAGGTTGTAAGTTTACAGAAGAGTAACTTTGCCTTTATGTATTGCATTCTAGGGAAGGCTAATTTTTTGGAAGTTTTTCAGCAGAAGAGAGTTGTAACAGCAACAGATACAGCATGGAAACTGTCAGGAGAATAAGAACATGAGAGGTATCGGAAATTGATGCATCTGAAGAGTGATGAAGGAGTAGGATAAGGCTGAATAAAGATAGAGTTACAAGAGGCCAGTGTTTGTGAGCAATAGCCTCCAACTCCATCATTTGGCCTCTACAACAGCTCCTTACTGTAAACCAGCTCAGAAACATATTCTGTTTCTTCTGAAGAACTACACAGAAACCATTATTTCCATTTCAAAGAAAAGCATATTTTTCCTAATATTCAGGCTATAAATCACAAGTGATTTACCTACTGACATCCACAACACAGTTTTTTGTGCACATACAATCCAATTTACATATATGCCTTCGAGCAAGATCTCCTCACCAGTTTTTAAGCACTTTACCTTTTCCTTTAGTGCAGTTCCCTGGTGGTGCACAAAAAATCCAATAACAAGCCTATGGTTTTTTTTTACATTTTCCCTGTTTTAGACTTTAATATATAAAAAACTTCATAAACATAAATAAATAATGATAAAATCTTTTCATGGGAGTTACATTAACAGATGCTGCTCTTCCCATAGGGAAGATAATATAGATGCTGACAGTGAATGAAAGCAAATGGTCAATTAATATTCAAAGTGTTACCCTTACTCTACCTTCTAGTAATTTCCATCTTCAATTCAGTCTATGATGTCAAATACCCCTAAACAAGTGTTCAAGTCTGTTCATAGCCAGTAGATACTGTTACAACAGTGATGATGAAATATTGTTTCATGTTTCCATTGTCAGTATCTACAGAAAAAATTAAATGGACATATTTTGTAAACAATAATCCTTCATTCTCATGTTTAATGAAGAAACCTCAATGACTTTCACCTTCTTGCAGCTTTTTCCCTTTCTAGAAAAACTAGTACCTCTCCATTTCAGCTAGCATCTAAAGTGCATCTTCTTTGCTACTTCAATTTTAAACTTTTCTCTGTGTTCAGAAATTGTAAAATCAGTTGACTCAACATGCCAGGAGCAGAGGAAGATTATGCAGGAACATAAATGAAAGTCCTGGAACAGACAGGTTACATAATTCAAGAATAATATTTCTGCAAATCTTGCCCACTAAATCTTCATGCACATGTTGATCCATTAAAATCTTTCCTTGTTTTGCCCAGCAACTTTCAGAAAATTGAGTTGTGTCAAATGGGCTGCACAAGTTCCCACAGCTGAAAATCAACACAGAAATGAGAAAATATGTTGCTGATAATGTACTAAAAAATGAAAAAAGAAACCAGCCCCAGAAATAACAAAAACCAAAAGCCAACTCTTAGAAGTTAAAAAATAAAATGTATGAAGGCTGGAAATTACCTATCTGAAGCAGAAATAGAGTGAAGCCTTAAATATTCACAGGAATTATGGTTCAACGCAGTGCATTCAGGATACATAAATTCAGCGTATCGTGGTATTCAGATGCTTGAATTGTTTGAAGACACTAGTTTACAGTTGCTAAAATATTTGGAGTATCAGTTGTTCCTTCAATGGCATACTGCCTGTCCTAAACTCATAGAGGTACTCTGATCTGGCAGCCTTCAGCTCACATTACAATGAGGAAAAAAAAAAAAAAAAAAAAAAAAAAAAAAGATAAATACTGAAATAAAAAGGGTCTGTATTCGGATCTGGTGGAGGACTGTGAGGATGATGAGAGAACCAAAACACCTGTTCTATGTAGGTAGAGCTGGGCCTGTTTAGCCTGAAGAAGGGACATCTGAGAGGGGATTTTAGCAATGCATACAAATGTCTTCAGGGCAAGTGACAAGAAGATTTTGGCAGACTCTTTTTGGTGGTGTCCTGTGGCAAGACACTAATGGGCACAAATTCAAAAGTTCTGTCTGAAAAAGGGGAAAGTATGGCCATTGGAATAGGCTGCTCAGAGAGACTCTGGAGTCTGCTCTGCAGATAACCAAAGCCCATCAGGATCCTATGCTCAGGGTGAGCCTGCTTGAAGAGAGGGTTTTGAAACAGATGATTTGAGAAGTCCTTTCCTACCCCAGCTGTACTGTGGCTCTGTGATTACAAGTACATTTAATGCCATAATGTCTAGGGGCTCTCTCAGAGCTATTCCTGCTTTCCCAAAGGGTGTAGGTACAGCCAAAACTGTTTAATCTGTCTGCATACAGCAGAAATTTTGTGACCACTATTCTCTAAGAACTCAAAGTTAAGTACGAATTTCTGACCAGGAGATTCAATTGAGTCTCAGGGCTTTCCAGGGACTGCCCTCAGACACCTCGCATAAGACATAGAGCTGAATGTACTTATCACTGATGTAGTAGATTTAATAACAGAGGACAACAATATATTGCTTCTTTCTGTATACAGTACTAAAAGAAGGATTGAGAGTAAGACCAAATAACAGGTATTCTACATGTCAATATTTAGTGAATCTTTAGCTATTTCAGTTGGAAATTGTTTTACTTTTGTATGTTATTTCCTTTTACCTAAGATTTCTAGAATGGTTTTTTTTTTTGCTAAAAATGCAAAAGCTGAAATGAATATTTTATTTAAATACAACAGATGGATTTTTTCATCAAGCAAACTTCCTTACATTAGAAAAGAGGATTTTCTTGCTAAGCAAATACATTTTAAAAACCCAAGTTCATTTTCCCACTTGAAGCAAAATGCATACTGCTAAGCTTTTATCTGTGAGACAACATATTTTCCAAAATGGATACATCTAAATTAAGATAGGTCTTTGGGCTCTGCTTTGAAAGCTACTACATGGCAAGTTACATGACTTGTATATCTCTTTGGATATAAAATCTGCTTAAAGGTACAAAAACCAGCAGCAATTTGATCAAGGATTTAGTTTTAAAATAAAATATTGGTGTTTTAAATAAATGGGCAGTCTTCTCTATTTCCTAAAACCCTCTTGGGGTATTTTGTCCAGAGAAGCATTTCCCAGAGGCTTTTTTCATGTCTGGAAAGGGGGTTATTCACAGAGTATTATTTACGATTTGTCTTCAAGGTATATTCTGCTTTTTAGATGTTGTTTTCTGTGGAAAAAGAAATAGTTCAAGACAGATTCTTTTTCATTTCAAAACAATCTACATTTCTCAGTCAGTCTAATGTCTGAGAGTCATGTAAGTATTTGTAAGAGTTATTTGTAAGTATGTCTGAGACTTATGTCTCATGTAAGTATTTGAAAATATTCAGCAACGATTCTATTGCTGAACTAAGTCAGCAAACCCTGGCTACTGGTAGTTTTGGCACTACACAATACTTTTGCACAATTTTTCTATAAAACCAGGAAATACTTTATGTCAGGCACTTGCCTGCCCTAGCTGGACTACAAAATGAGATCTGACATGACTTCAGCAAGAAAAATGGAAAATTGTTAATCACGTTTTGCAACCACCTCAGGATTTATCTTCATCTTCTACTGGGTGAATCAGTGAATCAGTAGATACACACCTAAAAGCCAAGATTTTACCACTTATTAATTTTATCACATATACCACTTCATGTCCAAAGCCCTGAAATCCCTTCTTTTATTACTGCAGAGAAAAAACAACTCATTCAGAAGAAAATCAGTTACTTTATTCATCTCAAATTCCCAATCCACATCATCAGGAGCTTCCCATTTTTTTCTGAAATTATCTTCTGGATTTTTTTTTTTCCTCAAGGACATTTAACTAAAGGATATGTAGCTAATGATTTGTTTCTGAATTTGAAGGATAGCAGAAGTCTACAAAAGGAAAACTATATTGCAGCGGGTGGGAAGAGATAGAAGAAGATGGAGACACTGGGGAGAATCAGCTGTGGTTCTGCATTTCTTGCAGATCAGTCACACCATTCTTCTCTGAAGAGTAAAACAATGCTTAGTGAAGTGTGTGTTACAGGCCAGACTGTTCAATGTGATTCCCACTGTGAAAGGAAAGATAAATTTTCCCACCATTTTAATATATCTGGTTTTATTTCACTGAAACACAATTGGGAGTAACACGTCCATCCAAATGACTTGCATGAGTCGGCAGCAGTCTAATCACTGTCTTTTTTAGGTTGACAGGTTATGGGTAAAAACAGTTTAATCAACTCAAATCATTTTCCAGCTCAGGAGCTGTATTTCCATTAGTGTAAAAATTGGGGATATTTGTGTTGTGTGATGACTGCTCATAAGGCAGTCAAGCTGCATGTGCATCTGACTCAGTGCCTCCTATAATGTAAAGTTCTGTACCAACAAACTAAAAAAAAAAGCAGAAAAACTTTCTTTGTAACAGTAAGACGAAATATCTTTTCAATTTTGTGTTTTTCAAAATTCAAAGGTGGGGTGATCTCTCTTCAGTTTTATTTACTAAATGGTTCTTCAAGCTCATTAGCTCATGTTTGGTTCCTATAATTTTGTTCTTGGTGAATAAGCACAGATTTCAGGAGAAAATTATCCTAGATGATGAATTTAAGAAAAGTTCTTCTTTATATACTGTTTGCCAGACTAATATTCCAAATATAAGTAGAAGTAGAAATCAGCCAAAAGCAATCCTACTTTCTTGCAATCTTAACTCATGTCTCTATGAGCCCCATTTGCCTCTGAATATGGGAAGAGAAAATAAGGACAAAAGGATTATTGAAACTGACGGTTAAAAAGGTATTTCAGACTGTGATGCTTTAACACCTTTTCCAAACTGAAATGTTCACTGCTGTATCAGTTGTGTTCAGTTTCATTCCTGACTATAATGAGTCTTGTCCAAATAAGTCGATAATTGTTAGCTTTTTTTGTGTTATGATTACAATTTGATTTTTCCTGTGAAGAGTACATGGGTACATTTTTAGTACACCAGTAAGAATGGTGAAATCAGCTTGCTAAGGTAAAATTGGTATTTAGAGAGAAAGAATTTCACACAAGAACTGACAAAACAATGCAACAAATTAAGCATTTATTATGAGAAGTCATGAGAATTATTTTGTCAATTGTCAGCAAAAAATCAAGTATTTTCATGTTAACTTGGAAATAGCAGTTCCCATTAAGAGATCCCAGCAGCTGAAATCCTGCTATTCACAAGTAAATAACAAGAAAAAAACCCTTACAAAACAATATCGCTTTGTGTTATCTATAAAACCCTATGCATGAGCTCTTCTCTTGAATATCACCACTTTGTTTCACACTGATGTATTTAATGGCCTCATTTGTGTATTGGTTCACATTTTCATTATATTTTGTAATTTAGCATTCTCCATGATTTTGTCTCATTGAACAGATGCACTACAATTTCTCTGCAGCAAATTCTATGATCCTTAATTAGATGTCAATATGTTTCTTGTAATGCTATTGTGAATTGAACACATTTTTAGTTACATGGACATTAATTAAAGTCATATGCTGAATTGTTACATCTTTTCAAGCCAGTTGGAGAAAATATTTCTGGTTTACTTGAGTGCTGTAAAACATTCAATTTTGTTCCTTCATTAGTTACTGTACTGAAGATTCTACACCATCCTACCTCAAATGATGCAGTGTCAATATGCATAAAAAGATGCCCTGCCCTGCATGCACAGATCTAAGTGCTAAAAAATGCCTTCAGTCATGTTCCCTTAAATGGAAGATGACAGCTCCTCTCTTTAGGAGATGAGATGTGTATTTATTAAACATGACAGAGGGAAGGCAAGACCTAGGACATATCTTCACCTCAGGAGTCACTGCTTATACAGAGGGCATATTGGAGAATAAATGTGACTTTAAATCACTGCCTGTACAGGGGAATATTGGAAAATAAATGTGACTTTAAAACAAAGAAGTACCAGGTCTGTAGTCCCAAACTAAGTGCTACAAGAAAATTTTAGAAACTTCACTGTTGTTGACAGATAGGAGGAACAGAGGGAACAAGAGTAGTACCAAGATCTTGCATAATCATTGACATGATTTATATACTAAATGATGTAATTTTTTTTCCCTGTAGCAGAATCAGTTTTGATGGGCAGGAGCTAAGGATTTTTTTTTAAAAATCCATAGCAGTAAGTTTTTAAGGAGATTTCAAGCAGGTCTCAACAGAATGAATGGCATAAGGCTGGCATAAGATGTGTGAAATAACTGTAAACAGCTAGTGGGATGTGAGCTAGTGAGGAAAAGAGCAAAGAACAGCTTAAAATATTAAGGCAAACCAGTGAGAACCAATATTCTTCCCTATTATTGTAGGTGGCATGTCCTTCCAAAAACACCCTTTTGGTTAGTATAACATTTATTTCTGCTTCCTACTCAGTGAGAGCAAGTTTTGCCTCTACTTTGTAGTTGCCAAAGTTTCCAAGACAGAAATTATGAGATTCTAAAGGGAAGCTGGGATTTATACTCTCCTTTTTGATGGAGGTTCACTCCATGGAAAATATTGCTGCAGATGGCAAAGGGGCAGAGACAGGCAGAAGAGGTATGCAACAAAAAACCAAACCAAACCAAACAAAAAACAACAACAACAACAAGAAACAAAAGAAGCAAAACAATGAAAGAAAAGAACTCCATAGATCCATTATGTAAACCTCCCATGTAAGGAAAAATAAGGCTGAACCATTCAATGAGATGGTTCTCTACTGCTCCTTTTTATTCCCCTGCTGTGACAACCCCTTTTTTGCCTAGTTTATTTCCAGAGATTTTAGTTAGTTAGGTGTAAGGTTGCTCCAGCAAGAATTAAGGACCTAGAGGAGAGATAAATTCTGCTTTTTCATATGATTGTATCATGCATACTGCAGTATTTAAGAAACTTTCAACAGAGAGGCCAATGATCTGATTAGGAAAGTATGGTTGAACATAAAGAGTAAAAGGAGATTAATCCAAGCCTCTAAACAAGCCCACCAAGCCCACAGATGTTTTTCTGAAGCGGGAAGTTGCTGCTAACTTGAGCACAAAACCAATATTTTTGCAGCTTTTTGCTCACTGTCTTCCTTTGCCCCTCTCCCTATGCAGCTCTGTAAGGAAGATTATAACTAGATCTTGTGGGGATGTTCTTTCAGCATTTTCCATTTTAAAATTTGAATTTTTATGAGATGGGTATTTGCAAAATATATTCAGAAGGAGAAATGGGAAAATTTTTCTTCATCCCATTTCATTGTTATTTTAGTGAAAAGTTCAAATTTTTAGCTTTCAGAAAATACAGGGAGACTTATATGAAAACAAAAAAAATTATAGACGACAGTCTTTTTCCAAGTTTCAGCTTGTATAACTTAGAGAGACTACAATTTCTCCTCCTGAATTAGCTCTATTTTCAGTGAGAGCACATGTGGTTCTAATGAGTGCCATTAGGTCCATGACAAATTTTCTGTGTATCAAACCAGCTTATGGTAAAACACAGACTTCACAAAATTAAAAATAGAGTACTGAGTTCTTAGGAGATTGAAAGGCAAACATTCTGAACTGTGAATAAGTAATTTTTTTAAAACCTGTAAGAAATCTCAAATTTAGAGAGGAGCTCAATTTGCATGCAAGATTTACTGCAAATTTTGAACACAAATGTCATCAAAATGTTCACAGAATTAGGTTACACAAAAAACAAATTCTGACTGAAGGATCTATTATTTGCAAGTATCACACAGACAGCTAAAGTAGTTATGAGTTTAAAGTCTGTGGATCAAGGCTTGGATTCTCTGAACATATCAAAAAGTCTCATAGCAGCTCCCAAGGTTCTGCTGATTAACCCAGTAGGATATTAATTAAGGAAACATCTGCCATCCATACTCAGCATTCTCTTTCACCAATTAGGAGAGATCTGGGTAATTCAGACTTCTGAAGCACTTTTTTTTTCCACCCTTCTTTTTCCACTGAGAATTAAGTCTGTACAGCACTGGCTGAAATAAGCCAGTTTACTAAAACATACTGCAATACCTACTGGAAGTAGAAGAACTGAAGGAAAAAGGAGATTATCATTTTAAAAAATTGTTCAAGCTACCTGACCGAGTTTTCTGTAGCTGCTGGTTCTCAAGCTGACATCTTCCTGTTCCTAAACTGGAAGAACAAGCAGTTAGCTGGTCCCTTTCCAGAGATAAAGCTCTGAAGCAAAGCAAAACAACCAAACAATTCAGAGGAGTTCCATATAAAAAAATAATTAATATTTTTGAAGCTGAATACAAAGAGGTCAGATTTAGAAATAAGCTAGTCACTTTCCTTGTAGTGTACTTGCCTTGCCATGATCTTGTGGTGCTATAAAACATTGAAGGTGACATTTTTTTGCTTACAATCAAAGGTACAGTGATGCTTCTGTGACATCTACTTTGCAGTGGTTTATAAATTTCAATTAAATATACACAAGAGCTCAGGAGATTAACAGCAGATTTTTTTAATCCTTCTTGACAGAGGATAGCCTTACCAGTTTCACCCCCTTCCCTCTTGACTTCTCTAACCAAAGCCAGAAAAACACTGAAGCCAATTATGCCTACTTAAAGCTTGTGGAGACCTGTCACTCTCCCAAAGCTACCATATAATCTTCCTTGCACTCCATTTAGCTCCCCTTTCTTTAACCTGCTGCAATCCCCAGCACGTGCTCCTCCTACACTGTCCCAGTTGTCTCTCCTTGGACTCTACAGAGGTGACAAAACCTCCAACTGACCAGTGGCAGACACTTCCCTTATGCTTTCATGCTCACTCTCTGTGAGATCATGGGGCTGGAAAATAACCATTTAATTTTCATTTTTCAAAACTAACCTTAAAAATTCTCCTCTGCCATGATACTTGAAAAAAATTGTCCATGGTTAAGCAGCTGGTGTGCCAAGACCACTGCATACTGTGCCAGTCAATTTCCTCTTATTTTTAACGCTCCCCTTGCAAGACCAGCCATCTGTTTCTTGTTTTATCCCTTGATTGCAATCTTTTGGGGATGAGTTTATTTCTGTACTTTTAGCACCAGCCAGACTGGGGTCAATGAACCCAGGCAGCCCCATTCAGTAGTTTATAAATACATCATCTAGCCCTTCCTACTGTAGTGGTGGGGATTGGGTATATTTTCCTTTGTCATTGCAATGGGAAGCAATCTAGCAATTTCCCCTCAGTTAATTTTTATTAATTTTTTAATTAGACTCCAATAAATACAGAAAAAAAATTTTAAAAATTTTTCAAGGATTAGAGACCATGAAGTAATAACATTTAAGAATTTAAATGGTTGCTGAATACCAAATAACTGCAATGAACCTTTCTCCCCCATATCAGAACACTGAATATTAAAGTAATCTATGGCACATCAGGTTTGTTTCTTAATTCTTAATTACTGCTGAGAGAGATTACATGTTGATCTGTGATTATCTTTACAAGAAAAGAAGTGAAAGTAGAGAAGAAATGTAATAAAATGATAAAAAATTAGGAGCTTTAAAAGACATCTAAATGGTTTCATTCCAGTGGTTGCAGTAAGACTTTCTTTGGATCAGTGGAAGACCTACAAATTACAGAACTCATGTAGATTGTGCCCATTACAAAACTCATGTAGATTGTGCCCTCTGGGTGGTGCCATCCAATTCATTGCTAAATTGCAGGATGCATCAAACAGATGCCAAGCCTTTCCAAACTAGCTGTCATTGCTGCCACCAAAGAAATTACTCTTTTTCTCCCTGCATGTTTCACAGAGCCATTGTTCTTCTGCTTTGCAAAGTATGGGCATGGCATGTGGCAGATCATTTTGTGAATAGACATTCTTATTACAACAGAAAAAAGTGAGACCGGGGATTTCACATGTTCTTTTTGCCTTAGAAATCTTTAATGTAGTTTTCTGTTTGAGCTCTTTAACTATCCAGAAACAGGTAAGTCTATGGTGAAGCTGTACTAACTGCTCACCCTGAAAATTTTTCATATCTTTAGGCAATACTAAGTAGCTTTTGCCACAAACTCTACTCCTTTTTGGAGTAGAATTATATGTGTTGTGCACCAGCTCATATACTTTCCTGCCATTTATTCATAGCCCAGTGTATTTTCACAGATACAAAGTGTTGGAATACTTACTTTATAAAGGCTGGAGGGAATCAAACATTTTGGTGAGTATTTCTCAGAACAGAAAATCTTGCTTATTCCCAGACACGCCAAGAAGATGAAATTTCTTACAAAATTTCTCTTCTGAAAAAGCAGGCTGGGATGGATTTGAGTTTCAGAAGTTACATGCTGAAGAGATGGATTTAATAATCAGAATTTTGCCCTGAGGTGAAGAATGGTGATTAATCACCTAATCACATAATTTTCGTAGCTATTTATGCATACAATACTCTCCAATTTCTAAAATGGTCCTGTAGGAAAAATGGCAGTGTGGTACAGCTGTTACAGAGAAAAAAAATGTAATGAAGCTAAAACAAACAAACAAACAAAAAAAGACAATCAGCAGTTAGCCTGTCATTTTATCTTACTGTCATTCTTGATTCATGAAATCCAAGAGAAAAACAGTACTTAAATTTAAAAATATGTCCCTAAGATGTTTGCTGGGATTTCAGGTCACGCTACAAAGGGTACTTTATTTTAAGAATTTTCAGACAATTATTTCTCCCATATCACTGGAATCTCTTGACTATGTGTTTTGAATCTGACATTCATGAAAAGGAGAGGATAATAAAATTAATCAGATCCACGCTTGTACAAAATTGTGCAATCTGTCACATGTCCAAACACAAAAAAAGACCTCAAAGCACAGGTGCACAGTCCTGCAGGGTTTTCTTCAATTAAATCTTATTTCCCTAGAGACGACTCTAGAATACAGTTCATGTTATTACACAAAAGCAATATGTACAATCCTTCACATCTGGAGTACTCTGGAGCAGAAACTTAAAAGTGCAAAGTTATGTGGTGCTCCCTGTTGCAAGAAATGTCTGCTAGGTATTTATAGGGAAGAATTAACCTTTGGCAAGACTGATAAAAATGTACTAATGAACTAATACTTCTCCACCTCAAACCTTCATCTGTCTGTGGGTAGATAGGGACCAACAAACATGACAAACAAACTTGTCAATTGCTAATCTAAACCAAAAAATGAGCCCAGAGGTGAAACACACTGTACCAATAAATAATTTTTTTCCTACCCTGGATTCACAGGTTGCACAATAAAACAATTAAGACTACCATTCATTTTGCTAGGAACAAGCATTCTGTATGAAAGCAGTGGCTGATAAGCAGCTGCATTCATCCTAGTACAAACACAAGGAATTTTAGCCAAAATAAATACAGATCACTTCACTCATTAAGAGAAAATATGAACAGTCACTAGAAGAGGAGATTATTATTGTACCATATCTTACTATCCTCTAAAATGTCTTGATTTTGTTTGATTTTTCTCCAGGAAGTGCCAGAAAGCTGCCTGTCAACAACTTTCAGGTTTCTTTTGCAAAGATAAAGATTTTCAAAGACTGTGCATCAAACCAGAATTTGTGATGATTTACACCCACTCATGCTGTATGGGCAGATGGAAATCTAAACAATGAAATAAGGCCCTTATATATCCTCCCTTTTCTGACCTGCACTGCAGTGCTTTATGCAGAGCACCCAAAAGTACGAGTTGTTTTGTGTTGAGTGCTCTCTACAGACTTTTGTAATCTAGAGATTACAAAAATATTACTGCTCACCTCAAAACAAACAAACAAAACCCACCAAAATCAAACAACCCCCCCCCCAAAAAAACCAAACAAGCAAAAAACCCGAGTTCCTGACAGCAATAGGCCTAAGCGTGTTTCTATCCTTTTTCTGAAGACCAAGGTGTTTTCCCATGTTCTTCACTGAACTGCGAGATTTGTGTGAGGCACAGGCAATGAAGAAACCCCATTTCCTTTTTGCCCATATTATATATATGACTATATAAATATAGTCCTTTTTACCTATGGTCCACAGTGATGCAAAAAAGCAAAGAAGAAAGTCTACCTCTGCTTACATGCACCACATTTGATCATCAGGAGAGGGGAGAAGCAGGGCTGAAAGTTTCCCTTCAGAAACCTCTTGGCTCTGGTCTTCATCAATTATCAGTCAATTGATACTCAAAAGGACCCACATTGTTAGGCTTTTCCTTCATGTGACAAACGAATGCTGCTAAAGTTAAACTGTAAGTTCACATCGGTAAGCCACCAAGACTAGCTATAAATCTAAGTAGATGAGAGCTTCTTAGACAGCTAAATGGAGTAATTCAGCCTACAACTAGCATAAAAGACTCAAACTTGCCTCAGAACTTACAGGGGGTATTTCTGGATTTCTTGGAAAGAACCAAGTATTTCTTGTATTTTCTGTATTTCATCCTTCCCAAGTGTTTTTTTCTACTCCATCACCACTTTTTGGCAATATTACCATCAACAGCAATATCAATTTTTCCATTCAGAATGGCACTTCAAACCATCTAATTTTAGGTAACGCTTCTGTCATCATATATACACCTTCTGATATGTAGTATACAATAATTAGAATTCATCTCTCTTTTTGTTTTTTTTTTGTGAACATAAATAATTAGCAATATTATTATATTACTAAGAAATAGTAAAACACAAAAGTCTGCTTAATTATTTGAATTCCTGTCAATGATTTGATTAACACCTAAGTTTTTCTTTGTCTTGGGAATGAAGAAAAGATTAAAATCTTAATGCAATATCATAGTGTAATCTTATATTACCAGAATTATTGTGAACACTTGAGTATATTCTATTTAAAACTACTATTGCAACTAAAGTGAGCCAAACTTGTAATTCTAACCAAAAGTAATGCGTAGCTAGGTGTGATTTGGGTTGTAAAGAACCCACTTTTAGACTTTGTGGCACTCAAAACAAAGGTTACAATTCTTATCTTCCCTTCCATCTTCAAACAATATAAACTTTTAAATTGCATAATCAGCAAGCCATTGTCATTAAGGCACACATGATGTTAACCTCTTGTTGCCTCTAGTGCATTGCATGATGCACACCCAGCATATATACTCAGTGTAAGGTTTGTCTGTTAGCAGAGACTGCAGCCAGCTGTTCACCATCTGTTTCAGATTGTCATAGGATTGATGGATCTCAGGGCCAGCACTGCCTACACTGAAAAGCACAACATAAAATTAAGCTAGAAAAAGACCAGATCCTGAAAATCTCCATATTCATGTTTGTACTTTTGACCATTATTATATCAGATAGGCTATAAATTGATGCTCTTTACCTGCCCCTGGTCAGGTTTTTGTGTTGGATTTTTTTCCATAGCTATTTCCTTGTGGACTGCTGCTAATCACATATGTAACAGTACTCTGAACTAAAATAAATTTATTCCATTTGAAAAACTGTTATGCTTCCCTCCCTTTTCCCTATGTCTGTTACCATAAGAGATTTTCACAGATTGTTTTTATGAGGGGTTGTTTGGTGGTGGTTGGGCTTGGCTGGTTTTTTTTCATCTAAACACATCCTTCTAAAGCTGTCATTATAAAACAGAATGGTGTTTTGACCATGTTGTCATTATTTGATAACATTATCTGCTTCCATTGAAAAGAACTTACAGAACCAGAAATTAGTATAAAAAAGTGTATAGCAATAATACATATAGAATGCAACAGGTAATGCCTCATAATTTCTGTGCATGAAAGAAGTTTGTCTATTTTGTGAATTTAGGCTTTAAGGACCTAATTTTACCAAAAACTCAATAGTACTCTGATTTATAAACAATAGATTCCTTAAAAGTTTCAATACTTTGACACATTTCAGCTTGCCCGAACCAAGCTTGTTTTGCTTCCATAGTCTTGCTTCTTGTTGAAGCAATAATTTTCTTTATTGCAAACTATTAACTTAAATACGTGGTGGAGAAGCAATGCAGAGGTCCCATCACACTCAACCGCACATAAGTTACAGGGAAAATTTTTAAGTTTCACATTTGGGGAGATTTTTATATGTAATAGTGGGTGAGAAGGTAAAGGCAGTAACTTAATTTCCTTTCACAAGAAAAGGAAAAAGTCAAATTTTCCAGTAGTCATTAGACATATAGAAGATGCAACCCTTTATTAGCTGTATTGAAATATACAGAAGAATTATCTCCTACACCCCTCTGCCACTCTTAAAAAAGGAGGTGGGAGCTAGCAGACATTAGCAGGCAGCAAACAGACATCAACTGTCTGCTCTAAAACAGGGCGGCAAGACAGGGTTATTGATCAGAGGAACATCAGGACAGTTAATGGAGAAATTTTTTGCTCTCTTTATCCTTCCTTTCTTTACAGTGTTGAGCACGAGCAATATGGGACTAAAATCTACACCATGAAAGTAGCAAGTTCCACTTCATAAGGATTTTGCATGGAACATTTTTATTCAGGCACAAACCTATGCCTCGTGAAGTACCCAGTAGATGCCTAGAAGGTTCATTAAAAAAAAAAAAAAAAGAACAAAATAAGAAAAATATTTGCCTCAGTTTCTTTTTTTGTCCAGCATGATGTAGAGGTATTATTGATCAAATTTGTCATTTTTGGTAGATATATTACGCTTCAGTAGAGGATTACTGTAAATTGAAAATTGGTGATCGCTCTAATTTGAAAACATTTAGTAGAATACACATTGCACAATGTGAAAAGCAGCTACACTGGAAGAAAAGCAGGAGAGGGCAACATGTTTGCCACCACAGGAATAAAATTAATGAATAAACACTGATCTTTTGTGAGGCCGATCATCAATTCCTCGGGCTTACAATAATGAAGAATCTCATTTAATTCAACAAAAATGGTGAGGGGAATCAGAGAAGGTAGCATATATCTTGTATAGGAGCTCTTGCACATCCTAAATGACCCATTCTCACAAAAGCTCCTTCTTTTAAATATATGACTTCCAGTACAAACTGGAAGCAAAGTAGCACACAAGTAAGTGCAGTGGTATGAAAGCATATTTTCTTCTAGGAAGGACCAGTTTCACTGCAATTTATGGTTTACACTAGAGTAATACTCAATAGTAATAGGACTACTACAATTTGTGATTCCATTAAAGAATAGTGTTATAATTGAGGAGATGGTTTCCCACAAGCCCTTGCCAGAGAGCTTTCTTTCATCAGACATCATCTTTCTGAAAGGGATTGATTTGCTTCCCCTAGTACCTTTACAGAGTGAAGTACCATTAGTTACATTTAGCTCCTAGGACTCTAAATTTCTATAAAGAAACAAACTTGACTGATTTGCTTTTCTTGTGCTCTGGTATCAAACATCACCAAGTTTTTGCAAATGGCAATAATACTCCTTACTTCAAACCAGAAAGCTCAAATCTAATGTTTTTCCTTTAAAAAAACTTGAAAACCACATCTGTAGATTATCTTTTTTCCAGCAAAAAGCCATACACCATTGAAAATTCTGTCCATTCCCAGTCTTTAAAATTACTTCAAACATCAGTAGCAGAGGTATTATCCCATGTACTGTGCCAAATGAAAGCAACTCTATTCCACCCACCTATGTTCTTTCTTTAGTTTAATTGAATGGCTTAATTGAAGTGTTTTCACTTCCTGCACTAAAATCGTGTGCAACATCCCAGCTCAGACTTATCCTCTTTCTTTCAATCAGCAGTGTGCTTCTGTGGAAGTGTAAACCATTCCATTATATGTATAAAATATTTTGTGATCTCAGGTGCTACAGGCCACTTATGAAAAGCATTATTTAGACTCAATTTAATAGAGTGGGCAGGATCATTGTCTGGGCTTTATGGCTTGCCAATGCTCCCAGTGACTCCAGCAAATGAGCCTACTCGAGAATTATAAACCTTCAACCTTCCACTTATTTAACATCTAAATAAATCAAACAGACACGGAAAATATTGATAAAGTTTGTGCAGAAAAGTGAGAGAACCAGAATTTTTCTTGCCAGCCTTTGCCTACCAAACACATTAAGAAGTTATTTTACGTCTAATATTAGAGAGTAGAATTGGACCTCTAGCTACAGTCTCCAGAAAGTCACTCAGCAGGAATGAATGTGGCTCCACATGAGATGACACAAGAATACATATGTTGTGCCAGGCTATCTCTAAGCTTCAGATGGGTTATCAGAGATGATGCCGGAGGACAGATGCTACCAAGAGCATTGAGTTTTGCATGTAGAAGGAGGGAAGTTGCTCCAATCAAGCATACCCTACAATACTACCATGATTTTGAAAAGGTCCCTTCAGTGTTTCAGGGGCCTTAGAGATGATGGGCTGGGGGCAGAGATAATAGCTCATTAACTATTTCTCTCCAGTGTATACCAAAAAATAGTTTCTAATTGAAAATTATCCCAACTACAGAGAAGATTATCTGAAAATAGCTCCTATTTCTTTTACTAGCTTCCCCCCCCCCCCCTCCGTATCTTCAAATTTCTTGGCTTTAAGACTTCCCACACTCCTCTCTCTGCTTCCCCCTCTCCCACCTCTCACCTCCTCCCTCTCCAATCTGTCTTCTCCGCCTCCCTTGGCAGGCTCTCTAGCTTTAATTCAATAGTTAAAAGGCTGAATCAAAACTTGTATAACAGGCTTGAGCCAACTTTTATTCCATGTCAGAAAAGGAGAAGAGGCTAAGAACAGCCCAGATTTGATTTTGCATCCATGGGAGTGAGCACAGTGACCCACCAATATTTTCCCCTTTACATGGATATATTGTTTGCCAGGCGTTAGATATTACCTGCATAGTCAAGAGCAGCAGTAGGAATCTCAGTGACAGGTATGATGCACCACAGGTCTTTTCCTTAGGCCCTTCTCATCTGAGACATTTCATTAATGCTGTCATCTGAAACCCAAAATCTGGAAGCTGCTTTAGCTTTAGCGGAAGGCAAATTTCAGGGAGAAAAAAAAGCAGAACAAGGCAAGAAAATTAGACAGATAGAAGAATGAAAAAGCAGAGAAAGAATGCCCAGTTTTATTCTTTGTATCCCAAGCAGCTCAATTTCAGTTTAAATAAGTGCAGAACATGCAGATAGGCACTATGAGAAGTCTGTCATGCAGGGGAGAGCAGAAAATGCCTTGATGACCCTGATAAAAATGATGATGTGTGCTAGGACTGCTGAACCTAATTGTAAAGAGTGAGCACAAGTCAGGGAGAAAATCCACCAGTGCTAGTAGACAG
Organism: Melospiza melodia melodia; assembly: GCF_035770615.1. Classification (NCBI taxonomy): domain Eukaryota; kingdom Metazoa; phylum Chordata; class Aves; order Passeriformes; family Passerellidae; genus Melospiza; species Melospiza melodia. The sequence goes on along the minus strand of NC_086226.1, from coordinate 19,451,764 downwards.
TATTAACACAAAACCAAGTATGAACATACTGTTGGCCGGCTTTAACACCCTGAATAATTCATCTTATGCTGAGACCAGTAATAGAGTCTCTATAATCTGCTGACCCCAATGCCTGATCCAGCAGCTGGCTTGTCGTAGGAGGATCACAACCTGATATTGATCAGGACTCAAGTAATTGGGTGTAATGAGGTTTAGGTATCAGAATAATGCAAACAAGAATCACCAGGTGATGAGATAGCAATATCTGAAACTGCTAAAAATGTATTAAATACCACTGTGGTTGATTTTAGTTTTGCATAAACTTGCTATAAACCAGCATAAATATGAGGTTTATTTACCTTATTCTTTATAGAAGTGGCTATGCACTGTAACAGATTACCCAGAGAGGTTGTGGGGTCTCCCTCAATGAAGATATTTAAGAACTGTCTGGACACAATTCAGTGCCGTGTCCTCTATGATGACTCTTCTTGAGGCAGAAATGTTGCATCTGAGGGTTAGTCCTTTCCAACCTGAACCATTCCATGATTCTGGGATCTAGAAGATTTTGGGTAGAAAAAGGGAGAAACGAGTTTTACTTACTTGTTTTTAGCTTAAAAATCAGAAAAGGAAATAAATAATACTTCTTTATAAAGCTAATAAATGAACAAAACCACTACAGAGATTTTTTTTCACCGTGCCATGGAGAGTAGAATCAGGTCTGGTTTTTTGTCAAAGGTCAGCATTGCACCACATGAGTTTTATGTAATATTAAAAAAATAAAGTTACATAGTATATGTGCTGGAGCCCAGGTACTTGTTCTCATTAAACTATTTCCTTTAATGTAAATTGTAAAATTAAGAACACAGACTATATGAATTTATTCTGGCTGTTCTTGGTTTTGGTGGATTTTTTTACCCAGTAATTTAATGGCTTAAAAATAAATCAGCCATACTGCATTGCTTGAGAAAAAACCCTTAGAACTAAGATATAACTTCTAAAGAAAAATTTAATTTTTTAAATTAATCCTAGGATTTAACATGCCAAGCATGGGGGGGGGTGCACACATATCTTCACATGCACTGAAGACAGACACTTGTACAAGGGTTAAATTTTAGTTGTGAGACTTACAAGGACCTTCTGTCCTCTGGGAAATGGGACACACACCACAGCAGCAGTGCCACACATCTCTCAGATCCTCACCACACACAGCCAAGTATGTTTTGCATACAAAATATTCAAATTACACATACTTTAAAAAGCAGAATAAAGTTTTTAGCAAGTTGTAATCAGTGTCACAACTATTGCATATTTAGACTTTTCTTTTTGTTTGGATTTTCCTACCAATTCATCCTAGCTGTGTATAGTGACAATATACATAAAAAAACCATTATTTCTTTGTGATGGGAGAAAATAAAACAACTACAGCAATCAGAAAAATACTTACATTAGTTCCCATCACCCAAAAAACATTTTTATTTTTGAGACTGTGACTACATCCTGTTATTACAAGGGGGTTTTTTCTTGCAAAGAAAAAGCCAAAAGTTGCATTAATTTCATCTCCTTCTCCCATGTTTTCATTTCCCCTTGTACATCCACATCCACCCTACACACAGTGCATGCATATGGGACGTTGGACTTATTATTAGCTCAGTGTGGAAGCTTTGATGTGTGATTCTTTGCAGAGCTGCCAGGAGAATGGCAGTCTACTTACCACAATGCAAAGACTATTCTTCATCTATTCAGCTCACTTCCAATAGTCTTATATCAGTGTCACAAAGAAGATTGCGCCTTCCAAAAGAAGAACTTGCACCCCTCAGGGTTAGTTCTTTCTCCCAGGGGACTGAACGTCAGTTCTGAAACGTTTTAGAATTTTTATTATATGAAAATAAGGGTTAAATGCAATAAATTTTGTAGCAGTGAAGTTGGAACTTCCTCTTGAACATATAAAGAATATTGCACTATGAATTCAAATGTACAGATTGTAGCAGTTAAACATAAACTGCTTTCTCCGGAAAAATTAATTTCAATGTACTGTTCTATGACATAGATTTGTTGCATTTAAAACTATAAATGAAGCTACATATGGACACCAGAAGACCATGAGAAATACCTCAGAAGCTAACTCATCTCTTAGTACCTGTGCCTCCATTCTGGTACCAGCCCTCATGGCAAGCATAATTTTCCTTTGACTGAGTTTGTGGATCCAAGGAGAGAAGGCGCCACGTCATTTGCCAAACATATTCTTGCTGAGATTACAGGACCACAATGCTAGGTGCTGTAGAAAGAAAAAGGCATCTGGAAGATTTACAGAGAGACCAAATAGGATGGATAAGTAATCTCCTGCATATATATATAGCAATATAGTGTAGAGACAAGAACAAAGGTCCTCAATCCTAGCCTAGCAGTTCCTTCCTCCCCACTCCATTTCCCATCATGGTATTAACTGTATGTCTAAGGACTAATTTTTAAGGCTGTATTACCTGTAAGTGTGGGAACATTTTGTGTGGAGGAGTGCTGATAAAAGGCTATTTAAAAAGAACAAAAATACCATATGCTTCCTGGATTAATTTGGAAGCCTCATTAAGGTCAACATAAAAGACTCAGTTACACTACTGACTTGGTGTGCATTTTCATTTGATCAGAGAGGGGTGGTATTTTTGTAAACAAAACTACTAATTTAATCTCGTCCTTAATAAATATGTGTGTAAATATTCTAAACTGCAATCTTGCTGTACCTTGGCAGAAGAAATGCCAAATAGATGCTAAGTTTACTCATCCTAAATAATAATGGCATGAATACAACAGACAATAATGTATGAATACAACAGACAATAAAGAAAATTTGTATTATCTAGGAACTCCAAAGGTGTTTCCTACCAAATTAGCAGCCAGTTCAACAAACTGGTAATCCAAAACTGACACAGAGGCTGTGTCAGAGAGGGTGTGTAATGTTGTTCCTGTTAGAAGAATATTATGTTTTAAATAAGGTTAACATCTTCAAATACTGTCATGCCATTCTTACTACTAAGAATAAATAAAACACTTGAGAAGCAAAGTCTGAGAATCTATCCTGAAATATTCCAGTGATATCAAATTTAGTTCCAATATCCATGCATATAAATAAAAAGTAATAAATTAACTACACCGTTATAAAATTGAAATGTATGATTCTACCCCAGTATAGGTTCTGTAAATAAAATAGTATTGATGTTAGTGAACATACAGTAGATTTTTTCAGACTGAAAGTATTTGCTTTCAAATTGCCAGCCAAAGACTTATCATTCTGTTCTGAAAGCTCTGACATTTATTTTCATGTTAACAAAGCTTTTTTTTTAATTTCAGTTACCAATCAATGGAAAAAAAGGTAAGAAAAATTTTTATTTCTAATCTGACAGAATTAACTCTTTTGCATAACCTTACCTTGAAACTAATATATTCATTATTTGAAGAACAACCTCTGCAGAAATTTCATGTAATCCTACAGTCCTCAGAATCTTATTTGATGCAAAGGGACAAGTCAGGACAGGCACATTTGATCAAACCAAAAGTATTTGTTCCTCTTTAACGCTATTGACTGAAAACTTGAATTCATAATTTGATTTTAATAGGCAACTGAGTCCAACCCATCTTAATTTAAAATCATCTTTAAAATGTACATTTTCAAGGTAGCAATTACAATACCAAAGGCCAAAGGCTGGCAGGTTGTTTAAATAAATTTTATATTAAGGAAAAAGTCAGACAGACAAAATAGCAAATACAGCTGTTCAGCTTTTCCAACTTGCAAGTATATGCCTCTATTTACAATTTCTTTATTAACATATTTCCTTAAAGAAAAATCTGTGCAAATCCAGTTTTCAGTCCTAAAACAGTCCTTACTTTCAGTCTAAAGAATGTTGAGTGACAAAAATCTTTAATTAAAAAAAAAAAAGCAATCAGTAACAAATGTGAAATTTTCCAAAGGGATATCTTGATTTCTTACGTTGTTTATAAGACTACCCTCTTTACTTCTAAATTTTTCTGTATTTTTCCCTATCTAATTACTTCAACTGATCTTAATTTAGGATGTGTGCATTTGCTGCCAGAATTTGTACCAACCTGTCAAAGCTATGCTACTTTAGTCATAGAATAATAATTCCATGTAAGATGTTTAGGTGAAAATCATTGTGTAATTGAATTTCACTTAAACCCAAGAAGAAGATCTGAATGTTCACGGGCCATCAGGAAAATACTTCAACAGACCTACCCCATGACTATGTGCTCTGATTTATTACATCCCTTTAAGGCACCTATGATGCAATTCAGAGTATATTAGGACACCTTCTTTGGAGGAATTCTTTGCCAGTAGAAAAAATATAACTACTTTTATAAGGCTGAGTTTAAAACATATAAATATAGCTATGTAAAGTCAGCTACTTAATTTACTGCTAGGAATGTAGTAGCAGTAGGAGTTGTGGCAGGTCAATCATTCTATGATGGCAAAAGCCCAATTCTCCCTCATCACGCCTGACACTTGTGTAAAATTTCCCACCTAAAGGCCTTTCACAAAAGATCCTGCCTGGAAAGGCTACAATATCTTTTCTAGTTTTTTTCTTTTCTGTTATCCCATTCCTTATAAACAGTTAAAATATTTGCAGTTCAAATGCTTATTTTTTATCTGGTCTTTGGCCACAGGGAAACTTTGTTAATCTTCTCACTGCAAAACTGGTGAATTATTAAACCCTTTGCCGTGGTAATATAATTCAAAGTTCCATAAGCCCAAACCACTCAGTCCCTCCTAGCAGATCATATTTTCTGAATCTCCAATCACTGTCATACAGCCATAACAATAGCCACAAATCCAGACTTTCATGGAGAAAGGCACAAATAATCGGACTTTCTTCAACTACAATGTCATCAGACATAACAGAATGTTTTCTTTCTCTCTTATAGACAAATTTTGCTTCAGTAGAGATTTGAATTTTTTGTCCTTTTGTCTTTCTTTTTTCCTAACACAATAATACAGGCAACTCATTCCAGCTGCAAAGGACTACACTGCCCTGTTTCATCCAGAGAGAAGGCATGTACAAATATTTAGCCTCACCCAAATATAGGTGTTTATACTTGTTCTTGTTGCATTGCATTAACAGTAGTCTTGACACCATCACAAATTTGCCAAGACTCTTTTTGTTTCTGAATTCCAGCCTGCAGGACTTCTACCTCCTATGCTATGCATAACGCTAAAAAGACCACAATGGTAATCCAGGATTTCAGAGTTTCTGTTAATGACAGATCAAAAGTGATCCTTACAGAAACTTATTTTGACAGAAATAATTTGAAACAGCTTTGAGTGTCATTTTGCAAATATATTTTTGCTTTTTGTCTTATTCTTTAAATTAGATAGATTGTAAGGAACTGTCAGAAACCTTACTATGTTAATGATATACATCTATGACAATGACTCTAAGCGCCATTTCTCTAACCGAATAATTGGCTACCTTTTTATGGAACAGGAAATCAGAGAGAAAAATACCTGATTCCAGATTATTTGTTTAATTAGCAATCTGAAATTAATACTTTTTCTTATAAAACTGAAGAGAAACAAATTATAAGAAAAAAAAATCTTCCAATAATATGTAAACTCTTTTTGTACCAAGTATTGCTGTGTTCTCTGCAATTTTGAGGAACCAGAAAATTGCTGATGGCATCACCACAAAAAGGGGAATGCAAAAGAAACACTCAAAATGTACGTAAAAATGTATGGAACAGCTTTAAAAAGAACATGAAGGTTACTAATTGAGCACGGTCCAACAAATGTAGGACAAGCTAATGGTAATGGGAGGATGATGGAAAGGAAAAGAGAGGTGAGCAAACAATTTGAAGGCCATACATCAAAGAAAAGCAGAACACACTACCACAGCATGAACAGCCAATGCCTCACAGGAATTCTTTTTTTTTTTTTTGTATGTACCTAAGACAATGAATAAATACATGAAGAATGAACAATAATCGTTTCAATGCTATAAACAAAAATAAAAAAGAACAAAAGTACAACTTAGCTTGTAACAGTCTGATGAGCTGATCTATCAGTAGAGTAGTAAAAGAAAAATAAATTCATATGCAAAAATTTGCTAAAAATGCAAACAAAAAAATATTTAAAACACAATTAACACACATTTGGGTATTGCTTTCATATTTCTTTTTTGATGAAAAGTGAACATGAGGCAAGGACTAATTATCTGTTCTTTTTAGGCAAATCCCAAAGCCATTATCAGGTCTTGTTGAATTTAATGTTGATCAGCCTTTAAAAGAGTGGGTGAGAATATTGTGTTTTCCGTCCACATACCTGCTCAGCAGCACAGGAGTCACTGGGCACGCTTAGGCATTATGTACATATAGAATCTCCTATAGTAACAGATTTGGGGGCTGTTCAGGGGCCCCTCTAAATAAAGAGCAGACACAGTCTTGACTACAATTTGACTGCAAGAGCAGAGCAGTGAACAGTAGGAGTCACATCAACTTAATTTCCATGAACCCACAGCTTTCCCCTTCCATCCTCTGCTTGATGTAAACCATGTTACTATAACACCAGTGTTGATCTTAATACTGCTTTAGACATTGACCTGTAATTTTTGAAAGAAAGTCTTTGCAATTCTCTGGAGCTATATAAACAATTGACAGTACTTTACTGCTGCTTCACCTGTGCAAAAAGTGAAGACAGTGATCTATCACCCGAAGTAGAAAATTACTGAAGGCACTACTTCAGCAAAGCACTCCAAAAGGATGTTTCTATACCCTTTTCTGTTGTGTTGTTTTGGGTTTTTTTTCAAAGTATATATATTGAATTTTACTTTCTGCAGCAAAAATATTTCATTAGTGTTCAGAGATTTTCAGAGGTACAAGCAGCAACTTGGGTGCCAATATTAATATTCTGCTGTTCATAATTCCTGTTTTTAACAATCAGCACAATTCAGAGTTTGGAATGATGATTCTTTTACTTGATGATCTCAGAGGTCTTTTCCAACCTAGCTCATTCTGTGATTCTGTCTTTCTGTGATTCTGTGATTCTTATTTTACTCATGAGGAGTGCCAATTCTAAAGATGCCACAGTATCTAACTTACATTCACACAACCCCATTCCAGACATCAGCATTTATTAAACAGGTGATCAAGTGCAGCCTCTTACCAGCAAGAACTTTTCTTCTATGTTCGCATAGTCCAATGCAAGGAGATGTCATCTACAATTTTCTCTTGCCTTAACATATTGCAAGTCATAACTTGGTTAGAATGACAGCTGAGTTGTAGTTAGGAAAAATAATCCAACACCCTAAGCTGAAAGAATAAACCAGCATCTATAGGTGGTCAAAATTCTAACTTACAGCTGCTCTTGCCTTTCTTGTCAACTCCTGACCAGGCAGATCTTGTAAGCACAGGTATAGCTGGCATGTCTATCAGGGCATGTCTATCACTGACACTTAGATTGAAGAATTCCAAGTTTTGTTAGTAATTTAGACCTCAAAAATGTGTATTCTCACCACAAATACAACAAAAGAAAAATATGAGACTCTCCTGTACTCTTTCCTCTGTGTTAATTTTGAAAAATGCTTGCAATCCTCCAGTACTAAAGACTAACAAAAGATAGATACAAAGTTATTTTAATTACTAGGATTGGAGAAAAAAACCCTTTGATATCTTTGAGGGTTGGGTGGTGCTTTTTCTTTCCTTTTTTTTTCCTTAAGCAAAATTTCTGCGTTGGTGTAAGGCAGATTTTCAAGGCTTCAACAAACCAGATGGCCATCCAAAATTGTGATATGAAATTTTTATAGGAAGCTAAGAGCTGAACCCATCTATGGGAGAGATTTTTCAGAGATTCCAAACTTTTAAAAATAAATATTACAGCAAGCTCTTATGTATCTACATTTGAACCGCAATGAGTCAATAAATAACCACAGTGATAATTACCTAAATTCTATATTTAGAAGGAACAGAACACATGCAATAAACAATAGCACATTGTGATATTAATGAAGCACTTGCTTCCTCTAAATGTAGAAATTCAGCAATTATCACCAGAATTGGCATGTATAAAGGTGCCGGTGACAATTTTAAAAAGGCATATTGCTTATATGATAGACCAGAATGCATGCTTTGGACTCTGTGCATTCTGTTAGGAAGGATTCAGCGACAGAGCCCCACACTGAGCCAAGCTTATGCTCAGCACAGCATTGGCTCTGGTGGAGAGGAAGAGGTGATTGCAAGCCTTCCTTCTGCTTGCCCCAACTATGAGCTGGCCAGAGGCCAACTCAGCCATCAGCACAAGATAGATCTGCTAAAAAGATGTTCTACTTTACACCAGCAGGTTTGGACCCCTGAGGAGTACACCACTCAGGTATCAGAACGTGTACTGAACCACAAACCTTTCCCACCAAACCTCTGTCAGACTCCTTCCCTGCTAAAAGGTATCTCCGTGATGCTCTCAGGCATTTCTCCCACACAATTTAAACCCTGTCAGAAAAGCTGGCAGGGCTGGGCACACCAAGCTGAAATGTCTCTCAGGCACAGGACTTGGTCTCTTGAGCTTTAGGGTCACTCTTACTAACTCTACTTTGATGACCAAGATTTGGCCTGAAGACCTGCTGCAAAGAAGCACTTCCAGGCAGCTTTCTTTTTCAGACCTGTATCACTGTCCTCAATGCGCACACAGAGGAGAGCTGCTTTGATGCCTGCACTTTGCTGTGCCTTTCCAGCCTGCCTTTTTGTCTCCTTAACTCTATCCGTGTTTTCTCCCTGGGTGAAAAATACTGCTTACATTTTTCGTTAGACTTTTTCATACCACGTGGTTTCCTACAACCTCATTGTATTTCCCTCAAAGAAAGAAAATAAACTTCACAGAACATAGGAAAGGGATCATTCACCACCTGGCTAACTGCAGGGTTTGAGTTTTGGCTTTCCACCCTATTACATGCCAAGAAAAGTCAGTCACAGAGCAGACATGTCAGTCAATGGATGAAGTCTTCTCTAATTCTCTGAGCAAGGCTTCATACTCGTTCTTCTCCTTCACACTAGGAGAAGGCTTCATACTCATACTTCTCCTTCACACTATACTTGCTGCGCAGAAGGTTCTGCTGAACTGCTAGGAACAATTTCTTTACTGGGTACTACCTGGCCAAGGAATCTGCAGCACAACCTGCAGTGATCAAAGAGTCTCCTTGTGTTTGGGAACTTGGTATAGGTTGTAAAAGAAAATTAATTACTGAAAGGGAAGGGTAGCCATTTTCCAAATTACAGAATTCAGTTGTTTTGCTCATTCACCACCATTCTGAATGTGTATATTCTGCAATAGAGATGTAAGTGACTCTGTGACTCTGCTCCTCTCAGTGCATCCTCAAAGATGAACTTCTGGACACTGCACACCCCTTGCACTCACACATATGTGTGAAACGACTGCATACAGTCCTGATAGAGGGCATCACAAGTCAGTCATGCTCCTTCAAACTCCCACCTCTGCCTCAGGAATTATTGCCAGAAGTTGACTCCTATAGCTTCAGGGACATATTTGCAGGCAGATGCTCCCAGTCTCAGGGAGGTGACAAACATCTCACATTGCCAGGATGGGAAGACAATTGCAATGTTTTGGAGCATTATGTCACTGAACATACACAAGATCATATGGACAAGATAACATACTGGGAAGAATTAATATACCAGTCATGTTAAAAAAGGAGATGAATAAAAGGACTGTAGCTCATGCTTTCCTTTTCTAAGAGGTGATGCTTCCAGAGGATACAGGGTGCAGAAAGCTCTCCATAGGAATCAACAGAGTGTCATGGTTTAACCCAAGACAGTAATCAAGTCCTGCACAGCTGCTCATTGGCTGTTTCACCAGCAGGATCAGGGATAAAAACTGGAAGGGTAAAAGCCAGAAAACTCCTGTGTTGAGATGAAGACTGTTCAATAGGGAAAGCAAAACCCATGCATACAGAGTAAAACCACTAATTAATTCCCTGCTTCCAAGAGGAAGGAAGCTGTTCAGCCATCTCCAGGAGAGCGGGCCCCATTACATGTAATGGTTACTTGGGAAGAAAAGCATCATCACTCCAAATGCCCCCCACAGTGCTTCCTTCCTTACCTCACTTTATATATTGAGCATGATGCTACATGATTTGGAATATCCCTTTGGTCAGTTGAAGTCACCTGTCCCTGATGTGTCTGATCTCAGCCTCCCAGGCACTTCCAATCTCTTCACCAGCATGGCAAGTGTATGAGAAGCAGAAAAGGCCTTAGTTCTGTGGAAGCCCTGCTCAGCAATAACAAAAACATCTCTATATTATCAACCCTGTGTTCAACACAAGTCCAAAACACAGCCACTGTGAAGAAAATTAACCCTACCCCACCTGAAACCAATACAAGAGATAGCCTAAGCAGATATTTAAGAGGAGAAATTGCATTATTTTCTACATAAACTTACAGAGATGACAGCATGCATGATAACATTCACATTCACATCACTGAGACTCTAAATATACTGATCTAAATGTCTGTTAACATAAATCGCTTACAACTGGCCCAACAGAATAAGAGCCCAGAAGATTGCAAGGTATGTAAGCATATTCATTCAGCAGTTGTGCTGACTCTTACATCTCTACTTCCACCATATAATGTCCTCCTCCACAAAGCGCCAAAGACACCATAGTGAAAAAAATTGGCACAAGAATCATAGAACCATTAAGACTGGAAAAGAGTTCCAAAATCATCAAGTCCAGCCTTTGACCAAATACCACCATGCCCACTGAACTATACCCTAAAGTGCCACATCTATTCACCAAGGATGGTAACTCTACCCCCGGGCACCCTGTTCCAAAGCTGACCACCATTTCAGTGAAGAAATTTTTCCTGATATACAACCTCAGCCTCTTCCAGTGCAACTTGTCCTGTCAGTAGTTGTGTAGGAAAAAATACTGAACCCCACCTTGCTACAACCTCCTTTAAGGTAGTTATAGAGGGCAATAAGGTCTCCTCTGAGCCTTCTTTTCTCCAAGCTAAAAAACCCTGTCGGCAAGGACAGGAGAGACAATACTTCTCAGCCACCTAACCACTGGATGTCTTTCTGACTTGGAAAAAGTACTTGAAGTTCTTCCAAAACACTAAGCTGGGAGCTCCTATCACAGCAACCAGAAAGGGACTGCTCATCTCACTCTCTCTCCATCTGTTTCCAAATAAAACCTGAATTCTTCCTTTCTTCCCATCAGTAAAGTGAACTCTTGAAAGTCATGTACTGTGTGGCATCTTGGTCAAATAACCTAATAAACACAGAATTACTGTGTCTGAGAAAACATACACTTCCCCTGTGCCTGTCCTGGTTTGTAATGACAAAATACCTGCTGCAGGGGCGTGTATCCCAGCTATGAGCATTGGGGTGTATTGAATATGCATAGGCACTACTATGCAAGTGTGCAATCTAACTCCTCCACTCTCCTCTTTGCTCATACAAACTCCTGTGTTTTTCACTTAGCAGTGGAAGTCACTGCACAATTACTCTCTACAAAAACATGTAGTTATAAATGAGCACACCAACTGGTTCTCAACACAGAACAGAGCAATTGGGTGGTGGAATGCACTGGGAAATTCCCCATCCTGCACCTTTTATTCCAAGGCTGCTAATGTATTTTCCATGAGAATTTCTTCTGCAATGGAAAAAAAAAACATTTTAAGAAAAACCCTTATTTACTATTAGAATGGCAGGCAGAAAGGGGAGTATAACATGCTGTAAGAAAAATATTTTAAAATGCAGAAATATGTTTCAACAGTAGGCATATTTGATAAGCAGTGACATTTCAAGGCCTCACAGTCAAAATCTTCTGAACTGCATTCAGATTAGCTGAACCACAGTCTGCAGCACTGTTACGTACATACAGAGTTGTAGAATCAAGTCTCTATTACTGGGTATGGGACTAAACCACCTTGAGCATTTTTTCCACAATCAAACACACTGTCCCTATGAAGATGGAGCCATATACCTACATGGAGCCAAAATGGACACCACACCTCCTAACATGCCGGGCTATGTTCAGTGTGCAGTCTGCCATGACCTTATTGATGTTGCTCCTCTGAGGTCATCTAGTTGATGGATGAACACAAAGATGAGGTACCTACCTCTGGAGCAAAGTCCTGAAGCAGCCCTCCAAGAATTTCCTAGCTGTTGTTCAGCATGCTACCTATGAAAATTAGCACAGGATGCAAGGAGAAAAAAAAAGGAGAGTTGGTGAAATAAAAGGAGTAATTATGCAGCTGAAATGAAGTAGAGGAGGAGGGGTTGAAATGGAGGTGCACACACACACAATAAAAGAACTTCTCAGATATAATTCTGCAGTTAAAATACTGCCATTCCATGTGTTTTTCAAAACAGCCTTCTTGTAACAGATAATCCATGGCATTTGTCTCTTAATCCTCTCAGCATGCCTAAGCAGCATTGCAGTCTATTGAATTGCTACTGAATTGCTGTAAAACTAACCATAATTCCAATATCAACATCCTGCTACCTACAGCAGGATGTAGCAGCCATAACCTCTGTAAAATAAAGTTCACACACATAATAACGTGCACAGGAGAATTATATGTAAACATACTATATGATTGCACATAACTTTTGTATGCACATATCTTGTCTGCAAGAAGCGCATAACTGGGGGTTACAAAATATCTTTTAGCCTTTTCTCAGTATTTGTGATGTAGCTTTTTCCTCTGGCTATTTTCCTAAGGCACAATCTGTTTCTAGGCTATGCAAACAACAACAGTTTTTGGCTTTTCATTCGGGGAAGCAAGGCTTATAATGTCTGGAATGGCACCTGAAGTGAGCATCATTGGGCCCATCTCTTCTGCAGTGGCATAGTGGTTTTGCTACAGGGACAGAAGAATGGAATAATTGTATTAATAAACACAGTTCTATGCAATGCTCATTCTGAATATGTGACTTAGGAGTCAAAATAACAGGAGTGTATACTGCCCATATTGATATTCTTGTGCTCACTCTGATATACCCCCACCACACATCCTTCTCCAGCAATCTTGTGTCTTGTTTACCATGCAAATTCAGCAAACGTATATGTAGCTGAATTCTTGTGCAAAACTTGATTTTTGGTCACCAAATTCAGTTTTAATTAAAGCTTTCCCAAAATATAAAGTGCTTTTGATTTTTCAAGAGCAGAAAGAAGAAAAACCCACCAAAATCTTACTTCTTTAGAATGTCACAAATATTATGTTGTCCTCTAAATGTGGACATAAGAGCTCATAGCATCAGCTTGCCCGGAAAAGGCTACCTGTATCTTTAGCACAGCTACAGCCTTGGAGAAATCTCTTCATCTTTCCAGCTGCAGGTTAGGCAGACAGATTTCAAGGGTGAAAGGATATGAGAGGCACAATTAAGGAGTCACTAAGTAATATTTTGAACTGCTGTCTTGCAGGGTGAGTAACCTGCCAAGGACTGGAGAAGATAGTTACTTACCATTGCCTAAGGTCACAGCATTTAAAATTTAGATTAAATAATGTAGCAAATTCTGAACAGCAGCTCTTTTCTGCTGTGCTGCCATGTTCATGGTCATACAGCCATGGATAGTACACTGAGGTCAAATCAGGATCTTGCTTTCTTGATAGCATTGACACAGTTTTTCCCCAAAGAGTCAAAATTAGATGATGTCAACCCACGACAAAGATTAAAGTTAATCAGAGTTTTTCCCCATCAAAACTAGCTTATCCATAGCAAACCCCCCATATTTTCATTCTGATTATATTTCTTATGTAGAGTATCACTTGTGGAGCTTTTTTTTTTTGGGGGGGGGGAGGAGATGGCAGGAAGAGAAGTACAGAAAAATACCACAAACAGTAATTCCACAGGTTCCATAAAATTCACGTTAGTTATACCATCTTCCAAGCAACAGAGCTCAGTCTATTCTTAAAAAAAAGGATCTTCTCAGACCCTCTCTGCCCCCATTATCACTGCCCTGCCTCTATTTTTTCTGACCTGAGCCTTTATCTGAGCAAATTCTGCTCAAAAAAGTTCCAGAAAGTTATCATTCTGCATTTTTTCAGCAGGTGCCTGGGTTGAGATTATTCTGAGGAAGGTGGTAGTATACAGAATATCAATATACAGTATCCAGAATAGGGCACTTGGGGATTTCATTCAACAGCGATATTCAAGCTGAGTACCATCTCTTATTGTCCCATATCCATCTGTCCCCAGAAATTGAGTTTATTGAGTTTTTAGTTGTTTTTTTTTTTTTTTGTCAGTAATGTTTGCACAGGTGGACAATATCTTTACAGAAGCTATCGAGAGGACTGTGTCCTCAACCAGAAAAGGAATCCACTGACAGCTTTGAGGAAAGGGAGGGAAATGAACCTATCTTAGCCACCAGAACCTTGGCTGACTTCTGAAGCCCCAGGAGTTCATTGACTATCAGGAGCACTGTGCTGGGTAAGATTAGGGAGCAAATATCCCTGATCATCATCACATAACCACTGTGAGGCTGTCAGGCAATACAATGAAGGCAGCGCCTTAGACTGGAAAACAAAATCCTCTTCATCTGCTAAGGCAGACTCAGATGTCAGGCTAAGGAAGTGCCTGGTAAACTGAGCTCATGGAAGAGGAATTCTGACTTTTCTTACAGCTTCCTTGCAATCATATGCAGTATTGTCCATTGCCCCTCATATGGCAAGGACTAAATTACTCTAAACCCTAATTTGACAAATTCATTTTTGTTCCATGTATACCTTAAAACAGCAAGCAAAGAAAACATATCCAGAAGTTAAAAAGAGACCAGGGAGAGATCCCTGTAAGTAATATGACTATTTTTCTTCCATCTAAGTAGGGTTATAGCTGTAGCAGAGATAAAAAACAGCAAAAGACTTAGCAATAATTATCACATCTTGGATGTGGCTAGGTTTTATTCAGGAAAAGTGTAACAACTTCGGGTTGCAAAGCACAGAAACAGGTTTGCCAAAATTAAAATTTTGTTCAGTATGAATGATATAGGAGTTAAAGGGAGAAAAACAAACTTTCCAGCTGAACTTGAACCTTAAATTAGTATTTTAAATATATTTAAAAGAAAAATTAATTCTAGAAAATCTATAGAATTTCGAAAAAGGTGTTTTAATGGAGAATTAAACACCCAAGAATTGCAGACCATCATTGTACCAAAGGGGAATATCAAAAGAGCTATTTTTTTGGACAAGAGAATGCTTCTCATGCATGGGGAAAACAGCATGTCATCTTTTAGCATCCACTCCAAGACAGGACATGTAGTCATCTACAGGTTTTTCTTCAAAGGGAAGGATGACACACAAAAATGTAAAAAAGCACAGGAAAAATTATTCCATTGGGATTTTTTTTCAGAACTGGCAGGATAACCTTGCCTGAAAGAAGAGAGGATTAAGGACAGGAGCAACCTAAATCTTCCTTCCATCTCAGTCCCTGTCTTTTTTTGTTTAATGTTTCTTTTTACCTGTTGACTTGAATTTCTCAAAGTTTTCTTTTTTCTGTAATTTGTTTGCTAGCTTATTCCGTTAGATGCCTAACAACTTGTGTGCTGATATTATGGCATTTTTTGAATACCCAGTCTCTTTTCTGATGCACAGAAGTTTTGCATTTGTTTGATGTGCTGGTACTTAGACTGTTTGTCTTAAAGCAAATCACAAATGTTTAATAAATAATAGAGTTCAAAATAATTTAGCACAGAAAATTATTTGTAAATAAATTTTAGTAATATTAGCTTAGGTAGAAACAAACATTTGAGGGTGGATTTTTTCATTTTGTAAAATGCCAGTTTTGTAATTGCAGACAGGTTTTGCCATTGATGTCCTTCCCCCTTCTGCTGTATAGAACACAGAAGCAATATTTAAATTTCTTATACATGGTGATCCAGGCAAAGATAGTAAAGATTCCCCTGGCCTGGCAGGGTTAAAGCACTGCATCCTTTCCTTTGCAATCCCTTAACAAATGCTTGTATGTATCACTAGCCAGCTAGGACATAGCAAGCTTGTTCTGAACTATTGTCTGAAGCAGTAACCCTGGTTTCTTGACCCTTAAAGCTACTTCTGCCTTGAAGTCCATTAGTTCAGCAAATTTTGAGGATCCCCATCAAAGTTTGGATAAAGTGAATGTCCAGGCCTATCTCTCTCTAATCCGCTGGAGGTGTTCCATTCTCCAACTAAACTGTTAAACTGGAATTAGCACAAATGGTGGGCATCAGTAGACTGTGAATGAAACAAAACCAAAAAACCCACAAAAACTCAACCAACCAACCAAATGCAAAACTCACCAAAACAAAACAACAAACCCCACCCCCAAAACATAAAAATACTTTTGGAAAGCACTGCTGCTTGAAGCCAGTTTACATATTTTAACTTCTCGACCAAATACTAAAACAGGTGTGAAAAAAAAGAGGCGGCTGAAAGGCAGATATCATATTTTTCATCCACGCCATGAAGAAGAAAACAGAAAAAATTTACTTAGTTTGTCTTAGCTAAATATAAGGTGGTTTTATCTTTTGAAGTAACTCCAAACCAGGACTCCATCCAGTCTTTTATCCAGTTTATTGTTTCAATGGATAGGGATTAATTATATTATTCAGATTACCTTCGCAGGTAGCATGAAATGCCTTTCTATGCAGATATTACATGGGAGGGCACATGTTTTGTGGAGACAGGGAAGACACACACCCAGAGGTCCGTGTGGCAGTGCAAAATGAGAGTGTTTTATTGTATGAACCCAGCCTTATATAGGGGGTTTTTAATGTCTCGATCTAAAACACTTACTGGTCTGCTCTTAGCACTGCCCAGCTCCCAGACCAATGATATGTCTGCAGTTTAGGAAGGAACGTAGTTGGGTGAAGTCTCTTTCTGTATTAAAATACATCCTATCATCACTCAGACAGAGACTTGTTTATGGAACCGAGCTGGGTTTCTCATTTATAGCCAAATTAATTGTCCAGTATAAGCCAGCCTGTACTGCGTCATGCAGAAGCCTACATTAAAATAAAGACGCTACAACCAGCAGTTACACTGTCTCTTCTGTGCTTTTGAGTCAGCTCTTTTGCTGAAGGCCTCATTCTAGTTTTATTCAGGAAAGCCAGAAAGTTATATGTAGAATGAGAAGTGATTGCAACACCCAGAAACCCAGGTGCTGTTTACTTTCAAAGAGACTCTCAAATGTACCATGCCTGCACTACTTTTGAAAGTGAAAGCAGGTCATTCAGATTCTGGCACTCAGATGTATTTAATAAAATATACATGTTTAAATAACTTGGCTGTCAGTGCCTCTGAGCCTACATTACATTACTAATGTAATTTAGCTCACAATGTTAAAACTGCAATAGGATTACTGGGAAAATCACATGTGGGAAAAGCACATGTGGGGCTGAGATCCTAACCTTCTCCTGTGATTTGCCTCAGTTTTTTACAAGGAAGCATGCATTATTCTGAGCATGGTTTCTACATTTTTGTTGTACAAAGGGGAAAGAATTCAACAAAAAACCTGACGTGCTTGAATTGCAGGCACAGTGAGACCAAAATATCATTCTGGTGCTAGTGATTACTGGCTTTATTTTTCATGCAGTTCTTCTCTCCTCTTTTGTCTCTTCTCTTTTTATTATAACGCAGTAATAATAACAGTCCATCACCTCTACTGACAAGACTGAAATGATTTACCTTCCTTCCCCTAGGAGGCTGCTTTCCTATGGGCTGTCCTGCTGGGGTGACAGCAGAAATGAAGCACCCAAAGGGTTTATCCCTCTGCCCCAGTTAGACCCATGTAGTTCCCTAGGACAGCACAATTAACTCTGTCCCATTAAAGCATTGTGGCAGCTCAACAACCCTGGTACTTGATAGATCTGTCCTAGTTACTCCCAGCACTGTCCATTCTGAGACACAACTACAGTAAAGCCTGGAAATAATATCATTGCAATCAATGACTACTGAAGACTAAACTGTTCATTTTAAATTCAAACTCAAAATGCCAATAGTACTTAAAGGTAGAAGCTGCAACATTCCAGCAAGATGATGTTTGTGTGTCTCCAAGCTTCTGTCTGCAATATCATCCAGCACATAATGGGGAGGAGGAGTACTGTGAAACAGATTTCTCTTAAAAGTCATTTGACCAAAAACCTCTGACTTATCTTGATATGTAATATTAAATACTAAAAGCCTGACTGTGTTTCAGCATTTTCCAACTAGCAGGAAATGTTACACAAAACACAATTGTGCTAAACTGATTTTAAGGTGAAAACTCCTACAATTATATTTCTCCCTGGCACTTAATTTTACCAATTAACTTTTTAAAATTCTACTCTTTCTGAAGGACATAGAGCAAAAATAAAAACTTAGAAATGCATTTGATTTTGAATATGAAATGTAACCTGTTTAACAACAGGCAATCTTTCATTTTCGGGATTCAAGATCTGCATGTATTGCAGTGTCACCTCCCAGCATTCCCCACTGTGAACCCCAAGTTCATGGGAATGACCAATACTAATGATCTCTGAACTGTTTCCCACAGCGAAATGACAGCTGTGATTCTTTAGCCCCAGTTCTCTTCCTTAGAGCTGATTCAGTGATACATTTATGGCACTTCCTCTGAAGCATCCCATGCTGGTTTGGACATTTATCACCCAACCTTACCATCAGAAGATGCCTTTTCCTCATAACTCATAGTCTAGAGCCTACTTCACAAGGCTGTGGGTAGTAGAAAAATGCAGGTTTGTGTATATTCTGGGAGATGACCAAGGCATTTATCTTATTATCATCTTTCTTCAGTGGAGGTCGAATAATGGTGGAACTTCATGCAAAACATGGAGGAACTCTGTCTGAAACAATGGGTTCAAAGAAGCTTTGGGCATTTCTAAACCTGGATATTCTGCTAAATCTATTTCAGGATTGTGACTTCTATACTGGCCACCTTAGAACTCATAAGAAATATCTATATCAAAGAGTATCTGCTGGCATGGAACCAGTAAAGTGTTGTAAAAGCTAAACAGGAATTATTCAGATGTCATATCTCAAATCTATGGCAGTTAATCAACACATCTCTGAGTAAATCCATTGCAGATTTAACATTTTCTATTATTTTCCTTATCACTCCAGTATAATGCAAATAACACTAAGAATTTGGTCTTAGTGTTTAAAGGATTATGTTTAAAAATGATCCTTAAAGCCAGGATACATTTCTGTTTTTACTGCTCAATCCATTATAGCTCGTGTGAAAAAAAAAAAAAAAATCTGCACCAGATAAGCAATATTCCCTCCAGCTAGAACACTTCAATGCTTATCAAGTGAAATGGAGCTTCCCTGTTTAGCCATAGCTGAAAGTAAAATCAGTGAGAAATTCTGACCTGAAAGTGACTATCAAAACTCTAATGTTGTTCTGATCGTTGCTTGTTCTTGCAAAATAGGGTGATGTTTGGCCCCTGCAGCTTTTTCACTTAGGTAGAGGCAAAAGGACTAATAGGAGAAACGGATTCCAGATTCAGATGTGGATTTCAAACCCCTTCTTTTCCCTCCCCTGTCTCAGCTTTTCCAAACAGTATTTTATTTTTAAATGAGGGCAAAACCCAGTGTCTTTAACTTCATAACTTTTTGCTCAGAAACTCTAGCAGTGTGTGATAGTCTGGTTAAGAGCTGTTTATCCTGCAGCCATGCCAGCAAAGCAGTGCACCCTTGATCTTTCCATATGAGCTGTTACACAGAGAGCAGGTTTCACAGCAGGTTCCATGGCACAAAAGACATCACGATGCAGAAATAATGCTCCAAACAGCCAGACGCATTCTCACTTCTACAAATGTCTGAGCAAACATCCGCATCTGGTATTCTAATTTTTTTTGGTTTTGTTGTTTCAAAGAATTATGAGTATTAGCTCTTGTAGTGTGCCATTTAGAAGTGATTTCAGTGACTCAAACAAAGAGTTCTCGCTTTGGATCTGGCTGGAATTTAGTCACTGTATCAGTAGCATGTCTTCGGCATGTTCTGTGCAGAATAGATTTGAAATCCAAGGGCTATTTTTTCATCACAATAGAAACAGCTAAGGATAAGCTATTCAAAGATGGCTATCAGAAAACCAGCATGTTTTTCATAGTTCTGTGTAGCTGCATATTTAAATACCATTTTAATTTATACAAAGAAAATTTTTTTGTCCATTTTGAAATATCACTTAAGTTCTCATTCAAAGTGTTGCTATTCCATCTGGGTAGTCAAAATGAGACAAGTAAATCCTGAGCAAACAAATCAGACTTTTGCACCTCATTCCGTAAAGACAAATATTAAAATTGCAAACAGTGGATAAATAGAAACATTCTAAAATGCAAATTAATTGTTACCAGCAATATAAGGCCAAGACAGTAAAGCGATCTCATTAAGAAGCTTTATGGAGGCCATAGATTTAATTAACAGGGGCAGTTGTACAACTCGTTCTGACCTTCTAGCAGCATTTTTGGTTTGCACAGATGGGCCATAGTGCTGTCTCTTTCCTTCTTCTATCTCTTCTGTTTCCCAGAACAGGCAAATTACTGAAATCTGTAAGTATTCTGCTCAGCAAAGCTCTCACACTTTCTTGTCATTCTTGAATGCAGCAAGCTTTCTGCTGGCAGTAGAGGTGGAGATAATTTTCAAGTCTGTGAAAATCTTGTAAGTTTCATTCCTTAATAATTATTATTCTGCAATTGGCAAAGATTAAATGCAGCCTGTTCTCCCTGCTCATTTTCTGCTAGCAGCAGTAAGTGTCCTACATACTTAAACCATTTCTCATGAACATACAGGGTGGAGGACAAAGACAAAGCTTAAACAGTTGGCATAATAAATAAGGAGTTTCAACTGGTTCACCAAGAATATATAATTCCTTTCACTCGCCATGGAATATTGAAGTTTGGGTGCTGGTAAAGGATATATACCATACTTGGCCATTTTAGTTGCACAAAGAAGTTGTGTGTCTTCACTGGACTTGTTTCTCTGAGAGGAAAAATTAAACTGTCCACAGAACACACACACAAAACAAAACAAACAAAAAACAAAATAACCAAACAAACAAAGAATCCAAACCAACCAACCAAACAAAAACCTTCAAAACCACACAAACTGAAAACCAAACAAACAACATCAAACACTAATTACTACTCAACTACAGAGTATTGCAAATTCCACAAAATAAGTAAGGCAAATTCCACAAAATTTCTTCTATATAATTTTTCTTCACAAAAATAAATTCACCCTGCTTGCTGGAAGAATGTCATCTGTGCTTCCAGCCAGGAGTCCCTGTTCCTATCATTCTGGTTATTCCTTTGTGTAGTCAGTTTTCTGTAACCTGTATTTCTGTTCTCTCACCAAGTAAATGCATTGAAAATATGTGTTGGCATTCAATCCTCGTAATATTTGCCTTGAAGGTTTTGGGCATATCAACACTGTCAGAAAACATTTTCCACTCTACTCCTTTGGCAAAAAAAAAAAAAAAAAAAAAAAAAAAAAAAAAATAGAGAAAGAGAAAATATCCTAAGTGTCGTGCCATCTTCAGAATTTTATTCTTGGAACAAAAATCTTGTATCACCAACACATATGTGAAGAATGAAAACTTCTACATATAGTTCCTTATTGGTCATAAAGAACAGTAGAAAGCACAATTTTCCTCTGCAACACTGTGTAAGTGGATAAACTGATATCTGACTTGACCTTTTCTGATGTATTAAAAAAAATTCTGAGTGCCTGTAAATATACTGCCATATAATGAATATATGGGATTCCTCAAATCTCAATTTTATATTTTTTATGTTAGAAGACCTGTCCTATCTTTGCCATGACACCTTCCTTCATCTCTTCTGATCCATTTCTCAGTTTAAAAGAAAGAGTTTCTGCCTGGGCTCATGGCTTCTGACCCACACCACTCAGGAAGTTAGGGTGTCATTTAAGGTAATAGTTTTCCCAGAGAATCCAGTTTTGAACACTAGAGTTGCTTTTAATGAACTTAACTTTTAAAAACAATTTTCTTGACATTGATATATCCTTGTAGTTAAACTACCATCAAAAGATTTCTGTTTTTCCCAGGACTGATATTTAATTTCTCTTTGAGACATCCTAACTGCACTTTACTTTTCCTGATGCTGGATGCCAGCCCTATATTGCCCAAGCTTCACACAGTATGGTTGCATTCGCTGTTCCAATATCAAATGACATTCATTTTTTGTCACTCCAGGTGTTTCTAATTGGTTTCCCAAACACCCGCAGTAATACAGCTGCTCTATTTGGCAGTTGCCAGTGCCCACAAATTCCTTTGTCTTCTTCTTTGACACTGTTCTACATGTTGTCTTTTGGCACAAAAGTGAAAACAGTTATAATCAGATGTAAAGTATAGAAAATTCCAAAACATCTGCATATAAGTTATCTTCATATAAGAAATTACAAGCAAAATAACCTCGACCAGAGAATACATTTCCAAGGTATGATTGGTGATGGATAAGACAAAGGCAAAGGCAGAGCTGACCACAGCACCCCTGTCTGAAAGCTCATCACACCTGCATCCAGGAGGTTGAGGTCTCTTCCTAAACAGTTCTGTGCATTTCCTGACAGGATAAGGGCCCACTGGAGGTTGTTGCTTTATTGTGGAAAATGTAAATATTCTCAACTACTCAGGTTCTTGCATAAACAGCCAAAGAGTATCCTTTTAAAGCGGTATCTTTTATGAATAGCAAGGGGATGAGCACAGCAAGGTGCTTCTCAAACTGCCTGCAAGAGAGGACCAGTGAAACGCAGTGTGGGAACCAATCAGAGACAGGGCTGTGTTATTTTTACTGAGCATGCAGAGCATATGGGTCTTCACTTTGGTGGCTCTGATCCCACCTTGGGAAGGCATGAAACTGAAAAGCACAGTGCTCATTTTATCTCTAACACAAGAATGAAGAGTGCAGCCAAATCCCGTACTGCCTGAACCTCTGGTTTGAGGAGGTCTAGGGGTTTTAAAACGAGTTCCCAAACACCTGAGTATTCTGAGTGCAAAAGTCCTCAGTTCATAGGTACACTGGGCTGTGAGCGCCAGTCTAGATCCAAGCTGGAAATCAAACTGCACCTAACAGGGCAGTTAAATATTGCTGCTCCTGTGTTTCTATCACCACAGTCTTGATTTACTAGGCTAAATAAATCTAGTGGGTCTGTAATATGAGCTTCTAGTAGAAAGTGAATTATTATTTGCATGTAGGAAGGAACATTAAAAAAAGGAATTAGTCTCAATCTCATGTTCAGTTTTCATAGAAGATCCTGCAAAACAGGTTAAAAACAGTCATGTAGGAAAGAAACATCTTTGTTTAATAAGACAAGTGTGCACAATCCACACATGCAATCCTTGTGATATTTTTACAGAGCTGAACTTTATATGAGGGTAGAAAAGAACTTCTACAAAATATGCTGTAGCAATGTAAGTTTTCCATTTGACAACTTAATTAAGAGAAGAGTTAGTGTAGGGCATGCAGAATTCATGATGAATCACGTGTATTCAGACTTCATTTTAGTGTTTCAATTACACACATTGCTAACTGATGAACAGCACATAGAATTTTCTGGTATTAAATATGATATCTGTTGAAATTGATGATATTAGTTCAGTAATTAGTTCGGTAAAAAAAAAAAAACAACTGAGCCATTATTGTCAGGCATCTGGAAAAAAGAAGTGGAAGGATGTCCTAGTTATTAAAGTTTACTGCCAGCACTGAAGAAATAAGTGTAAGGGGTATTTCCCTACAGGCGCAATACTTAGCACAAGTCCAAAAGGTGACAAAAGGTCCATATGGATCTAATTAGGAGGCAAGGGAGAGTGGAATGAATGGAGAACCAGACTGAAGGTTAGGATATTTGTGTTTGATTCACACATCTATCACTTTCCACAGAGCTTTCCTGTGTGGTTTAAGTTAAATTATTTCTTCTCTTCATGCCTCAACTCCCTATCTGAAATAACAATAAGATAATATGCAATACACCCCTCACCCACATTTTTTTTGTGATTAACTCCTTCTCTTACAGAGTTTCTTCCAATATTATGAGGAAGTATCAAATATTCATATTATGCTACCATAATATGAATAATTGCTGATCTGATTGTTCTTTTAAGTTATGGGGAGGTAGCGGGGGAGATGGGGAGGAATGCAGGAAGCAAATCCTTCCTATGTAGGCACCTAGAATTTGACTTTGAGACCTTGGAGGTATCCTTGCAGGAGAGAAAAGGAGTCAAATTTCAGGTCAAGAATCATTTCTAAAAGAGTGTTCTTAAAATACCATTTTGCATCCAGACTTCCAGAAAAGGAAAATTTCCTCTTTCTTTCTCCCGAATATGGTAAGAAGGAAGGCAATATCGTCTCTGACAGAGCTGACAGCAGAGAGTGATGGATGAGAGTTTAGCTGCAAATTCAGCCAAATCCTTTGGTTTTGTTCCCAAGAAAGGCTACTTTCTCAGCTACAGAAAATAAGAAAATTAAAAATTTGCAAGAGGTGAGTACACCTGCAGATGCCAAGGGTCTTATATGACAGCAAGTTGTTTTCCTTTTAGAGTAACAGCAGCTTGAAATCGAGTATAGATGTTTATTTCTCCAGAAACCTATCCAATGTTACTTATACTATCATAAATACACGCACACGAAATAGGCTTCTGCTACAATTGCCTTTGAGTGTGTTCATAATTACCTTTACCAGGATTACTGATCAAGAGCCTCACCTCAGAGAACAGCTGGAAATGGCTTCTTGTGCAACTTTCTAAGGAACATATCTACTTCACCTCCTCTTTGTCAGAGTCCAATAATGCACAAAGCACCTACTCCTATATCCCAAAAAAATATCTTTTAGAAATTCATGTTGCCTTGATGAGAGGTTTTTTTTCATCAAGTAAAGCACTAGGATGCTAAATCTATGAAGCAACTCTAGTTAGGCATTTTGTATATTATAACAGCAACAAAAAATGCTCTGACATTTTAGTGCACAAAATAATACTAAGAAAGAGATGAAGAGGAAGATAAAGAAGGCTTTAACTACAGGTTTATATAATTTTTTGAAATCCACATAGAAGACATGGAAACAAAGGCCAAGAAGAAGCAAGAGATTATTTCCTGAAAGGATTTAGGCAGAAAAACCAGGCAAGTAGCAACACAAGATTTGAGCAAACTCTACCTAGATATGGATATGGTAGACCATTGTGCTCAGCATAGCGCTGTCATGGATGTCCAGTGCTAAAGCTGTTCTACGGTTTAACCCACATTTGATTGTTACTAGAAATTACTCCAGTTGTTCCAACTGAATGTATTTGTATTTCTTTTTCCCTCTGAAAAATGCTGACTTCTCAAAGTGTAGGTGATCCGTGGGAACAGACGATTTTAATGAAGTTCTTGCTGAAGCCAAGAAAACTGGAGCTATGCCATTTTTGAAAATCATTCTTAGGAAAGTTTCTAAAATTATCCCATGTGACTTTCTGCCTGTTTACCTGATACACTGCTAAAGAAACAAAGCTCCCTCAAGTCCCAGACCATGGACTAGCCAAACCTGGAAGCACAGACACTCAAGATGTCACCTCGGGAATTTGCCAAGGCCTGGAAAAGATCAGGTAGAAATATTTTGAAATTATTGACAAAAAAATAGAATTTTTATTTTTGTTAAGCAGAGCTGTGGACATATTTAGGAAGACAATTTGAAAGTTTTTCGCTTGATTTTTTTACTTTATTTTTAATTTTTCCACTGAGTGCCTGACAGCAGAGTGTATTTCTTTGGCTTCAGTTACCATTGAAAAGCCATTTCAATTGATAAAAAAAATTGCACCAGCGCTGGTGGCTTTCTCCTCAGACAAGTTGGCTCTGTGAAAGAACTGACCTGTGGAGATGCCTTTGTCATTTGCTGTCTGTGGAAGGACCGGCATGGCTAACTGAAACTAGACTCATACAGAAATTTAAGACAGGTACAGTTCGGAAAGATAAATCCTATTCCTGAACATTGAAATCCTCTGAATTTAGAACAGATTAAGCATGCTGCCTACTCCAACTGGAGACATAATCTATTACTTATTTCTATTCAGTTGCCTAGTTTGATACTTTGTATTCAGAATATTACAAAGCATAATTGGTAAACATGAGAGTTTGTGTCCTAAATTTAGTTTTTTTCCTAGTGTCTGAAGATATTACTCCATTTCTTTGCTTTTTAGTGTACCAAAATGGCAGCTATTTTCAAGCTCATCTAGGTATGTTTCCCACGTTTATTAAATGTCTATTTAGCACCACTTGCTACCTTCCTCTTGTGTTTATTGTCTCCCCTTAATCCTGAAGCTTTTTATGACTTTCCCCTCCTATTCCTATTGTAGCAAGTTACCCTGCAGTATTCCCTTTTCTGTCTCCACTGTGAATAAGGGATGTAACTTCCCAGTTTTGGCTGTTGCAACAACAGATTTGTGACAGAAGCTGCTCATTTTGGTGCTGGAAAGTGGCTGTCAGAAGTTTAAAATTCTTCATTGTTTTCACAGGCCCTTTCTATGACATTCATTGTACACAACCTCTAAAGTGCCCGTGTGGTTTCTCTCCCCACTTCCAAATGATTTGTAGGGTGGTGTAATCTATTAGGAGAAAAAAAACCCTGGAATTCTGTTTTCATTCTGCCACTTCTTTTAGAAGGAATATTCAGAATAAGAAAATTTGTTTCCAGACTTAAAGGGGCTGCAGGCCTTTAGATGTTTGAAAGGATTGCATACTCAAACCTTTTTTATTTTAGATGATTGATGTTCCAGCTTCCTTAGCCTCACCAGACAGATCTGTTTCTTTGGCCACAGGAAAAGTTCTCCTTAGCTGTTCTTTAAAATGTAAAACAAGATTTTGCTCTTACAACAAAAAACACTGCATTAATCAGTTTACAGAGGTGTAAAGTGTTTATCAGAATACAATGCCAGCAAGATAATTTTGTTTAACAACAATCTTTACAGCAAGGGTCCCTGGGATGGAAATAAGTAATCAACAAAAACAAGGATGAAACTTTGAGAAGCCACCTCTTTCCTATGTATCTACAGTGCAATGAGACCTCACACAAAGCACTGTGGGAAACTGGCTTTTCTTTCTGTGATCCTGAAATCAGTATTTATGCCACAAAAGTAGACACATTCCTTGACATGAGAAATGAAGGACAGAAGAACAAAGTCTTTGCATAAATATGCCCGCCTCTAACGTGGTCGTCCCCAAATTCAACAGTTTTATTGACAAGCACTATGAGATTAAATCCAAATCAGTTCTGGAAATCACATTCTCAGAGTACAAAATTTACACTACTATGCATTTTAGATAAAGCAGAATCAAACCAATCCAATTTTAATGCCTTGGTATGGAATTAATCTTGTGCCTATGCGCATAGAGGAGTATTTTCATAATCCAAAGCATGAGGAAAGCTGAGAACATCTAATTTTCCCTCACCAGCTACTACATGGATGACACAAAATTTATTGAATAAAAGCTGCTCTTTTTCCTACTAATTTGCCTTGCTTCTGTCCTCAGATCATCACTGACCCCATTCCATTATCGCAATCAGGCTGCACACCAAAATGAACCAATTGAAACACAACTCTCAGCAGAACTGGAACAGCCCCTTAGTTTATTTTTTACTTTCATGTGTGTGAGATGGGGAGACATAGCAAGAAAGGGCTATTGAACTTTAAACTTCTCAATAAACTATATTGTGGGAAAGTGCCATTTTTAGGTTTACATGAAGGACCTACCTCTGAGAATGCCCTTTTGGCCTGTGAAAAAACTAGAATCATCCCAGGAAGTCTCCAAAACATTGCAGCCCTGAGAGAATTTGTATAAAAATAAACACTAGATTATTTCAGTACTACTCCCTTGAGACAATGAGACCAAATTACTCAGAGCTACTAGCATAATCTTGACAGAGAAAGGGAAATTAGCAGCTGATACCAGGGCTTTTTTTTTGTTTTGTTTGGGTTTTTTTCCTGTCTTAGTGTAAAGTAATACTTGGAAGAGTCAGCAAAGGCAGGTTAAGCTTGTGATTTGAAATAGATCTTAAGCTGAGACCAAGCCCTGGAGGACAAAAAACCAAGGAAGAAGGAGTGCTTTTCAAAGTTGTAAACTGAAATTCACAAAAATATGAGAGTTTGAAAAGTATCCCCTGACAGACACAATTCAAAGGCAGAAAAATTCTGGTCTCTAGAGTTCAGGGGAATTTTTTTAATACTTTTTGTCAAGCATTTTTCTCATGTGAAATTAAGACATGGAAGATGCAAGGAATGAAACACGGTCCCATACCACTGTAAAAGATCTTTCTAAGCCTCGTCAGAAAAGTCGTCCATTTCATGGAAAAGTTATTATGCTGTGTTTTCCCTGGAAGGGCTTAGAATCCCACACACAGCATTGGTCCTGGCAAATGATGGTAAGAAAACACATGAGAAGTTGTGATTTCAGTTATCTATTGGTGATCTTTAATAATCAAGAGAAAGTTGTGTAAGGCATGGAGCAGGAAGTCTGAAGCAGGGTGATCTGAAGCCATAATTCTAAAAATTTATGTATAAAACAGCAATTAGAATGGAAGAATCTTCTCCGCAGTTATGAACTGTTCCACAATACCGATCAAAGTTGAGCAAGTCTTTAATGGAAAATGTGTATCAAATCCCTTCTGAGAGGGCTTGAATTGACTCAGAGGAGAGAACAAGCTGGCATTGTCCGCAGTTCAGAGCAATGCTCCAAAGCAGAGACTTCATTAATGGTCTGACATTTGAGATACGAGCTCCGGATTTTAACTTACTGTTGCTCCCTTGCATGGCACTAGGAAGATCAGGAAGAGAGCATAACACAATAGGAAAAAAAAAGACAAACAGGGAGAAGGCGTAATGTCTGCTGTCTTGGCTGATTCTGGATTCAACAGCCAAAAATAATTTCTTTAATCTGAGCTGGAAAGCCAGGATTTTTATCTGGACATGTAACAAACTTCATACTTCCCTTGCATGAAACACAGATGGGATCCCTCAGCAAGCATTGAAAAAGCACTGCAGAAGTAGACACTGCTGCAACCCTTTGGCAAAACTCCTTCCAGGCAACTCAAGAGTGAAAGTAAACAGATTTTGATCCCTTTGCTATCATACTGGCCAACAAAAAAAGATGAAGGCAAGAATCTCCAGTATGAACTAACAGAAAGCAAAGAAATTTCTTCACAACAGGGAGAAAATCAACACTTTCAGAAGAAGAAGGAAAAAAATATATGGTTTTAGCTTCACTGTCCAATCAAGTTAATAAAATCCTTCAAAAATCACCGTACAACTCTCTATCTGCAGTGAAAATTCAATATCTAATGGCATTAACAACATCATTAATAACAAATGTCTGTTTAATTACTCTTGCTAAGATTAAAGAAGCCATTATTCTTGTAATACAAGAAATTTATTAGCTGAAAAGTCTTTTTCATGCCAAATGAACCACAGAGTTCATTAAAGGCACAGAGTTTATTATTTGAAGTTACCTCTGACATCCAGGCATTTGTGTTGCTTGAAGGAGTACTACCCAGCTGGGCTGAAGTTCATGCTGTGACAATCAGGAAGTGCTGTTACATTTGAGAACAGACGAAGCTACAGGTCATTTGATAACAGTGACTCATTTAGAATTCTTTAAAATGCACAAAGACAGAATAGGGTTCTCAGAAGTAACCAAATCACTTATGACCCTTCATCTAAGTGAAGAAAAAAATAAATTCTTCTGAAAAATGGATATATTCCCCAGCAAATTTTGGAAATACTGCCCCATAGTCGTCAGCTTTTTCTTGTCCTATGCTGAAAGGGACTAGTACCAACACTATAAGCCCTAATTGTGGGTTATGCAATGTGCACCTTCTGTAACCAGATCCCCAGGACGATAAACACAACTGTTTGCCTTGTTATTCAAGAGAGGAAAATGCCTAATGCCATAGTGCCTTGATCTATGTATCAGTCTGTCTGATATCAATTTTTTACTGGTAGTAAACAATGTGTATTACATCTTTAGAACTGAATGTGGTTGTGGATTGTGACAAACAATCCCATTTGTCTGCAGCTGCAGAAGTAATTTTATCCTCCTAAAGCTTGAAACACTCCACTTCTGGAGTCCAGGGCAATCAGAAGATCTGATCTGGGGCAGATGGAAAGGTAAATGCATTTCCCACCTGTAAGATCTATGGATGGCGCTGGAAGGTTATAGAGAAAAATTATTGCAGTTCACAGCAATAGCAAAGAGGGATATGCTTAGGAGGGTAATTTACTCTGAGATCAAGAGTTGCCCTCAGTTTATGTGCCCCTCAGCTGGCTCACCTCCACATCATGCATGCTCTGAAGTCACAGCAACAAGGAGGGAGACATACTAGAACAGCAGTAAGAAGTGTAGCTGTTAGAAAAGATGCTCAAGTGATCTATATCTCAAAAACAATGCTGAAACAGGCTCCCTGCTCAGCCTGTTTCACTAACCAGAGGCTATACACTGATGTCTGTTAAATATCTTTCGTATTTTAAAACAATTCAATTAACTCTCCATTGAAATACATTTTTGGCTGGGTTGAGGGATGTTAGAAAATATAAAGCAGCATTATACAGTCAAGATTTGTTGAATGTTATATTTGTCTTTGAGACAAGGACAGTCAATGAGTTTCCCTCATTTCCCTAGAAAATCCTATCAATCATAGATGCAATTGTCTTTGATGTGATGGTAACAGGAAACCATGAAGAGTTCTTCTGCTACTTGATGCAAGACCAGGATGAGAAATTGAGGATAAGTATCACATCATTAGAACAAGAGATGTATGCCAGATCTTAAGAATAATTCAGAGCCACTAGACCTACTTCTTGGGCATATTTGTTGTTTTTCTGCTTCTGACAGAGATATCTACGAATACCCATATTCCCATTTCGTGTCTGTTTGGAGGTGATTCCATTTTTCCCATCATGCTGACTCGGGACCTCTACTATGGTGGGATGTAGATAGTTCCCTATAAAAACACCAACTTGCCATAATAACACATCATTGATTAGCAGTTACAGCTCAGGGATACACCTCCCAAGTGACACACTGGATGCTTTTACATAGTGAAAGCAGACTGAGTTGATGCTATGAGGAAGTAGATGTCAGGGAACCTCAGCAGTAATTTGGAAAACCACTAAGTTTGGCTCCTAAATAGAAATCTATCTGCCTCACCCTACTTACAGATGTTCAAAAGCCTTGTTTTGCCACCACTCTCCAGCAACATTTAAAAGCACCTGCCTCACACCAGGCACCAATATATGAGTATCTGCCACAAAGTCACAAATACATGCTGAAAGAGCTTTTGATAAACTTCTGTCCCATTTCTAGGTCATTCAAGAAGGTACACTAATTCAGTGTCAAAAGTAGTAGTATTGTGGGTCAGTAATTCTGTTAACACAAATAACAATATGTACTTGTATTAGAAAATATTTTTTTCATATTTAATTTTGCAGTCACGCAACTGGTTTGCTCTGTTTAGCTTTGCATATGGATAGCAGATGGATTAAAACAACAACCGTAACTTCAGTAAGAAAGGAGTTGTCAGTTCAAGAGGAAAGGGGCTACATGCAAACAGAGGGCATAAACTATTTTTTTCTTCCTCAGTTTTCAATGCTTTGCTCCACTTCATAAGCCTTTGATAGTTAGCTTTGAAATGCCATATTCATTCAGTTATACCTTGTTTATCTGAGAAATTTTACATCAGAAGCAAGAATTAGACTTCCCAAAGAGCAAACAAAATCACTACAGATTAATTGTAGTGATTAACTGCTTTCTGAAATAGGTAAGGAACTCACAATAAGCCTTGAAGTGTCTGTCACTGACCAGAGCTGTCAGGAATGCTGGTGTATTTCTTAGTCACAAGTGAATGAGTAGGTTGTCTAGGCTTCCAGTTTAATTTTTAGGGCTTAAACCTGACTATGATAGGTAGACATAAAATTTAACCACATGCTTGTTAACATCATCAGTCAACTAATGGTCTGATATATATGCAAACATAATATACAAGAGATAATGATAGAAATGAAAAAGAATTATGTGTGTATTTGATTGCCACATTCTCTTCCTTGAGAGCAGTATGATTACCATACACATCCAGCTATCATTCATTCTAGGTTAAATTAAACCATAGCACAAACACAATCAGTTTAAATTATATCACACAGGGGTCACTTTGGCTAATCACATGCCAATTACATCCCTGAAAATCAATACTTTTCTTTTTAAAGGTAAATAGTCTTTTATAAAATTAGTTTGAGAAAAATGGGATTTGTTTGTTTTTTCTAGAAAGTCACATATTTGTAGAGTTCCTGGATTACTTATGCCATTTAAAGTTACATCTGTTCTTCTCCACTTGTGCTGTCCAAACCAGTTTAAAGGTAAAGCTAATCCAGAGCAAGCCAAAGACCTGACGAAATTCTATAAGCTAAGAAACAGCCAAGCCACAGAAAATATTTAGGCATGAGATTCCTGCCCACAGCCCGGCACAGCAATCCCCAGGAATGCACTGCAATTGCTCTACAGCTGGATCCTGGCTGCAGCCCCCATGGCTGAAGCATGGCTTTCTTCCCATTCCTGTCCAGGATAGCCCCAAAACACAAGCTGTTGTTGGATTTGGCTGTCTCCCCTTTCCCCTTCACCTCACAGTGGATTTTTATCACCACCCAGCAGACTTAGGCAGGAGGATGGACAAACTTCCTGATGTTTGAGGATCTGCAAACAGTTGTTCTTCCTTCTTTGCAAAAATAACCCAGGTCCACAAGTGTTCCTCCTTGCAAAGTTAAAGGCCTGACCAGGCAGCATGATTTTGTCTGCTTATTAGTTTGTTAGTAAGTGAAAGAGTAAGATGTGTATTTCCACATTGTAAAAGCTGGGTTGGCAGAAGGGGGTTATGTGGATACGAAGTGTCTAACCATAACTCTGACTCATTTCTTTATTATATTTTTTGTCTGTCTTTGTCTTTGCCCTTTGTGATTTCACTGTCCCCAGGATAACTCAAATACTAGAAGTGAATCTGAGTTTGCTAAGCAAAAATCTGACCCCAAAAGAGTTTTGAAGCTGATTTCATGAGCACAAAGCAAGTATAGATATTTATCCCTTACAAAAAGACTTAATGTAATTATATATATATATATATATCCCTTTGTTGTCAAAGCTGCAGAGCAGTATTCACCGGAAATATTGCAATTGAACATTCACCATGTAAAATGGCCATGTAATTGAAAGAAAGACTCTTACTTCTGGCTCTCCTTTCTACAGCTGTAGCATTTGAACATATATTCTTCCTACACCTCTCTTCAAAAAGATCACATGCAGGAAAAGTTGAGAAAAACAATGAAAACTTTTACCAGGAAAAAGTACACACTGAAGTAGTGGGAAGAATCAATTTATTGAATGATTATGCTTATGGTTCCCAGTTTCAGCCACCCACTCAAGTTACTTGTGTATGTGTATGTATACAGATGTGAGTATATCTCTAGGCATACACATAAATTATGTGTGTTGTATTCTGCTGTCCCCATGGAAGATTTTAACATCCCACGAAGATGCCCTTTTGGCATTCCACTTCCTTTTTTTCCCTCTAATACCTCCCCCATTCTCCTGATAACATAGTTTGCCTCTCTTTCCAGGGCTATTACAAAGCTGAAAGGCTCATAATATTAGCTGAGACAGCCTGACAGGGTCATGGCCCATGGTGCTCTGACTCATGGAAACCCCACGTGCTGTTCAAGATCTTTCCTGTCCTTCCTGTGTGTCTGCCCTCATGTCACTCTTGGGTAGGCTATTCCCATCCTCTTCCCTTTGTTTTCTCAGTGATTCATCAGCTGTTTCTGTTTCCTCTGTCACTGTTGCCCAAAAGAAAAAAATAGCATTTCTAACTGCAGTGGGCTTATTCAGACGGGTTCTGCAGGGACCTGCACCACAGATGAGAAACCTCTCTGCTCCACAAGACAGATGAAAGTAAAAGTGGGAAAGACTTAACCCATCTGGAAATTTTATGTCTTGGAGAGAAGCACCTCTGAGAGAATTTCCCTAAAGTGACCACACACTTGATGTATCCTTAAGTTTGGTGAGGCTGTTCCCCTTTCCTGAGTACCTGTGCCTCCCCTTCAGGAACCCTTTATCTTCTCACCTTCCCCAAATGTCCTAGCAAGGCTCTTGTGCCATAGCCTGCTTCCAAAAATGAACTGATAGAAACTACAATTATTTGCATTAACACTTCAGCAGATTTCTGTCTGACATTTTCTACCTACCCAAAAGGAAGATTACAGGGCTAGGACTGATGATATATTTTTTAAATTTTATTTTTATAATAAATTGCCAATCAGGACTATAGAAAAAATAACAATTGCAATATCCTACGACTCACATATGTCTTTTATCACATTTTCACTGACTTACCTGGCCCATGCAGAGTTTTACCTTGTACTAGTAGCCTTCTTGGTCTCTATCAATTTTATGCAATTTACAAAGGAGAATTATGTTATTTGATTCTTGTTTGTAATTTAAGAAAATTGCAAACTAGTTGTTCTTAAAGAGGAACATTCTCCATTTGAGAAAGGAAGAATCAATGGATTTTGCCTTAAAATGTAAGATTCTTGCTGTATTAAGACAGATGTGTCCTATTAACTAGGAAAAAAACAATTGCAAATCTGAAGGCCATGCAGTCTAAACATATTTTTTCATGCTAATTGGGGAAATACCTGGTGAAATAGAGATGAAGGAAAACCAGTTCAAATTTTAGGTGCATTTTATAAATATGTGTCCCTTTTAACATATAAGTTTTTTCCATGTTACAAATGGCTAGCTTACATTTTAATCTTCTTTAAACTAGTTGTTCTTAACCTTTTTAAGATTGGTTAAAATAGTATTAATAGTTTCAAGTTAAGCCTAAATTTATATGAAACACCTTCTGTGCTCCTTGCATTCCAGGCTGGTGGTTTGTTGTTTTGGATTTTTTTTTTGATTAACGAGGTTCTAGCAATCATTTTTGACTGCTGTAGCAGTGTAGCATCTCTGCTACACTGAGTTCATTTGTGTCATTCAAATCTCTGCCTTTTTAAACATCCTCTTATAAATTTTTTATGGCAATGCATTCATACCTCTAAGCTTAATCTGAAATTTCAATAACAAGCAGGAGATTGAATAAATGACTAGAAAGGAACCCAGATAAAAATTACACCACTGTTTTGTCATTGCCCACATAAACTATTAGGGATACTGACAGGACAGCATTTTAACATTGTCCTCTTTTGAGTTGCTTTCTCCACCTCACTTCGCTCTTCCATCTTCAGCTTGTTGCCAAAGCTTCTGATTAAGCACAGGAACAGGTTACCTACACAACATGCCCTGAACATCTTTAAAAAGCAGGAGAAGCAGTGATACCAGTTAAGAATCTCTGTGCCTCAACCCAGAAGAAAGGATCTTTTCTTTCATTAATTAAGTACCAAGTGATCCCCACAGGAAAACACTCTTACCATCTAAATAATTTTGAAAAATGGTGTCTTGTAACACTAGCTCTCCACCTGTCCATGAATTAGTTATATTATGTGACCAATTGATTTTTCTTGCTCATACAAAATCTGTTTGCAGACCTTTCCACCAAGCCTCCCTAAAACAAACAGTTCAGAAGTACTTTCACCCCATAACTAAGAATCTGAATTTTGTTGGCTTTTTTTTTAATTTGTAGGGTATGACTGTTTTCTCTTTCCCTCAGTTAAGAGATAAGAAAACAAGTCTTTTTTCAGATTTCTTATTTATTGAGTATCCAGGTAACAAACTGCTTAAAATCAAGCAAACAAAACTTGATAATTGGCCCCCATCCTCATCTGAGCTGCAAAAGGATGTAACCATGGCAACATGAAGCTTAAAGAAGACCATTTCATGTACCTTTCAGGATTTAAGCTTGTCATGGTCTATCCATCCCTAAGTAGAATTATCACTCTAGAAGCAGTTTGATCTTTTTAAATGAAGATTAAATCTGGGGGCAGAAATAGTCTTGACAACATGTTCTGGGGTGGAGGGAAGTATTGAAGGTGATACGGATGTACACACAAAAAGTAAAACAAAACAAAAAAAAAGCCCAAAGTTCCTCTCCAACAAGGAATGAACAGGAACAGACATTACAAAGCAAAAGATGGCAATTAAGGAAGAGTTAAGCCCAGCAGGTTGCAAAAAGCTTGCCTGCAAGTGCCTTAAGAAACCTGGAACAGCCCTAAGGTCTGGTGTTACTTTCCTTCCTGAAGGTAATTCTTATTGTAAATTTATGCATTTATATCAATAAAGAAATATATCTTTGGAAAGATATTTAAGGCAAGAGACCAGAAAACACTGGCCAAACACCAGGCACACACAAAAGCTATTTACTCACCCTTTCTTGCTCTCATCTGGGCAGAGGAGAGGGAAAAAATTAATGAAGCGTTCATGAGTTGAGGAGAACTGGGAGAACTGGGAGAAAACACTCTAAGAGAGCAAAACAGGTTCAAATGTAATGGTATAAAGTAAATTTATTATTAACAGTCAGAGGAGGATAATGAAAAGTAAAATAAGCCTTTAAAACATCTTTTTCCCCTAGCCCCTCCCTTCTTCCCAACGATAGCGCCAGTACACACAGCATGGGGGTTTTGGTCAGCTCGTCACTCAAGATCTTCTGCTTGCTCAGGGAGAGGAGTCCTTCCTCTGCTATGCTGTGAGGTCCCCTCTGTTGGAATCCATAATTCCATCCTCTATGGCCACTCTCCCATAGAGGACAGTTCCACATGAACTTCTCTAGCATGGCTCTAATTTCACGAGCAGCAGTCTTGCCAAAACTGATACAAAGTGAGTCTTTGCCATGGGCAAACAGTCTTCCCAAAACTGCTGCTTTGTGGGTCACTCAACCACGTCATGCACTCCTCTAAAGATAGGCTGCTTTATTTTGAAAGCAGGGGCTCTCTCTCTCTCTCTGTTTGGTTCTCCTACTAGACTACAGCTTCCTACAGCATCCCCTGACCCTGGCATGAGCACTTTTCACATGGGCTGCAAATAGATCTCTGCATCCCCTGGACTTCATGGGCTGCAGAGGGACAGCTGCTTCACCAGAGTCCTCACCACAGCTTTCAGAGGAGTCTTGACTCCAACCCTTGGAGCACTTCTTCTCCCTCCTTCTCCACTGACCTTGGTGCTACTGTGTTGCTCTCCCTAACAGGTCCTCACTTCCTCCTCTTCTCCTATTAGAAGAAAAACTGCTGCATGTAGGTAACATTGCCAACAAGTTCTACCAGTTCAAAGCTTCTTGGAGGATCCTGCAGCACCAAGAAGTCGATCTCACCTAGGATCTGTGTTGGGGAATCAATTGCCATGTTTCCGCCGCCAGCCAGGCGGCCCCAACACCGTTGCGAGGGCGGTGGTGGCTGCTGCGGCACTGGCGCTATTTAATGCTCTCTTCAAGCTGCGTGCTGGGAAGGGGAAGCTGCGGCTGGCCCTGCCCTCCTGCCCATGGCACAGCTGGCTAGGGGTGGCCAGGCAGGCAAGGCTCACTGCAGGCTGAGATGGCAGCGGCCACAGTGGTGCAGCACCACGGGCTGTGCTGGGATGGCCCTGGCAATGGCGCCTCTCCATCCCTAGAAAAAACTATGCCTGCACAGCGTTGATTTTCTTCTTAAATATGTCATCACAGAGATATTACCAACCTGTCTAACTGGGCCAGCAGCATGTCCATCTTCAGAGCCATCAGAGATTGGCACTGTTGGACTTGGAGGAAGCTTCCAGCAGCTTCTCACAGAAGCAACTTCTGTGGCCCTCCACTGCTGCCAGAAAAACAGGCTGTGCCAAATCTACACACCCACACTGGTAATATGGCAATTTCTTTTTTTTTATTATGGGGACTCAGGATCTAATGAAACTAAGTCAATTTAATACTTTTTCCCCTTACATAATGTTTTGTAGGTTTTTTCTATTTGTATAATCCAGCCATCCTTATGTATTTACAGGTAATACCTCTGTAACATTACTGTGTTCATGTAGCCCTGCATATAATTTTGCTTTCTTCTTGCATTTCACTAATTAAATTTTTATTTTGTGATGTAATTACGAATTGGTCTTGAAATCCTTTCTGCTAATGTTGGGGTTTTTTTCTTCCTTTTGAAGCAGAAACCATAAACAACAGATTTTAGCTGTCTCTTTGCATAAGACAAGTTGCATTGTTTAACCAGAGCCTGATTAATCAAATTAACTGACATGAGAATAAGTAGTTGCTCTGAAGAGAAGAGGTAATGCACAAGACAATGCTCAGAAATTTCTTGACATGGAAATGTAAGGGCGGCATATGTATTCAGATTTTGAAAGAACTAGATTTGAATCAGAATAAAAACAGTCTAAGTCAGAATGAAATATATTCCTGCATCCTCATATTCTTTTAGCCCCTGCAGCACAGGAACAGGGAAACATTAACGGAAGCAGCTTTATTATTGACTAGAGTATGTGTCATGGAAAACTACATTCCAGAGTGTATAATGCCATAAAACATAATGTACACAGGAACACTTTCTTCTAAATGTTCAGTAATCAGCTAGTGCTTTTCACTCGTAGTACACACTATGCTTCCCCTAGTTAGCACATTCTATGCATCTCCTTTTCTTTCTATTTTTTTTCTTTTTCTTCTTTTTTGCAACATATACTACTGTAGGTGTCCTATGCATCTTTCTTAAAAACAGCAGTTTAAAATAAAAAATAAATTAATGGAAAGACAATTACAATATTTAAAGGTGACCTACAGTCAAGTCTGAGTTTTACATGGCTAAGATCAGATTTTAGGCCTGCAGGAGTAGGTATGCTTGTTATCAGTTCTCTAACTTCAAGAAGCAACCAAAAATAGACTATCCAGTTAGATTATAATTACTGTGTTCCTACCAATCTTACTGCCATCACTATTGCTGCTACTGTTACTACTGTTACTAATTTTTTTCAAAGAATAAGCAGGATTTTATTAATCAGCAAATAAATATTTCTTGCTATTTAATTTTATCCTCAGAGAATTTTGCATCTTGCACACTTTGATAGAAATATAAGCTCATTAACAGAATATTTTTTAACTAGACCATTATGACTTAATTTTGAATCAAAGCTCATTAAAACAATTATAATCAAATGTTTCATTTTCTTTTTCCCTTGTGAGGAACAGCTGAAAAGGTTATGTTTGTTTTTCTTTATCTGAATCTCTAGGGCTATATAAACAGACTATATGGACCTGGTTTTGCTTCCTTTTTTTTGTTCCATTTAAGGGTTTGCTCAGCAAAGTATGCATGGATGCTGCTACTGGGATCCAAGAACAGTTGTAGCATGAGTTGCCACCCAAGCCACACTCAAATCAGAGATAGTTTTCAGCTGTGTGCCTAACTATGCTGCTTCACTAACAAAGGTCCAACAGGGGCCATCTCTTGATGTGGCATCATTTGAAAGTAAGCACATCTGGGATAGGTCTGCATTTCCTTGCCTTGCAAGAGCCTACACACTGTAAGCAGGAGGAAAGGGTGAGATGGAACAGCTGAGAAGAACCACCTCAGTCCTATCTTAGATTAAGTAGTTAATCATTCAAGACAAGAACGACCAATTAAGAGAAAATATATGCTCAAAACCCAGTAAATCAATGTAACAATAAATTTAGAAGTAATAAACCTTCCTCTCACAAAGCATTACCTTCATATGGAAAATGGTAATTTTTTTTCTTTTGAAATAGCTAACAATTGTGCATCATCTGCAAACCAGATCAGCACTTAGCTATAGTCCAGAACCACTTACTTCATATTAAACATTAATTTCTTTTTCAGTAATGAGATTAAAACCAGAAAGTTGAAGAGGGGGTACTAGCTGAAAGCTCCAAGTTTGTTCAGATTTCCCTGTTTCTGTTGAAAACAACAATTCTTACTATCCTAATATCGCATAATTTCTGCACCAGCTCAGTGTAACTCCAGTTTCCATGCAACAAAAACAGATAATACAAGGCAGATGATGTGCGAAATTCTAAAAGGACAAAAAATAAGTAACACAAATATAAAATGATTTAAAAAAACCAAAACAACTTTAATACACAGTTTTTCTACCCCTAATTGTCCTAGAATTCTATGTCTAACTTTAAGGGGAGAGATAATACAATATATATGGCCATATTTTAAGTAAATAATACTTGAGCACTTTCTAGAGGCAAGCTTCTTTATAAAGATGTCTTTCTGGCAACCATACTACCCAGTGGTTAGGGTGTTCTCTTGGACTTATGGCTTAAAGCCAGCAGTTTCTGGAGTGAAAGGTGAGAGCCTGTTATCCATCTCTTCTACCTCAGCACAAGACAAAGAGGCAACAATCTCAAGGGT
The DNA here is from genome assembly GCF_035770615.1 of Melospiza melodia melodia. Taxonomy (NCBI): domain Eukaryota; kingdom Metazoa; phylum Chordata; class Aves; order Passeriformes; family Passerellidae; genus Melospiza; species Melospiza melodia. The sequence goes on along the minus strand of NC_086226.1, from coordinate 19,411,443 downwards.
TTTTCAACACTATGAAGGCCTGAATTGTTTAGCCTGCTCTCTCCAACCTATTAATTATCCTTTTATTTTTTCCAATTTATGGATAATTTCCTAGGTTGTGAGGTTTTTCATGACATCACAGCAATAAATACGAATGGCTTTCACAAAATCTTCTGGACTAGTATATTAGAGAATCATTTAATCTAAGTATAGATATGCATATCCATATTCTCTATTTTAACTTAACTTTAAAATGCTGTCTAGCTACATTGCTAGCTCAACCAGGAAGAACACCATAATTTTTATTTTTTCCTTATGTCTTTTTCTTCTATTTCTTAATTTTTTTTCTTTTTTTCTGTTCATTCCTTTTTTTTTTTCTTGTTTTTCCTTACCCCTTTCTCATCCAGGCTCTAACAAGATCAAAAAATTTCCAAACCACAGATAAAGAATTGATATGCACATGAATGTGCAAGGAAATCTCCTTGCACAGTGATGGACATGAGAGTTATCTTCTTTCTGGGGTGCAACAGACCTGTCTGTTTTTCTATAGAGAGATTTGCCATTGATGACAGGTGTGAGCCAGGCGGGAAAGCAACAGTATTTTAAAGGATGGCACATAAGAATAAGATTATGTGTCATCTGCTAATTCTTTACAATAAACCAGAAAAGTAGTAAAATCAATGGAGGGGATAGTTGTAGTTACAGTTCATTTCTAAGACTGTTTCCAAATTCAGACATCTAAATCAATGGAGATTAGATTTATTTCAGTTTTATATCAGTTTAACTTTCAGGGTAGAACTGTCAACTGTGTCATCAATCATCCCTAGTCAGTTGTCAGGGGTGAAGTAGAGAAGAACGGGAGGGCAAAATACAGAGGAAGCAAAGCAAGAAATATCGTGCAGTTTCCAGATTTGACTTTGGCCCTTCCTAATTAAATAGTTTTTTTCCCAAGAGACAAGATATGGACATTGCATTGTGTGATGGAGTATGTGAAATTTTTTTTAACTCTGTTATTAAGGAAGGCCAAACATGGCCCTTGTGTCAAGTCTGTTCTGCATCTGGGGTATTTTGCAGCAGTCCAAAGAAGAACTGATTCTCTCAGGACAGTGCTACTCTGTCCATACTTCTCCAGCTCCCATAACATGGCTGTAGTCTTTGCACTCTACTCACCAGTGGCCAAGTGTATTCAAGACCCTCTTGCCTGCATAAAGATGATATTTTCCCCATCACAATAATATTTTCCTGGAGATCCAATTTTTCTTTGGGCAAGAGTATTTATTTAAAATTTTTGTTATTGTGGTTGGTTTTGTTGTTGTTGTTGTTAACTACTTCTTTTAAGGACAGCAGCAGACTAAAAGACAGTGACCTACCCATGAATGATGAGATCATTTAAATGAAGGCAGTATGGCCAAACCCAGACATTCCAAAGTCATGAATCAGGCCTCATAAATCATGAGATAGCCTCAAAATAATGATTAAAAAAAAAAAAAAATGAGTGCTATTTTTATTCCTCAGTCTTCTGGCTTTGTCATCTTTTAAGGTACACATTAGGTCAAAAAAATGAGTGCTATTTTTATTCCTCAGTCTTCTGGCTTTGTCATCTTTTAAGATACACATTAGGTCAAAAAATTTCAAATTCTCATCTAACATGAGTAGTATGTACTTTTTGTTTATAAGCAAAACTGATGTTAAACTACTAAATGATATGCAGAAATTTCATTTTCAAGAAAAATATCAAATATGACCTCTCTTGTGATATCACAAGAGCTAGAAACAAAAGAATAGTGTATATACATTGCAATAGTCTTTCCAAACACTTTTATAAGACAAACATTTTATGTCCTAGCTGTTCTTTAATTAAAACCAGTTACTTTCTTTTGTTTGTAAAAGCTTAAACATTTCAGCACTTAAAAAGAAAGGAAAAAAATAGAAGAAGCTATCTGGATGAGCTTCTAATAGTGGGTGTAAATCCAGTCATAATCAAGATTTATTTGTATGCATAATTTCAGTGGGAAAATACAGCCTCCAAAATGTGCATTCAATTAAGTGTCATACCAAACCTTTCTAATGTTTATGTTAGACCTGTCTAGTGTCTATGTACTTTGTAAGTCAAACGTAACAATATCATAATACTAAATAAATTCTATTTATCGTGAAAAGTTATGGATTTCATGATAAATTTGATTTATCATGAAAAGCTGAGTCCAGTATCAATAATTGGGGGTCTGCATTTCTGTTTGTACTTGTAAATGCCTAAAGGCAAAAGCAACTTTATTATTACAGATTAAACCACAGTAAAATATTAATTTATGAATCCTCTTTATACTTCAAAAGTTGGGCAGCACTTTTTGCCTCTTATCTGAATTCCTGAATAATGCATTAGAAGACCAAAATTTCAGAAGAATTTGTTTGAGATTTCTTCTTTTGCTTCACTGCAGTTCTCAATGAGCAATGCATCATCCAAACACATTATAGAAATTAGAGTCTGCATTCCATTATGCATTCAGACATTTATAGCAGAATGATAAACCTGTCTGTACCTCAGGGAGTTGGCTTTATAAATCAACGCTTCCTTTAAAAAGATTATATTCTTATTTGAAATTATTTGGTTTCTGAATCTTCTTTCCGTATCATGTTATAGTATATATATATCAGAAAAAGAAAGGAGAATGGAATTAAAGTGGAGGAAAAATGAGGTTTTATCAGAGGCAAAATGTGTTACTACTTTATTTTGATTTTCTGAAAGAAAACAGAGATTCTGAAGGCTTAGGTTTGAATGCTTTGCCATTATGGAACTTACAAAAAAACCCCAAAAACCCCCAAACAAACAAAAACCAAACAAACAAAAAAAACCCCACCACCAAAAAAAAAAAAAAAAAAAAAAACCCCAAAAAAACCCAAAACCACAAAAACCAACCAACTAACAAAAAAAAAAAAAAAAAAAAAAAAAAAAAAGAAAAAAGGAAAAAGCCTCTCATCCTCTCTTAATCTATTTTTGAAACTTATCTGCTTCTACAGTACTAGAAAACCTCTGACATCTTTCATGGATTTATCATCACTGAATTCCTCTGAGGGAGGAAAATGCTATTATCACCATTTTAGATATCAGATGTTAAAGCACAACTCCTCAGATCTCGCCGGTGAGCTCTGACACAGCCAGTGATTGAGCCACTCTCTCCCAACCCAAAGGTCACTCAGAAGATGGAGAAATTAGAAATGCAGTCACAGGATCACAGAATATTCTGAGTTGGAAGGAATCCACAAAGATGATTGAGTTCATCTTTGAGTGAATGGTCCACAGGAAAGCATCCCTTTCCAGCAAGCAGGACACAGTACGTCAGGTCGCACTCTCATTAGCAATAGGAAGGGATTTGGATGGGACATTTTGTGGTGTGAATGTCCTCAAGGCACCACAGCACAGTGCTCTAAGTGCCATGTCTGGTAAGCTGCTTCTGTTGAGCTCAAATTTCACTGCCTTAGTAAATGCAGTGAGAAATTAGTCTGCTAAAGTGTGAGGAGCGTAAATTGGACTTCCACAGAGGGCATTCACTTACGACCATCCCCATGTCTTCTTCTACCACACATCAAATATCCCCCTCATGCCTCAATGGAACCTTTCTGAGATGTATTGCAAATTACGGTCAATATAACAGTGATGGTCACACAAAACCAGGTGAATAGATGTGCAACCAGGTCTTACTTTTCTTGAAAAAGAAAAAGAAAAGTTTTTCTCTGTGGTGTCAAGTGAGTATAACATCCTCTAAAAAATTTGTTGTACCTTAAATTAAGAAGCCAGTATATGTGGTAGGGCTCATTAGGATGAGGCTTTGAATAAGAAATATTAAAACTGAAAGGAATTAGGGAATATAAGAAATTGGATGGAGAATGTGAAATTATCTATGCTTTTCTGCTTATGTGTTGTAGAAAACAATTTCATGTCTGTAAATTCAATAACTGTTCCTCAGCAGACATGCATTTCCCTTGGCAATCTGCCGCAAAACACTTTGTTAATTGTACCCTCTGTATATTCAATAGCTGAAAGGAAACTTCAGGATGGAGATTAATGAAAGCAGTAAATTAGGAGGTAGGTGAATCTCAAAAGTCACTGGAATGTACACATGAACTGCAAATTTTCTTAATTTTGTTGTTTAAAGTTCTGCAACAGAATTTCAGACCTCAGAATAAAAAAACCACTAAGGTAAACTGATGAAATCTTGTTCTTGTAGGTCAAATCACTTAGTCCAGTAAACGGCCTGAGATCGTATTAATACAGTGAAGTCAGGTGTTTGGGTTCTTTAAGTTATACCACAAGTGATACTCACAGAGATTTCAGTATCTGTACATTACCTTCTTTAAAGCCACAATGACTTATCATATATGTTTTAACTATATTTTATTAACTGAAAGAAACAGAGCTCTCTAGGGCTGAAACGCCTCCTGAGAGCTACAGTTTACATCCACTTTGAAGTAATTGAAAGTCTTCATGGCTCTGCAAACCACCAAAGGACACCACTATATGTGTCCATATAACACTAGAACCTCACCTGAAAAAATAAAGTTTTCACATGTGTATAAATAAAACCATCCTTCCTAATTTTTTTTCTTTTTTTCCCAAGAAATGAAGTCTTGTTCCATATTTTTGCTATTAAAACGTTTTGCATCTCTATTTTTCTATCTGGAGTCAAAGGTTTCATGCGCCACCCTTAATCTTCTTAAAACTTGAAACACTTTTTTATTGAATGACACATCGATATTCCGTGTTAAGTGTAAGCCATTTGCCACTCTATCATTAAAAACCTACTCAAAACCAAAGTCTGATAAGTTAATTTGAGCAAGAAAATTTATCCTACATTGTTCACTTAATTTTAGAATCAGGAAGCTGTGGAAACAAAGTCTGCCAGAGGAATCAGATTTGACAATCAGTAGTCCTTACTCTTTCCTAGTTTGTTGCAATTAGAGATGTAGCACAATATGCATAAGGACTCATGATCATGTAGAGTATTTATTCCCTTCTGTGCTGGTTTCTTATTTTATTTTTACCCTGTGAAATACTCCCAAGAGATACACACAAACTCTGAGGTGGCCAGACAGAGATGCTGTACCAGCACTGCAGAACAAAGTAATTCAGTGTATGCAATCTTAAAACCATAACCATTAATCTTTTGATGCAGTGCAACTCTGAGTGTAGACTTATAAAGCATATAATAAACCACAGATGTGCAACAATGATTGGAGTCAAGTCCTGTCTTTTCTCAGCCATTTGACTTATAACAGCAGAGTAAGAGCATGGGAATGAGCTCAGGGAAAAGTCTTAGGATGCAAATGATCATTTGACAAGACATTTGTTCTCTAAGACATTAAATCCCTTTAAATGTTAATTTTTAGTTTTGCAGGTCGACTATAAAGCCACCTATTCTACAGTGATGCTCTACATTAGTTTATTGACATTTTCCACTGTCAAGCTGTCAGTTTAACTGTTAAAAATCTTTAAAAGTTTAGTCATCTGAGTGAAACTCTTCTAAACCTTATGTTGGAATTCGGGAATATTTCAGAATATTTCAGAATATTTAATTAGTCATATCTGAGATTAAGTTAATGAAAAAGATGGCTTTTTTTTTTTTTCATTTTCTAACAAAGAAGTCACCACAGCATTTTCTCTAAACAGTTTGAATTTTTCAGCTTCTAGGGAATGTAATTGAAATTTGACAAAAGTTGGCATTTGAATCACATGTATGACTTCGACTGTTTCTGGGAAACTGTACCCAAATTTATATAAAATCATAAGCCTATTTCACAGCTCAAGGGACCAGAAAGGAAACATAAAGAAATTCTGTGGAAGCTCTTTGTACTGCTACATAAAACCAAGGGCACTAAAACAACAGGAAACAGCATATCTGCCTGGGCATCTTCATTTTAATATGTGTTTATGTGGGATTATTAATTACAGCTTTTTATACCACTTCTTTTTCATGAAGTGGTGATGAGATCCACACCAGAAAATGTTAATAAATAAATTACAGTGGTTTAGAACAAAGCTTTAAACAAAGCAAAGGCTGACAGGAAAGAAAGCAAAATATCAGATAACTCATAATTAATTAGCAAAGATTCCAGTAACTGAAGGAGATAGTCATCTTTGAAAAAAACTAGGAGGTGATCATAAAATTTAAAGTAAATAATAAAGCATGGACACCTTTTTATGTTATTTTCTCATCTTCAAGTGCCTAACTTTGTGATCTTATTTATGTAATCTTGGTGACAATTGTATTTTACTCATAGTGAGAGATGATAAGAAAAGCTGGATTTCTGGGAAATCTTTATCAGACAAAGTTCAGATAGCCATGACTACAATCTGTTCCTCTGATGCTCCTCAACAGGGTATGCATAAGACAGATGCATGTGTGTGCATGTTTGTGTGTATGCATGTCTCATAGATAGATAATATAAGAAAGACATGGTTCATGTGTGAGAGAAAAAACCCATTTAATTATAACAGTCCCAGATGTTTGTTTTTCTCAGTACAGTCTATATGCAGAGAGTAGCTTCCCCTTAAATAGCTTGCAAACTTTCTAGACTGTTCACTGTACTCATCAATCCAGAGCCACCAGAAAACAGCCAGAGCAATTATATATATACATATATATATATATACACACACACATATATATATAACCAGGCCTTGGATGTTTGTATATTTTTAGCAAACATAGTTGGTTTGTACCCAACTGTGCCCCTATGCTATTTTTCTATTTTTCATATTGGTTTTGTTTTTTAAAGATCAAAAAAGCACAGGAATAAACTGTATATTGCAAAGAAAGGAAATGAGGCAAAACTTCAATAGTTTAAAAACCTCTCTGGCACCTCTCCAAAACACAAAATAAAATTGTACAGATATTCTTGAATATTACATTAGGTACCTTGTGCAGGACCAGAATATCTGCACTGTTTGTCTTATTTTACTCAAACTTCCAAATAGTGAAATTCTCTTAGTATTTACTTCCACAGTCTCATTATCTTTTGTACCATCAGCTACATGAGCCTCAAAAAAGCAATCTTAACTTTCAATGTGGCTAATGTAATAATTTAATGTTAAAAGGCCTTTTGTAACATGTCTGAATGTGAATATGTTTTTCTTCTAATCTCCTTTCCTTGACAATAATTAAAGCTGTGTAACAGACTGTTGAGAACTTTTTCTCAGTGAGAAAATATTACTGATTTCCCCATTTGTTCTGTGGGATCTTAAATCACAGGAAAGTATCTCATAAAAGGAAAAAGAATATAGATCTCGAAGGTGATTGAGAGGTGTAAAGGTTATATCAGTGAGAACTTTTCATTTGAGCACAAATGGCAAGAGTGAGAAAGTTTCTCTATGTGCCCAAAACTTGTGCGGCCTGTCCAGGGTGTTGTGTTCATAACAGGGTGAAGTTATATGGGTTATATGGGTTCAAGAGTTCAATAGGGATCAACTGCAAACACAATAGACTGCATGAAGGAAAGCATGCCAGGGAAAGATACAAGAAACAGTTATGCATGGGAAGAGGTCACTTTGTAAAACACAAAGATAAACTCAGATTTATGAGCCGGGAATTTCCATAGTGTTTGCTTCTACTGCATGCCAAAACGATTTTTAGACCAAGAAATAACTTCTTTCTCTTTCTTAATTCATGTGGATATTTTTGTTGATTGAGTTGGGTTGGGTTTCCTTGTGGTAGAAACTACATCTAAAGTCTTGAAATCTTACCACTTGAAGCCAAATCCCCAACATTACTATGTTTGAGTTCTGAAATCATCATAAGAGATTTATAACATAAATCTGTAATGCTCAAGTCCAATCTCTTGTATTCTCTGAATCTTATAATTTATGCAATTAGAACCAGCCAAAGGGAATCCTTATGCAGCAAAAGATGCAATTACTTTTCTGTGTGCTGCACCTGAAGAAAGTCTTCTTGATATGGGCAGGAAAAGTGTTTTTACTTCCTATTCAACTTCATTAGGCTGTAAACAAAGCATGTGGGCATGTGTTGATGTGCTCCTGCAGAAAATCCAAATGCCATGCATATTCTAGATTATTGCATGCAGATAGTGGCAAAGTGTATGTAGACCTAGATTTTTTTACTACATGAAGTCTCAGAAGAAAAGCATGGGTTAAAGATACATATTAAGCTCCTGTTGACAGTGGAAGGATCTAAAGGCACTCACATGCAAAGGTAAGGTCTGGACCACAGTCACATCATAGGAGAAGTTCTGACACTGAAGATGGGTTTATTTAAGTTCACAAAAACACTGAGTAATATATCAAAGTGCAGTGCAAGCACACAGGGAGGGAGATGCATAAAATAGGCTGTGGAGTGAGCACTAGGGAAGAAAGATGCAAAGTGACATGCTAGAAAAGCAAACATCTGGCACACGTGGAACCAAAGGTTGTCCGGATAAAGCAAAAAAATGGTGACTCAAAAACTGGAGGATCAAAAGGCATTTGAAATTTAAATGAGAGCTCAGCAGTTGATATATCAAAAAATAAAGGAAATTCTAAAGGTTCATTCTGTGTTGGTCAAAATAAGCAGCAATGGAGCAGAGTTGTCTGGTGTTTAATTTATCTGCATAGAGAAGAAAAACAAATGGAAATTTTGTTGAAATCACGCTGTTTCTAGATACTTCCATTTAAAATATAGAATCAGACGGAATTTTATTTCTTTAGGTATCTACCTCTTTCCAAAACAGACATTGAACTAGAGAAAGGAAAAAAAAAAGACAACAAACTGATATTTACTTCAAATTCCAGTAATAGAAATTTTCTGACTTAAAATATGGAAAATTATTTAGAGAATGGTTTTTGTAGGTATGTAACTCATAAAGACTGATAGATAGGTATATTCGTGTATTAATAGACAGACATCTATAAATTTTCAGAGGAGAATTTTAGATTTAAAAAATACAAGTAAAAATACAGGGCTTTTCTGAAATACCGATGTTAGTAGTACAGAGTCTTTTATCTCCTGTAGATGAATCCCGTGCAGGGCAACTCTGAAGTATTCATTATTGTAGTGAGAGTTCATGCACAAATTAATCTTTTTCATTTCCTTTTCCTAATTTTCCTTTGCAAGGAATCGGTGTCCACATTCAAAAACAAATCTTCTGCAGCAAAACTGCTGCTCTCAGGTGTCTACCTGAGAAATCTGCCCTGCTCCTTGGACCAAGAAATTCCAGAGCTACTGCTAAAGGACCTGCAGCCCATCCCGCAGGGCTGGCCCAACCATATATCACAACCTGCCTGCAAGGTGAGGTTAGGGAGGTTCTTTGTAATAGACCCCTTGGGGTAGATTAGAATGAAACAACACAGAATGACCAGTACTAACATATACATATCTGTAAGGTTTATTTTAGCACAATTTGTTTACGATGGAAGGGAGGTGTGTAACCATTCTGGGTATTTTTATCATCTATAGTAATATTGCAGTATAAAAGTAAGAAAATTAAGAGAATATATTAGGAAAAGAAAGAAAAAGAAAGAAAGGATACGAGAAGAGTAGATAGAGGAGAGGAAATATATCACCACCTGTGGATTCAGTGACAAGACTTATTTGTTGCAATTTCAGTGTCCATTTGTAGAGGTGATGGCTACAGTCTTTATCTGTCAAGGGCTGCAAAAAGCCTATGAAACACAAAGATCAATTGGTTAATGTACATTTAGGTTGAGGTGGAATGTACCTCCCCTGGGGAGGAGGAAGAAGTATTACTCTGTCTATTTCAGCACTGTGTTTCTGTTGTAACACTTGTGCAGTCCTCTGGTGGCAGACCTCAGGAGGAAAGTCTGGGGGGCACTTTGGGGGTATTTGATGATTTATGAGTCTTTCTACGAGAGGTCAGCTACCTCTGTCATCAGTGTAGTTGAGCTAGTTATGCCCCATCAAAAGGGATGAATTAACCTCCAGCCCTCCTGTGAATGTGACCTTCTCTGGAGCTGGAGGGTGAGGGGGAGAGTTTTACAATCGAGCCAGTTGTGTAAGGGAGGACATTGGCACGATAAAAAGCACTACCCCACCTTCTGCAGGGTCTGCTTCTTATCAGTCTCCTCCTTTATCTGGTTCAAAATCCAGAGCCTCCAGTGCTCACCCTCTCTGTCTTACAAAGATCAAAGGTTTCACCACCACAAAGAAAAACATCTCCTCTTCCATTTTTGTTTGGGGATGTGCAAACCTCCACCCAGAAAAGCACGCTCTGCCTTTGCAAATGGCCAACTCTTTGAGACATTTCCAGTTATCATGCCAGTCTCTCACCCCATCCCAAAAAATGTGAAGCATTAAATCAGCTAGCAAGGCATACTTATGTTTTTAAGGATGAGCAGATGGAAGGTCGAGGGCTTTGGAAAGAAGGTTTCACCTTCACTTGTAGCCCTTCACCTGCCTCACTCCTCCATTTCCCACTTGCTCCCACTCTCCAGCCCCCGAATCCCACCTCTGCTCTAAAGAAACAGAAATTGAGAGAAAAAGCACTGTAATGCCAAAAGTGAAAGAAAGGACTTATGCTAAAAGGAATCATTCTTCTTCTCAATGAGACATTTGTTTTCACAAGGAAATTCCTTCTCAGCTAAAAAGGCAAAGCCATGGCCTTCTTTTCAAATAAATTCTATTTTCAGACAAAGCTTGAAAATAGAAGAACATTTTCTACAAACATTTCAATAGAGAAAGCGTCCTTCTGAGTTTTACTAATGTAAGTTTTTGTGGGTTTATCTCCTAATTCCTTTTTGGGCAACACTCTCTTTGACCTTACTGATGAGTAAAGTCTCAAGATTTGGCCTGAAAAGTTTCATTATTGTCCTGGTACGAGGCACATTATAGGTTGTTTTATTCATTAGCACACAAACACACTCTCCAGTCCCCAATATACACATTTATAGACTGAAAAAAATAACCTGTTTTAATATAATATCACATACGAAAGAAAATAAATACAATTTTTCTATCAGTCAATTAAAATAGTCACCTGGTGTGAATAGTAACTTTTTAGGTAATTCTCCTTAATCTTATTGTTCAAAGCCAAATATATTTGTTTGCCTATAATAAAAAAATCCACAACTACTAGGTACAGCATGCATAAAATGTTAAGAGCCATTATTATATCCAGAAAGTTTCCATTAGCACTACCCTTACCATATACTTGTTTTAGAGTTCCCTATGTAAGGATCCTTTTTAAGGATCAATTGATCTATTGTTTTAAGACTTTTATCTCTTTATCTTTTATTCTCTAATACAGTATTTCACTTAATGCATCACATTTTCTAAAGCTGTCTTACAAAAAAAAATCTTAATAATTTCAGGCATTTTAGCAGGCAATGACTTATTCATGTATATATGTATGTTAATAATTAAGGCTAATAATATTAACCTAATCAAGGCCCAGTTTGTGGTTAAATAATCATCACTTTTTCTAAGTAAGATCCTGTCTTTTATATTTTTTAACATGTATACATACATACATAAAATAAAGTATACTAAAGGGCAGAAAAAATTTTCTTTGGTTATATTTTCTCCTTGTTTTCCCCAGCATATTTTCAAAAAAAAGAAATTCCATTCATAGCCTATCTGGACTTGAGAATAAAGAAGCATTCATGCTGCTATTGTCTCAAGCCTGCTTTCCCCTAACAGCACTTTGTTCCAGATGTTAGATGGAATAATGGGTTTTAAGAAGTGGCTGATGACTGTGCACTTGTTTCAGAAGGAAAGAAAAAGTCCCTGAAATCTACTTTGACCAGGAAAATTGTAGGTAGCATCCTGTTTCCACAGCAGCAAGGAACTTGAACTGAAATATCACAAGAATATTGAAATTGCCCTCCTTCAGGGATAAGTCCCACTTAGATATTTTCAAATCCCTGCTGGTTCGTACGCTGGTGGGGGGAGGTTCCCCACTGACCACTGCTGGGCCCACTGCTGAGTGCCGAAGAAAGGAAAGCAGGAGAATCTGCAACACGAGAAATGCTCTTACTTGTGAGTGAAAAACAATCTGCAAAATCACTGAGTTGGACAGTGGACAACTTGTTGGTTTGCCTGGCAGATGGGGTGTATCATGGAGATGGTTTTTCAGGGTGCTGAACGTAATTAGTGTATTGTACCTGGATGATCAAGGGAGGATGAATGCTCTACTTCAAAAATCTTTCAGGGAATTCTCAATTAACTCGCACACTTGCATCACTGTGCTGCTTTCTCAGCATAGTGGAAAACCCCTTCTGTCACCAGATTCAGAGTTTAGAATAGCCTTCGATGCCTTTCACAGATCAGATCTGAAAGAAGGTTCATTGGAAAACACCTCAAAAATGAAAAGTCTTCCTATAGAAGGAAATGTTGCATTCCACACATTAAAAAAAAAAAAGGCAATTTACTTCTTCTTTACAACGATAAGAGGACAGAACAGGGAAAAGAGAGATATTCTCAAAGGAAAGCATTATTTCATCATATAGATAATCACCTTTGTTTAATGCAATTGAGAAATTCCTGATATTGGATAAATAAATTAGGATGATAGATTGCTGGTGACAGAGACAGGATTAGAGAGATTCTAAGGACTGCAGAATGTATGTTTTATCTCCACAAACACATATTTTAATACCCTGTGCTTTATTTCTGTACAAAATTAGGCAAGGTTACCTTTGCCTAGAAGAGATAATTATCTTTTATAGAAGAGAAGAGTGCATAAATTCTGAGGGAAATGCAATAGCTTTTGACCTAGCTTTAGACCACCCACACAGCAAGCTAGGGGAATCAATATTCTTAAGCCAAAATATGTTTAAATCACTAAAAAAAGTTTTTGCCCTTCTACATGTCTTGTTTTGTCTAATAAAAAACCTGAGCTGGTTGTGAACAATTTAGAATTTTTGAGCTCATTCGTCTGGGCTATAAGAAGCCAGATATGATATAGTAATTATTTTTCCAAACATAAAATTAATTTTCAGTACAAATATACAATCCAGTATATTCTGAAAACTGGCCTCCAATTTAGAAGGCAAAAACTGTCATCTGTTTTTAGGGCTGTATATCTTACTACCTGATATCAAGTAAAAATCCACTTTGATGTAAAGGATGAAAGAAAAGGATGCAAGTGTTTAATGCTTCTTATTAGAAACTGTCTTTTTTTTCTTTACCTAAAATTGAGAATTACTGTGCACCTTGTCCTCACCATACTTATCACAGATTTTAGAGATTACTGCTGCAAGAAAAATCTCACAGCACTGCACAGGATATAATTTATGGTTGAGAGGTAAAAAGGGCATGTTCTGTGTAAGGTAACTACCATCCACCCCCATTCATGTGCCCAGGGAAAGGACATAGAAACTTGGGAGTTGAATTTAAGGCCAGTTTTCCTCAGACAAGAATGTTTCTCAACCAAAAACCCCTGAAGGCACTGGGAAGAGTTTACTAGAATTCAAATGAGACTTTGATTCTTTTCCTAGATAGTAAGGAGAGAGCATTAACAAACTTTATTTGTGAATCATACAATCATAAAGTATGGAAAAATCCTCTAAGATCCTCAAGTCCAACCATTAACCCAACACTGCCAAGTTCACCACTAAATCATGTCCCTTAGTGCTAAGTCTACAGGCTTTCTGACCACCTACAGTAATGATGCAACTCTAACACTGCCCTAGGTAGCCTGTTCTGGTGCTTGACCATTCTTTCAGTGAAGAAATTTTCTTAATAATTTGAAGATTGTTCATGGTGACTCTTGGAGCTACCCTATGTCGGACCAGAACTGGATTTTATGGGCCCCTTCAAACTCAGGATGTTTTCTGATTCTATGACTTTTTCAAAAATGGGCACAAAATATGGTTGACAAATATTTACACTCCAAAAAGCTCAGAATATAACCTTCTCTACAGTCATAATCAGATGTAATATGTTCATCTGCTCAAAGTTCCACTGGCTTCACCAGAACCACCAGGGGAAGAAGCAGTCAACAATTTCATGCATATCCAGATTGCAAACCCTACAGTTTTATTTCTGCATATTAACTGTTTCCTCCTTATTGCTCCTCAGGGCAGGAAGCTCCTAGGGTTAAGGAAAGCAGTGATCTCTTTCCTTGACACTGATTTCTCCTGTCGTAAGCAGTATCAACAGTAACAAAAATATTTCCAAGGTAAAGTTCCAATCTTGTATCTGAAGTTATTCTGGAAAATGTTTTTGCTTGTCCAACCTGTGACTTTCCTTAAGGTAAAAGAATTCTGTGCTCTCTGCACTTTCTCCAGTAACAGTGCTTTTATTCAGTGAGCAACAAGCTTGAGTTGAAAACAGAGATTAAGCTTGGCTGAAGTTGTGAGAATCATATAAAAATTCTTTAAATTCAGTCCAAACAGTGGAATAAAAACATACTTTTTCCTTTAATAAAAAAAAAATTATAAGCGTTTAAAATAGAACTTAAAACAAGCGTTCTGAATTAAATTTGAGTTGTGACCTCAGGTACTGCTGGTTTTCCTTGTAAATCCTGGGAGCTGCAAGCTATTTGGCTAAAAAAATCAGTGTAAGCTTGAATTGACCAGATTCTGTAACTCATATTTTTGTATAAGATAAAAAAATTAGTTGTGTGAAGTCAGGCAAAACAGTGAAACCAGGTAAAGGGCAGTAGCAAAGAGAGGTATGAGGAGAAACAGCTCTTTATCTTTCTCTTCAAGTTATTTCACACAAATGAGAGCACACTCATATATAAGGAAAAGAAATTGCATGCTAAAGCACTATGTTCATATGAGATAGGTTTAATTCATTTTCCTATGACTCTTGTACTGATGGAAGTGAAAGCATCAGGACATATCCCAAACACTATCAACATTGTGCAGAAGCGGGGTATCTAAAGCTAATCTGGGTTCAAACACTAGGTTAAGTGCTGGGATTTCATTGTCTCTTCCTCAGCTGCACAGAAGAAAGCACAGGCTGCCTTTCCCCAGGTCCCCATGCCTGAAATGAAAGAAAATTGTTTGACTGTGTTTTATTATTTGTATGCATAAATACAATGTGCCTGAAGCCTGGATTCATGGTATTCACAGCAATATTACCAAGTTGCAAGAAACCTATATTTTGATAGAACAGTTACATTCCAACGTTTTTTCAATTACATTAACTTTGTTCTGACTCTAATAGTAGATGTAGAAACCCTTCCCATTCACCAAAAGAAACCTAGCTCATCTTAGTTCACCTCTGTGAGCTGAAGGCATCTTAATGCTAAATGCTGTTGAGACACAGATTTTATGCAGAGATGCACACAAACCTGCAAAATTTTACATTTTAGATCTGGAGAGCTCAGCATTTCACTGGGGCTACTCATGTGGACATGATAATGGGTTCAAATGCTTTGCTGTATGAGGCTTCTAGGGTTACTCTTCTTTTTAGGTACACACAGGTATTCTTCCTCTGCAGAGTAAGGTTATACTACTGCTAAGGCTGTTACTTTTAAAACAGTGGCAGAAGAAAGACATAAAAAAGTCTGTTTTCTGTAAATTGCACTAATTGTGTAGCTGCAAAGGAGCTTCATGGGATGGCAGACATTGAAGGCATGGGCTGCCTTGTCGGTGCACGCCTTTGCCTCTGGCATGCGGGTGTATCATGTAAAGAAACCAAATGAGGATCTCTTTCTCATAAAAGGTGCTCGTGCACAGTTGGCCATGCATGGAATCACAGAATCACAAACTTATAGAGTGGTTTGGGTTGGAAGGGACCTTAAAGACCATCTAGTTGCAATGCTCGTGCTGTGGGCAAGGGACTCTAGCATAATATTGGACCCAACAGCAGTACCGTAAATTTTTGACACTTATGCCACAGATATGGGCACATTTGGTGGGACTATCTGAAGAAAAATCTTCCCCAGCTATACTCTGCTTGAATTTGCACTTTTTGTTACCAAAATAGATCACTATGTGCCAATAAATCTGCATCAAAAGTAATGCATGAGAGAATAAAACTGCTTTGAAGTCTGATCGAGTCCCAGGAAACAGGTCTCTAATTTCAAGCTACAAGAAATTTTGCTCATAAGAACTTTGTTAGAACAGAACAATCTTAATTCTCTCTGGTCTGAAGGAATGAATTTGTCTGTGAAGTAACATCTAATGGCAGAGCTTTTAGTGTTTAAATCATTCCACCTCATTTCAGCATTTAAGGGTCTGCCTCCTAGAGGAGAGAAGTCCCCAAGTGCCTGCAGCTGATCTACGCAACCACAGCTCCTCAAAATTTAGCAATGAGGAATTTGAGTTGTTTCAATCAAACATCCATTCTTCTTCGCCCAGTCCAAGATGTGAGACTGTCCTAAATACACATTACCATTTCCCAAATTTTACCTGCTGCTTTTTTAAAAAGGGTAAAAGCATTTTATTCGTGCATGTTCTCATGAGTTCACAGTGATTTAAAACATTTGACCAGTATATTGCAATTTTTACCTATTATTTTACATTTTAAAGTGGGACAGTGCAGTACTGGAAATAGTGAGGGTTTAAGGTAGAGATCTGTTTGAAAAAGGTTTGAATATGGTAAAATCAATCTAAAATCTATACTAGGCAGGGAAGTGGCAAGGGATAACATGAGCAAAGGGAATAATGGGAATAAAAAAGCTCTGAAAAGCCCATACCAGTTGCTAATACTTAATCTCTTTAAATAATGAATTAGCTGCTCATATCTAGTCACTGCAAAGAGAAAGCACTTTCTTTGTGAAGTAAAGCTTGAATAGCCATGAATTATTCAGTATAAAGTGTGCCAGTTAAAATGCCTTGATATTGGAAGTCAAGTGTAAGATTATCTTTTGTCTGTCAGAAAGCATCTCTCCCATGTTACTGAGACTTGAGGGGGGTGGAAAAAGGGGCCAGCTAGGGCACAAAGATGTCAAGAAAAATAAGGGAGGTATTGTAGTAACATGCAGAAGCATTTCTACTTAAGTATGAGCTCCGATCCTATGCAGGAAATGTTCTGCTAAACTTTTTTCTGCTTACTGTTTCTTTTCTCCTTTACCTTCATCACCTTCATGCTCCATTGTCTGTGACTCTGAGAGAAGCACTCGTGATGCAGCAACAATACTCCAAGGCTCCTTCCAGCAGAGACACTATCAGTTATTGATCTGTCAGCCTTAACTGACATGCAGAAATATATTTCTGTACTCAGGTTTCTAACAGACCTTTTTACTGTATCACAATGTTTAATTTAAAAGAATGCAGGAAAGTCTTGCACAGAAAATTACTGTTTCTCAGGAAAGTTTGGTTACCTAGCCTTTTAGTATGACAGGATTTCCAAAATCTCAGGTATTCTATATTTTGAAGCAGGGGGGAAAGGGGGTGGTGTTTCATTTTGAAACTATCCACATTGTTGATGGTACCTCCACATATGTCAAACACGTCTTTTATTTTATTTTCTACCTGCATTTTAAATAGATTACATATATTTTTTTTCTTTTTCTTTTTCTTTTTCTTTTTCTTTTTCTTTTTCTTTTTCTTTTTCTTTTTCTTTTTCTTTTTCTTTTTCTTTTTCTTTTTCTTTTTCTTTTTCTTTTTCTCCTTTCTCTTTTTCTTTTTTTTTCCTTTTCCTTTTCTTTTTCCTTTTCTTTTTCTTTTTTATTCCTTTTCTTTTTCTTTTCCCTTTTTCTTTTTCTTTTTCTTTTTCTTTTTCTTTTTCTTTTTCTTTTTCTTTTTCTTTTTCTTTTTCTTTTTCTTTTTCTTTTTCTTTCTTTCTCTCCTCTGTAGATTTTTTTTTTCTCATGATTGCAATTGAGTTCAAAATATCACAACATTCTGAAGCTGCAGAGAAAAACAGGTTGGTGTTTTGGAGCACTTTTTTTTCAGTCCCTCTTTCCCGTTTTTCCCCCTCGAATTTCTCCAATAATGTCCACCTAACCAATGCCATCATCATGTCTTTTTATTTCATGGGTACGTGATCTGTATTTGGTGGATGTTCAGATTCGGCAGTAAAACACTGGCAACTAACCCACAGATGTAGCATCCAAAATAGTCAGTAAATTGGACAATCTTTATGGGCTATGTACAGCTTACCACTTAAAATCCCCAGTTTAAGCATCATACTCTTGCCTTCATGATTACACTGGCAGGCAGGAACAGCAGCTCTGAGCAGAGGTTCGTCTGTGTGCATCATCAGGGATGCTGCCCTATGACAGTAACACTGAGCCTCTGTAAGAAATGTGAGTACAGTCAGGTGTAGGACTGAACAACAAGTCAAGATTACTTAATCACTTCTAGGACATTTTAACTACCATAATTCTCTGCAATCCACCTTATATTGATTTTGACAAGAATTTATGCAAGCCTGACACTTCTGAGAATTACAGCCTCGGACTTTGAGATTAGACTAGAGAACACAAGGGGTATCTTTTGTCTCTGGATCACTGACAGTGCTCTGTGGAGTCCTCTGTGAAGGACCATACTAGTACTCCCAAGGCTGAGACTGAGAATTATCACTTCCCTACCTCTTAAATGAAAAAAGAAAAAAAAAGCTGTAACAACACTGAAAAGCAGTGACAGCTGTAAAAAATGTCATAAAAGAATTATACTTTGAGTTAACTTACTTAAAGATAAAAGAGATGGAAGAGTTACTGCATACTTTTTGGAAATACCGACAAACTCTTCCATATCTATATAAATGTAAAACTACTAGTGCTATTGATCAGTCCATGTTTGGATAAATTTCCCACAATATAAAAGTAACTTACCTTTTTGTCTAAACAGAACAATCCATCTGAGATATCTTCTGTTATTTTCATGTTTCTGTTGAAACTCAAAGAACCAGACTTTTCTAGCCAGACCAAGCCCAGGACAGAGAAAAAAGATCATCATTGTCTGTTTCACTTGTGCTGACTACAGATTAAAAAATAAGCTGCAGTTTTAAGTATTTCTTATTTATCTTTTCTGCATGTTGGGTGATACTCAATTTTAATTTTAACAGATATTAGCCAAATAAACAGTAGCAGATTAGCTCTCTTTTCTTCAAATCAAATGTGATTGGATTCAGAATAAAATCTGAATTACACCACTGAATGAAAATAGAAAAAGAAATCAAATTAGGGTTCAGAACTTTCCCTCTGGACAAAGACAACTGTGTGATAATATGGTTAGAAGGAAAGAATTTGGAGTTAGAATTTTCTTGTAATACAGCACTGATTTAAAATTAATATAAAGAATCTAGTATTAAGAAGATGAATCAGAATTGAGAAAAAATTCACTAATTTATTTGTTTTGAAAGGAGATGTTTGTATGATACCTTTTAAGATATGTCTTGCAATGTCCTCATTCAACAGATTAAGAATATACAACATGTTACATGACAAAAACAATGCAGTCTTTAGAGCCATTTAAGATTGATGTTTAGTAACAAATGAAAACCATTTGCCACTCTCCCCAGAGAAATTTTGGAATGAAAGATTAATTATCCATATTATTGTGGAAGCTTGATCCAGAAAAACTCTCTTTTGTTCCAGAAATTAATTTAAATGTATTGAAATGATTTTTCAGAATTTATATGGTGCCTTTCCTCATTAAAATCAATGGATATATATTTGATATTAAAATAACACAGATTTTAGCAAGGAAAGTTAGAGGCTTGTTGCCTTTTAAACATCACAGACCATATTATAGTCTCCATTGTATGAAACTAATTCTTGCTGAAATGAATATAAGTCCCACATATATGCTGTTTTCATAATCAGAACCAATTGTTTTTCTGCTTGCACAATTCAGGCAGGGTAAAGGAGAAGACTCAGGACCTAACTGAGCATTACAAGGCAGTGTCATTCTTTGGTTCTTAGAATGTGCAACACACTAAATCTGACTTGCGGCTTTAACAGGACTTTATTAGATCTTCCATACTTTTACAATGAGATGAACCTCCATGATTTTGTTCTGCAACTCGTATAATTCACCACTATTTGAGTTTTGTTGAAATAGTGACATTTTTCATGTGTCTTGCTGAATAAACAGATTTTCCTTAGCTAGCTTAAGTGAATGTGCTTTTGTGACTTTAAAGCTACCAAAGTAAAAAATAGACCCATGACCAGTTTATTCCACTACAATGATGTTTGGGACTTGAGCATGGCTTGTTTTGGGGTGGGGCATATCTGAAATTTTACCCCAGAGTGCCTCCAACCTGCATTATATGTCTTGCTTCTAAGAAGTTTGTGGTCTACTTGCACTATATGGCTTTTTGTTTAGGTTTTGGGGTTATGTGTGGGGTTTTGTGTGTTTTTTACAAATTAACAGCAGCTCCTCACTATTTACACGCTATACAATATGAATGTCAGACTGACCTGGTTCTTTAAGAATTAAGCCAGATGCCCTATGTTCAAAAATGCCCACACTAATTCTACAATCAGCACTATCAGAGTTTATGTTGTAATCAGGTGTCACAATGTTGTTGTATATCAGCACTTGTATTGTTTTGGCATAAGTCTAGAAGAGAGAGAAAAAAGCATACACTTTAACTGGGCCCCTAGCAAAATTGTAGAAAATATTCAGGAAAAAGCCCCAAACAGTTTTTAAAGTACTAGAGCCCTCTGTAGTACCTACAAAAGAGACCAAAAGATACCTTTAAGAAGCCATATCTTAAGAGGACACTTCAGAATCCTATTTCATAGTGGATATTTGAAACAGAATTTTTTTCTAGGCAAGGCCAAAGGTTAGATTCTCATTTTTTCCCTGATACTTTGTCTCAGCCACCAAAACTTAAATAATTGCACAACCACATATTGGCAGTCAGGATTTGTTAAGGTCCATGTATTAGCCAAACTTTTCCTCTGTAGGCTCTTCTGAATAACTGACCCAAATCTATTGACTCCTGAGCCATAAAATTCAAATTTTGAATAAACCTTTCAACAAAAAACTTTATCCTGGGGGTTTGAAGGAATCCACAAACAGATTTAATGGGAAAATATATAATTATGTTGGAGGAATACATTACAGGACAAAAGTGTTCTGTTGCCCTCTTTAAAAACAGCATTACTTAACTGGATTTTCATAATACCTTCTAGACTGAAAAATCTCAAAAATTAGATAATAGGTTTGAGTACATCTTGTGCTGGCATGGAAACACAATATCTGTTGTTTAAGAAAAGGTTCCACTGATCATTTAAAATGAATGCCTGTCATGGCTAAAAGGGTGTTAGCCTTACTCGTTACCTTTAATCTGCAGTCCATATCCAAATATCTGTAAATCTGTAAATCCATATCTGTAAATCCTACTCACTTGTAGTAAAAAAATTCTAGCCTTGCTAAAATGAAAGATATTATTGCTACTTTTTCTATGTTTCTAATAAATGTAAAATGCTCCAGTACAAATCTAGTATGCTATAAGTATAATAGGTTGAATTTCTTACCCCATTCAACAAGAGTAGTGGTATATGAAAAAAACAGGTGGAAAAATGACCTGCATTGAGAAAATTATCCTTCAGATTCAGACATAGAAGAAAAACATTGCACAAAAGGTATT
This sequence comes from Melospiza melodia melodia, assembly GCF_035770615.1. Classification (NCBI taxonomy): domain Eukaryota; kingdom Metazoa; phylum Chordata; class Aves; order Passeriformes; family Passerellidae; genus Melospiza; species Melospiza melodia. Next base: position 19,390,018 of record NC_086226.1, on the reverse strand, counting down.
GACTCTTTTCTTTCAGAGGAGCTTTATTCATCATTTTGGGGGGAACACATTCTGAAATTATTAACAGAGCTGAAAATTATTGTTCTTTCTGCCTTCATTCCTTCTCTTCTTTTTTCATTCTTTCCTTTCTTTCTTCTTTTCTTTCTTCTTACCTTTCTTTCTCTCCCCCCACCATTTCTCTCCCTCTCTCTTTCTTCTTTTTCTGTCTTTCAAAAAGCAACCTATTAAACCAGTAAATCAAGGAGAGGCAATAAACATGCCCATTCCAAACAGTAAATAATTATTTTGTCCAACCAGCTGCTGGCAGGTATAAAATCTGAGACAGCTAGTTAGCCAGCCCCTTAGGCCTAACTGCTCTAAAAATCACTTATTTTCCTTTCCTCTCTCTCTTTTTTTTTCCTCCTTTTTTTTTTTTTTTTCTTTTCAGAGCACATATCGAGATACAGAATCTCTGAGCTAATTATCAGGGCTGGGATTCTCAACTTAATCATCACTACCAATTCCCTGGAGAGCAGCGGCATCTAAGAGCTAACCCCTGCCATGCTGAATCATAGTCACACAGATGAAGAATCAAAGCCCACTGAGATTTTCAAAGGAGGAGTCCTGTACACAAATTTCATATAATTCTATACTTTACAATTGAAGTGTAAAGTAGGAGACAGTAGCTGATAAAATGCTATTTAAAGTTAAAAACATTAATGTTATAGATTATTAGTTTAATAAGGCGTCAGGGAAGAGAGAGTTCATCTGCCTCCATTGTCTAAAAGCAGTTCTACAGTGCACTATCTGTAAGAATTAACTCGTTCTATGTTCATCATTAATGGAAAAAAAGGTGGAAAGAGACACAATCTACTAATTTGCTGTAACTTTGCACCAAGTATTAAATTAAGAGAAGAGAAAGATAGACTGCAGAATCATTTCTCTCCATCATCCTCATTAAATTTCATTTCAGCGGGGAATTGTGTCACTGGTGCTTTAGTTATCTGCTGTGAATGCAATCCAATATTCAGCTTGAGTACTCTTTGTATGTAACTGCTTGTATTTGCAGGCACACAGGATGACATGCAGTTACATGATGCCAGTAAATGCCAGGCTTAATTGTTTCATAATCATTTCATGAAATCATTTATTTTGCATGAATAAACACAGATGCTTATAGTCTCTGCTGGTGTAAATCGTAATCGTTCCACTGACACCAGTGGAGGTGTGCTAATTTACACCAGATGGAGATTTGGCCCGATTATTTAAGGACCTGAGGTGTTTGGCAAAGGCTCAACAGGCACAACTGAATTGTGAAGTTTCCTCCTAGGGTATTTCAGCAGTAAATTATATTTTATACAGAAATTTCAGTTATCTGGAAGTAAAATCTTCCTGGAATAACTGCAGCAAATTAGTTGGTCTGTCAGATGAATGATATTTGCTACAGCACTTGCAGATGTTCAGTCTTGTGTTAGATTCCTTTGATGCAACTGCCTATAACAAAGATACATCTATCACACTTACAGCTGTCTAACCTTTAAATAACATTGCTCAGATGCAAAAAACTTTCTGAATTTCAAACTATGCTGTTATATTTTATTAAGGTTTGGGTATCACTAGCAACATTGGCAGCTTACAAGATGTTCATAGTGAACTGTTTGCTGTGTTGTTTAAGGCTGCAGTTTCAGGAGTTTTTAAAATATGTCAGAATTTATGGTTAAGCTTTTTAAGTGAAAATGTCTTTTTTAGCACGCATCATAGAACAAAGAAATCAAGAAAATGTCCCAAATAAACAGGCAAAGTTAAAATCAATCATTTAAGAAACTCAGCCTAGATATTTTCTCTCCATCTCACAGTAGTTACTATTTAATAACCTTGAAGCACCTTGCATATTGCTTGATTTGTGACTTCAGCAGTACAGGACAGTAAGATGGAACACACTCTTTTTCACGAAATTGTAGTGGAAGATATGAACTTTATGCCAAGGAACCACAATAAGATTTCAGAGTCAGTGGAGAAGTCATACATACATTGGCACAATTTTATACATCTATACAGAGGATCATAAAATAAATTAAACTTGAATGATTAAAGAACATGAAAGAGAAAAATAATTTTATTCTCAATACTGCCACAAACACCTTTATTCTCATTTTCTTTCCTTTTCTCTGCCCAAAAATTAAGTAAAACAATGTTTTATCATCCCTGTTAATTTGTTTTATTTTGGAAAGCCCTCCAGAATGTGGTCAGTCTTAGTAAGTATCATAATAACTGCAAGAGATTCTGCTCTATAACCCCAAAAAGAGCTGTTTCTCTGAACATGGTTAGGACATAGTTATTGCTTCACAAACCTTTCCTCACCTGTTGCTAGAGGAAATTCTATAACCAGGTGAGTATGGCAGCACTCAGATTAAACTATCAGGAAATTTGATTAGATTTTTAACTGCTTCCAAAAGGAAAAAAAACAGTTTTATTTCATTATTTCAGTAATCAATGCAGTGTGATATGATGGTCAGAAGGACCAGCTTGTATCAATTATGCATTTTTTTCTGGTATATTTCTAGCTCTCTTTAGGACCATGGCTCCATATTATAAGTAGAGATGTATTTTATTTGGGTTCATTCCACCTGCTGGAGAAGGATCTGATCCCTACTTGTGTTTTCCTGAAAAGCAATAGAGGAGACATTATTTAAGAGGTGTTATTTTCATCCCCTTTTCCTTCCTGAGCATATATAAACAGTTTAGAGCTTTGCTTCTAAATTACCCTTAGATGGGGAAAAAGCTGACTTGGCAAGTTTTTCTGTTGCATGGATTATAGCAGATGGGCAACCAGCAACCACCTTTAAAGAACCATCTCCTGTTGATTATTCTGGTCCAACCAGACAAACTGTTGTAATGGGAGACATCTTCTTAAATCATATATACCATATTTTTAAATATTTATGTGTATTTATATTAATTCATAGATCTCATGAGATTCTGAAGAGCTCTTTGTCAAATGTTTCTGAAATTCTGCCTGTGAAATCATTCTTATCTTGACTGATAAAGTATTTTTACAAAAAATCCAGTCCCTAATCTCCACTAGTGGAAAGTGCCAAAGGTGAATGCTTTATCCTGTTTGGATCCTCATTCTGTTGTCCCTGTCCACAAAGCTGCATTATGGACCTTTCATTGTGATCCTGGTGATGTCACTTGCACAATTGCATACATATATATTACAGTGTATGTACCATCATTGCCCCCATTATTTAATGCAAATTAAATTCCAAGGTTGGTGATGCAAAGGTCTCCTTGAGGGATCCGCATGAGCTTGGAAGCAGGTTTATCCATTTAAAAATGTCTTCCAGCTATTTTACAATCTTAAGATTAAACATTTTCATGGATTTTTTTAACCAAAATATGATGAGTACTCAGGATTTTACATCAGATATTCATGTGATGAAGACTGAACGTCTCTATTGTGAATTCACATATCTTTTATCTATCTGTTTCTAAAAAACAACTACAGTTTGCAGTAGCCATCCACTTGAGGAATGAACTGTTTCCTTCTGAATAAAACCATCAGTAGCTCCAGTGGCTAAATTCTGCAGATGGGCAAGGACTGACATGGAACTGGAGAAGAGTCTGGAGCACAGGTACTACGAGGAGCTGCTGAAGAAGTTGGGGGTGCTGGTGCTCCGCCTGGAGTAAAAGAAGTTCAGGGGAAACCTTTGCACTCTCTACAACTACTCGAAAAGAGGCTGTAGCCGGGTGGGAGTCAGTCTCTGCTCCCAGGCTGCAAGTGACAGAACAAAAAGAAACAATCTCAAGTTGAGCCAGGGAGGTTTAGTTTGGATATTACAAAAAAATTCCTTACCAAAACAGTGGGCAAATCTTGGCACGGGCTGCACAGGGCAATGGTGGAGGCACCATCCCCAGAAAGTCTTCAAAACTATGTGTAGATGTAGTGCTTAAGGACATGCTGGGTTAATGTTTGGATTTGATGGTATTAGAGGTCTTTTCCAATTATTCTAAATTATTCTATGATTCTGTGGCTTTGCTAAGGAGTTTTTCACAAACAGTTTTTTAGGTGCAAATCCACTGGAGACTGCTAACTCTTCATTACAAGCAGCTCTGCCCTTCTTGTAAAGTCATTTAAACTCAGTCTGAAAAGGAGTGCCTAGCTCTGATCTCTTCCCACTGAATTTTCTTTAGGCAAGCTGGTAATGACTACCATACACAGTGTGTAACAAGCACAAGGCAACATGTTCAAGATCACTTTGAGCTTTTGGCACAGAGCTGGGTATCCTGCCAAGCTCTCCTGTGACATCTCTCGAAACAACAGCCAAGTGTCCCAGAGGGTTTAGCTGGGAAAGGAAAGCAGCTTCAGGACAGAGTAGTAGTAGACATGTCCTGGAGGGCCTTGAACTGTTGGAAAACTGAGAAACATTGAGAGCAAGGAGTACAAAATTTATTATGGGACCCTGTGGGCAGCTTAAGGGTCTATGAGGCCTCATGGAACTTCAGTTGGTTTAGAGAATATCTTAAACTTCTGCATATCCTCCTAAAACATGCTTCTGCTATTATCACTATCCCCACTTTCTGTTCCCTTGTCTAGCTACAAAATGTCATGTTATTCTTGTAGACATAATTGTCTAATTGTTATTTTAATCCTCCTAAAGCCTTTTGCTGTTCATTTAGCAAGTTGCCAGTGAGGCTAATGACATCAAGAAAACTGCTCTGAAAGGAGTTGCCTGTACACTGTGATGTATCATAAATATAGATGAATGCAAAGATGCTACACACAAAATGCAAATGAGCAGGGAATTAGATTCAGTTATTCACTAGAGGTTCAGATCTTGATGGAGAAGCCTCTGTAGGGCTACCAAGCAAAAAACAGGCTTATGTTTCAACTCTCCAGCTGCTGCTGAGTAGGGACTGCAACCTGTCATAGAGCACTAATTGAACAGGATGCTGCTGGAAGGAAATATGTGTCAGTGCCAGTCCCCCAGTGAAACGCCATAAGGCAGATTCATGGAGGCGCAACAAACAATGAACTGCTTGGTTCAAAAGTGTGGCCTCAAATGCAAAAAAAGTCAGGAGGGTGAGCAGCAACAGGAGAACTGTCCAGTGGCTGAGGAAAGTAAAAGATGGTTAAAATACCTCAAAGATTAAAGCAGCCTCTGCAGAAGTGTCAGAAAGACCACTGAAAAGAATAAACAGTTGTCATGGGAGGTAGTAACTCATTATAAGACAACTTTATTTCACTGTACATCTTTAATGCAAACCAACACCCACACCACTTCCCTGGCTTAAGTACTGCAAGACAGTCGGAAAAATAAGCAGAAAATCGCAGGAGAAAATGGACGGGGAGCAGGCATGGCATTCCTGTCCCATCTACCTCTACAGCAAGCAGGGGTACAGAAAGGACAGGAACACAGGCACTTCAGGCAACAATTTTGGAAGCGCCAAAAGTCCATGCACCTAAAGTACCTTTGTGTTTCATGGTATTTTAAATTACTGTCATTATCTAGTTTCTTCCAAACTAGAACCAGTGCTTGAAGCTCTGAGATCTCCCAGATAGCTGGGATGATGTACCTGAAAAGACTGAGTTCCAAAGGGTTTTCGATTAGCTTAGAAAATCTCACATATATTGCTGACAAAATAATCACAGCTGTTCTGAAACGACAGCAGTAATTTGAAGAGGTAAATCAATGGAACCTGCAATCTTTAATCAGCTTGCTCTAAAAATGTCATTCCACAAAGACTGAAAAAGTTTTTCATACATGTTCATGTCCATGTCTCTATCTGGGCATATAGGACAGTCAATTTCATTCTTACCTGCAATGCAGGAACCACAAGAGTGCACAGAAGTTTTGAGGCAAGTGCATTTCAACAACATCTCAGAAGATGGAGGACAGCTGTGGACAGCTTAGATATGAGTTTTCTGCTGCAGGACTGAAAAAACTTTGATCAGCTTCCTAATTTTCTGCAACAATTAATATTTGCATTTCATATTTTTTGAATACATTATAAATTTGCTCTTAGGTCATCAGCAACCAGGACTGGCATCAAGAAGCCTATCTAGATCACTGTTACAAAAAATTTTTTGTTACAATTTATTTGATGAAATACATTGCATGTGGTCAGATGAGTTGTTCTGATACATAAAATTTACAAGATGAGGTTTTTTAGCATTAACTCCAAATCTCTCTTTATTTGTAGAGAAGATGATTCTCTTGTGCATTTTTCTCAATATTATCATTTTTCTCAATATTATCATTTTTCTCAATATTATGATGCCCACTGAGAGTCTGATGTTCCTTAAACAGACCAATAGTTTATTAAGAGTAGCCATTCCTTCATTAAAAAAGTTTCTCTCAGAGAGATACTAGGAATCTGCAAATCACTTTCACTAAGGAAAGAGATTTTGTATTTTTCATATTGTTTTTGTTGAGAAGTTGAGAAGTTGAGTGCCCCATTTACTGACTGGAGTTTTCTTGAAATTTTGTTATCTAGAAACAATATTAAAAACAATTTTTCATATTGTTTTTGTTCCCTAAAATTTCCAAAAGTTCCAAAATCAGGTAGGTTCCTGATATCATCTTTATTGCAGAGATATTAGGGAGAAGCCCAGAGAAATAATTTCTGTTCCAGTAATGTGGAAAAGTTGCTGAATCCCATTTCTTTTAGGGGTAGCCCTGTTAACAACCCTATCTACATCTTACAGAAGAAGAAAATTAACCACAAGCCTAGTTGAAAGGGGATAGATACAAAGGAAAACTTGAAGGGGAAATATGGAAACCTAATTTTCAAAGCTGTTGCGTTTTCTGAGCTAGCGTCTATTTGAATATGACTGTTGTATAAGAATACACTGATATGATTTAAAAATAGAAAGCCCAGCAAAATAATAGTGGTTTTCATTATTTCTCCTCTGGGAATTTCTGGCTTCATTCGTAGATTCTGGCTTCACTGTTAGCAGACAAATGTTGAACAATAAACAAAGCATTTCTTCCTAAATTAAATGAAGCTTTTGAATGATGCAGCTATAATGCTCACTCCTCTGCTAAGAACAAACAGTTGAACAGTGTGAAATATTACCTCTCTGTGAGGGAAGAGGGATTGAATTTCAGAAGTCAAAGTTTACAGCAGATCCTGACTCAGATATGCTTTCACTGATTCAGCCATAGCATTCACTTGGAAAGCTTTACATCGTGGCCTTGGCAGACTCCTAGGCTTTCCCAGCACAAGCTGCTTTTCTTTAGCTTACCAAAAATAGCCATGAATTTGGTGTACTTGGCTTGCTGGTGTTTACAGGCATGAAGGTGTCTTCAGGATGGCTCTGGGCAGTCAGAGGCTGTTACAGTTGGAGACAAATGGGGAAAGCATTGAATTCCTTTGCAGGCAGAGATATCCACTCTAGAGTCTGGTATTTTGCTACTTTGTGGACTCTAGGCATCCAACCAATTGCACTGGCCCCATCATCCACATGTGTGCTCCCAGCTCAGACCCAGCCTTTCTGGATTGTTGTGGTCATTTCCAAATGGCTTATTGTTCACCTTCACATATCTCTTGTGGTACACTGATCACCAGAGCAGACTTTCTTCAGAGTGAGGAGCAAAATTCTGGCTTCAAAATGTTGAGCAAAAAATCATTCATTTGCAACATGAAGGGATGAGTATCACAATGACATCTCCATATAAATCTGCTGATCTTTTTTCAGGCCCTTTTCCTACAGCCGGGAGGACAGAATCTCAGCTGCTGTCACAGCTGTCACACATTATAGCTCCTGGGCAAATGGAGATTCCTTTTGCTTCATGTACTGTGATATGAAGTGACTGACACACCCCAGTGCAGAGGATTCTTGGGTATGTAGCATGGAAAATTTTGAAAGGAGACCAGCAAGACGCCTAAACCACGACAATCTTAAAGCTCAGCTGCCAACACAGGCATCCCTGTCACTCTTCTTATCTGGGGGCACAGAAAACACCAGCATGAGCATCTTGGTCACCACAGGGCTTCCTAAAGCAAGATATCTAAAAGACAGCATTCCTGTCACCATCCAGGCTTGCAAGGTAGTCTGCAATTTTAGAAGTAGCATATAAGTTCCTTGACTGTAGAAGGCAGCTGGCAATAGTGATGAGCTCTCAACCAGGTTTTCCTAACACAGTTTACCTAAAACAAACCACAGCACAAGTTAAAGCAAGAGGTTAGCACATATTTTTGCTTGAGCTCACTACCAGCTAGCTTTGTTAACTTCCTAACACAGCTGCATGCTCTGCCTCCAAGCCCAGGGTGGGTGCAGCAACTATCTCCGATAAAAAGAAAGGACCTAACAATCTGGTAGCTTTTAGACCAGTTTTTTTTTTTTTCAGGAAAATTATTTGGATATCATCTCAAGGTTCAGAAGACTGGTAAATGGAATTACTGCAAAATGTCTTAAGAGGTCATAGCTCTCTTTGCTGTGCTTCTTGCGTTATTTGTCATAAACACCCAACCCCTATGGCAAAAATCTGGAGAGAAAGAAAAACCAAACTACCATGGTCAAATGGTGTGTCAATATCATGTACCTGCTTTTCATCCTTCTCCACCCATCAGGGAGGAATAGCAACAAGCATTAGCCTAAACCCCAGCCCTCAGTGGAGCATGAGTCCTGCTGTCACGGCAGTAGGGAGAGTGTCTTGGTCAGAGCTCACCTAAGGAATCCAAAGATGTTGAGCAGATTTGTGCCCAGAAAGTGGTTTGCTTTTGGTTATAGGAAAGGAAGTTGAGCATGTTGTCTAGCACAGAAGTTGAGAACCCCAAAGCACAGAAGTTGAGAACCCCATTTACTGACTGGAGTTTTCTTGAAATTTTGTTATCTAGAAACAATTAGGAGAAAGCTCACGTTCAGCTAACTTTATCCCAGGTTATTTCCCTATTTTTTTCGTATTAATTTACAGAAGACCTCACAGAAGGTGTGAGGAGGTTTAGGTTGTATATTAGCAAGAAATTCTTCACAGAAAGGGTGAATAGACATTCGAATGGACTACTCAGGGAGGCAGTGAAGTCACCATTGATGGAAGTGTTTAAGAAAAGATGGGCATGGCACTTATGGCCATGGTGTGACACTGTGGTGATTGGTCATAGGTTGGGCTTCATCACAGAGTTCTTTTCCAGGCTAATTTATTCTGTGATTCACTTTCCAAGTGAAACAAAACACATATATCCTCCTGTAATACAATTTATCCCCATGTCCCTCCTGCTGCGCACTCTTTTCCTAACAGCATGGTCTCTTAATTCATTATCTATTACCTTCCTTTGCTATTTTCCTTTCTTTTTACACATATCACTCATGAGACCTGTAAAGGAGAGAAGATCTGTGAAACCTGGCAAAAGACAGATTCTTTTACTTAATTCAATGCGCAGGATGGAAGGTTCTGTACGTGCATTTGTCTGTACCTAGACGCATGCATATATGTATCCATGTGTGTATATTTTTAGAATATTTTTTGAAATGTACCCCTAAATGCTAACAATGCAAAGCCAACAGACCTATGCAACTTTGGCGAGTTAGAAAGTGTAGGTTGGGCAGCCAGCACCAACCTTAATAACCAAAAATAATTGCCTGGGTCTGAAGCAAGAATTTTCTCATCAGTATGCAGCACAGAGGTGTAGGGTGAGAAAAACGAGGAGTATGAGGATATAAAACAAACAGTAAAATGGAAAAATGTCATCTGTGCTCTGGCCTTCCCTTCTGCTTCTCACAAGCCATTCCAAGCAATGCAGTTGGGATATGCGACAGGCTGTGCACAGAGCAGGGGTATCACGCATGCAGCTGAACACATCTGGTTAGCAGTTGCCTGGTTTTGTGCTGTGAGCCAGCCAACAACATCCACATTTCCAAGCCAGCCCTCTGCCATTGTTACAGAGTGGTTTATGACTTCACTTTTCCTTTGTAATAGGTTCATTCCTCTTTCCAACAGTACTGTTGTCACTCTTTCATCTTTGCCTCCCTGTAGCCTTCATCCACACGTGCATCCATAGAGTCAGGCTCAGGGTGACTAAGAGGAAATGGTTTGCATAGGAGAATTTGATGCAAGTACCTGGTCTGAAATGTTAGACAGCTTCCCCTCTTAAGGTTGTTTTTGACAAAGCCAACCATATTTATTTAGGTGTGTAACAGTGATTTGCAGGCCTGAGTTTGTCATCAAAGGGGAAAACTGCGACTTCAGTACTTCCACGTACAAAACAAGATGGATGTTGAAGCTATTTTTTTGCTAAAGATGTGGTTATACACGGAAGTGCAGAAAAGTAGATTATCTCCCGTTTTTGGATTAGCCTCACTCAGCCAGGAGCAGTCCATCTGTTCTTTCTCTCTTCTCTGTCATCCATGCCATCAAGAAAGTGACTAGGGACAGTGTCCTGATCTGTTTAGTTATTTAATAGGTATGGTGGTAAGGACAAAAGTCATCCCACACTCAACACCTGTAGCTGCTCTCAATTTAATTATCTCCACTTTCCAATTCTGCTAAGAAACTGAGGCTTCAATGTGGCTGGAAGTCACTGGCTATAGCACAAGGAAGCTCAGATAAAGAGAAGAAAATAGCCAAATGGACAGACAGGTAAGGTGGTCCATACAGAGGACAGAAAGAAAAATTGCAGAAGAAACTCTTTCTGGGCTCTGGGAGTAACACTAGACAAAGAACAGGGACACAGCCATGGAAATACAGCCGTGCACATGGAAGATGTGATAGACTGGCAAAGTCAAATTGCTTCAAAAGCAAAATTAATGCTGATTACTTGATGCAAGACATCACTCACACCAATCAAATTGTTATTTTGGGAAATCATAAATTTGTATCCAGAGTCAGTTTGTCACTCATTAAAAACTTATAAGAATGATTAGAAAATTAACTTAATAAGTAAATCTTAAATTCTTTTTCATTTAATAGCTTAAAATATAAGATGATCTCATCTGGCTCTTACATGACCTCTGGCCACATCACAGGCAACTAATTTTATTCTCATCCTCACTGCTAGCATTGGTCTCAGTCTAATTATTTCTGGTGTAAACATAACTGAAATCTCCCTGCCACCATCTTTATCTGAATAAGGAGTATTATATATACCCCAGTATGGAACCTCTATATCTTACTCTTTGCTTGCCTCCTGGTTCTATTGTTACATAGACCACTTTCATCAGGCTTTTACACTTACTTGAAAAGTTGATCATGCTGGAAAATGCCCTGCTGAAGGGACTTCAGAAGTCAGTTTGGTGGATTTTCTTTGTGTACTGCATATCTGTACAGTCAGCCTGGGAATAATAAATAATTTTAAGGCGCTACCAGGAAAGACAGCATTATTAAGCTATGCAGAAGTGGGCCCATTCATTACCAAAATATCACTTAAAATATTTTCTGAATAGGGTTCTTGGGTGCATATAATTTCTTTTGACTACACAAAAACATATTTTTCCCACAAGCATATGCCTTTTTTTCTGAGTGAAATATTCCTCTCTTTCTAAGAATTATCCCTGTAAAGTTGGAATGGGTCTTTGCATGAAAGAAATACAGATTATCCTGTATCTTTAAAAGGTAAACCATATTGGAAAAAAAAAACTCTTCAGAAAACTAATTTTAAAAAACATTTTAAAAGCCAAACCAACAATTTTTAAAAGAAACAATTTCTAAGAGAAGTTACTGTAATACGAATGTAGCAGTGAATTCACTTTACCTTTAAATTTTACTTTTCATTACTTGGAGACACAGGCATTTGAAAAGCTGTTGAAATCTGTACTTCTTAAGCCTTCTTTTCAATAGAATAAGCACAAGAAACCCATGGGATTCAAGTGTCCAACAGGTTAAGAGCAGATTTATTTAATTCATTGTCCTGCTTTGCTGAAAGTGAGTGATGATCTCACCACTGGCACAAAAAGAGACCTTTTTGACTTGATTTCAGCTCATCCATGCTTCACAGTGCAATTCTCTATTTCTTTCTCTCTATATCTAGGAAAATAATAATAAATGCCACTGTGACACATTTTCAGAAAGTGACATGGTTTAGAAGCTGTCGGTACCTAATGAAGCATTTCAGCTCTATCTTATAAGCTGTGATTATCATGATCATTTTTACTGATACATATATGGATTTGACATCTGCAGTCTTTTAGCCTTTTAAATAATCTGGTCAGCAAAATTGCTAGTATGTAGGGCAATTTAACCATTTCTTTACAGATTTTCTAGTGCTTTTTTAATCTTATGGTTTCTGTTACGGTATGTGTTGCTCCTTTCCTCTAGGAAACAGAGCAGAGAAGACTTTGAAGATATTCAGCAAACCTTGCTACAAACTCAGGAACATCTTATTACTTACTATATTTCAGCATGGCAATGCATTATATAAGTAACACTGACAGAAGGGCTCTGACCCAAGAATTAAAGTAGAGACCAGAAGTATGGATCATACTGCTTTCAGGTTATAGAAAATATTTGTTTAATTGTAACTCCCGTACATCTTGAGATGACAGGAGTGATAATAAGCTGCTGCTGGGCTGGTGTGGGGAGGGGGAAGGGTGCAGGAGCACGCATATCTGGCTCGGGCATGAAGGTACAAACCTAGATAATTACAGAATAACTTGGGTTGGAAGGAAACTCAGGCTCAAGGCTGGTCAGCTTATATAGGCACCAAGGGTGTGCTCTTATACTTGCAGGGTGATGGCTTGCTCTTACTTTGCTTGGTAGACATACGATTTGAGTCTGAATGGGACCTTATGTGAGTAACCACAACACTGAGTGAAATATTTGAAGGTGTGATTCCCCTTAAGCATACAGGTGGCCCTGGTGAATTTCAGTTACCTCCAAAATATCCCGATGGAAATTTGTCTGAATGGGTTGCACGTTGTGCAGTCTGAAACACAGCACAGGTGAACCATATATTCAGTGTGTTAATTTGCTCATAACAGAAGTTCCCCAAAAGACTGATTGATCCTCTTGATTACCCACAAAATTTTTCTGTTAATCTCAAAGATAAACAAGTGAATGATGTGTGATTTATCTAAAGATTTTGTTTTACTTAGCAAAATGGAACTAATTCCTCCAGGCTGGAGATCTATAACGAGGCTTACTTATGAAGCAATTTTGAAAAGTGTTTTTCAGACCAAGAATTTTTTTGTGTGCGTTTGTGATATGATTGGTTGGATTTCGGCTTGGTTCTGCCATTCTGCTATATTAAGTACAGCCTTTTCAGGAAAATAAGGGTCTGTCTGTTCTTTTCCATTTTGAAAACAAGGTATTTGCCCAAACGGCCAAGCACAAGATGTTACATCACTCTGAACCTGAATGCAGCAGGGTAAGGGCTGTAAATGATGACCACAAGGTAAGTGCCACAGCATTTGCACATCTGTGCTAGACGTTCATGCCATGCATGAAATACCTTCCTAGACCCACACTGCTGATGGTGGGTCTTGCACCAGGAGACACCAAATTCTAGTGAAAGTTAATGATTCATGCTTACTTGTGTCTGTGCCTCTATGTGTGTGTACAGAGAGATACTTGTGCATATAAAAAAATAAATGCCAGCTCCATTTTTGCACCAATTTTTAGGTAACTCAGTTTTCTACAAGTGCTGGTATGTGCCTCATTCTGTAATCCACCTACAGATAGCCAACAAGTAAAGAATCCTGGAAAACTGTCATAGCAACATTTCAGACTGCTGTGCAATATTGGTACCTTGTTTCAAAACTGACATCCAAAAAATCAAGTTTTACATCCAGGACCTGTAAGTAAATTCAGTACTTTTCTGAATCAGGGCCATTCATTATAACTGTCCGTTGCCTGTGCTGCTGCTGCATGGCCTATTTTTAACCCATGAAATGCACTCTCAATAAAAATTTATAAAATTGCATTTTCATTATGAATTGCCTCATGAACCTTCCTAAAATAATATACACTCTCACCCTTTCACATGAAACAATAACATTATTGTTATTAAGCAGTGCTAACACAGGTGACAGCTCTTTCCCTCTTTCCCCTTTCCTATCTTCTTTGTAAACAGATTTTTCCTGTAAGAAATCATAACATGAAATTCATTCCTGGAATAATGAGTAAAACCCTGTGTCAGATATCAAGGATCTTGTTTTCATTTTCCTGTTACTGTACAAATGAAATAATTATGAATGCCCAATGAATCACACTAAGTCAGAAGGACTTTTTAAATTTTAAACAGTTCATTGCACCACTAAATTTACGACTACCTACCAGAATTTACATAGGGAAGCACAATAGATCAGCTGCTAATTAAGAACTAAACATTCAGCTGAAGCAGATACAGTGAAAACATTCCCTTTTACACAAGCTAGTGGCCCAGTTCCTAAGGTCATGTATGAGTCTGTTGCCCAAAGCATCAACACCTTTTTTCTTCAAGTAGAACCAACTGATGAAATCACAAGTATAGTTCTAGTGCAAGGAGATTGCAGTATTGTTGCTTAAAGTATTCATTGTACATATTATCTACTTCAACAAAATCTTGAAAATGTCCAATTCCCTCTTTTTCCTACCAGAACTGCTGTGGCTCTGGACAGCGGGCGCACACTCCTTTACAGAGTAGCCAGTACACCTACCCCTGCATGGGGATACCTTTGTGTCTGAAGCAGAAAGTTGTGGCCATAGCTCTGTTCCTACAGACAGGCTCTCACATATTCTCCAAGCAGAGCATTCATCTTCTCCCACTGCCATTTGCACATAGCAATGCCTGCCTGGATTTTAACGTCCATTCAGGAGCAGCTCTCAGGACCTTGTATGCTGTCCTTGCCACATATTGCCCATAACCACACAGCTGCTCAATCTCTCTGTGCTGTTAGACATAAAATGACCAAAGCACTTAGAAGTCAAGACCTGTTATTAATTTTCACATGGTTGTGCAAGAAGTTGGTCTACACTTGTGCTCATCATCAGGACTAAGTGAAAGAACTGCTATGCAGTTCTTAGAGCAGTTATAATTTCTCTCTGCTTTGATGGCAGATTTTCTATATTCAAATCACATATAGAGAAAAATTTTTGGTGGGTTTTTTAAACATTTTTCTTTCAGTATTGACCCCAGTCACAGAGTCACTTTCCAACTTGCATTTGTAAGGAAGACAAAGAACCATTCACTGTTTGCTCATGGTCTTTTTTACACAATGTTCAGCCCTGAGAGAGCACAAATATTTATGAAGGGTCTTCGGACAAGTTGACGGGAAGCTGGCTGAAAAGGAGACAAACACTAGAAAACTCATTTGGGGTTTTTTATCCCATAAATCCAGCTGCTCTCAATTTAAAATTAGTGCATGTATCCTTCTATACTGCTGGATCTTGCAGACAGCGACCGTACATAGCATGTGTACCATTTCTCTTTTTTGTCCTCTTTTTCTCTCTCACATAAACCAAAACACAGACAGGCAGAGACATACACACACACACAAGAGCACACACGCACACAGAGTAACAGCTTGTCAACAGCTTTAGCAAAGTAAAATACAAATGATAATTAGAAACATGTGACCCTAGAAAAGCAGCACAGAAAGTAAAAGGTCATCTTTTTCCAAATGACCTAATTAGAAAAGCCTGGAGTGTTGGCTACAATATATTGGTTTTACACAGCTTTTTAACATAGACTTCCTGTTTTAAAACAATGCAATTTATTGGTCATAAAGAAAAAAAAAAAAAAAAAAACAAACAAGGGAAACAAAAAAACCCCTGGCATTTAATACTGGTAAAACTAGGTTTCACAACACCTACCTCAAGAAATCACCAGCCTTCCAGATCTTTCAACAGAACACTGTTTATTTGTCATCCTATAATGACCATCAAGAAGCCAGCACCAGGATAGCTGCCAACTCATGAGAGAGCCTGAAGAGACACTCCAGTGTCTCTCCGGAGAATGAAACTCCTCATATGGAGGAGGCAGGCACAGGTGGCTCCACAACCCTTGCCTCTATCATCCAGCTGGAGCCCCCTCACCTTGGCTGAGCCAAAGGCAATGTGCAGAGGAGGGGGAGGGACAATGGAGTGAGATGGAAAGGAGCTGGAGGCATTAAGAAATGCATAAAAATATGGAAAAAGGAAGGTAGGGATCTTTGTGCAAGAAAAGGAATGGATGAGTAATTCTTGCCCAGGGTCATCTTAAAAAGAAGATCATGGGCTACAGCCAAGGGTTCTCCCCAGCTTAGTTTCACCTACTCACTTCTTACTCCACATTCTTGTTTAATAATTTTCTTTGTTCTGGTGAACATGCATGCCATTTATTCCTGCAAAACTATTAATCCTAACTTATTCATTGTTTAGAGAAGCTATATTTAGATTCAAATAAATCAAACTTCTCAGGCTTGTCAGTTTTAAACAGTTTAATTATGGCAGCTATTCCCACGCTGTAGGAGTGCAGGGCGGGGGCTGCAAAACCAGCTCAGGACAGCAGTGAGGGGAGGACACGAGCTGGCTCCAAGTATGGAAGTAGGATAACCAACATATTGTGGGTTTGGACTGACCTAATTAAAGTGAGGGACAGAGTTCATGAGGGAAGAAAGAGCTAGAGAAAAATCTTGGGAAGTGCTGAGTTAAGACCATACTCTGTGTTATTAAAAGCAGTCTAAGCAGTTTTCTGTATCTTCAGCTGAAGAGAAGCCCAAGCTTTCATATGGAAGAAAGGTTTAAAGCTGTGCAGCCATTGTAAAGGTGGGAGGGATGTAAAGTTTGGGCTTCTACATCCCTGGGGGCTTAGAATTTCTCTGCTCGTAATGGTTTCATTGGGAATCAATGGCATTGCCCATTTCTCAGGCAGTCTCTGTGTCCCATAGGACTGAGCTGGATGAAGCAGCATGGAAAAATAATATATGCTGTGTATGTAATGAGCTGCTTAACCATTTTTTCCAAGAATCCAAAAGCATGTGATCTTCATTGAAAACTGTGGATGCCAAATTTAGAGCTTTACATTCAAACTCTGTTTGAAAGTCTGTAATGGAAAAAAAAAAAAAAAAGAAAAAATAGAAAGGAAGAAACATGCATTTACTTGGTGAAAAGGCATAATGTTTATTTCATTTCATTGTTCTGAAATGAGTGTGTGGATTTTATTCAGCAGTTTATATGTGCTGGTTTAAGAAGAATAAATGTCAGAATTTTACTGTTAAAGGTAATTTTATTATGAAAGCCACTGAAAATAGGGGTCGAAAAATATTAGAATCTAACAATAGTAATGCAGTGATATTGTCTATTAATAATGGTTTCCTCATGGTAATACTTTTAGTGATACTGGGTATCTCACCCATAGTTAGACAAGGAAATTCAGATATACTTAATGATTACAATAAACATCTCAGAATGAAAAGCACTGGAAAAATACCATATCATTTGTAATACAAGTTATGTGAACACTTAAGGTTAGAGAGTGACAATTAGCATTTTCTCTATATCACACTGAAAGCGTAGACATTATACTCAAGAGTCTTTTTTTTTTCTTTTTTCTCCATATATGCAAGAGGTCCCAAGACCTACTGAGGCAGAATCAGGCCCCTGTAAAATATTCACACGCTCATGGGGCAGTATGTTGAGCTAGGAGGAATCAGGTCAGTAAGATGTTACTTGGTTTCAAAGACTGAAAGGTACTAATTTTATATGCCAGTTAATCCATCAGATCACAAGGAGACTGAGGAAATGCTTTTATCTTTAAAATGACAGGCATTAATAATGTTACTAGAATTTCCCTTATATAACTTTAATACTTTCAGGACTTTTAAATGTCTGTACAATGGGAAAGCTTCTGAAATATGAAAGGCAATGTCCCTTTCAGATTTACTAGCATTGCCAGCATGGGTGTGGGAAGATGAAATATGTTCTCAAGAAAAAGAAAATGTTGGACAACAGAAAGGAGAGGTATATTATATAGGCACTCATAGTGACAGCATTGTAGCTGGCTCTGTAAAGAGAAAGACCAGCTGTGGAGTGGGGTTGCAGCCATCTTTCCCACTCATAGGTAAGAAAAACATGAGTTTTGAAACAGTCATTGCTATTGACCTTGCAAACTCTCTGGGAAATTTGCAGGACAAAGTCCAGAGCAAACAGTCTGGAAAGCCTAAGCCACCAGCTCCAAGTATGATCATGAAAAGAAATGTCTGACCTGTCTACTACGAGCATCATAGCCTCTGTATCATAGCCTTTCCTCACCCTTCCTCAGTCGTTCTGGAAACCAATGGCTGCTTAAAAAAAATAGATGAATAAAGGACTCCATTGGGATTGCAGGTCATGTTTTCATAATCTCAGGTTAATGGGATGCCAATCTCCCCTCTGCCCCAGGACAAGAAAAAAAATGTCAGAAAAGAGCCATTTCTTTTTATGTACAGGCTATTAAAGGAAGTTCTGCATTCTGTACTTCTGATACACATTTGCTTGGACCACATCAGCTCATGACAAGAACATGATAAGCATAATCTGCATTTCTTCTTACTCAAGCTTCTAACATTTCCCTAAAAGGGTGCCAACATGCACCTCAGCTGGGTGAAGCTGGAGGAAGCATGCCACGATCTGAAACAAAATCAATCATTCCCTGAACTACTTCAAGAACATTTTTCTCCTAATGTACCTGAGAACTAGTAGGAAAAGATGTACCTCATGGGCAGAACGTAATGTAGCAATGAGTTACCTGGACATCCTTGTGGGTAATACTTACTGGGCATTTAGCAGCCTGTCATTACTCTTTTGCTCTTTTCTTCCCAGGCTAATGGAGTTCCTGGGAGCAGTTCAGTAATGGAGCTCCACAGGAAGTTGGTGTCCCTGCTTTTTTCGTCTTTTAGTGTCCCCTGCTCTTTTTTCTCACCTTACTTAATCATCTCTTCACTATAAGACCTATGTTAGCTATCTCATGTAGGAGCTGAATCTCTGCCAAACTATGGCAGAGCTCAGGGGGTGGGGAAGAGAGATCACAGAAACAGCAACCCACGCAACTTCTTGTTTTTGCAACGTGAATAATTCACTACCACCCCACACCTGCTTCTCTTTAAAAATCAATGAGAAAAAATTTCCCAGTAAAATTATAGAGGTGAACAACCAGATCTCTGTACTGAAGTTCATTTAATCTGAACTTCTGCTTTTTATGATACTTTTCATTAGCATCACTTTAGTACAGCATACAGAGACATTTACGACAGCAGCAGCGATTCATTGCCTTTGTTAAAGGTAATTTGAAAGTCTGCATAGAACAGATCTGTAGATAATCAACTGGATATTCCATTTGGTTTTTATGATTCAAGCTCACTGTAGACTGTACAGTCACAGTTTTCCATTTCTGCTGTAAATACTACAAGCTATATTTTTTTTTAATTATTAACTGTGATGGAAACTGAAGGTTACCCGTTCTTATTTTCAGTCACCTACTTTCTTTCCCTTTCACACATATGCTTCATTGATCTGAATTCTATATTAATTCTCATCAGAAAACAGATTTAGTTGATCACAGAAAGTTGCTCAATCCAAAATGGAAATATTTTTACTTTGTTTGGCAATGGGATGCAGTTTTAACACCAGGGTTTCAGAGTTCATATTTCATAATCTAACTGGCTATTTTGAATGATGCAATATGAGCAGAGAGGCAATAAAATATGCACAAAAAGTTCTGTAAAATGAAGTTATTGCAATATCAGCTGGCTTATTACCTCAGTATCATATTTACAAAGTTTCTTTCTTAGCAGACATCCTATGTACAAATAATTCCTATGTCCTTGGTCTAAAGCTGTGGAATTTTTCAATTTTCTTCTCAGCAAATACCAAACCAGAGCACTGACAGTGTCTTTCATTACTGTCTGATCATTAACACAATCTGAAAGGTTTGCAGGATGCACACAAGGTACTAAGTTATTCATCCTGCCTACTAGAACCCCAAAACACTGGTTCTGCACCAACACACAGTACTGAATGTCAGCCTCAGTAAGGTATATCCCAGATTCAGATTGGACTTGCAAGTATCCCGCTTGTGGCTGGCAAAGAAGGAAACACTGCAAAGGTTATCTGTGCCTCAAAGGCAACACCAGAGCCAGGAACTTGCTTTCTGAAACTGTTGCCTGGGGACTGCTGAACATGTATATTGTGACTGCAGGAGTGAAGCTCAGAAGTACAGCATGCGAGAAACCAAGCCCTCACCAGGGGCTGGTTGGAGAGTAATTCAGAAAATCTTCCTTTTCAATTCTTTTCTTCACATAACCTGTTAAAATAGCTATATTCCTCAACGGCTGGGAAATCAAACACAGAGGCAGCTCCTGGACTGTACAAAAACTGTCACCAAGAAGGTGCAGGAGACTGGGAGGAAACTGAGGGGATAATGTTAATAGACCCACAGGGAAATAAACCGGGAAGCTGCTCCAGGGCACAGTAAGGGTAGCAGAATAAGCTGCTTGCAAATCTACTGCATGTGGGGATACAGCTCTTGTCCCACAAACATATCCAGCTTCAATAGAATGTGTTTAGAGCCTACATTTTGGAGGGCTGTTTCAGGTCTCTCCACTTTTCACGGATAAGTAAATACTGGATTCTGTATATGCATAGCAACATGTGTGAAACACAATTTTATGGGTACTGGACAGGCATCAGGAATTGCTGCCTTCACATATTACCAAAGGGTATAGTCCAGCAACAATAAAATATCCCACCAAAACTGATCTCTGAAGATACTCCAGTATGTTGCTCCTCAGTTTGAAATAGTTTTGTACAAAAGTGCAGACTGTGGCATCAGGAGAGCAGGAGGCCCTTGATTTCCCTTTTGATTTCCCTTAGAAAGAGAGTAAATAATTTTTGTAAGCTTTTCATGGGGTAGACAGCACTGTGTTGCACAGGAAAGATCAGCAGGACAGTGTCGAAACTTCTGAAACTTATAATAACTACTAAGATCTCCCTGATGTTTTTGCTTCAGACTAAGACTGAGAGGTAGATGTTGTCTTCCTTCTTATCTTATGGATATCTTGATATCTGGCCTGGGGAAGACATAGGCAAAACCAAAGGCAAAATCTTTGTGCCATATAGCTGGTATAGCTGGTGAATTATATTTTCTGGTGAATTATATTGTCTGGTGCCACTGCCATGCTGGTCAGCGGCTGACATTGCAGAGACCAGCAATTACCCTAAATCATCACAGTTCTTAACAGCAATACTTGCACCTAAGATAGGCAGGAGGTCCTGTTCCACAGCAGCACAGATATACCTCTTTTTTATTTAATAAGTGTCCCAGAAAATATGTCTTATCACAGGAATATGGGGTTGGCCAACTCACCAAAGGCTTGCAGTCCCCCCACTGGGGGCTGGCACAATCTCCACAGAAGGGACTGCTCGGAGCTCAGCAGCTCCATGCACATAGTCAGAAATTACCTTGTTGAGCACATTGCTCTCATTTTGGACACATGGAACTGAAATGACTGACCTGCAGAAGTGCTGCATCTATCACCCCTCCCAGCAGTGCCCTTATGGCTTGCTGCTTAGGGTGGGGGAGCAACTGGAGTGCTCAGAAGCATCAAGCATCCGCCAGACTAACTGCTTTTACAACCACACACCAGAGGCAGGACTTTGCAATAAGCATCTCCTTTTTAAATTCAACCCTGAAATTTTTTGGGAGGAATTATTTAGTCATGTTTCAGGCCAGCCTGTGGCCTTTCCTGAGAAACAGACTTGAGAAAAGGTGTACAGGTGCTCAACAAGAATCTCAATTTTTTAAAAAAAATCTTCAAAGTTTTTCCTTAGGGTTATTTGACCCAAACAGCATTTTGCTGAGAAATATGACAGCTTGACTGGAACAAGCCAATGAAACACATATGCACAAGTTACAGCTTGTTAATATTAAGAATTATGTCTTTCTGAATGACAGGTAAAAAAACCTCTTTTGCAACATTGTAATGCTCAGAAAGAAGCACTTTCTTCTTTTGGCAAGAATTTAGGTCTATTGTTGAATCAAAAATCACAGAATGGTTTGGGTTGGAAGGGACATTAATCATCTCATTTCTAACTTCCCTGCCATGGGCAAGAACACCTTCTGCTACACCAGGTTGCTCAGAGCACTATCCAACCTGGCCTTGAACACTTCCAAGGATGATACATCCACAATTTATCTGGGCTACCTCTGCCAGTGCCTCACCACAATCTCAATAATGAATTTGTTCCTAATAGCTGACATAAACCTATCCTTTTTAGCTTGAAGCCATTTTCCTTGTCTTATCGCTCTTGTCAAAATTTCCTCTCCAGCTGTCTTGTAGCCCCTGTAGGCACTTGAAGGTATTCCAGCTACTCCCAGGAGACTTCTCTTCTCCCATCTGAACAACCTCTTCACAGGAGATGTGCTGTAATAATGATTCATGCTAGGGAACTACAAGATCATCATCATAATTTATTAGAGGTGGTAATGAATTCCTAATTATCATTAATAGGTTTCTGAAAAAAAACCACTTTCTTTCCACTAAGTTTGTTTTTACTTTTCCTCTGAGGCAGAACTTAATATTTATATGTAAATCAAACAACTCTTAATTTGGTTTGTTGTTTGTTGTTTTGGTTTTGGGTTTTTTTCAGATGGACTGCTAACTCATAATTTTATGGCATTTTTACAGCATTTGCTGTACTTTTAAAATCTTCACTGCTCCTTTTAATCACTTGGAAGGTGGGGTTTTTTTAAATATTTTAAAGTTAAATAAAAATTTTATTGCAAATCAAACGTTTATGGATTAAGATCCATATACAAAATCTCTTGTACCTGCACTGAGAATTCTCTGCTTGGGATGAGTTGCACAGGATGGTTTGATTTTGTGTTTTTCAACATTTTTGAAACTGATTTTCAAAACTAATTACCTAGCCAGTCATGAATATAATTATTCCATTTCTAAAAGTATTTCAATATGAAGTCTCAGGGGTCACTTCTGTTTTGTCTAACATGACAGGGCAAAATCCAATTGATTTCCATAGCAGGAGCAGACTAAGAGAAAGTGTCCATTCAACTCTCATAACTGGATAAATCTTAATTTTTAAAAGTAAGGCTTCATTCATCTAAGCTCACTTTACTGCCATACTTCCAAATTACAGATATCCAGTGCTTCCCTTAGGTTTTGTAAAACTATACCATCATCTCAAACATCTTTACCACTTCTTGTGAAACACGTATGCCAGTGTCCCGTTGTACTAGACACAAGACGTGCAGACATTAGTCATGACACAAAAAAAATTTTAAATATACATAAATTTTTATTATTCATGTTTTTGTTTTCTTCAGATTCACCCCATCTTATTTACAGCTAAATTTAAGTCTCCATGTTCTCCATGAGCATAGCTCAATTTATTACACCAGCCAATTTAAGTGTACAACCTTATCGGCAGCTTAAGACATCTCAGCTTATTTCAGCTTAAGACATCCTAGGTCAGCATAAGATACTTGGGATGAAAAATCAAAATATTTAGCCTTATTTATTATTTTCAGTGGAAAAAGTAACACAGTGAACTTGAAAAAAGCTCATCTAAATTGATGTCTTGACTTTGCCAAAAATTCCTTGTCTTCTATTGGGAATTAATTTCATCTCTCTCTAACTCTGCTTCCTATCATCGAAGGGTTTTTCTATCTTTTTTCTCTCCCATCTATTTTGATCCTTAACACTTCCTTGGCCTCCTGCTGTTTCTAATGATCTTAATATTTCCAGATGCCACTGTAATACAAGTAACAACCACAGATTTCATGCAATTTCTGCTGTGGCAGCATGAGATGGACTGAGTCTGATGGGTTTATACCAAGGTCACATGGGGCTTTTGTGTAATGAGGTGCTTTGGGAGAAAAAATATAAAAGACATAGTACTGCTTTATGATTTGTCATCAGCCAAAGTCTGTAAACTCTGAATACCTAAGCTTCTCTGTCCATACAGGGCGGCAAAAAAAAAAGAAGAAAGCAAAAAAAAAAAAAAAAGAAGAAAAAGTCTGTATATTCTAGAACTGCTATCAGTAGTTATCCTCTTCTTTTCATGAGGCTCTCTGTTAATTGGTGTGAGCTCCAAATAAAAAAAACCAAAACATCAAGGACAGAGTAAAATTTTTCCCATCCTGTGAATTTCAGACTTCAGTTGTGAGAACATAGTCCTTTCCTCTCTCATCCTTAAATGTAAAACTCAGAAAAATTTGAATTAGAAAGTAAGGAAATATTCTCAGGATATCAGGAAGCATTAAAAGAAAAAAAAATGGGAGGCAGATTCCCACTAATATATGTGATTTCATAAAGAGGTTTTCTTTTCAAATTTTCCTCCAAAGTGTAAGCCTGTATAATGAATTGGACTAACAGTTATGCTATAAATGCAAAAACTACTGTAAAATATGATTAAAATGATGGGTTAACAATCTACATGGAAAAATAGTGACAAGACAAAATAACAGGGATTTGATCTTTCATGTGAATATTCCGTTTGGTCTGTGATGAGAAAAAACATTAATGATGAGATGCTGATTTTTTGATACCTATCAAAAAATCCTGGGAAAGAAACTTAATACAAAGGAAAATATTATTCAGATCCCAATGCTTGTAATCAGTACATTATTAACAACTTTGATAAAATTGGACAATTAATATGTAGAAGTGTCATAAAAGCATGTAGAGTCTCTAGCACACAACATGAGCTGTTGCTTAATAATAGAGAACCTGGTTTAGTCTAAAACTTTCATAAACAACATCTTTTTATATTGTCCTTTATATTCAGAAAATTATCTCATTTTTCAAGAGCTCTTTTCTTAGGGTGTTAATAACAGAGTAGAGAATTTTTGAAAAGGCTTTTCAGAGATAATCTTCTCAATTTTTAAGGAGTAACTGCATATCTTATTTGATAGCAGCAATTTCATTTTTAACTGCATGAAAGTTGTTCTTGACTATATTGAGGTATATTAAGGATGTAAATATTACATAGACACATATCTTTAAGGGAGTCTGTGGTGCACTTGAAGGGTATGTGGAGGTTTTCAGGACTGTTTCTGCTGTTTTGCAGGTTGATATTGAACTGGCAGCTCAGACAGTGTCAGACATTTTTGAAAATGTACTAAGTGTATAAATGATGCATTTTGAAGCAAGGCTGGTGCAGACAGCCTTTAAGATCCACAAGCACTAATTCAAGTCATGTCCTGGACTCACTCTGATTACAGTCCTCCTGTCTTATCCCTCCAGCTTGCAAAGAGTTAGGGGTCCATTAGGCTAGAAAGCCAAAAGCACTCAGCTGTGAGCTTTTATATGCCTCTGTTTTATGCACCTAATGTACGGAGATTTCAGAAATTGTCCTGTAGCACTTGCCTCAGGTGAGACTGTTTCCATTAGGTAGTGGTGAACATGTTGTCACATGATACAAGAGGGATATTTACAACATAAGAACCCCTGGTGGGAAAATCTATTCCAGAATAGGTCTGTGCAAGACAGGATGCTTTCCTGCCTGCAAAAGTATCTTGATTTACTTTTATAGAAAATTCACAGTGTGCATAGGGGTTTACCCAAAAACAAGGGTGCAAAGAAAAATCACACTGTTCACTTCCTTCACAGAAGTGACCCCAACAAAAAAAATATTACATGGTTTTTTCCCATGACCTGGCATGCTGATGGAGTATATAGAATTAACTACAAAAGAGTATGGAGAGTTCCACTGACATCTGATACACAGAGTCACCTGAAATGTCTCAAGTTGGATTGCAATGAGATCTGATATTAGCCAGCAACTGAGGAAGATATCCTCTTGTCTAGGAAATCCTCCCAGAAAATCAGTCAGCAAGAACTAAGAGGTCAGTGAGAAAAAGCCAGAGCAGAAGTGACATCCTTCTGTTCCCAGAGGTTTGATTCTCTCCAGCTTGTTTTTCCTGTTGAAATGAGATCCAGCTAATATATTCAGATTCCTGTGGTAACAGTGGATGCTTCCTTTTTTTTTTGTTGCACGACATTTTTTCAAAGTCAGCTTTATATGTATGATTCCTGCCTGCCAAATATCTGCCCCATTTGAAATCTAAATCTAGCCTGAAACATTTTGTTTTGTCCTTTGGTTGACCGTCTGCGCCAGTGAAAGACATCCTTGTGAAGAAGTGCCCCCTTGCTCCTGTGGTTACCAATACTGTTCCACAGTTTCCAAGGGTGATGTTATCATATTGCTCCAGCCACCCTGTGCACCCTGTCGAGTAATTTATTGGCCAAGATCCTAACAGTGGAAAGGCCTGTCTAGAATCCTGCTGAATTTTAAAAGGTAGGAATATTGCACTTCATAACAAGCAGCCATTAATGATAACCAACAATATAATTCTTATGGAATTTTGCCTTGCATATGCATGAAATTCCCAAGCATAATAAAAAGCAAATGAAATAAGTTAACCTCTTGTGTGCCGTGCTTCCTGGTACATAATTACAGTGTAGTGGAAAGAGCATGACCCTGTAGCTGTCCAAAATTATAATTAGCATTCCCCATACTGCAGGCTATTGTCTGGAGGACAATTTTTTCTCTCCTCTATTCTGACTTGTGCAAAATTATACCCTTAAATGTGAGTTCATGACCCTTTCTCCAAGCCAGCCTTTTGTTTTCAGTGTAGCCCCAAAATCAATGGCCTGGCAGGATGTGCAGCATACACCCACAGGGTCAGTTTGATGCTCATTCACTAGATACATATGGTGCATTGTAAGGATCCATATGAGATAACAATGCTTTTCCACTTTTCAAATGTAGCCACATGAGATTAGGGCATTCAGCAGAAAACACTGCCAACTCTTTATGTCATCCTATTAATGGTGTGTAGCAGAGTCTGTACATTTTTCTTGGATTACAGAGCAAAAACCAGCTCAAAAATCTTCCTGTTTCTCTTCTCATGTATAAATGAAGCTGTGCATTGTACCTCATTAAAGCAAATGGAGGCATCTCATTAACACTCACCAAGAAGTAGTTTTCATGTCAGAATTGTAAGTCTGTAAAATTTTGACATGAAAAGTTTTACCAAAGGAAAGCTCATTTTAATTAAGGTGATACTGACAGGTTTTAGCAAAAGATTAACAATCAGATGTTTAGAATTTTCCCTAGACTCAGGTCTGATGGAAAAATATGATCCTTACCACAATCTGTTTTTTTAGTTGAAAATTTCTGGCATTGTTAATTAATGGTTTTGACTTTCTAAAATTGTTTTTACTTTTATCTTTCTTCTCTTCCAAGTGAATTAATGGACCTGCAGAGGTAAAAATGTAACTGTGGGCAAGCTTCCCTAATTTTAATTCCAAAATGAGAAGTCCTATTTTCAAAAAAGAAGTTCATGTAAAGCCCCAAATAAACTCAAGCAAAGAAAATAATCTAAGGAAAAAAACTCAGATAGATGCATTGTTTTTAAAGCAATTTTCTCATGGGACCCTGACTGGTGTACTGGTGATCAACACTGTTACAAATTAGGCATCTTTTAAAGAATCAAACAAGGGAAAAATATTAAGCCTCCTGTTGTTGAAAAGTATTTTATTAGATTTCTATGTTAACAAAAGGTAAATTTTTCTTATAATTTTAATTTTTCCTGTGATGGTGGTGCAAGAAAACATTTTAAAAATAGGTCTTTTTTAATCCATTTATTTTCAGATTCCCAAATAAGTAGGATTATCATAGTCCAGACCTCTAAAACTGCCCTCCAAATCTGAGACACAGCTGCTGCTGCCTGATCTGAGATATTGCTTTTACATGTGTTTCTGTACAATTTTGAATTACATTTTCTTTTTCTGCCCAGATTAGAAAAAACCTCTTGCTTCATCCAGTGGGAGTATGGTGAATATCCATCCATTCAATTTGTCCTGAATGAACATTTTGTCCTTAGAAGGCCAAAAAGCAGGCAGTACCTAAAACTGAAGTCTACCATCAATTGTACCAGAGAATTACTGGCAATTAACAGAATCACAGAAGGATTATTGTCTTGGAAGGGATCTCAAAGCTCATGTAATTCCAACCCTGCTGCCATGGGCAGGAACACTTCCCACTAGACCAGGTTCAGAGCCTCATCCAACCTGGGCTTGAACACTTGTAGGGATGGGGCAGCCACAGCTTCTCCAGTCAATCTCTGCCAGTGCCTCACCAAACTCACAGTGAAGAATTTCTTCCTAATAACCTCCTTTCTGTTTGAACGCACTCTCCCCTGTCCGACCATTCCGTGACCTTCTCCAAAGACCCTCTACTCTCTTCCAGGCCCTTTTTTTTGATGGAGCCGGAAGCTCTAAGATCTCCCCAGAGCTTGGTCTTCTCCAGGCTCAACTTGCCTAACTCTCTCAGCCTTTCCTCATAGCAAAGGTGCTCCAGCCCTCTGAGCATCTTCATGGCCTCTTCTGGACTCCCTCCAGCAGATGCACCTTCAGGCTCCTGAGACTATGCACACTCCGATGAACACAATCTCGCTCCAAAGGATGCTGAGATGGTGCTCACCATGCCAATGTTACCCAGAGTCAGAGCTTTATACCATGCCGAACCCATGTAATGAGTCTTTGCAGCAGGGACATAGCTAAAACAGCCCCACTTTTACTTGTGATATCCAAGTGGATATAGGCAGTATGTTAAAGGTAAAAACAGAATCTGATCACTGACACTCTTCCCTTATGTGGCACTTTTGACTCATTTCCCAGCTTACTATTAGCCAGAGCTGAGTGAAAATTTTGTGATAATTAATACAACAAAATGTAGCCTCTTCCTAATTTGCAAGCAAATAATGATTTTTTGAGCAAATTTTTATTCAAATTTATCAAATGCATGCTGCACAGTTGTTTGGTTACTTCACAGCTGAACACAAATAACTCCACAGGCATATTAGATGATTAAGTTCTGAAAGTTCACATATACTGTTTAATTGTAGCTAATTAACTAGGAGTTTTAGCCTTATTTTCTGTGTGAAGGTTAAGGAACAAGCTGTACAACTATCAGCTATTTTCCTTCTCTATTTCTGAGACTGGTGCATTACTAATTTTTCTAACTCCATGAGGTACAATGAATTTACTTTTTCTCATTTGTGTAACAGTTTTCCCTCTGAAAAGGAGGAAGAACTCAACAAATCATAAAATTTTCGTTTTGAAATAATTAATTAATTTTTAGTCTTCCTATAAATCTAATACCTTTTTTGCTGTTTTCATAAAACATGACTCAAACTGCAGTGACACACAGACCTTATGGCTGGCATTACACTAGAACTTTTATTATAAATTTATGTTTAAAAATTACCTGTTCAGCTAATTGAAAAAATGTTTTTCAATAAATTATCCTCCATAATAATATTTCAGTTTCCTCTTTATTTGGAATCCAAGACTTTTTGAATTCTTTCCTGAGATTCTATAATTTGTACTTTTACATATTTAGATCCATATATTAATGGCAAGGAAATCAGTATTGTGAAAATTTCATAATTTTTATTAAATACATAAACACCCATAGTTCATGAGAACTTTTAGCTATTGTATAAAGGGGCTTTTAAGTCATATAGCTAACCTTTCCCAGATTTGCTCTTTTACATGGAGAAAAGAACCGATATTAAGTTTGTTTCCATTATTCAGTGCCAACTGAAACAGCAAAAATATTGACCTGGTATTTTGCATCTGAAGCACTCCCAGCATTCCCAGTCCCGTGCAGAAGTTAAAAATCTGTGCTTTTCCACTGTGCAATGCAGAGAATGTGGTGGGAACAGAATAGCAAGGCAACTCAGCTGGAAAATATCTCAGATAGATGAAATATTTGTTGAGCAGTTTTCTCATGTGAATATGCCTCTAGTTGGTATATGCCAGTCACTAGTCCATGGCATTTGTTTTATCTTCTGTGTCTACGATTTATTCTCAAGGAAAAAACTGATGCGTAAGGCATCATAACTGTGGAGACAACAGAGAAATGTTAGTTTTAAAAAGAGCTCTATCTTTCATAGGTCTAACAGACAAAGAAGTTTTAATATTCTCAAGGGTCCTTTCTTCAGATAAGAATTTTATAACAAAGGAACATTAAGGCAGGTTCCCTTTCTTCTTCTCTGTTAGATTCATATTCATTATTGCCAACAGGACATCATTTTGCATTTTTAAAGATGCAGACATCAAATTTGATAGTGTTGAATTTAAAATGAACAACAAGAACTATATTATTAAAAAGCATGTTATCCCCAGATATGCTGATGTCTCAACAAAATCTTTGTGCAGAAAAGGAAATAAGGCACATATAAGGTTTTATCAGCTTTGCAGCACTCAAAACCAATGTCCTGAATGAAGACAGCAACATATTCACTGGTAGTTATCTGATCAAAAACATTCCACATGTATAAATCAAAGCTAGGAGGAAAAAGAGCCATATAAAGATGAGATAGACTAGAAAACAGTCACATGCTTCTCCTATTTAAACAGTCAGGCTTTAAAAAAAGACAAAATGAGAGCTAAGTGAATACCCCTTCAGGGTTCATAATCTCACAAATGCATTTCCAAATCAGATAAAGATACATAATGATTCTGTTTTCCAGATGATGTGGACACCTACCTCTATGCAGAACATATTTGAAGATGTGTGTGGACAAAAAAGAGAGCTAAGCCTAAAAAGGCATGCAGACAGCCATTTAATTCAATTATTATTACAATCAATGTTGCAAAACTAAATTAATATTAACATTATGAAGAGAAAGCTCGCTATACAGTAATGCTTGTAAAATAATACTTGTGCCATCCTAATTTACTGCTGACCTACACTGAGTAAAAAAACAGCATCTGTGTGTTACTCACCTCCTGGATGTGGCAGTAACACAGCCACACCAAGCAATACAGAGGGTGTCTCTCACATGCGGACAAAATTCCCATGGAAAAGTAGCTCAGTAAATGGCACTTTCCTCTCCAAGATTACCATTCTGGTGAGTCTTTCCGTTCTTATTTATAAGCTATTTTTGTCTCTGACCATAAAGGTTCGACAAATAGCTCTATCACTACTGAAACTAAAGAGGCTGGCTCATTTATGAGCACCCTTTGGCTTACTTTCATGCCTAAGGTGTCAATTCCTCATGAAAATTTTCCAGAGGGGCAGACACAAGTAGCATCACTCTCCCTTCTATATTTTTGGGTTTCTGGAGGATATCAGATTATATCATCATCACCATCCTCACAGCATATTTAGATGGCTTGCTAACTCTTTCCACAAAATAAGCATATATTTGATGGGCTCTTTTTTTTAGATATTAATTTCTTGAGATTTACATTATTAATTTCTTGAGCTTTACATTTCAGTTATATATCTAACCATTTCCTTGTGAATAATGTACAAATGAAAATTCCTTTTAAGTTTGTCATAAAACACAAATACTCTTACTACATGACTTTTTAAATTCAGTGCACTTAAAAAAAACCTATTATGTAAAATACAAGACAGCACTAGTGGTGGAAACACTGAGTTTCAACATTTGACTTGCCACAATGATTTCTCAGGAGCTGTTTCTAAGTTAAGAAAAAAACCAATCCATTGCTGGAAAGATGAAGAGGGAAAACCAATAATTGTAAGAGCGGATATCAGTCCTGAGTAATTCTTATGTAACTCTAAATCTTTCAATTGCACAATATCATTTTCCTATATGCTTTATAAGAATGATAATTAGTAATCTCTTTATGTGCTTACAAGAGCAGAAATGTCATTGATGCAACTAAATTAAATACACTGGGAAGAACAATATGCTTGGATTGGCCCCAATACCAAATGCATCCATGGTCTTAAATGCAATAGGAATTACCTACTTGCTTGGAAAAGCATGAATCATGGAAACATAGGATCATTCAGGTTGGAAAAGACCTTTAAGATCTTCAAGTCCAACCCTTAACCCAGCACTGCAAAGAACATTGACCAAGGTTCCCAAGTGCCACAACTACACATATTTTAAATCCTTCCAGGGATGATATCTCCACTACTTCCCTGGGCAACCTGAGAGAGTTGTTTTGACAGAAGTCAGTGATTTGGATGTGCTGCAAGGGGCCACTTGCTCCTCACCAAAAGCTCAAAGTGATCTTGAACATGTTGCCTTGTGCTTGTTACACACTGTGTATGGTAGTCATTACCAGCTTGCCTAAAGAAAATTCAGTGGGAAACAGGACAAGAGATCAGAGCTAGGCACTCCTTTTCAGACTGAGTTTAAATGACTTTACAAGAAGGGCAGAGCTGCTTGTAATGAAGAGTTAGCAGTCTCCAGTGGATTTGCACCTAAAAAACTGTTTGTGAAAAACTCCTTAGCAAAGCCATAGAATCATAGAATAATTTAGATTGGAAAAGACCTCTAATACCATCAAATCCAAACATTAACCCAGCACTTTCAAGCCCACCACTGGAGCATGTCCTTAAGCACTACATCTACACATAGTTTTGAAGACTTTCTGGGGATGGTGCCTCCACCATTGCCCTGCACAGCCCGTGCCAAGACTTGCCCACATTTTTTTTGTTTTGGTGAGGAAATTTTTCCTAATATCCAAACTCCCTGGCTCAACTTGAGATTGTTTCCTCTTGATGTTTCACTTGTCACTTGGGAGCAGAGACCAACCCCACCTGGCCAGAGCCTCTTTTCGGGTGGTTGTAGAGAGTGCAAAGGTTTCTCCCGAGCTTCTTTTTCTCCAGGCTGAACATGCGCAGCTCCCTCAGCATTTACTTACCAGGCTTATTCTCCAGACCCTTGCCCAGCTCTGTTGCCCTTCTCTGGGCATGCTCAAGCATTACAATGTCTTTATAGTCACGAGAGGCCCAACACTGAAATGAGAATTCATGCTGATGACCTCAACATCTTGCACTGAAAACTGCAGAGAATGGAGATTTTGAATTCATGCTGTGCAAGCCAAGGTGTGTCCAAAAATCTTTCAATTTGTAGCTGCCTCTTGGCAGTGTAAAAACATTTGGAAGCACAATAACTTGTTTTTAAATGGATTATAAGAAATATCAAAAGCAGTCTCATTCAGGGTGGAATAGTGTAGATGCCTTCAGGGACACCACCAGCATAGAAGCAGGACATCAAGGGTGACATGTACATCCATAAGTTTGCCTTCATTTTGCACCTACCTGTGTAGATAGGCACTTGAGGATGACAAGGTACTCAACAAAATCACAATTTGATATGTACATAGATGTCTCCTAATGTATTAAGTTAATGCTATGCCCCTTCTAGCTCCCTGTTTCCAAGACATCTAATTTAGTAGTAAGAAGATGAGTGTGGAATTACTCTGAAATTTTCTCTGTATGATGGGGATGACACAAACAATCCCTAACTTTTACTTATCTTCAGTGATTTGGGGTCTTTTTAAGAAAAAGAACCTAGTATGCTGAGTTTACACATCTCAGAACATATTTGCAAATCACAGATAGCTGGCAGTGTAAGTACAATTAGTTATATTTACTAGATTAATTTTATTTTATTAGTACTTACAGCACACCAGACCAGTTATGATTTTTTTCTTCTGATGAAATACAAGGAAGGGAAAGGCATAACAAGAGGGAAAAAGAGAGCAAAATTAAATGGTTGTTGCATTCAGTCAACATTCAGTCTGTGACATGGTAAGGGAAGAAGGCATTAGTTCTGGACTTTTATACTTCACTAATTACTTTGCTTTGCC
This sequence comes from Melospiza melodia melodia, assembly GCF_035770615.1. Taxonomy (NCBI): domain Eukaryota; kingdom Metazoa; phylum Chordata; class Aves; order Passeriformes; family Passerellidae; genus Melospiza; species Melospiza melodia. The sequence goes on along the minus strand of NC_086226.1, from coordinate 19,356,495 downwards.
TGCAACCCATGAAACTTCAAGTCACCAACCAGTGATCCTTTACCCCAGAGCCCCAAGGGCCTAGGGGCTACTATTTTTTCCAAAGTTAAACTCATTAAGATTCTCCCATCTGAAACTAGAGGGGAGTTTTTTTCCTGATTAACACTTAAAAGATTGTGTTTTCTAAATTTAACTCTTACTCACCTTTGTTCTTTACTACAATGTAAAGCATAGATACTTTGACACTTAAAAACAACCTATAGAGGGCTACCTCATCTGAAGATACCATCAGGCTAATGATCCCTGAGCTTCTGCAATATAAGACCTAGTTTTCAACTGTTTATGACCCTGCCAAATACATTTGGATTCATCTTTTTTTCTATGAAGTGTGTTCTATTTTATTTTCCTTGCCAAGGATATGAGATGAGTTGTTGTTTGCATCTGGAAATCTTAATCAGTCCAGTCACCTTTCATAAAAGAACAAAGAAAACTGTTTCAACAAATGAGAAATGTGAAGGAAGTATTATAACTGGTATCCCTTGGCTCACAGAAGCAGCTATTACCTCCTCCTGCAGGTCCTCCCACAGCTGTAACCCCTGCCAACTCTTCTCTAACTTGGCTTGTAGTCAGCACTGTGATATTCAGTTGCTTTGAATCAGTGTTGATGAGATAAGGCAAACAACATAAAATGCTGGATATTAAAGATAGAAATTCTTTTGGTATGTACTTGCCAAATATTGCTGATGCACCTGTTTTATGTTCAGAGTGGGAAGACAGTCAAAAAGGAAGTGGCTAGCTTTGAAAGAGAAGCAGTACTTTCAATTTCTGAAAATAGCCCAGATAGAGAACTGGGTAATAAGAATACATTACTAAGTAAATGTGTTTTGAAATGCACTTGGGCATTTTTCCTCTGTCACACACAAATAGTATATGCAATGTTTTCAGAGAATAAATTCATTTTCATGAGCCTGGAGTGCTTCTTATCTGTATCTACCATTGGCAGATCGAAGATACTGCTCGGTGACAATTGGCAAAGGTTTGCCAAAAAAGCCTGTGCTGAAATACATTGTATGAATTGCCCTTTCCCCCCTTATTTTCAGGGTACTTCGCACATAATGGAGAAGACTCAAGATGCTGTTGTACACAAGCTAACATTCTCTGGCATACAGATTTTCTAGGCAACATATTAATTTTCTCAGTATTCCACAGGAGCACTGGCAGAAGCTGCACTGCAGGTGGGGAAATTATAACAGGTCAGAAACTTGTAGGTGTGTTGGACAGTAGAAAAAATACTGGTCACTGGTAAAAGAAACTTGCATTAGAACGTGAAAGTCTGCAATATCCTAGGACGTTAAGGATGAGGAAAAAAGTATTCAGCAGGTGACATATCTGCTCTTCTTTGCTGGCCAAATCCAGTTAGATGGTACACAAAAGCGTCTTATAACGAAGTGAACAAAGATTTTCCGCACCTACTAGGGTGTAACCCTGGGTCTATGAAAAAATAAAAAGACTCTTTTAGAAACCACAGAACACTTGTTAGTACTTTAAAAGATTGTACAAGCCAGGAGAAAAGGGTTTTATGTTGGCCAGTTGAAAGAGAAAATAGAACTTACTAAGAAGTATGGTGTGATAACTTATTTTCTTTTTTTTTCTTTCTTTTTTTTAGCCTTTTTTTTTTTTCTTTTCAGTTTGACCATGAGTCCCTCTGAGCAAAGCAGAAACTTTGCAACCTGTGATTCTGGTGCTAGGGGTAAAAAAAGAGCATGAAATCTATGGAACTTATACTAGAAAAGGACTCTTGATTCATTCCCACACACATATACGTATACACCAGTACATAATGGAATCACCGCATTTTATCTGTAGGTAAATACAGAGGTATAAGGCAGATGTAGTGATTCCTGTATCTTACAAAGCAAAAAGAGTTATAAAGACTGATGACACTGGCAGGCAGACTGCCCGGTGTTAACATTCCAAGTCTGCTAATCCAACAAGTTCCTGAGCCAATACACAGCACATGGGAATCATGTTAGGGAGGGATTGAGAAGGAGGAATGACAAATCCCCAGAGATAGTACTTGAACCATTAGAACTGGTTGATCAAGCTTACCATTCAGACAGTAATGTCAGCACCATGGGACCAAAAGAAGAAAAGCAGTGCTGGTGGTAATGCTGCACTTCCACTGCAGCTATTAAGCTTTGCTGAGAAGCAGGTCCAGACAAGATTAACACACCGACATTTTGAGTCTCTTGTAAAACCTCCTCTGAGTTAAAATCCTACACAATTTGATATGATAATAAACATTAATTCCACATATGGAATTTCAAAAGTAAGAATCTGCTTTCAAAAACACAAGCAGCATCTGGACATGCTGCATGTATAAAATTAAATACAAAGCTTCGGAAAAAAAGTTCTATTTAGAACAGAGATATGTCTAAAGTCTGGAGCACCAGGTTTTTTTGGGGGCTGTCTAGACTGCAGACTTTGGCATCTGAGGATTCCTCTAGTGCTCAGGACTAGGGGGCAAATTTGGGATGCTTTGTCAATTCAGATATTTAAATACTATTCCCTAGATATGTTATTATTTTAACAGGTAGACAAATACATTGTAATACTGGGAACATCAGAAAACATTCATCACCATGCCTTTGGGATGTGCCTGGCAGTCTGTAGAGAAGGTACCACATACACTACCACTTTCAATTGCCAGTACACAACTACTACTATAAGGAATGAATTTACACTTTTGAAGATCTTCTGTGTGCTTGACCCAGCTCTCAGACTGTTCTTCAGTGGAGGGTGTTTTGCTAAAAACTGTTAAGAGATGAAAAGCAAGGATGAAATCCTCCCACCTGCATCATCTTACAGACCACATTCCTCATTCCTGATCCTGAGTGGTATCCCCAGCTTGGGACACCACTCAGGATCAGGAACTCTGAACTCTATCTGCCTGTGTTATGCTAGCAAGACAGCAGGAATTCCTGGAATAAAGAGAAAAAAGCTGGAAACAACTCTTATCTGTGACATGTAACAAGGTTTGAATGTGCAAATATGAACAAGAAACAACAGAATTAATAGGTGAGGTTTTTAAATTATATTTGAATTCTTGAAATCTGGGATAATTTCAAGACTTCTGTAGCACTGCTAAGGTGTGACATCAAATGCAGCCTGGGTATTTGGGGATGATAACAATCAGTAGTCAGCATCTCATTTTGGAACCATAAGGAAATCTCACAGAGTGACAGATTGTTGATCCCTATAGATCAACCCCTTGATATCAACGCGGCAAGATTTGACCCACTATTTAAGAATCCAACTCCAAATTCCTCAGATGTCCAATGACACTGAGTATATAGGGTCTGGAATGCTCAGAATTGCATTCAAATTCACCTTTTCCTAGTAAATTTCTAAGTTTAATGCGTGAATTTCATCTCCATTACTACCTTGATCCCTTGCACATGTTTCTTTAAGATAGTCATCTGAAAAACAGAAAGCTTTTTTTATAGAAATCTGAAACATTGGAAAGATGTTCAGAGAACTGATTATTGTAGCTAAAATAGAACGAAAGTAAAATCAAATAAACGAAAGTAAAATCAAATATTCTCTTACTTAATAAGCACACTGATAAAAAATCACTTGCAAAGGTTTTTAACATAAAAGACTACAAAAGCCTAAAAAACTTGTCACTTTTGAGAAACACAGTCTCCTCTGAGCCTTGAGCGACTTCTCTGAGCCTTGTGAGACTACAGAGCACTGTATATTTTACCAACAGCCATGACTAGCATTGCATATTATCAGGATTATCTGCCTTTCTTTATAAGGACATTGCAGCTCATGTGGATCATGCCAACCTCTTTCTTTGCCATGTCTTCATTTGCCAGCGGGCTGAATTATTCACTGTCTATAATCTGAGTTTGCATAGGTACTTTCAAAGAAATAAAAAAAAGGGGATCTAGTGAGACTAGTGTAGAGAGAATGAGGAACAAGATTTAGCCCATGAGACATGCTGGGAGGCACTTGCAACTTGTAAACAAACCTTGCTATTTTGCAGCAGCATAATCTTTAATAATGATGATAGCTACTTAACAGCTGCACTGAGTACAATGAAAGAAACTAAGTGGGATAGAAAAATCTGCAGGATCAATCCACTCTGTATCTGTGAGTTGTGGTTAGCATCAAGGTATTACTCCACAAAACCCCCTTGACACTCTTTGTTATTTCAACCAGGAAGATTTATTTTATAATTATGCTTCATTGATGGAGCTAGCAGGGTCAGAGGAGACAGCACAAGAGATGAGAAACAAGCATATGTGACAATCTCCAGGAAACTATTTACATGCATAAAGTAAAATGTTTCCAAATCTAAGAGTTTTGTGAGCTTGACCAACACGCATGTAAGCATTGTTGTTTTGAAAGCTGGGCTACCTCAGACAGACAGGTACCCATCAAACCAGAATAGGGGCTTCTGCGCTGGTAAAGGTCAGAATTTGGGCTGGTATGGACCCTGGTGGAGTAGAGAACAGGGGATATATCTTTCAGGTTGGGGTCACATCCTGTAGCAAATTTGGGTCAATCTCCATGCAGGGAGGCATTAGAGCTGTAGAATGCACTGGTCTTAAAAAGTTGCTGATAGTGGTGCATGACACCACTGACACACTCTAGCTAACTAACCCTGACACACTCACAGCCTCTGGAAAAGTCTGTGATATCACAGTCATTTTTCCTGAGCAGGAGTTGTGTTCAAAAAGGATTGAAAATTTTAAATAAAAAAACCAGCTTTCAAGCAGTCTAAACTCATAAGTTATTGTAGTGTAAAAGGGCAGTAAGAGTAGGTGTTCACCTGTCAGTCTGCTCTATCAAAGACAAGAGCCTATTTCTGCTCTTCCATGAAATGACTTAAAAAAAAAATTACATGGGGAAAAAAAGACACCAACAAAAAACACAACATCTTTGCTACAGAGACATTTTTAACAAGTATTCCAGAAAGAGCACCAGCTATCAAAAAGGCTGCCAGGACCAGAAGGAGCCATCAATCGAACAAGTTTACATTTCAAAGTTTTTTGAGAACAGTGAAAATGTCTTTACCCTCCTTGATGGGAAAACTACAGTGCTATAGGAAAGTAGCTATTTGCTGCTTCTTACATTTATCTGAAGCAAGCCTTTAACCCTAGGAGTGGTGCTAGAGTGCTAGACACACACACACACACACACACACACACACACACACACACACACACATATATATGTTAAGTAGCACTCCTGAGAGTTCTGCTCAGAGCTGCTTTGAGACTGTGGAGTCAGTCTGCTCTCTTTTCCCTTTCCATATGCCATTGTTCAGCTCCGGGGCTTCTCTGAGATAATAGAGATGAACTGGTTAAATTTTTAAACACTTTCCTGACAGTGTTTACAAGTCAGCAGAATGCATCTGTCTAATTTTGACATTTGTCAGCTAATTCAGTCAAATTCCCTCATGTGACACAGCTTCACTCCCACTAAAGGAACCTGCTGCAAACAAAAGGCCACACTATATTGTATGGCATCACTGCTCCCAGATGTTTTAAAATTAAACTGCTAAGCTTCCCTGTCCCTGTGAAACCTGGAAGAGGATAAAAAAAAAGTGGAGTGATTCTTAACGAGCTGTACTTTCTGTATCTGTGCTACTTATTTCTTTGTGCTTGATTTTTTCTGAGTCATTTGAAAATGATTAGGCAGCTCAAATAATTGTTTCCTGGGTATATTAGCAGCACTAAAATTGTCATGTTTAAAGCTAAAGTTGGTAAAGACTGCAGTCTACTCTGAAATATTCAAAGTTCCTATACACAACAGCTCTGAGATAAATGTTTTGAAACTTTTATTACTAGTTTCCCTAGTAGTTTGTTTCTTTGTTTCTTTGTCAGGACCCCAGATGGATTCAGTCTGATCCTGTTCCTCATTATGGAATGGCACTGCCTGAACTCTGGATGGAAAGGTTGTTGTCTTGCCTTTGGCCAGCATTTTGCAGTCACTCCCATATGATGGCTATTGAATACTCTCTTTTGGGTGGGAAGGGTGCATGACAGGCCTTTACTCCTTTCTATGTGCAAAAAAGAACAGATACCATCTACAATGACATATCATTTGTACGAGCCTCAGACTGACTTATTGGAATAAATTATACTTGGTGTAATTCATTGGTGGGGGGGAACAGTTACCAGTTACCATGAGAACTGTTTGTAAATACCATTGGTCCTCAATTAACTCCTTTTGACCCACTGGTGTGAGGTCGTTGCTGAAGAGATGTACATAATTCTCTCAACACTGGTCCATTACTTCTGCTCAGGTCAGGCCTGCAGTGTAAACTCAAAGAGAATTAGCAGCCCTATCAATAACCAGCTGCAGAACTGCAGTCCAAATGATAGATCATAAAAATCCAAGGAAAGATGAATAAAATGTGAAGGAATATGCATGTATATTCTATAGTTTGAGCAGCTGCTGTGGACTATCAACATCATCAGGAGATTTCAGTACATTAGCATAAATTCAAATGACAAATGTACAGTGCTATTCAGAGACTCATTAATTTGCAATGGGTGCAGTGCTCATGACATATTAGTGAAAAATTCAAATGTCTTTGTAGCATTGTGAGTTTAGTTGCAGGACCTAAGCTGCTAAAATGGAAACGTGTGCAATTTTTTAGCAGTTTATTGAATTATGAAGTGTGATTACTGTATTTGTGCATCTTTTTAAGCAGACGAAGTCCAGTGTGCTCCAGCACCAAATTGCATGGTTTGTGTTGAAATCTCCCTGTCAGACAAATTCTGAGCCGGAGTTGAAATACCAGCTAGGTGCTGACTGCTGCAGCATGCAGGCTGAGATCTCCCCCTTCTGGGTGAACGGCATTGCCAGGGAGAAAAAGAAATTTGGTTCTTTCAGGTCTTTGTTATTCTCCTGTCTTGTCTGCCACATTAGCCACCGGGTGTGTTTTATGATGTTTAGAAGAGCCATAATAGCAGAAATAAAATAATGATATATTAGTATGTGGGAGCATGATGGCTTCCTCTGTCATTCCTTATGCACAACTATAGCCTTTACAAGTAGAATAACTTAGACATGTAATATATGAAAAATCTTAGTTGGGAATAACATATCTTAAGCTATGGTTTTGTTATCTGTAAAAAGTGGGGAAAGAAAATGTTTACATTTTTATACGAGGAACAACCCATCCATAGCACTCTTTTATAACACTGAGATCAAGCTTGCAATTACAGCATCTGACAACTGAAATCCATCCCAGTGGGGTATATCCTCAGTGCCTTGACTCTGCTGTGGGTGTGCAGCTCTGACACACTGCTGTAGCTTTTCAACCTCAATGAATACTGTGAACTCTACTGCATATTTTTGCTTACTCTTGGAAGTTCACAATGCTCATTTGGACCTCTGCTATATCTTTTTCTGTCCCTGAGTTTACATGTTTTTCTGTCCACCTGGCTGTCACATCTAGTGTGGATTTCTTTTACCAGAAAAAAAATATCCTTTAAGTTATTGCTAGTACTTTTTCTGAGAAATAAAAGCCCTAGTTTTGAAGTGCTGGAGCCACAATAGCTAACTGGTAAAAAAATAGCTGATATTTTCAAAAACACTAGGGTTTAGCAGTACAACCTCTAAAAACTTTTGAAGCAATCTGAGTTTTGGAGACAGAGAAATTAGCTGCCAGTTGCATGTCCAGACTCATCAGGTGCTCTTGAACATTTGAATGTCTCTGTAAAATGAAATATTTTATATATACACTCCAGTCATTAGGTAGTACAATAATAGGAGCCTTAATAAGGTTTGAAACATCTCTCAGCATATTTCACACCTCCAAATAAAAGGAAAGCCATTTCTCAGTCTTACTTCTCATCTGTGCCATGCCACCTCCCATGTAAGCTATGGTATGTCACAGCTCAAAAAAAACAAGCCCAAAGGCAAAAAGGTGACAGAAAATAAGAGGATGTCATGTCTTCCCATGCCTGTGAGGAGGATCACATTCCTCTGAATTCCCAGCTTCTTGGTGTTTTGATAATCATGATACTTGCCAGGTGACCTAAGCTGCCAGTGAACTACACGAGCATGTGAAGTGCTTTGCACTATCCGCATAAGGAAGAAAAGAATCAGCACATCACCAAATTAAGACTACAAATCGTTATAAACTGGCTTAAAGCTATGGTTTCTGAATTTCACAAAAGGATTAGGATGCTTGTCTGGCCTCAGCTTCCACCCCCTCCAAAGCTTTCCAGGTAGATATCCAGGGTGAGATCATAAAAACTGCATGAACTTCCCAACAGAGTCAGTTGAACTTCATGCCCTAACATCACACCCTAACATCTTCACTAACCCTGCCCAAACCTGACCTGAATGTCCACACCACAGGACTTGGATCTTGGAAGCACAAGAAATTATTTTGAGAATGAAAGGGCAGAGAAAATGGCATGGTGTGATGCCAGCAAAGGATGTGTCTGGGTGTGGAGATACCAGGATCCATTTGGAGCCATAGGTTTCAGCCATGGGAAATGCTGAAAATCTGGAACAGCACCCAAGACTGGACAGTTGTTTTAGACACAGAAGGGCAAACATTTAGCCACAGAGCCTGCCCTGGGGGATTTATAAGAGGAAAGGGACAAGAACAAGGAGACCCATGTCTTCATGGCCCCTTAGGTTGGGAGAGCGCAGCAGCCACCCCCCAACTTTCCTATTCCCTTTGCAATTAAAATTCTCATTTTAAACAAGTGAGCAGAGCCTTAACACACACCTACAAACATACCCACGTACAGAGTCACTGTCTTAACTGTAGCTAAAGGGACGGCTAAAGGTCCTTATCCAGCAAAGAAAGACTTCAGTGGCCCTCAAAGCCTCTGTCTCTCAGTCATTTTTTTCCCTCCCCTCTGCCCAGGATAAGACTAGAGCCAAATGTGTGGTGACATGGATGATTGCCTAATCTGATTGTTGGTGCCAGCAGGACCCTAGAGTTTAAATGACAGCTAGGGGATCAGAGGAGCCTGGAAATTAATTAATCACCCTTCTCCTCCCACCACCCACAACATAAGTGCTGAGGGTTGAGTCCATTAGCTAAATGCCACCATGAATTCTGTGGAGAGATAAAATTTTATTTTGTGAGTAACTCTCAAAAAACCCAGTCAAAGGAAACAGGGCACAGATGGTAATTCTTATGAGAAATACCTTTCCTTCATCAGTAGGCAGCACTGGACAATAGGCCTTGGTTTGAAATATAGCACCTGCTCTTTGAAACCAATTGCACAGGTTTCCAAGTGCACTTGATATTTAGGCATGAACAGAGAAAGCATTTTGTATCTAATCAAGAGCACAGTCAAAAAAAAAAAAAAGCTTCATTGCAAGAAATTGATTTCCATACTGCAAAAGGGTTTGCTTTTCTTTTAGAAAAGCCCCGATCTTCTTTTCACTTTGGGTTTTTGTAGTTCTCTTATATCACACCACTCAAGAGGTAAGCTGCTCTGGACTCTGCATTTCCAGGAGTGACACTGATTTCAGAAACCTATTCCAGAAAGAGGTGCCACACAGATGATCAGGTGACAGTCTGGGTAGAAACAGCACACCAACAGGGAAGTCCCATCTTAAAGTCCTACAAAATTATTATTAATAACAGAAAAATCCTAGCAGAAGGAGCTTAATAAGACAAATGGAAATTTAGATTATGTCTGCATGCTGGCAGAATCAGTGAACCCCTTCCTCAAAAAAGTCTGATCATTGGAAAAAACTCAGGTCTGAGTTTTCAAACCAGTGAAAATCCAGTCAGTCTGTCAGCTTCAAAAGTAAAACTTGGTCCAAAGTTGTTAGGAAAAGGAAGGTGATAATATTCTTAAGCTCATGACACTCTTTGTGTTAACATCTTTTTTTTTTTTTTTTGCACAGAACATGTTTGTACTTCAATTGACAAAGTATTTACAATGAGAAGAGATATACTCACCCTTAAGCCAATTAATTCTGGGTTACAAAGCTTGTATTTCAGAACAGGCATGAATAATTCAGTGTTAGGTTGTTTAAGTGTGTTTTGTAAAATAGAGCTGCAGCTTTTGTTTTTCTTGAAAGCTTCTGAGAAAAAAAAAAAAAAGGTTATTTTTGATTTTTTTTTTTGTCTTTTCATCCCTGGGGAGATCAGTGGCTTTTTCATGTTCCACATTGACCTGCATTTCTTGTTTTTCTCTGTTATGGTTTTGGCCTGGCAAAGCCAGAGCCCCCATGAGTACATCTTCTCCCCGGTGTCTGCTGTGAGATGTGACCAGGAATAAGCAAAGCAGGCTCCAACTTAAACATAAAGAAAAGTTTATTAACTAAACTACACACAAACAATTACTAAACTACACACAAAAGAAAAAAAAAGAAAACACGAGGAAAATGAAAACCTCACAAAGAACACTCTCCCCCTCCTCCTCCCTAAATTCCCAATACAATACATCCTCCAAAATCACCAATTCTGGGTCCAACACCACCCTTTAGATTGCTCAAACTTTCAGTTCCTCAAGAGGAGAGGGAGTCCTTCCATGTGTCATGGTGGCCTTTTCCGTCCTTGTTCCAGTGCTCTCACCACCGAACAGGGATCAGGGCTGCTTCCAGGGTTGTCTTTTTAAGGATGCTTAGTCCAGTTCCAGAAAAGCACAGTATCTCACCTTTGGGACATCTGTCCCCCCCATATTTTATATACCCCCTGGGGCCGAGGGGTACCCACACTGAATCTTCTTTGGCTCTGGGACATTTCTCCCCCTGGACTCAGTCTCTGTATCACACGGAAACATGGCTCTGTCCATAGCTACACGAAAGAGTCCAGCATAAAATGCCACTCCATCTTCTCCATTCTTTCAACATCTCTCACTCTCTCTCTCTCTCTGGTCCAGACCTCCATCACTCGTTCATTTCCTTCGTCCTCCTCCACTCTTATCACTCGTCTAGGAAGGGTTAATGTTCTGTAAGGTTTTCATTGTCCAAAATGGGTTAAAATCTCCTCCAGGCGCTGGACTCCTGGCTGCACCCCCCCCATCTCCTCAGCCGGGCTGCCTGCTGCCCGCACATATTTACTGAATTTCAAGGTAACCACACAGGCTGCGCTCTCTCTCTCTCTCTCTCTCTCTCTCTCTCTCTGTCTCCAAAGGGGGGGGGGGGGGGGAATGGCTGCCCGATGTCTCTTGTTGCTCTCCACCCTTCCATCCTCCAAGGCCTCCTCACTCCCATCTCTGTCCAGGCCCAGGCCTACCGCATGGCTGCCCCTCCCCCGCCCAGCAGCAGCGGCTGGACAGGGGAAGGGAGATCCGACCTCCGTCCCTCGAAGTCCCAAGAGAGCCTCCCAGGCCCGAAGCTCTGCTTTTGACCCCTGTGTGTTCTCAGAGGTGTGTCCAAAAACCCACTGGCTACACCAGATGCCAATATCAAAATCCAAGCACCCATTGGTTTGACCACAACATCCCAGAATTCCCACTTCTTCCTGGTCAAACCACCACATTCTTTTACTAAGTTGAAGAAAATACACTTTAAAATGGAAGCATTAAGGAGTAAGGAATATGGCACTATATCTGTGTGTCATAGCATATTGAACAGGTTGTAGTGCTTCACTGCTTTAATCATGATTAATATTGCTGGATTGTGAGCTGTTATGATGCTGATGAGCAGAGGTGCATCCACATGTGCACTTTTGCTTTTTTGAGTGCAAGTCTAACCCGACAAATGAGTTTACGTAGCTGAAGGGAAGGTGTATGAGTGGTGTCTCCCCATTGCCTCTTCAGGTGCATCACATTATCTTCACGCTGGCCCATGTTTAACCTAAAAAAAAGGCCTGGGTAATGGCTGGATGACTGCCAAACTTTACCTAAAACTTTCTTTAGCACCCAGATTGAAGAACCAGCAAAAAGGAGGCTTTTTTTTTCTAGTCCTTGCAAACTAGTGGCATAGTTGAACTTGTGTACAAACCATTTACAGTTGCTGTTCATGTCTGAGTCGGCAGGGCTGTATCAGGGGAGAAACTTCATTATGACACCATCACAGTTTTTGGAACTTTCATATTTGAAGTCAGTCGTTGAGGAGTATTTCAAAACAAGAAACAACAGAAAACCAGGAATATTACAGCTGACGGGTGTTAACTGTCTCAAGTGAAGTAAGCTCAGATAATCAACATTCATAATGCCTGTTGATAGAATTGAGGGACTTGAGGGTCCTGCTAAAAATGTTCTCACACAAGAGGGCAGGCATGGTCAATCAAGTCTTGATAAGTACTGTGTGGTGAAAAGCAAACGACCTCAAATGGGTAACATGGGAAACGGCTTTGTTCTATTTTTTCAATATGTGCCTGAAACCTCTTCAGGGGGTTAAATCTTATGGTACTTCTGTGGTAGCTGAGTTGAGTCTTCTCAGTCTAGGCCAATAACCGCTGGATAGCTAGTTGGATGTAACCTCTGTTTGTGTCCAGACCTCTGCAGTCAGAGAGGGAGCAATGCATGGTATGGCTTTGTCTTGGTTTGAAAGACAGGTGTCTGCTAAGGAAGGCAGGAGCCTCCCTTCAAATGGAAAATGGAAACCCTCCCTCCTCCTAAAATTATTATAATTTTAAGGGGCTCCCAGGCAAAGATATGGGAGTAGGAATAGCAGTTCATTTTTAGAGAAAAAATAAAAATAAAATAAAAATGCAGTAATACACAACAACACTGACTGAGTCAGAATATGACCTGACATCCCGTTGGTCAAGGCATTGGTAGCAGCCCAATTAAATGGTGGCTGCAATCCTCCTGGAGTGACAGCTGTGGTTCTGTTGAAGCAGTGATCCTGTAGAAGGTTGTAGTTTTCCTCTGAAGGTCCAGTGGTATTATAGACAGGCCTGGTCTTCCTCTGGGAATCCAGTGGAGAAGAAAGCTGCTCCTTTGGGAATTCAGTGGAAAAGGCTGCCTGTGGTATTCCAATCTCAGATTATATCCAGGTAGGAATGCTTGGCTCCTCCCCCTGGGCAGAGCATCTCCCAAGAGGATGATGTAATTTTATCAATCAAGCACTCAATGGCCCATGAACAGAAGATATCTCCCCTGAGGGAGGATGGATTGTGGAAGAGATAAAGAAAACTGCCCCACCTGGTTTTAACAAGTGGCCCAATTAACAGGAGATAACTGCCCCAGCCACATCTAACATAATCTAACAGATTGCAATAGAATACACACCCCCAGCCACATCTTGCATTTCCAACCTAAGATAAGCTTAAATGCTGGATTTTCACACTTTTTTTTGTCTAAACTCCTTTATGCAAGTAAGATATAGCACATCTGAGAAGGAAGGGAGAGTATGTGCACATATTCTTTACCATGACTCACACCATGTGAAGCTCACCTAAACCTTTTCCTGGGGACTTCCAGATAGAGGTATAGAACCTTTAAGGTGGGAAACAACCTCTAAGGTCACCAAGTCCAACCATTGCCAGGTCCATAACTAAATCATGTCCCTAAGTGCCACAAGGAATAACATATGCTTGCATGAGAGCAGAGCCCAGGAAGGTTACAGATAAATATGGAGCAGTGTTTTCAAAATAGTGTTCCATATTTATACAAATGAAAAAAGAGAATAGACTGTAGGGATGGCAGTATAGGGATAAATTGTTTCTAAAATCATAGGATATTCAGGGGAGTTGGAAAGAAAAGTTGGGCCTGGTAGGCCCTGGGAAAATGTTAGGTTTTACTGGACCGTGCAAAACTACACCTGTATAATAATTTAATTACTATGATAAATTATATGATTGTTATATGATAAATGATATGATTGTTAAATGCGATGATCGTTTGGTAATTGGATATAATTATTGTTTAATTGTAACAAGAATCATGAGAAATGATGTTTGGGGGGTTTGATGGAGATTACAAAACCCATGCTTGGATGAAATCAATGTATACAATAGAACAATATAAGTTTAATAATTATTATGCCGTTATATAACAATAAGGGTATAAAAACTTGTTCATACCAAAACCATGTCAGAGTCAGATTTGGGCCTGTACCCCTGACACCCGGAGCACTTCAATAAAAGCACCTGCATACAATCATCCTGTGATTATGTGTTTCTGAACGCTAACAGGGACAAGCTCCACATCAGTTTTCTGCCATGGGAAAAAGACAGAGGAGAAGATCAATATTGAATATTTAAAGTAAGTTATACAGCTTATACGGGTTATTGTGATTAAATATAATGCAAGGTTATTGTGATTAAAGATTATGATTCAAAGGGAAAAACAGGATGTATGCCCCAAACCAACATTTCTCTTTGAAAAAAAGTACAAAGTACATCTTAATTGTTACCCCAATAGTACTTGCAAGATTTACTTATTGTTTTCCCTCGAGTAATACCTCTTGAGCAAGCTCTTGGTTGCTGTAGTGTATGGCAGTGTAGATCAGATGTCTTTTCTCATTAGTCTGCTGTATTTCTGCTCATTTGTGCAGCCGGCATGAGAACTTCTGAGTGAAATGCCCAGACCTCGTGCATGTTAGGATTGCTGGCTTAAGAAGGGATACACCAAGTGCTACAACAGTGTGGGAAGGAGACAAATTGAAAATCACCCAGTGAGAAACAGAGAAGAAGGCATTTTTACTGCACTGTGTTTATAACTTGTACTTTCTCAGATACTAAAAATCCCCTGTTTTGCCTGTAAGACATTATGGTTTGCCATGCACGTCATGTGCAATTATTCATGTAATAGCTTCCTCAAGCAAATGTGTGCTGAAATTCAGGTTTAGAGTTGCCTGCAAATTCCAGCAAAATGGAAGATTTAATAAAAGGTTCTGTAAATAATAAATCCTCAATAGTGAATTTGCACCGTGCCTCTTTTTTTACTGCTTTTATTTCTGTAGGACACTATTTTATAGTCTAAAGGTGCATTAAAGGCTTGTAATTTAAGAGTCAGCTATCTTAAAAAGGAGGATGTATCTATGAGTCTCTGTGTCCTGAGCACACTTGTCGAGTCTGGAAAGCTGACGTATAAAGCAGGGAATTGCAGCAGGGGCAGTTCAAAATATTATGGGGTGCATGTTTTGGGGGATAAATAACATTTACAGGACTAACTTCTTTTCCCACCAAGGAATGGTGTTGGTTTTTGTTGACAGACCAGGGGTAGCTTTGGAAGGGTTGTGTGCCCATGGCACCCCAGATACCCCATTAGTCCTTAAGGAGGTCACAGATCATCTGCATCCATCATCAGGCACATGCCACCAGTTTAAAGAGATTTACTTTCTTTCTCACACTTTTAGAATTACTTTTCATTTTAGAATACAGCCAAGCCTTAATGACTACAAAATGCATTTAGAAAACTTAATTTGCAGCTGACACATTTTCCAAAAAGGAATAAATACACTATTTATTATGTATATCTAAAATACACTATTTATTATGTATGTCTAAAAACATTGAACAGGGCTTCTGTAAAAGCTATTTTCTTTTTTTGACAGTTTGTTTTCATCTGTCTTACAGTAGCCCTCTCACCATGGTTTTGATAACTTTTCCATTGTCTTTGTTTTCATTATGCCTTTTCATTAAATTAGTTATTTTCTTTTATTCTTTACCTGAGTTTTTTGCTGTTAAAAGCTCCTCTGTGATTTTCAGTTTGACAGCATTGTCGGAAAATTGCATATTTGGTTTTTTATTGTCTTGTTTAGACAATTTGTAATACTGTAATTTCCAGCCTGTAAGACTTACACAGTGCAAGAAGTCATGTGAGAAAGAAGGCTATATTTACAATACTTCTGATAATAAACCCGGTACAGAACTCACATTAGAGTCAATCTAAACATGAAAGTACTTAATAACTGAACCACAAAACCATAATCAGGCACAAATTATGAATTTTTTTTTTTATATTTAACCATTTTTATGGTACTTATTCTATCAGCTGAAATACTGGAAATAGTGGTGGAAATAGTGTAATTTCTTAATGATTTTGAGGCAAAAAAATTTCATAAAAGTACATGTCAGGAAGGAACAGTAGTTCCATTTTAACCCAATTAGTCATGTTTCTTGGTTTCTAGTTAATAAATAGTGATAAATCTGACAGAGGAAGATGCCAAGAGCAACTAGACTACCATCTTTTGGTAGTCTTGATCTAGATACAGTTTTTGTAAAGACACAGAAGCATGAGCCCCCAAGAAGTAAATCAGAGGGATAGTTTGGGTTTGAACTGTAAACACATCTGCTGTTTCACAGATGCTTCCCATACACATGGACTGACATTCCTCATTCCTGCAGTTGCAGAAAGTCTTAATGCCTTCACAGACGGATTAATCATCACAAATCATGTTTGCTTTTTGACCTGAGGAAAGAGATTCAGATTGGTGTCACCAGAATAATGGCGGCAAAGTTCCCAGTAGATGTTTTCTTCAGAACAGGGCCCAGTCTTTCTGATCAAAGAGATGATGTATTTTCTTCCATGAGATGAAGGATCATGAATGCTGCTTCGCTTATCCAGAGTGGAGGATAGTTAATTCAAATAGTCTGGGGCTCCTTAACAGGGGCTGCATGACCTCTGCATGGTAGCCAGGTAACCAAGATGGAGATGTCCAGAAAATGTTCAATGAGGTCAAAATCTGTGAATTTCTGCTATTTCCCGCTGGAATGTGTGAGCACCTTGTCCTTGGAGAGAAGTGGACAGTTTTACCTTCAATCCCAGATGAAAGATACAACTAAATCCGTCCCAAATGAGTGAGGTCAGAAAGGGCAACTTTTAAACAAACTCTAGTGTCATGGATAATTTTTATCTGCTTTCTCATCCCATTCTTTTTGTTTCTCATCTTCAAGTCTGCACAAAGACTGTAAAACTGTATTTCATGCTCTGACACCAGCTACTTGCTCAAGGTAGTACTTGATAAACAAATGCAGAAGGTGATGAAGATAAAGGTTATATAAATTTTGTATTTTAACTTCTTAAGGAGGCAATGCCTAAGACCCAAGGTTTTCTCAAAAAAATCTCTACTCAGTAGTTCACAAAGTCTAGTTAAGTCATTTGGGCATCTTAAATTGCATGTAGACTGCTTATTAGTCTCTATTTTTTTTTAAATTTCATTCATTTAAACTGAGATGCTTTGCTTCAGAGAGAGGAACAGAGAGCAGAGAGATACAAAGCTTCCTGAGTCTCTGTTATATAGTGGAGAGCATAAGTGTTTGGAGCTATAAAATTGTGTAAAGGGACCTGATTATATAAATACATTAAACATCTCTTAAAATCTTCTGAAATTATATTATAGTAGCCGCACAGCTAAAGAAAAAAGGATCATCTTGTTTGAGTACCCATGGTCTATTCTATTTGCAGAAAAACATGTTTCTCAAAAAGAAAGAATGGAAAAAGATCATTATTTAGGCTAAGTCCAGGTAACAATGCTGGACTTTCAGTTACCTCATGTGATAAAACCCAGGGACATTTAACATTTTTCCTCTAACCTTACCCCAACTTTCACACAGTTGTCTGTCTCCCGTGAGGCAGACATATCTAAGCTGTCAATTAATAGGTAATGTAAGTTTACTTAGATGTCATGTAATGCTGCTATCCATGTGGAAATACATCAAATGTCCAAGTTTGCTCTCAAGGCTATGGCACTCAGTAAAAATCTTCTCCCATGGGAAGCTTAGGCTTGACAAATGCCTGAGGATTAGACATAGTCAGCCAACTCTTTGTGATGCAAAATGACAATCTTTGGCTTTTTCAAGTAGTACTACATTTTTATTTTCTCTAAATAAAGGACCAAATTTGCAAACAGTTTAGGTTTTATAAATTTGTTATTGAATAAAGAGGTCTTGCTAAAACCCAGGAACTGAAGAAACGCATTGCTGAAACACTCACTTAAAAATTTTAAGAAATTCAAGAATGTCTAAAAGCCAATTGTTTTTTTCAATTATTTTTCATACTTTATACTATATTGCTATATCACTAGGTAATTTATAGCTTAGACCGTCCTCTCCAAAGTCATCCTTTGTAAAGTCCAAAGTCATCACCATTGTAATAGGTGGGAACTTTATGTTATTTAACCTGGAGTAAGGCATCCTTAAACTACAATTTTATATTTTAAATAGGGCCAAAAATCCATTAAAATGCTTATGTTTCCTAAAACCCAGCATGTATAACATATGGGAAAAACTGCCTCTAGGTATTGAAAGTTGTTGCCTTTATCACACTGTGCATCTTAATTCCCAAGAATGATTTAACGAGGTTTGCACATTAAAAATCTTGTTCATTGTTACAATAGAGGAAACCATAAAAAATATTAATGCCCTCTGTGCAGTGCCATGGAATTCAAATGTCTTCACTCCAGGAACACTTTGCTATGCAGACCTGTACTTGGCAAAGATTTCCTCAGTGTAAAGAATTTATTAGTTATGGCTGATGATGTTGGTGTGCTATACCCTAAATACCTGGAATATGCCTATGTTAAGACCAACTAGGTACTTCAGAAGGCTTTGAAGAAATGTTCCTTGTTCAGGCTGATAGAGTGGATTTCATGTCAGAAACACATGAGGCTACCCAAAGGTATGATTCAGTCTTGACATATTTTTCCATTGCAGTAGTGATATCTGACACAAAGCAGAGTTATGTGCTCGGACTGTGTTGTCTCAGAGAGTTTACCTCAAAGCTAAAGGGACACAGACCTGGTTGAATTTGCACCTCTTTCTTAAGGGGGAGAACTTGAATCAGGGAAGCAATACAAAGGACTCTCAAATGGCTGTTTAACTTTACACCTCACTCAAGGAATGCGTAGGTGCTACCACATTCATCTGCTCCTGCAGACCCAAACAACAGGTCAAAGGAATCACCCTGCCACCATAAATCCAGTGCATGTTTCATTCATGGAAACAAAAAACATAACTTTGCCAAGGACTTAATGCACTGTTACAGTAAGAATGCAAGAGAGAGAATAAAGAGAGAATGCTGGAAATATAGGCTTGAACTCAAAAAATGGGCAAAATGAAATGTCAGAGAAAGATTTCAAGCTAAATAGTATTGAGAAGTGAAATGTCCAAAATAAATCTTCGAAATTAGAGGTATGTTTTCAACAAATGTGGGAAATGAATCTGCAGAGAGGTCCCAAGGCCCCAAACATATAAGCTCAGAGATAGAGATGGATACAGTACTTGACCTAAGACCTTAGAGAAGGCTTTAGAATAGAATGAAAACAGACATGAAATAAGAATAAAGATTTATAGTTTAAGGCAAAATATATTTTAAGCAAGTAGAAATATGCCTCATGTAAGCAAATAAATATGTTAAGCAAGATAGCAAAAAACAATCAAAATCTAACAATAGAATTAGTTATAGAATTGGTAAAAAAGAGAAGATACAGCAATAAGTTTCTGTAGAGTTACATGATTGGATAAAAAGAGAGGCATTGCAGCAGAATAATGCAAAATGTGGCAATTAGAAATTGGTTTATGAAGATGCTAGTGAGCTTGGAGGAAGTAGCTGATTATGTAAGAAATTTATAAAAGACATTGTAACGGCTTCTGATGCATGGTTTGCTGATGTGATAGCTTTGGATGTAACAACCTTACAGTCTCGCCCTTCCACGAGACTGATTTTGTAATAAACCATCTCTTAATTGCCCCATCAATCAACCCCATCTTTCCGTATCCCGAAAAATTGATGCCCCTCACTGTGTGAGGAAGAAAATTTTTGTCTCAGTTTGGGACCACCCCAGAGGATGATTAAAAGGCTGCTGAAAGGAAGCAGATTCCACAGAATATGGACACTCTGAAATGAGGATGAGTCAAGCTCCAGTCAGCTGTTGAGAGCAAGCAGATTACTGAGCTGGCTGGATCGAGCTGCCCTGAGCCTCACTTGCATCACCTGTAAAGAGACATCAAGTGAGCTCTGGGGAATGGGACAAGAGATGTCCAAAGAACAGAAGGACATTTATACCTGTTTAAAAACCCTGATAAGACCTAATTCCTATGTCATACCTAAGCACGAATGTAACAATGTATTTGCATGGTTTAGGCCACAGTGTGCACCAGTCAGGCTGTTTCCAGTTACTCTTATCAGCACCCTCTGGAATTCATCAAGGTTACTAAGACATAAATTGTGCTAAATAAAGAAAGAAAAGGCTGAGAAACAGAATACCAGGACTGCAAGAACTAGATAAGAGAGGGTGGCAAAGCTCCTGGACTGTAACCAATCACATACTCAGAAGAGTGAGTGCAGAATGTGTGGACCACATAGAGGCATCAATCAAGAAATGTGTCACTAGCATGTGCAGTAGTTTTAGATTGTATAAGTGCATAATGTAAACAATAAACAGCTTCTGCTTAATCATGCCACTCTTAAGTTTGATATTTCTGGGAAGCCTTCGTCGGAAAACTCAAAAGTGAAAGCACAGTGACGACACAGGTAGTGTCAAGAACCCAGAAACTTCCTAAGGGTGAATCAAACTGGAGACTTTGTCAGGTATCATCCATGAAATCATCAGTCATTTCCCAAGCAACCCCAAGTTACTGCCCCCAGGGGCACAGAGAAAAGTGGCAACTTCCAAATTAGTACTTTTTACAAGTGAGATTCATGTTTCAGTTCCCACAGGAGTTACTGGAACATCACAGAAAAGACAGGAGTTTTTAATCATAGGAAAAGATAGAAGCTGCTTTCTAAGACTTGTTGTTTATCCAACCATTGTTTTAGCGAACTGTAATGAAGAATAACATTACAGTTTTAACTTGAGCATATCAACCACCATCTATAATTCCAAAAAAGACCCCAACAGCAGCAGCTATTGCTTTACCAGCTAACCTGGCTGGGAGAGTTTGGTTAACAGAATGCCAGCAGTCACCATCTGAAAGCTCTGACATGGAGACTGATGTCTTTTGGATACAGACTTTCCTGATTGACCACAGATGACCTGCTACCTGACTCATAATAACCAAACAATTAGAAATACAGGCTTGCTGGACACTGGCACAGACATCACAATCATATTTCATGTGTTTTGGCCACGAGATTGGAAGATAATAACACCTTTGGACTCTCTCACAGAGATCAGGGGAGCCACAATATGCTTACAAAGTGAACATACGATTACCATTACAGGACCTGAAACAGCATCCATAAATCCTCTCATCATGCAAAACCCCATCACAGAATGGGGAAGAGACCTGCTATCCCAGTGGGAGGCCAAAATAGAAGTGGGTTTTTGATGAGAGCCATGACAGCAATTCCCACTTTCAAGCTGTCATGGAAAACCAATGATCCCTTCTGGGTGAACCTGTGGCCCCTAGAAGAAAAGAAACTGTGTGCTTTTTAAAAATTACTAGATAAACAATTGCAAAAGGGCCACAACAAACCAACAAACAGCCCCTGGAATTCACCAGTATCTGTCATACACAAGAAAAACTCAGACTCTTGGGAGATTGCTTCATGATCCTAGAAGAATTAATGAAATCATAGAAGACATGGGACCTCTAGAACCTGGACTTCCTTCTCTTTCAATAATCCCAAGAGATTGGGCTCTTGTTATCGTCAATCTGAAAGACAGCTTTTTCAATACTCCGCTTCACCCAGAAGATGCCCCTTGCTTTGCCTTTCCAGTTCCAAGCATCAATAGACAAGAGCCTTTGCAAAGATATCACTGGGTAGTTCTCCTTCAAGGAATGAAGAATTCACTTACTATTTGTTGATGGTTTGTAGCACAAAACTTGTCTCCAGCTTGATAGAAACACCCTCAAGCAATGATTTTACATTGTATCGATGATTTGCTTATTATAGCACCAACACAAAAAGAAAATGGAAGGAGCTAGTGACTGCATAATCTTAGAAGTTCAAAATGCTGGGCTGGAAATTTCTACATCAAAGATACAAGAAACCTCACCACAGAAGTATTTAGGATGGAAAATAGCAGGTCACAACAAATATAACTTCAGACCAGTGGTAATACTTTACAAGATTTACAGCAACTTTTGGGAGAAATCAGTTGGATTATATCTGTCTTAAGGATTACTAATAATGAACTTCCACCACTTTTTGATTTTTAAGAGGAAACTGTAACATCGAATCTCCTAGAATTTTTACACCTGAAGCTTGAAAAGCCCTTGAAAAAGTAACTGAAGCTTTTCAACAAAGTCCCATTATTGTGTAATATCACAACCCTTTTTTCTTGCAGTATTATGAGAAAAAATGCAGCTGTATGGTCCCATATTTCAATGGGACGATTCTGAAAAAGATCCTTTGCTGATAATGGAGTGGATTTTTTTTACCTTACAGGTCCCCAAAACCAATTTCTGCATTGGTTAGAGAAGCCAATTTCTCTAACATCAGTTAGAGATGATGTCACAAATCGTAATCAGAGCCAAAGCAAGATTGATAACTAAAGCAGGCAGAGACTTTGTTGTGATTTACTTTCCTTTGAAAAAGAAATCTTTTTATTGGGCTTTACAACACTCAGAAGACTTACAAATTGCATTGCAATGTTTGTTTTATCCACTTTCCAAGTCATAAGTTGTTCCAAGCTAAATTGAGCTTTAGAGAAAAACCCATGGTGAGTGGAGCGCTTATTACAACTGTAAAAGTATTTATTGATGGTTCAAGGAAAACACACAAATCAGTAATAATATGGTGAAACCAAACAAACATGGGAATCAAACATTCAAACAGTAGAAGGTTCTCCTCAAATTGTTGAATTAGCAGCAGTAAGAGCATTTCAGATTTTTTTTAAATATTAATTTGATTACATTTTCTGTTTATGTTGCTAATATAGTAAGAAGAATAGAAGGATCGGTCTTAAAACATGTTAGTAAAGACGACTGGTATCATTGTCTCACATGTCTTTGCAAAATTTCACAACAGAAACTAACAAATATTTTGTTTCCCATATCAGGTCACATTCTTTGCTTCCAGGATTTTTAGCAGAAGGAAACACAAGAGCAGATAAATTAACAATGGTTGTTGAAAATACCTTTCCCAGTATTTTTGAACAAGAAAAAATTGAGTCATGCCCTTTTTCATCAAAATGCAGAAGCACTTATGTGAATGTTCTGTATTTCTAAAGATCAAGCAAAATCCATTATAAATGGTTGCCTTGATTGTCAACTTGTGCAACCTCCTAAGTCCACAGGAGGTGTCAACCCATGAGGGTTGCAGAGCTTGCAATCATGGCAAACAGATATCACCAAATATCCATCTTTTGGGAAATTTAAAAACATCCATGTGTCAGTAGACACTTTTTCAGGTGCAGTTGTTGCCTCCTTACACACAGGAGAAACTGCCAATCATGCTTCTGCGAAAACTGTCAACATTTGCCAAATGTTGCCAGACGGTCAACATTTTTTGCAAGCATTTGCTTCCTTAGGTATACCTCAAGAAATAAAAACAGACAATGGTCCTGCATATATAGCTCAAAAACTGGCCACATTTTTAGTGGACTGGGGTGTTTGCCACACTTCTGGTATTCCCTACTCTCCCGTAAGTCAAGCTATTATTCAAAGAACACATCACACTTTGAAATGTATCTTGGATAAACAAAAAAGGGGAGTAACACCACAGATGAGCTTGAGTAAAGCTTTATATGTTTTAAAGTTTTTAAACAGCTTATTTGCAGAACCAGACCCACCAAATTTTTGGCATTTTCTAATAGCACACAGGCAAAATTGAAAGAAATCCCTTTAGTTTTAATTAGAAACCCAGAAACAGAAGAAACTGATGGTCCATTTCCTTTAATGACTTGGGGCAAAGGGTATGCTTGTGCTTCAACAGGTATAGGACCTAAGAGGATTTCAGCAAAGAAGATAAAGCCATATCACGTGCAAAAACACGCTGACAACCCCATAAGTAGAGAAATAAGCACACAGACCTGAGTAGAACAAAGACTCCATCTAACAACAGAGAGTGAGCAATTAGGAGCCAGAGAATCCCATCTCATATACACTGACCAAGGGCCAGAAGAAGAAAGGGAGACCAAAGAAACAGCCTCAGGAGGATAGTGGGAACACAGATATTATCCGACAGGGTGATGTAAAAACACAGACGGTGAAAAGACCATGAGGAAGGCCAAAAGGAAGTACAAAAGTAACTGTTTTAACTGGGGGAATGGCAGAACTTTTTGCTGTGAAAAGGCCAAGGGAGAGGCTCCGCAAGTGGCCTCGAGTAGTGGTCCAAGAAGGAGAGCCTCAGTGAGGAAATCCTCTAGAAAACAGTGGCTCGCTAGCACTAAATGACTAAGGATAAGCATGAGCTAAATCAAATGTCATGATTATGTCTTTTTATTTTGTTTGCTTTTAGTAGCACAACTTTAACTGTTAATCAACCCAAAACTAATGTTTGGGCGACTTCAGCAAATGCACCAGGTTTAGACACCATATGCATAGGCGCTACTACCCCAGAAAATCCATTTTCCACTTGCTAGTAGGGCTGCCTGTGGACACATGGCCAATAAAGGAGAAAACTCTTCATCTTTTAAGAGGTTAAAAATGCTGGCAGCATGTGGGATTGAGATCACAACCTTGCAGACACTTGGAATTATTCTTCAAACATCCTTAGAGCCTCAGGAGATAGATCTCCTTGGTTCAGTAAAAATGGGTTTGTATGAAGTTCATCTATACAGGGAAATAATTATTTTTTAATAAAGATGTTTTCCCTCCATCACCAAGTGTTTAAGAACAAAACTTCTTGGTTTAATTACACTTCCCCAGCACTTGCATGGTCTATTGACAAACCTTTACAGCTCACACAAGGGGCTTTTTACCTGAGGAGATGGCCTGCCATTCCATCACACATCATAGATGGCCCACGTAGCTTAGGGAGACTTACTTTGCTGACATCAAGTATGAAAATGATCGCTGACAATAGACACAGAAGTAAGAAGTTTGTTCATCATTATGAATCATACGGTAAAGATGGTATTGAATCTTGGAGTTTTGGAAAAAGGTTTTCAGAATCTGTGCTTTTACCTCAACTTGCCTCTGCAATTGTGTTAAAGAAAATAGATTGAATAGGCTGTTGGCTGAATAAACAAACCAATGCTACCTCTCTTGCTTTAAGCGGTTTGTTAGCACATGTTAGAGACGTAAGACATGCAACCCTGCAAAACAGGGCCGCAATTGATTTTCTCTTATTGGCACATGGTCATGGATGCAATGATTTTGATGGAATGCGCTGTATGTATCTGTCTGATCATTCAGAATCCACTCATAAAAGTATACAGCAGTTAAAAGAAAGTATGTCCAAAATTAGGGTTGATGATAGAACTTGGTTAGATGATCTGTTCAATGGATGGAGTTTCACACCTTGGCTGAAAAAACTTCTAAAAATAGGTATATATATTGATTGTCATAGTAGTTGTGCTAATAATGGTGCCTTGCTTGCTTCAATATATACGGCAGATAATTGATAAAGCTATTAAGGGAGTACTTCTGGTTCAACGGAAAGAGGAAGATGTGGGAAATGCAAGCACAGAGAGGTCCCAAGGCCCCAAACATACAAGCTTGGAGATAGAGATGGATACAGTATTTGATCTAAGACCTTAGAGAAGGCTTGAAGCTTTAGGATAGAATAGTGAAACAGACGTGAAATAAGAATTAAGATTTATAGTTTAAGGCAAAATATGTTTTAAGCAAGTAGAAATATGCCTCATGTAAGCAAATAAATATGTTAAGCAAGATAGTAAAAAACAATTAAAATCTAACACCAGAATTAGTTATAGAATTGGTAAAAATAGAAGATACAGCAATAAGTTTCTGTAGAGTTACATGGTTGGATAAAAAGAGAGGCATTGCAGCAGAATAATGCAAAATGTGGCAATTAGAAATTGGTTTATGAAGATGCTAGTGAGCTTGGAGGAAGTAGCTGATTATGTAAGAAATTTATAAAATTTATAAAAGACATTATAACTAAAGTTATAATGGCTTCTGATGTATGGTTTGCTGATGTGATAGCTTTGGATGTAACAACCTTACAGTCTCGCCCTTCCACAAGACTGATTTTGTAATAAACCATCTCTTAATTGCCCCATCAGTTAACCCTATCTTTCTATACCCTAAATAAACAATAAATACAGTCCTTCAGACAATACATGAAAATAAGGTGCACTCCGCCATCTTCTATGATTACTAAAACTCATTCATTATTTCTTGTTTAGCAACATGTCATGAGCTCCACCCAGGTATTTTCCCATTTTCCTTCAAACTCTACAAACATAGTTTGAGACAGTTCCTGTCATGACAAGCCTCAAATGCACAAGGTAAAAGATAGGAGAAAACGTGGAAAAGAATCACAGAGAGAGACAAGTGATTAAGTTTTTTAAATAGCTGAAGTAATTTTGAATGATTTCACATTTATTAACACTACCCTTAGTGGCACAGGGACAAATGGGAAGCCTACTGTCGATAGATATTTGGCAAATATGTTCTAAGTCATCACCCAGAGCCTTCAACAAAGACCATGCACAATGAAACATACTGGCCATGAGGCAGGGCTTTAGCATTACCACCATGTCCTTGAGATTTTTTCTTTATTCCATTTCAGATAGGTTTCTTTAACAAAGAAGACAAAAAAAAAACCAAAACAAAAAAAAAAAAAAACCAACAAAAAACACAGCTGGTCTCAGAGTGATGGGATGGACAGACACCTGCTTTCCCATATATTTCATTATTTCTCACTGCAAAAAATCCTTAACATGGATGCCAATCCTTAAAATGGTTGCCATTTCTAGGATCTCCATTAAAATAGATATAACATTATGCTCCTATAATTAAAAATGTTTTACAGAATGCAATGAAAACCAGATACAAACCCATAATTTTGCACATTCAAATACTTTTACCTAGTAAATGTTAATTATAAAAATGTTAAAAAACAGTATAACTATTGAAGATTATTGATATCAGGCAACAAGATGCTTTGTGGATATAAATGGGGAAAGTTATGGCTTTTTGGTTGTCTTGTTTTCTGACCACCAGCGCAGAAATATCTGAAAGGGTAAAACCAGAAACTATTTTGTTTGCAAAAATATCAAACCCTGTGGCTTGTCTACCTGACAAAACCCAAACATTATGAAAAACACTGGATCATGTGCTTTGTTTACTTGAGACCAGAAAGGGAAAAGAAAAAGAGGATCAGGAACAACTTGTGCATCTATCCTTGTCCTTCAGTGCAAGTGAAATAAATGTACTGTGGAGAGTGTCGTTGTCCAAGAAGGAGAGAAAAATTTTAGGAGAAATAGAGGATGTGAAGGCAGGAAACTGGTAGCCCAGTGGAAGATGAGAGCAGGGATAAGCTGGGAAGAAGATGGGATACTGGCTATGACTAATATGCAGTGTGGCATCACACAGAACAGACGTGCAGAAGGAGGTGGATTTGGTCTCCAGTCTCTGTTGTAGGGGACCAACACAGCCAGGGGTCATCATTCCAGAACTCTACTAACATGGTACAATCAGTAGATAACCCCAATTTAAATTTATTCTGCCATGGCCACAGAATTGATGGATTGGTTACACAGACAGTCCTCTAATTTGAACTAAATCAAATACAAATGCACTGCTTCCAGAGTCAGCATAGTGACAAAGATAGTTCTGGGCACCACCAAATTTCATGCACCCTGAGCCAGCCATGAAAACTGTCTTAGGCAGCCTGACTGCCCTGTAAAAGCTGACTGTCCTGCTTTGGGAAACTCTTCAAACCACTGTATTTCCATTAATTACATTTACCAGCCTTGAAGAAGGGGTCGGTGGCAACAATCTAGACAAACCATCCTGGCACACAAGTGCATGACTGGAGTGGGATGGGTGTAAGGCAGTACAGAGCTCTAGAGCAGCCAGAGTTCAGGATCCCCATTTCTAACCACAGAAATAGGATAGGATTTTTTTGGTACCTATCTCAGCAACAAGATGCTTGACAAACCCCATTTTGAAAACCAATGTAAGGAATGTAAGCTCTTTTCCCTCAAAGAAAAAAATCATAATTTTGATGATACACCAAGCAGTGAAGAATATCTTGCAAAAAATGCTCCCTAGCAGGTAGCAAGAAGTGCACCCTTCTTGTTCCTAACACAGGTGAAAGGAAATTTTGCTCATGATTCATTAGATGATTTTTCAGCAGTGCTTTCTATACCATTGAAATATTCTCTCTTCTCCTGGACATCTTTAACCTCTCCTCCAACTGGAGGCACTCCTACCCTTGTAAAGCCATATCATTAACCTCATTACAAAAAGTGTAATTTTTTTATTCTCCATTGTTTTGAAAAACCTCAAAATATTCTACAGTGCGTTATTAAACAATCATTCACTTCATATACAATTGAGTTTCATTGAAGTTTTTTAAGATGATAGAGGCCATTCTTCCTCAACATAATTCCACAGTACCTGAAAGCTCTTCTTTCTTTACTGGTACTTCAAACCCTTGGAAAAGGATGCAATGCATTCAGTTTTTGGTGGTTTTATTTTAATTTTGGGGTTTGGGGTTTTTTGTTGTTATTGTTGTTTTGGTTTGGTTTGGTTTTGGCTTTGGCTTTGGTTTTTAACATGTGGAGCAGGTCTCTTGGTATTTCCCACATAAAGCAAGCAGTTAATTTTTAAAAAATCACACTTTCAGAAATTTTTTCATGTCTATCATATCTGCACTATCAGAGCTCTTAATTGTGCACTTAGACTGATAATTTCTTTTTTTCTTTTTCTGTCTACTTTTTCACTTATTCCCCTTTTTTCTCACAGTGTTTTGTTCTAGATAAGAGATAGTCGTGACATCTCTAAAAATGGTAAATTGGCTCTACAACATCAGACTATTTACAAATTTGTGTTTCTGCCTTCTCTCTGTCTTATCGATGCTGATCTGTGTCATGGGCAATTTTAATTTTCATGTAGTAGGTTCTCAGGTGATGGTTCTCCTGTTAGCAGCTGCTGTCTTGTATAAAGAAAAGGCCTTTCCAAATGAAGTACTTCCAAACAAAGTCATGTTAGAATAATGCAAACCTTTTTACTGCACACCTTTTTGGTGGCAACCATAGATAAAAGCCCTTACTGTTTTCTTTTTATTTTCTCAATACATCCAGATGGTTTTAGCACTGGTGCAACTGGTTTTTTCCATCTTTCAGTCAGGGAAGCAGTAACCTGGCCTTTTTCCATTGTTTTTTCTCCATGTTTGTTTCCAAAGCCACACAAGTAGAGCTCCTAGGCAGGCACACATGCAGTACCATGATAAGCAACATGCAACACATGGTATGCTCATTTATACTACTTTTTTTCATCCTATAATTTCCAGACCAGGAGCCAAGCAGATTTCAACATGTGGTGCAATATTTGGTCCAAACCTGTAATGAACCTGCCTGAGCTGGGCTTAATTGGGATATGTTGAACAATGAGGACAAAGCTGCAAGTATTGTGCCATTAAATACAGCAGGGAAGACAAGGCCCAGTACTCTCAATATTTGGCCTGTTGGAGAAAAGGAAATGCTTGTCCACTTTGTTGCTTAATTTAACTCCCTGGCTTGAGGTACAAGAGCCACAAGAGCTGTGCAGAACACAATGACACCAGTACAGCAGCAGATGCTGCTGAGGGTGTCTGCTGGCCGTGGGCAGACTGGAGCAGCTGTGCTGGCTGGGAAATCTGCTCCAAGATGCATCTGAGCTCCAGTGCCCAGCTGTGGAGTGTACTGTGCACTGAGAGGTCTGACCCTGCGGCACCACAAGCTGGGGAAGCACAGCTGGACATGGGCACAGCACCGCTGTTGCCATCTTACCTGATGTCACACTCAGAACCCTGGAATTTACATGAAAGTTGTCCTAGAAGCAAACATTGCTTAAGGTGGAACCAAGTAATCCAGCTGCTTACCACACTGCTTACCATCTCCTCACCCTGAGGTCTCTGTTGATGCTGCTGCTACTCAGAAACAAACTTCAGAAAGAATTTGTATGTTAGATATTTATGTGCTGGCAAATAAACCTCTTCTCACAAATATACTGTTTAACTTCAGCTGCTGATCCTTATCTCTTAATATCCAAAAATAATAATCAAGGCAGAAGCAGTGCTCCTTCTCAACATTTCAATACATTTAAGATTGTAATAGTATTTTAATTCAGCATATCTAATGTGTCACATGGAATAGATGGAAAAATTGTACCATATGTAGCCCCAAGAAAACACTGACAAGACAGCTGTACCCATTCTGTCTCAACATGAGATATTGTCGCATTCTAACTGTCTTTTATGACAGTGATTATATCTAGCATCCTGATAAGTGAATATTTGTGGAACTAATTCTCACATAGATCTTCGTGATGATAAATTATATTTTTCTTTTTCAGCATTGTTGTGTACTTGTCATTTTATCTGTGATGTATTTAACTAGAGATCAATGAATCCACTGTAACACTAAACAGCTAAAAAAACCATCATACTCAGTGCATGAAAAAAATCTCTTATCTCCTGCTTTCTCCAAGTCACAAATTTGCCTTTGTGTTAAAGCTTTTATGTTCAGAAATGCTTCTTCTGAAGATGGATTTTAAAGCCTACCAATGTCTATACATTTCCACCAACATCTGCAGTACAATATTGATCGAAATTTATACCAAAAGTACACCAGAAGCAGAAAGTGGACAACTCCTCAGTTTGACTGGTAAACATGGAAAGAGGACCAAACACTGGATCATCTCCTAAATGCTGAATTTTCATTTAAGGTCACCATTCAATTTTCACCATTTTAAGTTTACACCAAAAGAAAATATGTTGATCTAGTCATCCAGAAAGAGACAGGTCCTCTAAATTCCTGAATTCCTATACTGATTTTCATTTTCTCCTTAAATAATTGTTCTTAACCTGGAGTGAATCTGGGAGAGTTGATAGATGTTATAAATGATCAAATCGAGAACCAAATTTATAAGAAAATTTAGCAATGATTTATTAAATTGTCAGCGAAACATAATTTCAATCGGCAAAAAACACCCCAGCCAAGGGCAGCGCTGAGCCCGGGATCGATGCTGGGTGAACACACGGACCTGACCCTGAATGTCAGCCTCCTCTGTTCACAAATGCTGCTTTGCACAGCAAGTTCTTATACAGTTTATTCCGCCTGAGGCAGAGATGGCCGAATGTTCCTTTGTGTCCCTTCACATGCAGAACCGGGGCTATACATGTGCAGAGACAGACAAAAGTCCAACCCAGGTGTCTAGATGTTGTCAGAGCACTCCGGAGAAGTCTGCATTCACATGTAACAGGGTGGCACCGGTGATCACCGTGGTAGATACTATCTTCGAGGTGCCGAATCACTCTTGAGTGGTCCTGGCATTCCAGGGAAGTCAGTGATCATCACTCAGGAAGGTTCCATTCTTACGGTAAAAAACCTGATATCATCTTAAGTCATCTGGTAACTAGATGAGTAAGACTCTGCTCCCAGCTGGGGTGGTCAAAAGACATAGCTTGGATCTTACAGTATTTTATACATTATTAGCATGAATTATCTCTACCATATACTACAATAGAGACACTTTTCCTACAGCTAACTAATAAGTTCACATTCTCTCACCTCTTTAGCTACTCAGTTAAGTCTTCAAAGACATGAAGGTAGAAAGAAAAGTGTGGTCCAAATTTCTCTGCTCTTGGCCTCCTAACAAGGCCCAGATTTCTGCTGTAAAGAAGAAAAGCTGATGCCACATACAGAAATAATGCCAGATTAGCTGAATATTCATAAGTAGTAATAGCAACTTTTCCAAGAAAGCAACCTCAAATTTACCACGTTGCGTCTGGGTCACGGGAGGCAATCGGCATGTGCACCAGGAGGGGCCGCGGCCTGCCTCTGCTGCTGGCAGACAGCACGGTGCTTCGGCCACTGCTTGGGTCCTCAACTGCCAGAGGCGGCCAATAAACGTGGGCCCAACGCCGAAGGATCGAGGTAAAGGAAAAAGGATTTGCTTCTTTGAGCTGCTTTATTTCTTTCCCGCGCAGAAGCAGTACCGGGGGGGGGGGGGGGGGTGCTGCTTGAAATAAACAAGGCTAGACTTCTACACAATAATGCCTTTATTAAAAGTGATCAGCTCAGGATTGGGTAGCTCGGCGGGGCTGCAATCTCCCGTCGTCTCTCCCAGGGCGACTGTCTTCGTGGGAGTCTTTTAGGGCGTGATAACCCTTCATTGCCGTTTTTCTCAGCCCCTTCCTGTCTGCTCCCGGCGTCGGGACGACTCCCTTGGTCGGGGCAAGAGGGACTCCGAAGGTGCTCTGCATCTCTGCAGTCTCAGCACTCGGCTCTTCAAGTCCAGACATCACTCCAGTCTCTCAAATCCTAGGTGGCTCGTTGTTTTTGGGGTTTTCTCCGTGCACGTTTGGAGTAGGGGTCCCAGACAGCATGCTGGTCTTTAGAGTTATTTTGCATATCCCTCCCCTCAAGTCTCTTCTCCTCACTGTTCGGGAGGTACCCCACACTTCCTGTCTCAGAGAAGGGCCATCACCCCAGCCAGGGCTTTTACTGATACAAAAACAACTATTAACAACAACGACCCGTAATTACCATAACACAGGCAGCAGCCCAGCAGTAGTGGTAACCTTTTTCTCACAGAAAAAATCAACAGAATTTTTGTTCATAACACTGCTTGGAACAGGTAGCGTGGCATAGAAGTCATTGTTTCCCGTGGCGGTAGCAGCGCTGAAGCGAGGCAGGCGGCGCAGCCGTGAGGGCAGTGGCAGCGCTGGCGGTGGCAGTCTCTCCCACGGCAGGAGCCGTGGCAGCACGGGCGGCGTGGGGAAGCGCCGGGGAGAGGCGGCGGCTTTCCCGCAGCAAGAGTGGGTGTTCTTCTTCCCCGCGGCGGAAAGCGGAGCCGGCCGCGAAGGGTTGCACTGCAGGGTGCTGGCAGGGCGCGGAAGCCGCGTCACTCGAAGAGGGCGCAGTGGCAGAGAGCAGGAAAAAAGAGGAAAACAACGTATTCTGTGGAGGAGGGGATAGAAATATAACCTAGAGCAGGAAAGCTACAGACCAATGGCAAAAAGAAAAAATCATAACTGACAGCGAATTCTCTAGGTAAAGAGGTGTCTACAGGGGAAGGAGCTCCGAGGACAGACAGGGAAAAATCTGGAATTATTAACTGCCACGGGGAGACAGGGGGCAAACAACCTCAGTAAGAGACTAAACATACTCCTCACACCCCCACTGCTGTATGCAGGGAGAGACCAAATATCTTCAAACCCCCACTGCCACAGGCAACAACAAGCTATTTCAAAAATGTCCAGGTTTGTAGGAGAGATAAATATAGAACAATAAAATGGTTTGGCTTGGAAATTAATTAAGAAAGGTTAGCTAATTCTAACCCTACTTCCATGGACCACGACATCTTCTACTTCAAGTTGCTCAAAGCCCCATCCAGACTGACCCTGAACACTTCTAGGGATGGGGTAACAACAGTTTCTCTGGACAATCTGTGCCAGTGTCTCACCACCTGAACAAGAATGGTTATCCTGTAGCCCCTTTAGGACCTCAAAGAAGCTTTAAAGTCTCGACAGAGAGCTTTGTCCTCTCTGCAAGCTGTCAATTAGTCTGTGCTAATGCTTTCTTTCCATCAAGCTGCATATCTATCTTATCTGCTTAATTCCTGCAGGCCACACTCCTCACTCTTCTTTTTCTTCACTCTGGAGCTTCCTCAAGGAGTGTAAAGACAAAATATGAAAAATTAAATTATTCAAGAACTAGGATTTAGGCTTTTAAATGCAAATTTTACTCTCTGAGGTCAGATCAACTGTCCTGCTGGCCTGGCAGAGACTTGATCAAATGTTTTTACCTAATTCTGGGCTTTATGCACTCTTTACTCCGCACCCTACACTCCTCGATTGCATGAGCTACTTTTAGGCAAGTTCATCTGATGCTTGTGTGCATTTCTGCCATGTCTTCTCCACAGCACTAGCTGAATCTGCATGGCAAGTGGGGTAACAGTAAGCAGGAATCTACAGTAAATGCTCGGCATTTTTATTTCTCTTGCTACTGATCCTTTAGCATTGACTTCTATGTCACAGGAAAACAAAGAATTAATACTTCTCTATGCTAAAATAGATGGAATGTGTCTCAGTTTACATGCCGTCCGTTTCATTTGAAAATAAGTAATTTGAATTTATTACAGTTAAATAAAAGAATTATTTTTTAAAAAGAGCAAAGCCTTTGGCTGCTTTTTGTAAATATCTGCACAGATTACGGAAGACTTCATCCAATTACACAATTTTCATTGAAGAGTGGCCCTGTACAGAAGCCAGTGAGAAATGTTATGCAGCTCCATTATACTAACCAGAGAAATATAGCCTTGTGATATTCAAGCAGAGGATATTACTGGTTTTTTTTATATAGGAAGACAAAGAGAAGACCAGGAGCTTCTTGTGATTTTTATGTGACCTCTATAGTATGATCTTATTATGGTGTCTGAGTCCTCATAGAATTAAATATATTCTTGCAAAACATTTCTCAGATTAGTTTTGGCCTCAGGATTTATAGAGTTCAACCTCCAGTTCCTCCTAGCTGTATAGAGGTCCCAGTAGGTTCAGCCCAGAACACACGACTGTGCTGGGATTGCTTGGCAGCAGCACAAGAGCATGGAAGAGTTTAACCAAGCTCTGCCATGCGAGCAGACCTGACTGCATTTAGCTGGGGTCTTAATAGGGGAGATGCAACACTTTACAATAAGGAAGTAACTTTTTAGTAGATATCTTCAGCTTCTCCAGTGGTTATCAAAAGGGATGGGTCAGTTGCTCAGCTTAGAAGAAATAACATTCTGGAATCTCAGTGAGGTCTGACAGAGTAGCTACCTTTTTTCTGAAGTGTGACAGAATAGCTACCTTTATATGAGCTCTTTTTGGTTTTGTTTTGTTTTAGCAGCTGAAATGTGCTATGGCTCATTTTGAAAGCAGAAATTTTAAACGTTTCTAATAATAGTTGTTTCCAACCAGAAGCAGTCACTACTAGAAATCTCCTGGGATCTGGGTGGAAACCTCCCGGGATGTAGGTTTTTCAGTTCAGAGGATTCCTTTTTACTAGACCTTCACTATCTGAGTGGTGATTGCAAAATGAGTATGTGGCCAGGGTTTGCATAAGTGCAGTGAAAGGGTCAACGGTCTCTGCAAATAGGCACCCGTACTGTCAGGCACTAAATCTGCAAGCGCGTGTTTAAAACTGATCATGGTGTCTACAGGAAGAAATGATGCTTCACAACACCAGTGAACCTCTCCACTACACCTCTTGCCAAAAAAGGATAACCAACCTTCAGAAAGCAAGGAAATCCTTCTGGGTGAATCACCATGGTCTCCTGGTGAAAATCACACAAAAAGGTGGTGGGCAAAGAAGACCTCCTTCCTGGGAAGCTCACTGGTCTTCATATTTATTTAAAAGGGGAAAAACATCAACTTGGTGACTTTTTTCAGACTGGTTTCAAAATTAAATCATTGTAATGAACTCAAAATTACATTTATTTTTCTATTTATGAGAAAAAAAACAACATGGCTGATTTACCACCATATAAGAATCCATATTCTGTTGGGTCCATAGCTTGTATTCTATTGCCCATAAGGTATCCTAATTTAATAGTGAATGCCACTGAATAGAACAGGAGTGAGCCTGCAGGAGAGATCATTGTAGAAAACAGCCCCTGGATATTTTGTAGGGCTTGTTATGATATAAGAGACAACTCTGCCTGCATTAAGTTGCAAACAAGACCACATACAGAAGTCAATAGTAGGGATTTTTTAATAACAGTAAATGTGAGGTAGCAACACAGAAAGAAACAGGAAAAAAGTAGGGGCACAGAAGGAGAGTGAAAGTGATTAGGTAGAAAGATACCACCACTCATGGATTCCTACAGCATCCCACTGGTCCTTCTTCACTCTCCAAATTCTTTGGTGGTGGGGATCCTGGAGGTGTTTTTCTGAAGGAACCACTTTTATACAGCTAAGTCCTGGGTACCAATGGGATGAAAAAGCCATTCCCACAGCTTGGTCTGGCATCTCTGTAACCAGTTGCTTCCTTTCTCACAGTTTGCTGCCATGGGAATTTTTGTCCTGATAGGTCTTGTTTTAATTTCCCAGAGTCTGAACAGCAAAATTTTGACCAGTGTGCTAATTCCAAGTATTCGCCTTTGTTAGTCCTGGAATCCATGCCTTCCTGTTTTGTTATCTGTGCCTATCTCAAGTTCCTGTTGTGGCTTATCCTATGGGAACTTCTTTAACAGTGTTTTGAGATATGCAGCTGCATTCTCTGTCCTCACAGAGCTCACACAGCTCATCTGTGCTTCCCATACCGGTACCTCTGTCAAGGCTGGTATAATCTGGGGAAGGCTTTTCCATTCTCAGTTTACCAAGCTATTCATTGTGAGTAGGGAGAATGTTTACTTTTTTTTTTAATGCTTCCAGTATAAAGTTATTGCGACCCTTATGCAACCAATGTACCCAGTCAACAACAAAACAGAAGGAAACTTAGCAATTCCCTCCTCTCAACCCACTGGCTGTAATGACATTTAGGAAGACATCAACACCTGGGTTTAATGCCTCAGTTATTCATATTAAGAAACATATATTAATTCTGCTTTGGTTCTTAAATTTTTTTTTATCTAAATGAATTTTAGAACCTCAAATTACCAAAACATTTTACCTTTTTCTATAAGAAAGAAAAAAAAAAGTAAAAAGCCCAGAACAACAGGGTCCTTCTCCTACCTCCTTTTTTGGAAGCCAAGAGACAGAGCGAGCCAAGGAAACTGGTACATGTCTAAAAGATATTTTAAGGCTAGAGGAACCTAGCTAGTAACACAACTGGCATTGGCATAGCCACTGATACAAAAATAATTTACAGAAAAGTCACAGGTTGTGTAATCCTCCAGAAGTTTTCTTTGAAAGGAAAGCAAAAGATGTTTAGTGAAAGTTTTCACTCTTTTCAAGGGTGGATACCTCAGGGCAGGTTTCAAACAATTTTTTCCACAAGTTTTTTGTTGGCTCTTTTTTTTTTTTTTTTTGTGGAGTGTTTACTCAATATATAATTTTATAATGATGTAACTAACATCTCTGTAAATCATATTCCATGTGTCAGAATCAATGCTCCTAAAATATTCTCAGAAGGCACTAAATATATTTCATACATTTCTTGCTAATTCTATGTTATAAAATAATTGATACACAGCCCACAAAACATCTAAAAATACTCTCACAGCTTAAAAGATACCTGCAATTTCTTCTGCTGTGCATAGCTGCAGACCACAGAAACCAATCCAAAAATCCAGTTACGGCAATACTCAGGAAGTTGCAGAGAGAGAAAACAACCTTTCACAACCTGAGTATTTGCTTTGTTTTACACCAAATGGTTAACACGTGCACACAGTTCAGCAACAGAATAAATTTCCAGTA
The DNA here is from genome assembly GCF_035770615.1 of Melospiza melodia melodia. Lineage (NCBI taxonomy): Eukaryota > Metazoa > Chordata > Aves > Passeriformes > Passerellidae > Melospiza > Melospiza melodia. The sequence goes on along the minus strand of NC_086226.1, from coordinate 19,319,206 downwards.
CATTGTTTCCTAATGAAAAATATTTTTCCATAGTTCTTGCCACTATTGGACTTTTTACAGTAAATATTGTATAAATCTAAATAAAATAGGAGATACAAGTATTTATAAATTGTTGTTGTATATGATAGTTTATTTCAAGCTATTTACAATAATTCCAGGAATATTAATACTATTTCTAAAATTAAGAGAGATGTATTGTTTATTTTTTGAGTGATCACATGGTTGGTTTTGTTTCTTTTGTCTTTCCATTCCTTATAGTAGTAAGAATTGGTGGTATATCCTTAATAATCCCCAAATATCAAGGAGGAGGCACACAAAACCGAGTTAATGAAGGCTTAAACCATATCAAGATTAATTCTTTTCAGCAGGGGACTCTTTTTGTGATCTCAGATTTATTACTGCAGTAGAGACTTTCAGCCAAAAGAAAAGGCAGAAAAAACTAGATAGTAAGCCTCTACATTTACTCTACATGCTCACCTACATTTTGAGACGTAGGGAGAGGGATAGGGGGAACATTACAGAGGTTCATAGGGAACAGGACTCCATGGAGGTAAGGTGGGGAACATGATTGCAGGCAGCATGGTGACAGCTCGTCCCTGCAGAAGCAGGAGCAGGAGAAGGAGCCAAGTGCGCCCAACAAACTGAAATGCAAAAGGATACAACTTCTCCAGTGCCTACAGAACCCACAAACCATCCACTCAAAAACCTATCACATGGTTGTTGGTTTGCTGTAGAAAAGGGTGACATTCCTGAGGTGGAGAGCCTGAGGCCAAGCCTGGAAATGTGGGAAGGGAGGAAGGACCACCACACACCACATTGAGCAGATTCATTCACAGAAAGCAGGTGGAAGGAACAATTTCAGGAATGACCTGGACCTTCAACATCATCAAATGCAAAAATGGCTAGATAGAAAATTCGGTGCTCTGGGAAACATTTATCATATGTGTAGACATCATTAGTGTCCCTCTGGGGACACCAGCACAGCAGGGAATTTTGGTAGAGAAATTGGCACTTCCCTACTGATCACATTTTCTTCTTATGTGTCAGGGATTTTATTTTGATTGTGTTTACTCCCAAAGAGGCATTTGCTCCCCATTACCTGTAGCACACTCAAAGTCCACCTTTGAAGCCAATGGCACACTGCCTGTGACAGAAGCATCCTGCCGTGTGGGTGAAAATCACAAGCCCACTGACATTTGCAGTGCTAGCCTTTGAGGGAACTTCATTAAACCACACATGCAGACAGCTACAGCCAGCACACAATACAGCCTGTGTTAAACCCTCACAAACCACCACTGATATGAGTAGACCTATGACTGCGTGGACAAGCCTTTGTTCCCTGGAAAAAAACCTCAAAAATCTATTTGCGACTTGGAGGAACAAAAAATGAAAAAATACTCTAGAAAAGTACTTTTTTTCTTCCAGCGATAGCTTTCTTAACCCCGTGAACAGATAGCTGAGATTAACTGCTCTGTTCTTAGAGAACGATCTCACAAAGCCACACTCCTTTTTCTTATTGTAAGAAATTACTCACTTTGGGGGTTGTGTCCAAGAATGATACCCACATGAACAGACAGGAAATTGACAGTGTAATTTAGGAGGCCAGCTGTTTGCAGCATGCTGTCATTAACTAGCTCTTGAAGGTGACCAAGGAATCTAAAATAATGTGGAGAAACACTGTGTTTAGCATTTTGGTCTATTTTTTTGCTTGAAAATAAGCGTTTTTTAAAAAATCCAGGATCTTTCATAAAGTAGATCTGCTGTGTAATTGAGAGTGAAAACTACAAATTAACAGGAAAGGGAAAACCCCCCACCCCAACTTCAAGTAAATGGAGAGACTCCTGTGTTTTAAGATCTGATTAAATATTTAAGGCTGCATTGAACAGAACCACAAGGAACATCTCAGGACAAGCTGTTGTAAAATCTTCATGTAAATGGTCAGGCCTGAGTATTTCTCCAGAGAGGCTCTGATACATATTATTTTTAGAAAATTATTTTGTGAGCCCATTTCATGGGATGATGTGCATTTTGTTTAGAAGACCAGGGTTAAGAGCATACTGCTAAATAAACTCACTTGGAAAATGAATGCCAAACCTAGAGAGGGGAACTTTCACCTGGAGACACTGGATGCAGTGACCATGGAAGAGTAATGAATGAGCACAGAACAGGCAAGGGAGGGGAATAAGCAAACCCAATAGAACTTCTCATCACAAGATCTTTTACCTTTTTTTCTTTCTTGTGGAAGACCCCTAAAGAGTTAAGAGCCAAAGAAAACAGCCTTTTCCTATGCATTTCTGATGCATGGAGCTCCCTTCCAACTGGAAGCATGAAACAGCACTGTATCCCATCCTTTCTTGTTCCAGTTTTGTGGTCAGATGACTTTGTGGTTGGTCCAACTGACTGCTAACTCATATCCTGACCTGGTTCCAGGTGAGCAGATAATTGGGAGGGCTTTAAGAAGCAAATCCTGCTAGCATCTGGTTGAAATATCTGCACTTCTTTCTTTCTTCTCTGCATGTAGATTTTTTTTTTTTTTTTTTTTTTTTGAGAAACATCCAGAACAGTATATCTGAACACTTTGGAATAAACAATATTCCTATAGCATCTGTTGGAGTCCAGTGTCAGTCTTTGACGTATCCTTCAGTATAAGTATAACCTTGGCATCATCACTGCTGTCTCAGAGGTAAATGTTATCAGGAACAGTCAAAGAATCATAGAACCATAGAATGATTTGTGTTGAAGGGACCTTAAAGATCTAATTTCAAACCCCCTTCCACAGGCAGGCAGAAGATTGCTGGTGGTAAGTCGTGGCAGTCAAACCTGTGAAATCTCAGTAGAAACCATCACAGGCAAGAGCAAAGGAATGATAGGAACAAACTAACATTTGAAATCTGTGAAATTTCTCAAATTCTCCCCTTCCCAAAACTTCTAAAATTTCCATTTTGATATTAGCTGCTTTTGAGCTTAAGCTTCCAAAGAAATTGCTTACACCACTGAACTGAGGTATTTTAATTTAAAAAAAGTTGCCAAATTGATTCAGTCTAGCAATTTCAAAACTTTCTGTCAAAAATATTATCTAATTAAAGTGAAACTGAAAAGCAGCTACTGACAGAAAATTGCTTTGTTGTAAAAGCACCGATTTAGATATTTTCTAAACTTGTCTTAAGGAAAAAAAAATCAGAAAATCTTCAATGACTTATGTTCAGAACCACAGCAAATGCAAAACTGCAAATTTTACACTGCCAAACAGCTTCCCACTGATTATAGTTTAGAATATTTAGCTTCTGTTGCTCCTTCTCTCGTTACAACACTTTTAACTTGTCCTTCCAGCTTTTAACTGTTTATCCCTCTTTGTAATACCACACATCAGTGTCCATCTTTATCTTCATCATGTTTCTTATTGGCCTCCTCTCTTTCTTACTGATTTGACCTCTGATTATCAGATCCAAGTTTGGATTATTACAGACAGGCTTGAGTAATCCCAATGGATTTTAAAATTTATATATGAATATATATATACATGTATATATGCATGTATATAAATACATGTATACATAACCAACAAAAAATATATACATATAGGTGTACATATACATGTAAAAAATATAAATTATATGTATATGTAACAATTGACTATATATATAATGTAATATATACGCATATATCCTGTTCAGAAGGTGTAATGAATGATACACAGGCAACTGAAAGCTCCAAGATAAGGACATATATTGATTGATATATATCAAACAACATAAGTGGCCTTGGAATACCACATATAATAAAATTAAAACAGAAACTGGTGGCATGACCCAAAGACTGGAGAAAGACCAGATAAACTTCTTCCGTTGTATCAGGTTCCTACCAACACATCAGAGAATCACAGAATACCCTGAGTTGGATAGGACCCACAGGGCCATCATCAAGTCCAACTCCTTGGCCTGCACAGCACCATGCCAAGAGTCACACTATGTGCCTGAGAGCATTGTCCAAACACCTCTTGAACCATGTCAGGCTCGATGCTGTGAGCACTTCCCTGGGGAGCTTCACCTCTGGCTGAAGCACCTTTTTCTAATATCCATCCTGAACCTCCCATGAGATGACTTCACGCCATATACTCAAGGCCCGTCACTAGGCACCACAGAGACCAGCATCTGTTCCTCCTCTTTTCCTCATGAGGAAGTTGCACACTGCACTTGCTCCAAGCAAGCCATGACACAATAAAATTAGGGCCTTTGTTATTGGATAATGTGTCAAGAACTCCTGTTTTAATAACTACTTGATAACCTGCCTACACCATCTGGTGAATATTATGTGTTAGGTAGTGACCACTGGGTAGATAAAAGAAACTGAAATATTCATTCTGGGAATTCTTTTCCCTGAAAAAAAAAGAACAAGAGAAGACTAAATGAAGTGCCAGAGGTGACACATCTACTAAAGGTTGCGTTCAAACAACACGTGTTGAGAGACAAAAGCCAAAAAAGTTTAAATTAAGGTTGCAATATCTGTGCTGACACACAAGTCATCCTTAAAAAAATGAAAATAAAATTTATGAGGGCAGCAAGAGATGAGGAAATGATCTGAGAATTATTGTTAGAAAATCAGCCCAGATTTTTAAACTTAATTCTAAATGTCCTGATTCATGTCAATTAAAATGTTATATGCTCTATATTCATAAAAATATTAACCTTGACTTCCTACAGCAGTAACAAGTCACTCTATTAATCCACAGTAGACATTTCAGTTACATCACAGCTGTGATGCATGTGGCACCATGCACTATAGTCTGTTTTCCTATGTGCTCTTCAGTGGCACATAGTGGGACAAACACAGTGGGCCAAACACAGTCGCTTTGCTGTAGTTTCACATGTTGATTCAGTGATAAAGTACTTCACATATTAATTTAGTCTGCAGGTCAGGATTTATTGTAACGTAAATCACAAAGCTGTTTTATCTTGACAGAGATTACATACATTTTACATACATTTTAATATTTCTCGCTGAATCTAGAGATGCATTTGCTTTTCTCTGCAACTGCTGTGTAAAATTGGACTTCAGCCCAGAAAAGAAAAAGGGATGGCAGCCTGTTTTGTTTTCCAGCAACAACTTAATTTCTGTTTAAAACAAAAAAAAACCCCTCACAAACCAAAAAAAAAAAGAAAACAAAAAAACAAAAACAAAAAAACCCCAAACAAACAAACAAAAAAAAAAACCCAGACCAAAACACTAGACCAAAAAATCATCACCAAATATCTTCTATTAATACAAGAAAATCTTTCAGGATGGAGAATCAGTTTGTGTAGATGTTTAGCAGGACATTCTCGGAGTTATACTTGGGCTATCTGAGATCACATGATCTCATCACACAATGCTGAAGCAGCATCCTGTCATGTCTTTCACAATGCATTAAAAAAACAAACAACCTGACATTTATAGCTTAACTAAGACTGAAATGGTAGTGAGCCAGTGCCCTAATATCTCCTCCACTCACAGGTGGGCTGCCTTGGGTTATGCAGTGCCAGGACTGCAGGCACTCTCCCCTTCACAAGGGCTGAATCAGCACTTTTGTACCATGTTTACAGACAATAAAAGTTCTGTGTACTTGTGCGTTACAGCCACAGCCTTACCAAATACAGTAACTAGCACTCATCTTCAGAGTGGCATTCAGGAGTCACAGATGGGCTCTCTATGTTTTGTGAAGGCACTTGTCAGCAAAGACTTCAGGGTTGCCTCAGGTATTAAGTACACACATCCCTCCTGTTTACCCAGGCCTCTATGCTCCCAGGAATGGGACTGATGGTGCAAATCCATCTAAAAAGCGCCTTGCAGGATGAGCAGAGCTGGTGGCGCTGGAAGGCTGATGGAAAAGGATTTGCCACTGGTGAATGACTCCTTTAACAGAGTCAGCCTTAGGTTAGCAACAAGAAAAGTACTTCCTTCATTTGAAAGTCTTGCTGTTTTCTCAGTCTTTATTTCAATGTTTAGTTGTCTGGGGAGAAACGAGGCATTTCCATGAACTTCCTTTTGTGTGGAAAACAGAAGGGAGGAAGACAAGAAAACACATTATAGGGTGGAGAAGCTTGGAGTCAAGGCAGCAGCATTTTTATAGTCCTCACCACCACAAACCTGGATTGATGTGGTGACTTGGTAAGATGTTGACTTATGCAACCATTCCCACAGATGTACTATTGCATTCATTTTGGGCCCTTGAATGTAGCTAGACTTGCTGACCTCAAACTGAGCTTTTAGATAGGATAAACAAGTTGCTGTGCCAATGTACATATCAAGTCTGGAATTTGAAAAGTCATTGAGACAATAAACATGATGCTAAGTTTACAGATTCACTTTTTCAAGCAAAATCACACTTCAGTCTATATTAAGAAAGCTTTTTTTCAGTCAAAAATGTGGAGCTGTATATAAACATACAGTTGCACAACTGCTGTGCCTATTTTGTATTTAGATTAAATGGCAAGTTAGTAGATCCTGGTAGATTTTCTGGATTCCTTTCACTAAATTCCCACCATTTACATTTGTTTGTCTTTTCTAAGTTAAGATTTTAAAATGCAAATATAGCAAAATATGCAAATCTATCATGCACTCCTAGATCAAGCTCTGAGGAAAGATGCCAGTTACAATTCAAAAAGTTTGCTTCTAATGAACAGAAAAAACAGGTGTTCAAGAGGGAAAAAAGGCAGTTGCACATAATTGTACAGTTTATTAAACTTTGCAGTTATTTCAAACTGCAGTGAACATTATAACAAATGAAAAGAGGGATACTAGAGTCATATTACTATGTGTCTCAGAATATAAAACAAGCATAGGAATCTGTCATACACCAGGAACAGTTTGCAAAAAAATAGTAAGAATTAGTGGTAATTATATTCTTTTTTGTATTAGTTGGTTTGGGGTGTTTTAACTGTATACTCTGGCCTTAAACAGTAAACAGTGCTGTCTTACTAGTTTGGATTTAGGATGCAGTGTTTATTTACACAGAGAGTTTGTAAGCTATGCAAACAAACAAACAAATAATGAAATTAATCTTTCACATGAGTTTGAGACCACTCTTTTGGCACCAACTCACTTTTAGACAAAGAACGCATTTTAATCAATTTCAGAACACATAAATTTCTTTCAGTCGCTCCTTAGTTTATTAATTTTAGTATCATTAGCCTTCCATGTAAATACTTTTTTCCAAAACTAAAGAGAAAAACAGACTCAGAAACAGCCACCTGATTATTGGGATCTCTAAAACACATAGTTTACAGGCTGCAATCAAATTAGATTAGCAGCACATGTAGGTTATTTTGATTTTTAGATCTGCTAAAGAAAATAAAAAGTAATCTATTGATGATCTCAAGTGAATGAAGTCTGATATAAATATTTACCCACTGCACATTTTTAGGTGCTCATTGAGCAGTCAAAAACCCAAAAAATTAAATGCTACAAGTCTGTACTAAATTACAAGGTCATAACTATTACTACATAGGGGCATTATAGGTCATTTATTCTATCTCTTATTGATCACAGATCTTCATAGCAGCTTAAAAACAGTAATTTCCCAGTAGATTACCTATATATTGCCCTTTATTCTTTTCAAGAACAAAATTGGAATCAACACATTTCTTTGCATTGAAGTCAGTGTTCTAACACAGACCAGACTGATGCACTCAGCATAGCACCATGAACTCAGTCTCAGATGTCTGCAGAAGGTTCCCACAGAAGACCCTAAAACCATCATGATATAAGAATTGGGAGCCTCCTCACTGTCCAGTATTTGGTTGCAGTGTAGCAGGAGATGCAACAGCTCCACTGCCTTCCATGAAACTTAAGAAAAAGCAATGCTACAGGTGCCAGTTTAATACAACTGAGCCTTTAATCAGCACAATGCAAAGTTTCAAAAAATAAATATCTTGTAGGTGCAAAGACTCTGTAATTTCAGATGTCAACATCCCTTGTGCCTCTGATGCCCTGTGACAAAAAAAAAAGAAACAATGTTAGTCTAACAAAAATGTAGAGGAGGTGTAAATTTGCGCCTTATGTGACTTAATCTACCACAGAAAGTTAGGTGAGCACTGAGATACCTCACTTTACAATGGAGATGACAATGTCACTTCTGCTGGTGTATGCAGCAGAGCCCAGAGCACCCAGGACAAAAACTCCCCCACTGTGTTCCATCCTATCGCTGCCTCTCCAGCTGCTCCAGTGTGGCTCTCAGGGGCAGGTCTCTGGATAGATCAAGCACCTGAGGACTAGAGAACTTACACACATTTAATTTCCACTCCATTTGCAACATATTAGCCATTCCCCATGATTCTGACATGTATCATGTTTCATGTCACTGAAGTAGAGGGAAATGCCTGGGAAATGCTTGCCTTTCACTCTGTATTTGGAAGTATTAGGCGTGTTGGATTCACAAAGACTGGCATAGTAAGGCCAACATCGGGCTCAGCTCTGTAGGACACATTAATAGGAGAGAAGTGGGTGCAGATTTAGCCTTCAACTTTATCACAACCACACAAAATTCTCTGCAGTTTGTTTTTATCCTCTTTTTAAACTCTCGTGAATAATAAATACATAGTGAAAAAAACTACCTGGAAGTCTGCCACAGGTAGTCTATCAGGATTCCAATACAGGATGAGTGTAATAATGGCAAAAGCAACTTCGTGATTTAGGAAGTGAAAGTCACTTCCGAGGGATGCGTAGGTACTTATTTTCCAATGGTAGCAGAGGAATTTGAAAGTCCTTTGGAATTTGAAAAAATGAAGTTCAAGGGCCAAGACATTGGTGACTGAGATGGCCATCTCCTGTTTTTCACTATGGAAATCGAGCTGCAGATCCATTACTTAATCAAATGTGACCTGAATATTGTGATGTCGTGTGTTCTTTAAATGGCATTGTTAATTTGGTTATAAAAGACAGTTATTTACTGTTAGGGAAATGGTTTAACCCTCTGTACCCCTGTTAAAGTCCCTCAGAATGGTTTCTCCCTAAGTTGTTTATCCCATTTTTCCCACCACTGAGTTGTCCCTCAAGGTGACTGATTCCCTGCTCCTCCTCTTGTGGCCTTATGTGCCTGTGTCAATCCTCATGGTGCTGCCCACTAACCCCTGTCTGTAATCCTGACCACCCCCCTTTCTTTCGAGAAAATTGCGTCAATTACCCTTAGTTCGCTCCACGGCTTCCTTCCTCCCCTGTACAATCCTCATTGGTTCTGCCTTGTCTAGTACTCTTCCCCTTACCTTTGCTGATTGGTTGCTTTGTGTTTCCACCCCTTAGGCCCACTCCCCTTATAAGAACCTCCCCAGACCCCTGCTCCCTGGCACTCAGCTCTGGATCTGTGTTGGAGTAAAGCTTTCTTGGCACCCGTGCATGTGTCCACTCTCTCGTTCCTTCGCCTTGGGACCGCGCAGCCAGCACCTGCCTGTGTCCCCCATGCCGCAGCAGCACCACTACGTGGGCAGTGTCAGGGAGAGAGCCTGGAGTGCCGCTCCTGTGGCTCCGTGACGAGCACCTGGCCAGCATCTCTCCGCCCCTGTGGCCGCAGTGCGAGCCACAGAAAATTTCATCTCAGTGCTCTGTACACTGTGTCAAAAAGGGCCATTGAACTGAACCAAACAGGCCCTTTGTTGGAAATTTTTTAAATGGTTACACAGGTTTGTCAGTCTTTGATGTGAGGGAAGAAAATTTTGCTTCAGTAAATTCTAATTCAAAAATACATTTTCACTCATTTGAGCATATTTAAACACAAAACCCTTGTTAAAAACAAAAGAAATGTTACTGCATCACATTCCCATCACAACTGGGAAAGAATTTAAAATAACAAATAGTGAAATAGCGAGGATAAATAAAGCTTTGCATCCTTTCTGAGAAAAAGAATAGTTATTGATAGCATTAGAAACAGTATTAAATAACTTCACTCTAGGCATAAAGGAATAAATTACATTGCTTTTTACTTCACATCTAAGAAACACACTGTTTAACTTTTTAGAATTTGGGTGACAAGATGATCTTGACAAAAGGCAACAGAACAAAGACAAGAAATTGTCCTTCCTCTTCTGCCTCCCACCCAGACAGGGTCATAGGAGGAGGAGAAAAGGTGTAACACCACCAGGTGGGGGACCACTGATCAAGAAATGCCGCCATGTAGAAATTTCCAGACAGTTTTATTGCTGGTTTTTAGAAATCTGTTCCTCACTAATCTACCTAAGCAAGGTAAGGGCTGTGATGGTGTTAGTGAAAAGAGGGGGGAGGATTAGAGACAAGCTAAGCTCCTTGCAGGAGCTAAAAGGGATGCTGAGCAGTGGCATGGCGCAGGGGACAAATCATGAGTTAAGGGACAGCTACAGGTGCCCTTCACTGGACACCTCAGAGCCAGGAGACAGGGAGGAGAGTGTGATGGGCAGCACAGTCGGATCAAAGCTGAGCCTCACATGGGGGAAATGCACACATGAGAAGATATAGCAAGGAGCCTTTGTAAGAGCAGGGCACCAAGTTGCAAAGCCCAGAGTAGAGCAGGGTGACTGCTTAAGGCAAGAAAAAATTAGGACATGAGTGTACTATCTGGCTGTCAGAACCAAAAAAAGGACACATTTTCCTCTCCATTCAGATCCAAAATCAAATAAAATTACCAGTGTATCTTTAAATAAGTACATATTTTCTCAGTAAATTCTGCACACCACAAGCAACCAAATATTTGTTTTCTGTCACTTTTATATATTTGCAAAGTGACACAACACAGAAACATAAGCCTTCAATACCTACAAAATAGTTCTTATCTGTGCTACACAGAAGTTGCCTCTTAGTTGGCGAATTTCGGGTAAATAGATAGAAAAGGCCCACAGATCTTTTATGGTGTGCGTGCACACCGAGAGAGAGAAAAGATTCAGGCATGAAAATTCCACCCGATCCTTGATCATGCTGGTTTTACTTACAACTTCAGAGTTCACTTTTAGTCGTAACAATGGGTCCCCCTAGTGGGTAAAACCATCTCCTGTTTTTTTAATTGACGAATTTTGTCCCTCATTTCTCTGAATACAGCTGTCACATTTGATTACCAAGTGGAAGTTGCTGCTTTTAGGAAAGTGAACATGAAAAAACATGGTTAACTTTTGTGCAACTTTTAAAAAACATAATGCACAGCCAGAACGATATATATTCCGACTGATCTGTCTCATTAAACAATCAAGTAACATCTTGAACATGTATGTTTTAAAACAATATAATATAAATAAATCTTTCCATGAAGATTGCCCTGGGTAGGGTACAAACAATTTTTCAAACAAAAAAAACTGTGTGAGAAAGAAAAATGAATGCTGATAACGCCTTTCCAAGTCATGAAATTCAGTGTTTTATAGAGAAATTAATTGGATGCTGTTAGCACTGCAACTGCTTTTATAAATGTGGCAGCCATTATAAACTAGCATAATTAATTAACTCACACAGCTCTAGACATCAGCACCTATTTTATTAACTGAAGAGGTCTTCATTAAAACAGTGGGATTATGGTTTGCTCATCTAGGAGTACTGGGGAAGTAACTAACTTCCAATGGGGGCTGAAAAACTGAACTGTTGCCTTTTTTAATGTCCTTTTAAGGGTGGCCCACTATGATCTACATCTAACTAGTATTTTTTACTGATTTCATTTAATTGGGTCGTTTGGATGTGATTTTTTTTATTTACATATATAGCTATCAAAAATACTATACAGACATTTTACTACTTTCCTTTTCAGGTACAGCACACTACTCTTGTTTAAACCTCTATGTAGCTCTGCTTTTCACTTACCAGGAGAGCACAAATTGGCTGGGCTTTGGACTTTTTTAACCCCATTACAAATGTGTTAAAATAGATATTTTTATTTTAAGAGTTTTCAAAACTCATTTTTCAATGGCAACTGTTCCTGAATATAATTCTTTCTTTTCCTACATTTTCACTTACAGTTGGGACATTCACTGTGCTGCAATGTCTCTGACTCCACCAGAGGAATGGGAAGAGTGCCTGCCAACACCTGGGAAATTTAATTCTTCCTTGAAATTCATTTAAGTACTTTTTTATAAGTGGTTTTCAAACTAGTAAAGGCTAAAAGTTGGAAAATACAACCTCCACCACCGATACGCTTATATGTCATTTCAAAAAGACCTACATATGGAAATTTCCCGCTTATGTATTCTGAGAGCTATCACTTCTGACTGCTGGTAATTGCCAATGTGTTGCGTTTGCTTAGCAACAGTTTTGCAGTAGATGTGCCATTTGTGCAATCATAAAAGTAAGACACTTGCACATTCTCTAGAAGTATATGATGCTTCTACTGATTTTGTGCCAATATGTGTAATATCTTAGTAAGGGTGTCTGAATAGATTTGTCCAGATATTTCCCTTGCTGTCCCTTAGGGAAGCACCAAAGACACAGTCCCACCTTTTCTCTCTGTAGAATAGTTTTTCTTTCTTTACTTAAAAATAGGAACGTTCTAAGCATCCCTACAGACTTACATCCGTGGTAACTAGAGAAAGTGAGTTATACAAAAGTTTTCCCAGCACGAGTTGGTAACTTCCTTAACCTATTGACTTAATTGAAAGGTCGAAGAAAACACAGCTCTTGCTTCAGTCAGGTTCCTCGTGCATTAAGGCAGGTTGCAGTCACAACCATTTACTGCTTAATAGAAGACCCAGTCCAACCAAAACAAATAAAGGGTTGCTTATATAAGTGTCTTGGTTTATTATCCCATCCCTCTTAGGGGGTTTTTGATGTTTTGTGCCCGGGGCAGCTGCTGTTGCCACCCCCCCACCACCTCCCCCACGGTTTATTATGCTGTTTGTGTAGGGGTTTTTTGGTTGGTTGGGGAAGGGGGGGGGGTTTGCTTGATTTTTGTTGTTTTTGTTGTTTGTTGGTTTTGGTTTTTTTCCATTTGCGCTGTGAATGACCTTGCCGGCTTGGCTTCTTTGGCTGTTCTGCTGTGGGAAGCCCCGAGCCAGTGCGTGCCCCCCCAGGACCCCGGGACTCCCTCGTTTCCCGCTGGGGGCTGCCCGCCCCGCAGGGCGCAGACCCAGGCCGCAGAAAGCCCGGGGAGCCTCGCTGCTGCGCTCGGCAGCCGGGCTGCTGCTTCCTGCCTCCCGCCCTGCCTCTGCCGGGAGTTTTGCTGCACTACAGCTCTTCACCCCTTCCGCCGTCCGGCTTGCCGCTGTGGAGTTTCTGCTGCCGCTTGCTTGCTACCTGCGGGTGAGGCCATCCTGCCTTTCCAGCTTGCTTCTCCTGAAGTTCCTGCTGCAGCTCTTTCTGCTATCCACAGGGGCAGCGTGGTCAGCTGCCCCTTGGGGTTCGTAAAGGAAGCTACTTCTCCCTCCCTTCTGCCAGCTGTCTCGGCTATGACCCTGTGAGAGCCGTTTGACGCGCGCCTACAGCGCCACCTGCAGCCGCGGGGGAATCACCGCACCCGCCCGGCCTAGCTGGGGAGACGCCAGCGCCCCTGCCGGCTGTGAGCGGAACTGCACCAGGGGGGAAATTGCCTGACAGCCAACAACGGCTGTTGTTGGGTCTCTGGGGGTAAGGTTCCGCAACTTCAATCTCTAGCATTTATTCATTTCTTTTTTCTTTTTTTTTTTTTTTTTAACAAAAAAGGGTTTTTTTTCACTTTCACCCCCTGGTATCCATTCTTATCACTGGCAGAAGAAAAGAGAGTTATTGAAGCCCTTTCTCTTTAGAGGAAATTGTAATTCCAGGGTATTTTCTCCTGAAATTTGTCTCAACAGAGCAGTGCATCCATCAGATAGGAGTCCACAAAAAACCTCCAACTGTGTAAGGGGTTATGAGCAACTACAAGCAATCTGTGGGGCAAATTGATTTGATGCAATTGTCCTCATCCTCTGTTCTTGTGTAATTTGTGGCAAAAACTACTGCTAACAAAGTTTACTTTGTAATAATCCTGAACGGCACATAGGCTGCAAAACTTTCTTAGGCTAGGGGTTTAACAATTGAAGGATTTCTGAATGCTCTGCTTCATGGCTTAACCACCACATAATCTCCAACAATGCCAGTCACATCTTCCTGAGCTGCAGCCACAGTGCAGGAAGAGAAGCTGCATCCATGAGTTCTGCTATGAACTAGAGAGACCAAATACAAAGAGATCAACACGGACCCTCTGCTTTGGGCTGCCTTTCCTCTCATGCAGGCCTGTGGCTTCACTTTAGAGATGAGAGCCAGCTGTGTCCCTTCGCAGTGGCTCTGTGCTCATCCCTCCTGTCACAAACTGCCTCTTTGGCCTCTGCTCTGTTGCCAGACAAACTGTCAGTTTCCCTTTTCCTCTTTGCCAAGTTCCAACAGCACAGTTAAGCACAGCTCTGTTGTACATGGTAAAGTCAAGCACAACAGGAAAACACTCAAGACGTTTCTCAGTTCAAGCAGAGCCTTCACATGATGCAGCACACGTAACCTTAACACTGGTCTGTTGGTGACTTAAATGTGTAATGGAAACTTTCACATGAATAAACACAAACCAAATATGATTGATGTCACAAACCTAGTACATAAAAGACAACTCTAAAATAAGCCAGTAGAGTAGTATTTGGTGTACACTGCATTCCAACATGGTATTTTTATTAATTTGAAATGTCTCAACTTCCTCAAAGTTATATGTGATTAATTAGGGATTAATTATTGATATTTGGCATAGTTATAAACAATTGTTACTACAAGCTCTTAAAAAGAGCTTCCAGTGATTTCAGTGCAATAGATTACAACATTTCCTAAGCTGCCATTTTTAACTTCCACCACATGTCACTGTCCTCCATAGCAGAGGTGACAGAGGAACATCTGTTGCTGGTACTCCAAGCCAGACCTTGTTCATTTAACACTAACCCACTTTTGCAAATCTAGATATAAGGGACACATTCAACAGCACACCTATTGCATATGTAGTGATGACTGCTGACCCTTGGCAGTATTCTACAACAGAGATGATAAAATGTTCCACCAAATTACTTGCTTCCTCTATGATATCAGGCAATGTATAACAAGAAAAAACTGGCAATCTGTATCCTATGATACACCAAGAGAACTATGAAAAAAGTACCAGCATAGATGTGAACCCCATAAAGCACAGAGAATTAAATGCAGCATTAATGCTGGGGCCAAGCTGACAGTTGCAAATTTAGAGATTATATCTTACCATGCTCTGGTCTCTGATCTGACACAATTATTGTGAGGTTGGTGAACACCAAGGAAAGTCAACAGGAATTGCAACAATCCCAGTACACAAAACTGCGAGATCAACAGGCAGCAGTACAGAACAAGCGCTGTTACGAAATGCAAAAATCTCCAGAACAATGAAATGAGGAAAAAAAGTAAGAGTTACTTACTGTCACTTACAAGACCTCTCTCCAGGTCACTGACCTCTGTTTATGGAGCCTTATACTATTGTTACCTGGCCCCTAACAAATGCTGCCATGTCTGCAAGAACGAAGTAAGGTTTACCAAGTATACTGCAAAAGCTAGAAATGAGGCCTCAATTCAGAAGACACAAAGTACATCTTACTGGAAGAGTTACACATAATAAGTGGTCACCTATCAAAAAATAAGTACCAGCCATCTACAGAGATGGTACCATCCCCCTAAAGACCACTGCAGCATGTTAGAACACGTGGCACATTTAAAAGGTAGGGTTTTTAAGGAAAAAGTTTTTTGAAGACTGTGAACAGACCTTTCCAGTTCTTTATCACTTTGATTGTCTGCAGAAACTAAAAGTGTCCCTGAAATAGTTTACAAAAAAAAAAAAAAAAAAAAATTAAAAGCAAAGTCAGAAGCTACTGAACTGGACGATTCTCATACTCATCCTAGAAAATACTTGTTAAGAGCCATTCATAGGCTCAGTCCCAAACACTGAACCTTTTCCCCTAAACATTCACCTCTCAAACAAATCTTCTAAGATTGCAAAATACAGGTGAGGAGTTGTGGGGTTTTGTTGCAGGTTTTTTAAAATACGTTTTCTATTTCACGTGGGGTGTTTTTGCTATTAGATTCTAAAGCATACTACTTGGCTTGCAGGAAGTTTGCCACTGTCATTGTCTCCACAACTATCAGAATTGTGGATACTGGAGAGAGAATTACTCTGACATCGGAGTGATTTAAGCATGTTTGTAATCATGCATAGTTGTGTGTCACTTGTTATAGTACAGGGTAACAGAGTTAATAAATGGCATCTTTGAAGATGTATATGCTTGCCCATTTAATGTTGCTGTTCATCTAAAAGAACAAAAGTAAAAGCTTATAAATGAAAAATGAAAAAAACCACATTTTCTCTGATTCATTGCCCCTTCCAGTAAAGCTCAGATTGAACTACAATAATAACACTTTCAAGTAGTAGTAAAGAATGTTTTATTAAAATGGAAGTTTTTCAAACCTTATGTATCAAAACTAAGGCCACAACTAATGCTAACACAAACTCAAGAATCTCAAAAGGTTCTTATATGATACAATTTAGAAATCTGAGACAAGGCTATTTTACAAAGTTACTCAAACATTCTGAAATGCAGCATTACTTACTTGTTCTAAAATATTACATCAATTATCCTATTGATAATATTTAATGATACAAAGTACTGAATTATCAGTGCATATAACCCGTTTTTATTTTGGTCCTGTGACAACTAACTTTCTGCATCACTCCAGCTACCAAAATAAATGAAAGTACAAAACATTGTAATGGAAGCTGCCAACAACTCCTCCCTTTTGTGGTCAGGTAATTTTTTTTCTTCTAATGCTAAATATCTCCAGTCATAATAGCAATAAACTCTTCTTGATTGACTGCAAAAAAAAAAAAAAAAAAAAAAGAAAATCATTAGACAAACAGCAATAAACCTTAAAATAAAATAATATATCTGTACTTTAAGTAAAGGCATCTCTGTTAGTATTTGTTGCATCTGATCCATTACTATAAGTGTTTACAAATTTGCTTCTAGAACAAGGGTTTTGCACAGGTTTTTTCATGAAACATGGAACCAGAATGCAACATTATGTGGAATCCTAAACCCAGAATCTAGCTCACTTATAATCACTTATATTATTTCTAATTATAAAAGTAAAAAATATTCTAAAAGTGAAATACAATCGAAAAAAAATCTCCGAGAACCATATGTAAGATGGCTATGCAAAATAATATTATTTTAAAGGTCTATAAAAATGTTAAGAATGGTACCTAAATTTTATTAAGTAAATACTTCTCAAGCAACAATACCTTAGTCAGTTATGACTGAATTCAGTTTTATTCTTAAAATCATAATTCAAAACATTTACATCCAACTTACCATCACAGATCAAACAATGCTATTCCTGTCTCCCCATTCTATAACACTTACCAAATAAAAAACAAATTTTAAGTTTGTTTAGCAATTATTCCATAAATTTGATAGATTTAAAATGGACATTTTATGAGCCTTTCCCCATCTGAACTTTCTTCATTCTTCATTTATAACTAACAGAAATTTTACACAAATGCACTTGAAGAAATTAAATCATAATAGTACATTAATTAGCGTTCATTAATTATTTTGCTGTAGTTACACCTGAGGTACTGACCTTACTCATATGTTAAAACAGTACAACAGTGAACATGTTCACTCTGCAACTAATTACTGTACTGGGGAATGATTAGAGTAAGATGGTGGTATGGAAAAGACAAGACACATACAAAGCCCTGGCAATTATCCATCCCAGCCAACATGCTCAACCTATTCCTAAACAAAGCACTGCAAAGAAGGAACTACATTCACAGCTAGAAGAATATTAAAGAAATTCAACTACGCTAAAGAATAAAAAAATAAAAAAACCTAAACATGTCCTGCTGTGATGTATGTAAAAAAACAGGAAACAATTATATTTAGTCTACCTTAGGGCCCTATGCTCTGAAACACCAGTCCATCACATAGCTACATCTAGTCCTACGACACAAAAATGCTGTCACTGTATGACTTTAAAAGCACTTCCACAGCTTTTATCACAGTAACATACTAACAAAACAAATTCAAACATCGTCTCAAAAATATTCTCTGGTTTACAACATCCTTGAAATCACGCTTCAAAATGGAAATGTAACACTGTAATGACAAATTTTGGAACATTCAAGGAAACTTCAAAAAGCAGTGTAGTTACAATTCCAAGTAAGCAAAGTAATTCCACTAAGTCCCCTTCAGATACAGCATCTGTTCATGAGTTAAGCACCACGAAAGCAGAAGCACTGTTTTTTCATGGCACCAGATTTCCCTCAATTCCATGACGTAAGCAATCATAAAAGAACAAACTAGAATCACAACTAATAGAAAGAGAACATTGACTTAGAATCTTGAGTGTTAAAGGTGCATATTTTTTCAGAGGTGGGTTTGGGTACTTCTTAATGTTGTGCCAAAAATCTGAGACATGAGACTGAACAGTGTTTCCACACAAGATGATCAAAATTGCATGAACTGACACCATGGAGTTTTTCAAGTTAGTTGTACTCAAAACCAGAAGTAATTATTAAACCCAGGAATACCAAAGTAAGATTATTTACGTAATTAGGGGAGACAAAAATACATCAAATATACTTTCTCTTACAGAAATGTGTAGTACTGTACTCTACCAGTAAAGCTCAGTGGGTCTACTGTGAATATAAGGGTTCATGTAACCTGAGTACCATACCAGATACCTTATTTCACTGTGAGCAAAACAATCTCTCAAATGTAATACAGTGTTTAAACCAAAAGTGGTACTGTTCCTGTATTTGATATATCAATAAAAAATGCTAACAATTAACAGTTTGAAATTTTTTTGGAGAGCAGGAGAAGAAGGAGAATTAGATGACAGCAAGATTTTGCCACATTTGCCAGGTGTTTGAAGACAAATGAAATTGTGATTCACAGAATAATTAACTTTCTCAGAATGAATCTTGAAAAGCTAAGAGCAGCCTCAGTTTTCTTTAAGGAAGAAAAAACCACACAGAACTTCAAGGATAACAAAAATTACGAACATTATACTGTCACTCTTCCATATTCAATCTTCTGCTTGATTGCGCTAACAAAGACAATGAATGGATGATTGAATAAGAGAAAACTGAGCCACTTAGTCACAGCTGATCAATTTGATTTTAAAAAAAATGTAGCACTGACACAAAATAATGACTCAATAACCCTCCTGAAAGAAACTAATAGTATATGTTCCATATGTAGTACCCCAATAGCAATGTGACAAAAGAACATTGATCCACAATTCTGACATCTCATTTGGCAGCTCCAGGAGATAAACACATGACAAAACATATTTGACAAAGAGTTATAATTTCACTCACCTCTACAGCTATGACTTTCAAAAATAACACCTACACTGAATAGCATAGAAGACTATCTGTTAAAAGGCTGACAACACAATTTTTTCCATTAGTATATGTATGTTTTGAGCCCATCGTATGCCCGCAAGCATAAATATCATTGCCTCAGGAAAAACTGATGACCTGCTAGTGAAATCTAAGATATGAGTCATCACCCTCTAAGAATGGTGCTTGATGGACTGATACAAGTCTTTATGTGCAAGATCTTAAGTGAGTGATCCTCAAAATTCAAGTATTAAGGCTTCTAATGTAAAAATAAGGTTGTTTTGAAGATAATGAAAAACTTTCAAGTTTCAGTTTTCACAGTGATTTAACAGGCATAGTATCAAACTTGATTTGCTAATTCATTCTTTATCTACCTAGTAAGTCCCTTCTGCAGCCTACTCTGTAAGGACTTTGTCAGTTGCAGAGCCATTTTTCATACTATGCTTTTCAGCACTCCAAGGCTCAGAAGTATGTTCAGGAGTCATGCAAGCTGATCCTACATAGACCCAGGCTACTTCCAGCATGATTTATTCGCTTAATGCTCCATAACCAGTGCTGAAACCACAACAATGACACATTGCCACTTAAAATATATTGAGTAAGTGACCAAAAAACTCTCTCAGCACTTTACTGCTTTTACTGATTAATAAGGAAATAAAAATGTAATGTAGATACACAGAATCTCTCTTACTTCTACCTTCAACTACACTTTCACCCATCTTTTAAATAGACATTGGCTGAATAAGAGTTGGTGGTGAATCAATTCCAGGATTAGTAGCTGTCAAAAGCAATCATCTGCATTATTTGTAAACTAAATTATGCTTAAGATGAAAGTAATCTAGAAGGAAATGAAAGAGGACATTTTCACAACAAAATAACAACTAAAAAGATAACAAAATTAAGAACAAGATGACATGGTGTTGTATTTGCCAACACATACTTTCTCCATCTCCATCCTTATCAAATTCTTCAATCATAGCTCGCAGTTCTTCATCAGACATATTTTCACCCAATTCTCTAGCAACCCGGCGCAGGTTTCTCAGACTTATTTTACCAGAGTCATCATCATCAAACAATTTGAATGCCTTGAGTATTTCTTCTTGAGGGTCTCTGTCCAGTATCCAATCTGTCACTGGAAAAAGGATACTTACGTTAGACTAAAAAATTCAAAAAGGTAAACTCAGAATGACCTTTGCAAACTAGGACAGTATGAAGAACACACGTCTGATTTCACCTGTTCTTACATTTCTATAGAATTCAATGTGCGTATTTGTTTGGCTGTTGCCTGACCTCTCTTTCTTTCTCACCTCTGTTTTCCCAAGTTGAGCTCCTCTTGGGGACATAACTGCTGCAGTAGAAAGCTGCATGGCAGTTCAGTCACACTTTCCACACATTTTCCAATAGGAATTTAAAGTATCCACAAGATGCCTCTCTTTCAAAATTCCAAATTTTCAGAAAAAACACCATCAACACTTTTAGATGAAGGTGAGATTTTTTTTTACTTTACATGTTTTCATCAGGAGAGAATTTTGAGCTGGGGAGAACACTGAAACAGTAAGCTCCACACAGAACCTCTCTTTTAAAAATAAAACCACACTAACACAAAAAGCTCCCATAACCAACCAACTGATCACTTCCTGGCCCCCCAACCTGAAAACAAAAAAAGACTAAGCACAGGGGCTATGAAGAGGATGCTTGCTATGAATTACAAGATGTTTATTCTGAAAGGATTCTTCAACCTTTATTATTCTTTTCAAGACAACCATTTGTCAGTTTCTGCAACAGAAAATACAAACTTGCCTGGTGAAATATGAAGCAATTGCTTCAGAGCAACCAACAACAATTTATCTCCACATCTTTGGACCTAGGAGGCTTGTATTGCAGGGCTAGTCTTGTATTATCAAGCCCTTAAAATCACATCAACACTGTTTGCACAGAAAGAACCACTTACCATCTGCTCCTAACTGCAGATGGAATATCTGCTCTGACTTAGCTATCTTGAGAGGAAAGAATTTTTCATGCTTATACAAGCCAACTACAGCAATCAAGTTTATTTATCTGCAGATTTACCCTAAATTTAAATATTTTCTTTTAAAACAGCAGTGCTGCAAGACAGTATTACACAATTTGAAAAGTGCTACTTTTTGTTGCAAAAAGACAACTGAAAAATAATAAAATGTCTTTAAATACAAAAGTATACAAGACAAAATATAATTGCATCTTTATGTATTTCAGTTGAACATAAAATTAAGAGAAATCGATGGCTCAAGAATTGCTTACCTATATTCAGCTGCTCTTCACAGTTAATGTCTCAATAAGCTATTTTATCTTACTCCCCAGTCTTTCTGTGAGAAGTGATATCATATTTAATGCTGTGTCAGTCATATGGCACCACAGCAATACGCTACTTCAACTCAAGTTTTCCAAAAGGTTCAATCCCCTTCTAAGTACATACTGTACTTTCTACAAGAATTTCCTGGCTCCTTGCAGCACTTAATAACTCTTGATATTAACAGCCAGGACAGAACAAGAAAACAATGAACATGACTGGGCATCGGGAATATAAAAAGTAATTGCATGGTAATTACAGTATATTCATTTTATATAATATTACATAATATAAGATGCAATTTTAAGACTAGTGTTACTATCAAATCAATACACTAATTTTCGTCCTAATACTTCCACACAGACTTTATAAATCAGAAAAGACCCAAAAATAATGTTCTCTAACTTGGAATATAACTATGAAAATATTACTTGTCATATAATTAAATGCTGCCATATTTCAATCACTAATTCTTTTGATACATTAAGATGATTGCTATTTGTAGCCAAGAGCAATTACTGGGGATTTGGGTGTTTTGTTCCATAAAATCTCCAGAAATAAAATACCTTGAAGAAATGGACTATCATGAGCATAATGAACTATAATGGACATAATAAGCTAGAAATATAAACCCACACAGATTGTTTTTTGGTAAACATAAATTGTATGCAAAAGCATAAATTATGCGTAACAAAAATCCCCTAAAATCTTTAAAGAAACATCAAGTCTTAAAATTCTGCAGATCACCCCAAACTCAAAGTACATGAAATTTCACAATATGCAAATTTCAGATGAAAGACACAACTAGTGCTCCTGGCTCTGTCAGCAGTTGAAAATTCTTGTACAATATTTAAAATCTACTTCAATTTCTTTAATCTTTTTTCTATATGAAGTCTGTAATTTGCTTATCTGTGTATGCATTCCTTCTCATGAAATTCAACACCAAATACCTTTTCCACAGCGAACAGGACAAGAACATCTACACTTTAAACTAGCATTTATTCCTCTGTTTAAACTAGAAAGAGTTTGAAAGAGATTGATACCCTACTTCCTTTTATACTGTAGCTATCATTCATCTCTATATATCAAATCAAGAATTCAGCAAACAAATATTTATCTTCCTTTACTACTGACCTATATTAAACAAAATATTAAATGAAATCTCCCACTTCTGTTTCTTAACTATTTGAAAAAGCTTACAAAGTACAGCTTTGAAATTGTACTCACTATTATAGGCTAAATATCTCTAGAGGTAGAAACACAATCAAACACATACCAACTTCATTAAAATCTTCAAAAGTGATCTTGCCTGTGGATTCGCGATCATAATCTTTAAGTATTTTCAGGACATCAGCTTTTTTCACATCAAAACCCAAGGCTCTCATTGCCACCTTTTGGAATAAAATGGAAGTGCAGTCATAGATAAGGACTAAAATAAACATTTAATAGGTTTTCCTTTTAATTTCAATTATTACCTTCTTTCCAAGAGAGAAAGAGCATATCAATGGTTTAGTAACAATAATAAATAAATAAAAATAAAAGAGCTTGGGATAATAAAACCATTTAGAACTACTATTAGGAAATGGAACATCCAGTTACAGTGAGAAAAAAAAAAAAAAAAAACTTTGCATTTTCAGGGATTTTACGGACTGGACCAAATCCATCTCAGGACAAGTAAATTTATTCGTCATCTCTAAAACCATTTCAAAATCTTATCTTAAGACAAAACTGGAAGTCATTCTGCAAATTGTATGCAAGTGTGTGTTCATGGATTTACAGGTCCTACAAGACTTTTAACTGCTTTTCTAGTCAACCACAGAAGCCAACCTGCATTTTACTTTTCCGTTAGTGTAGAAGTCCACATTTAGTTTCCCATTTCACCTCAGAAGGCAATTGCTCAGCACACAGCACCCTAACTTCCTCCAAACTGATGAATACAGGCTAACCACATATGGAAAACCACTGAAGTAATTATTCAAAATATGCTGATTTTGTACAGGAGACAAGTAGTTTTCTTCTTTATGTGTTTCTGCTCTTTCACAGTATAAGCTTCAGGGTGACAATATTTGATTAGATAAGAAAGAGCTTTTCAAGTAATGATGACAGGTGGGAATTCAAAGCATACCATAACCAGGAAAAGCATAACGGTAACCAAGAGAATGCCCAGTACAACTCTAGTCACAGTGACTTCCAGCAAAGATAAAGTCAGTAAACTGTGAAATAAAGAGAAGGGAATTGTTCTACCTAACGCACTCCTGTAGCAGCAAATTAAGTATAAATAGGACTTTTCTCCTTCAAATTACTTGGTAGAATCACACTATAGAGCCAATACACTGAAGTAAGCATGCTTTAAAAAAAAAAAACCTCACTCTATGTGACTGAAACACTGGCCTCTCCAAAGCTACTTTTTGTTCTTGATGTCTTAATTAGAATAAAAATGGATAAAAGATTTAAGGCAAATTTAGTGAACCCCATTTACTACTCTGTAGACTTTCTGTGGGAAGCCTTACCTAGAAAGACATCCTAAACTCCATCTGCTAATAGCTATCATAAGGAGCATCCTTCTTTGGGAAGGGTAACTACTGAACCTCCCTCAAAAAGCACACCTTATTGCTACAAATCATAGCCTTTCTTTTGAAAAACAGAGGTAAGCTTTGGTTTGTAGTAAACAGTTTTACAAATTTAATTTACATCTTTTACTTACACATCTGAAACCAACACCAAGCTTTAAGTTATACAGTGTTTTAAAAAGAATCAAACAGTTTTTCAAGAGTTCTTCCCTCTGTCCAAGCTTATCCTTGGACAGTTTTTCCATCTGTCCAAGCTTATCCCAGGTCAACAATTATACCAGGGTTATTTAGAATGCTATTGCACATGAAGTATATAAAGTGGGAAGAAAAGCTGATTCTTACACCAACAGAATATTTCCCATTTTTTCTTTATTTTTTTCCTTTGCTTCTTTAACCCAGCAACACATCTTGAAGGAAGTTTTTAAAGATATAGCCAGGATCTTAAGAATTCACTATGGAACAGATATATTATCAGCTATAAAACTGCTTAAATGAAAGGAAACTTCTACCTTTAATTCATGATAATTTATCGCTCTATCCTTGTCTGTATCAAACAATTCAAAGGCATCTTTAATTTCTTGCTTCTGTTCCTCAGTCAGCTCTCTTCTTTTCTTCTTCTTAGTTTTGTCTACTGAGAGCTCATTCCTATATAAAGAAAAGGAAACGTAGTGTAACAGATTTCTACTGGGAAGATGCCACTGTAGATAACCTTTTCCTCCAATAAGAAACTCACCATAATTTTAGGAATCACTACCTTACCTAGTCAGTATTTTCCCAGCTTGTATTCCCAGTTTAAAATAACATCAGAAATAGACAATTACCTTGTGAAATCTGAATGACATCTCCCGGCTCCCACCCAAAATAAAACAAGCAGAGGCATTTTTGTTAATAAGCAGCAAGAATAACAACAACAAAAAAAAGAGGGCAGAAAAATTACCAGTGAAAAAAGCTTCTTGAGGTTACAAACTAGATTAGCAGTTGAAATTATACAACTCATGAAAACAGTTCGTTTCTACACTGTAGCTTAAAAAGAAGTGAAATAAATTTGGGGACTGACGGGCCAGTGGAAGCCAAACTAGGCCAGACAGTCTGGCTACTAAAGCTAGCATTAGGTGCTACAAATCGGCTTTGTTGCCTGTAACAGTTGTTAGATAAATAATACTTGCAGGATTTTTTAAAATCCTTTAGATCCCACACACACACATTGTTTTGAAGATATTTTGTTCTGTTTTGGTATATACAAAAGAGAAAAGCCCTCCAAATCAGCAAATCTTGCTCAAAGACAGCCCCCTTTTCTTTGGCTAGTCTAGGAATAAGCTTATGCTTTTAGAGGAGCATAATAAAAGGACAAGAGACAATAGCTACAAAATTTAAGGGAAAGAGCTGCAGCTGGAGGAGAAACAGCAGCTGGATCTAAGGGAAAACATTTTCCCAGTGCATATGGTGACATGTTAGAACAGCTCCACTGGGAAGGAATCTCCATCATGAGAAAATTTTTTAACCTGACTATAAAAGGCTCATCATCCTCAGCCAGCTTTATGTAGAAGGCGCTGTGTTCAGGAAGCTGGACTAGATGACTTCCGTAAGTCCTTCCTAACCTAAATTACTGTATAAATTACGTTATATTCTCAGGAATATTTTTTTATTCTCATTTGTCCTTTTGCACTAGAAGCAGAATGAGTGCTGGGTCACCTAGTGTAGAATGCATAAAGATTACTAATCAGAAAACTGCCTGATTAATTTTCTAAATCCCCTCTAATAAGCTACTTTATATCCTTCATTGTTGACAATTTGCTAATTTTAATCAAATCCTAAGCTTAAACACTTATCTAGCTTTTAACAACCACTGAAGGAAAAATCCCAAATACAGACAAGAAAAGTGTAAGCTGCAGAAGCTGAACCTGCTTCAAACCACAATGCTCTCAAAGAGTAAGATGTCTTTAACAGACCAACTGAGACAGTAAGATTTCACACAGGCTCTGGATTACTACAGCTCTTGAAAGGACTAAAATAACTCAGAGCTGGCTACGTAATTAGGGTAGTTCAGACCTAGGGAGCCCAGATTTTGTGAGCTACGATAAAGAAATCAATTTGTAAATCTGAAAGCAGATTAATACCAAACTCTTCTGAAAAAGCAATCTGAGTACTTAAGTATTCATTTAATGCTTAGCATAAAATAATTAATCAAAAGAAAAAGCAGTATTCAAATACAAGCAGCTCAGTGCCACTTCTGCAACTACTTTAACCATAGTAAGCATGAAGTTCTTAGACTTGAAAATTAAGGATAACAGTTGCCATGAAAGCGTATTAATTACACTTGAAGACAAGTATTTGAAGCCAGGCTCCTTTATGCAATCGCTATTAAATCAGAATTTATAAACAAAATAAAGCCGAGCCATTTAACTTTATACCTATTCACAGGCCTTTTAAAAGCACATCAGACAACCCAGAAGCGAACCTCTCAAGGCCAGACGCGCCGGACCCTTCCCTCTTACGGCAGAGAGACGGGCCCGATGCGCCCCCGGCCGCGACAAAGGGATCAGATGCGACCGGCTGGAGGCCGGGGATGACCCAGGCCCCGCCACGGCCTGACGCGCCCCACCTTCCGCCAACAGCTCCCGAACGGGGGACGGCCCTGAGGGATCCCCACCCGCGCTCCCGAGCGGGGGAAGCAGGAAAACGCCGCGCTCCTACCGACCTGAGGGCCAGGCTCATCGTGCCACCGCCGGGCAGCCGGGTCCGGCTAACGCGCCCCTCCCCCTGCACGCCCCGGCCGCGTCCGAGCCCCAGCAACGCCGCGCGCCTGCCCCGCACGACGCCGTTCAAGCCACGCCCCCAACAATCACCTATGTCTGATTGGCCGAGGGTCGATAAACTCCCGCCTTCGAGTCCTAGGCGCTCTGCTATTGGCTGAGATGGTGCCACTCAGGGCGGAAGGGGCGGTCCCTGCTCTGAGCTGGCGATGGCTCCTGGCGGCGCTGTCGGCCGCTGAGCCGTTTCTGCTGCGAAACGGGCAAGATGAGAAAGTTTTCCTAAGGAAGGATGTTTCTTGATGTTTGATCTTGATTTTCAAGCCTAATCAACAAGAAAGGAGAGTTAATCCTTGAAACAGATAGACGCTACAAAGCAAGCTTAAAGTGATGTCCAGGCGTTATAAAGAAAAATCTTTTGTTGGAATTTCCTTGTTAAGGTCTAGCGCACGACGTGTTTCAATGATGTCAGACAAACAATTCAGAATTTCTTGGCCACAAGGACATTTGGCAGAACCCCCAAAATACGGAAGGAATTATTAAAGGCAACTCAGCAACTGTGCTGAATCAGCTTCACCTCCAGCAGACCACATACCAAGCTGCCCACCGACTCAAGGACTGGGCGTGTGGACTAATTAGCATGAGAAGCAAGAGAATAATTAACAACAGACGATAGGATAATAATTAATAATAGAACTACGTAACCTGAAGCCAATGAACATTAATGCATTTGTTTGCTAAAATGTGTAAATACTAAAGTGTTGATAGTTTGCGTGCTTGATTCATGAAATACCATGCAGCACCCAGGCTTGTGCAACTCTGAAATAAATAATCCATGTCTCCCTCAAGTATGTAATTATTAGCTTGTTGCACACTGGGTAACAAATCTGATTTTTTACTGGCCTTGCTGCAGCCTGGGTGCGTGGTGGCTGTGTCAGAACTCCCCGTACGCTCTAACTGCTGGAGGTGCAGTCGGCTGTGGAGGTGCCCACAGAAGCGGCTTTTATAGAAGCTTTTCTGACATTTGTACAGATTTTGCCTTACTAAAATTTTGATTGAAAGCAATATGTACTGTGGGGAGACTGAAGACCTTAATGTGTAGTTCCAGTTATCACTGACACTAATGTTTTTGTGTCTTGCAAAACAGTCAGTGAATCAACATTACATATCTGTGTGGAGAAATGTGTGAAAAGTGCTGCCTCAATGCTCTGATCTGTGGCAAAGTAATTGTCAATGTGCCTTGCTTCATAAACAAGAGCTGTTTCATAACTAGCTTTGACAACATATTACAGTGTTACTAACTGGACCATGGTGATATTCAGATCCTTGCTAATACTATGTTATGCAGTCTGGCTAGATAGACTGAAAATTCTTAGGCAATGAAAAATTCCTTCAGGTGTTTCAGTCCTGACAGTATGTCTTGGAGATATTTTCACCTGTGTTTCCAGTAATAAACTTTTACTGTATTTACACTGACTACAGAGAGTTGAAGATGTAGAGTTTGGCTTGCTCAAGATACATTTTTCCTGAACAAAGTCAAGCAGACATGAAACTTATTTTGCTGTCTATTCATATTATGCCTGGTCTACAGATCAAATAGGCATGGGCAAGAGGTTTGTAATTGATCTCTGTTTACATATGGTAGCTTTGCGACTAAAAGCATTAATTACTGGCAGGTTTGACCCTCAACCTGTACTGTGGTGCGAATATAACCACAGATTAATTTTTTTTGAGTGTTTCATAGAACACATTTACTTGTTCAGAGAGAAAAGGAAGCATTAACCAAATGGTGAGTGAAGTGTGGGAAAGTAGCACCACGAGCCCCCAGCTGCACCAAGAGCCCCAAATTGCACTGATTCATCCCCACTCTCACCTCCTCTGCGTGCTGATCCTGGATCTCAGCACAGGGGCCCTTGGTTCTTGCCTGAGCTGTACTGGGGTTATTCCTGTTCTGTGTGCTGTTCTTGCTGACATACCAGAGTTTGTGGCCTGGCCATGAACTTGAGTCATTACCTTGCCATTGTCTCCAGTCACTGGGCTGCTTACAGGTCAAGTTACTCTGCAGGGAGGTCACAATCGCTTCGCTTCCAAGTTGTCCTCTCTCATGGTGTACCCGTGCCCTGGCTGCTCTGTGTCAAGCACAGCGAAATACCCGATACTGATAGTCTGTGCTTCTGGGAACCGGAGATCCACATTCAGGTTCCTACTTCTAAATTTATAAGCTAAAAACAAACCAAAGTTCCGCTCTTCGTACATTGATTTAAGTTAGCAGCAGTGCTCATACTGCATGTGAAATGGAGATGCAAAGAATTCCGAAGAGAAAAGACAGGCTCAAATAATAATACCTAAAAATATGGTGGTGGTAGCAGTGACTTATAGATCCTTGTATTTTCAAAGTTGGCTAAACCCATCCTAAAATGACCTCTTATGAATAGAGTTGTTAAGTTAGAATAGCACTAGCCTGTTCCTCACACATACATATTGTCAGCTCAATAAGAAAAATAATTAATAATAAAATATATTTAAAGATGTTACTGGCTTTTACCTAATTTTCAAACTCATCTATTGCTTTTAAAAAGTCATTTGTGGGGCTGTCTGCCAGGTCTGTCTTCCCTTTGAGTGAAAATAAATTCTTCTGTAGCCCTAATTTTATTAGTATTTGAAACTATCCTACCACTCTGTTGTCCTAAACTGAATTTGAGTGTGCAGAAGACTATAAATCTCATCCCAACTGCTCAAAATCAGATCACATATCAGAACTGCAATTAAATTAATCCTGAATTTTTTAAAGGAGAAATTGGGCAAGGTTTCATGCATGTCAAGAGTGTTCTGTTCATGTTAGTCTTAGAACAAATCATATGTAAAAGTATAAAGCCATGTTAAAAACATACCAAGTAGCATTGCCAGTTTGATGATTGTGAATGCATTTCTTTGTGCATCTGGGCCAAACTGCTGGGAAATACCTGGCACAATCACAGAAGTGTTGCCTAAGTTTCTGAGCCTTTTTCCATGTCAGGTCCTTTTGAGTTGTTTTTTTCTTGGTGGGCGGGGGTTGGTTGTTGGTTTTGGTTTTTGTTTGTTTGGGTTTTTGAAGTTTTTATTGTTTGTTTTTCCAATTTTAATTTCTGTTGAGTGTCTCATTGCCTCTCCCGGACTCTGTTGGGCATGTGTGGGAATATGCAGTTAGCTCTAAAATAATTTTTTAACCAGTAATTTTTAAATTATTGTGAGATTAGTCTGTCCAGTAAAATCCGAGTCGTTAGGAGTAGCCATGCTGGAGATGGTTTTGGGTAGCACAGTAAAAGCAACGGGCAGGCTCATAACACCGCTGGTTTCTATTTTGATACTCGATTGTGTTATTTTCATGGTAAATGACCTGGCGCGGTCAGCGGGCGGGACAGCGAGGGGACATTCCCACTCTGGGGACACCGCACGGAAGGGGCATCTCGCCCCCACGGAGCCTGCACGGGCACTAACAGGCTTTGGGGTAGGATCTCACTACGCCAAGCAACGCGCGGCTGGGTAAGCTAGCAAAGTGACTTCGCAGCATTCCGGAGTGCCTGGACCACTGATGCACCTCGAACGGCTTTCTGACTGCCCTGAAAACCCAGGGCACTACAGCTAAAATGGTTTGGCTAGCAGCTCCCTCGTGTAATAGTTAACGTCAAATAGATTTAAAACAGAACATAATGAATGTGTTTTTTTTCATTGCTTCTCGATAATTTCTATACTTCCTAATTCAATTTGAAAGTGAAAGGACTTTAGATGGAGTAGTAGTATTTTGGGAAATATATGGATGAATTTTTAGACCCAAGAGGTACTGCTTACTGATTTAAGTTACATGTCCATTAATTATAAAGAGGAACTTGGACCAGTGTTGGTTGAATGCTGAGGCCTAGATTTTTAACATTAAATATTAATAATTCCTCCTTTTCCTCCACCTTTATCTCCCTCATGCTCTCCTTAACAGAGCTGCATTACTTTGTTTTTCTTTGGCTACAGATGTCTGCTCTTACAAGGCAAAGTGCATGTACAATGTGTAAACATTTTAAATGCAGTTTCTTTCTCAGAAGCATAGTTCTGCTAGGAACTTGTAAATATAGTCCATCTAGAATGAAAAGTGCTTCTGTTGAGAAATACCTAGAAATCATTACTTAAGTGCATAGGATTATAATATTTTATTATGATAATACATGAAAAAAATTAATTATGTGCAAACAGTAGTTTAACATTGTAACGGCCTTGACAGATTACAGAACAAAACTTCCCATCTGATTTTTATATCAATTCCCCAGTTTACTGAAAACTGCATTAACATATATTTAGATGTTACAAAGAAATCAACACAGTTCTAAACACTGACATGACATGGTATTTAAACTTACAATGCATTTTAAAAATATTTAATCCAAGTAGTGTTAAAGGACCACTGTCAAACTCTTATGATTAAAATTTCTTAAGTCTTAACAAAAATAATCAGAAACCATTCTCTTAACTTAAGATAATTTAAATATTGTTTATCTGTTTATAGTAGTGAATTTTTCATAATACAAAAAATAATTTCATTACTCAAAAAACTACTTTCATTTGGATTAGCAGCAATTTACTAACAAACTCCACTTTGGGTTACATGCATGTAAAGTTCATTTCTGAGCTAGGAATTATCCCCTAGATTTTGGTAGAGTAAAAAAGATTTTGGTTACGTACTTAGTGGACTTAAGCTTAGCTTAACAGGGCATTTTGAGAGTGATCTGACCATTTAAGGATCTTTGCTGATAGAGATACTGAGCACAGATTTAAACACAAATTATGGAGGATGGAGGTTATTCTTTCCTTCTGGACTGATGTTGCCTGTGAGTCTTGTCGTAAAAGCTCAGGCTTTAAAATATAGTAAAATCTGACTACAGAGATTCTAATATTGGATCAAATGAACAAACTGATAGAAGTGTAACACAGAATGCCAATTCAAAGTGATCTTACTTTTCTAGTGAACATCTGCAAAACTTGACATCCATATTGGCAGGCTTTGGATATCCTGGTGACTCCTTTAACGCACAGGGTTACCACCAGGGCTCCCAGAGTCTTCACAAAAGCATTGTTTAAAAAGAATGATTATTTCTGGTGTTACACCAGATATATATACCTTTAGAGATATATATACCTTCAGCCTGCTTCCCATGCTGTTTTTGTATTTCTTCCTCTGCCAACTGAGGCAAAGATAAACACCTCTTGGTTTTATGAAATAAGTCTACCCACTGAACACTCCTCACGTCATACACTGATGTACATGGATTTCTCAAAAAAAAAGAGACCGTGAACTGACTGGTAACAATTCTTTGAAGTGCTGCATCTCTGTATATGGCCTGCCCACTCACAATTTTGCTTCAGCTTGGAGATAGGCACTTCTAAAAAGAACTAGGCAACAATCAGTACAAATCCTGGTAAAGAATATATTCACAGTAAAGGCAGGAGTGCAGTCATCTATGAAAAGGAAAAAGCCTTACCTAAGATACTTGCTTTTATCATATTTATACAGAGTTGCTTTTTAAATTTTGTAATAGGTTGGTGTTTTTTCCACAAAAATTTGCATCTATTTAGAAGGCTATCAACTTCTTCTCCCTCATGCCTTAGACAGAGCACAAACCTCTGGCTCCCTTACTACTGGCTATGATGGGGGCAAAACCTTCTGCATGAAGTGAAAGCCAAAAAAGAAAAGTTAAACTGCACTAAAATTTGAGAGAAACATTTGCAGTCTTTTTTGGAACACATATATGTCTATGTACAAAAATAAATTCTGACAGTGTCCATTTAAAAAAGTTAAATATATACAAACTGTTAGAATAATTACACAAACTAACCATTTCAGCAGCTTTTAAATATCACACATTCAATTTTCATAAACAAATTGCAATGCTATTTAGCATTTCTCAATATATTCAACATATTTTTTGGAACAAACTCAATGCAACACACTTTACATTTCAGAACAACCATGTGCAGCACATACTTAGATGCAAACAGTAAACCATTTGAATTACATTCACTTTGTGATAAGAAGTGTACTGGCTGCTTAATGCAGCACCTTCACCATGGCAAGGTCATGGTAAAGTCTCAATCCCTCCCCTAACACCAAGTTACAACACTGTCACATAAAAATACCCTTTAGCATAAACAAATGCCTTAAGTTTGTCACAGTTCCCTTCTCTCAGCTTTCCAGAACAACAAACTCTCCAAATATTTTTATAAGCTGAAAAAAATAAACACATCCAGCAAAATCTCAGTCCACTTTGTACAGGGTAATGTAACACATTAATTCACTAGTTCACAAATTGTCTAATTGCTAACTCACAAGCCTACAAGCAGAACAGTTCCCTAGCCAATGGTGAGTGAGAGTGCTCCTGCTCGCTCCCTCTCTCCTGGTGCAGTGGTTCCCTGCACCACACCTGGAAACATGAAAGCCTCAACAGTCTGTCTGCACCAAAAGCTTTTGTGATAAACTGATGTATCTGTGACTTACAGCTTCAAAGTTTGGTCTATAGAATTGCCACGTTGCAGAGATAAAGCTTCAAGTGGTGAGAGGTGCAGCAGATAACCATGCCCACGGGTGGCAATGGCTACAGAATTATCACTTTCTGCTCACACACTCCTGCATAGGTGTTGCTCCTGCTCTGACCTAATGGCACTGCTCCTACCACACGCTAGATCTTAGCAAGAGTTCTTTTAGGTCAAAACCTGAGCAGGAGGTGATGAATAATCACAAGTCTAGTACTATATCAACAAGGTTTCAAGCATGAATGTTAAACCTCTCCTTTTAGTATATATCCATCTGCCAGAGTTGTAACAAAAATAAAACAATATATTTCATTTTAAATAAATAAAACAATATATTTCAATAAAGCAATATATTGCAATACATGTAAAAAAATGCTCTGAAAAAGTGGAAAGAAAAACTATAGCTTTGGCTAAAGCTACTAGTTTACAGAGTTTTTATAAAAATAAGAATAAAGTAAAACAGGGAGAATATTTTAAGCTCACCTGTATCAATTGGCCATCTTTTTGCTAACACATACTGCTTCTGCTTGTTATTGATGCTTTTACAACCCATTTGGTTTTACAGCATGTGACAGATCACACAAAATTAACTGTCACTGAGAAGTGATTCTTGAATTTGCAACACGAAGTGCTATGCTTGCAATGGATCTCATAGCACACGTAGAGATCTTGTGACAGATTCCAGCTTGGGAAATGTAGTTGGAAGCTAAACGATACAGCCTTTCTGCTCCAAATATGTTAAAGTGCCCAGGTAGTACCTTCTCCACAAGACCTCTATCTACTAACTCCATCAGGCGCTGGCAGCTTGCAATGTAGTCACTGATTCTGCTGTAGGGCAGCCAGTCGATCATAGATCCGTCATACACCACATCTCCGCTGAACAAAATCTTCCGGTCCTTGTCATGTAAGCAAATGCTGCCTCGTGAATGACCAGGCATGTGCATGACAGTGAGCTGTCGATCTCCGAGGTTGATCACATCCCCTGCAAACACATTTGTTACAGGAAATTGTATGTATTTGCCATGTTTCTTAAATGACATAAAGAGAACTACCTACTCGTATGCAGCGTTGATACATACTACCTATTGCAACAGTGGGAGTGGGGCATTTATTTTCTTCGTGAGTGCCAAAGAGGTGTCCAAAATACAAGCTTAGCAAAAAGGTATTTTCCAATTATACTAATGGTTAACACAGGCTTGGGTTGTGTTAATGAAATACACTCGCATTCTAGTAAATTGCACAATGTGAAAAGCAATGCAGTAGAGAAAATAAAATGGGAACAAAAAGAACACAACTAAGCTGGTTCTTCAACAGTTTGCAAAGAACATATTTCACAATTTATTATAATTTTACCCTTAGTATTGCACTGCTGTTACTCCTAAAATGCATAAGGCTAAAACGTAAGACAGGTACACACCGGTCTTGACACACTTTCTTCACTTCATTCATTAAGACATAAAAACAGAACTTTCTTACCATTAGGTCATTTTTTTGACAGCTTAAATGTGAATGCCTTTTAATTGTACCAGCCACTGAACTGATACTTGTGTTTCATGTCTCAGTTAACATCTTAGAAATTCTGATGCTACTCTGGCAGCCAGTGTACTTGCTCTTTGACAAAACTATTTTTTTGAAATAATCCTCCCTACTTTTTGACGAAAAAAACAACTTAAACTTCTATTGATTTACTATAGTTAAATGTCACTATAGTTATTTAACTATTATTACAGTTAAATGTCATCCAATCTTTACTGAAGCCTTCAGTAAGTTCAGTTCTGCTTTTCCAGCACTTATGTGGGATGGCCTAATAAAGCCAAGAAAAGAGTAAGCACTGTGCCTAAGGTGTCACCTGTCTGACACCCACTCTTTAACATCTACTGAACAGTATTGCACAGTTTAGGTGCTTTGTTAACAAAAAACCTAGTCACTGTCCCCCATTAGAGACTAAATGATCTTTTTTTTATCTGCAACAAGCCACTTTTGTAACTGCTACATCAGTAACACGTGATTTTTAAAATTTTACATAAGTCAGGTAAAATTCAGTAAATGTATTTATGTAAAATTCACGTAAATTTTGTAAAATAAAAAGTATTCTCAGTAGATATTTCAGGAATTGTCCTGTTATCTGCACTTTCCATGTTTTGACAGCTTATCAACAATGAAGATCACCTGATGTCAGAACATGACCTGCTGACATACCGTTTGAAGCCTAAGGATAAACCTGGGGTATTCAGTTAGTCAACTAAAACATTACTGAGTGATTCTTATTCTAGATGGAAAAAAAACCCGCCAAAACCTTTAGTAAAAACGGTTTAACCCAGTACAAGTCGTTTTGGTCCCATGCTGACTGCGGGTGGCTTTCAGGTCCACAGGAGTGACAAAATTAATCGGTTTGATTATTTTACACGAGGAGCTGGGTAAACCAAGAGGCGCTCAGCGGCAAAGAAGCAGCTCCGTAACACCCAGAGCACTGTGCCCAGCACCCCTCGGCGCGGCGAGGCCGCCCCCTTACCCTCGTGCAGCAGGCGACTGGGCCGGACGGGCGGGACGCGGAACTGCCGGGCGCTCCAGCCGGGCCGCGGCGGCCGCGCCACCTCCCGGTCTGACAGCCACGTCACGGCCTCGTAATTGTCGCCTTGGAGCAGCGCCGACGCCTCGGCGCTGTGCACCGCCACCTCCTCGAAGTGCTGCAGCCCGCCCGAGTGGTCGAAGTGGACGTGGGTGGCCACGGCCAGCAGCGGCCGCGGCCCGGCGCCCTCGGCCGGCGCCAGCAGCCCGGCGTCACGCAGGTAGTCGGGCAGGCTGCGCAGTCCCAGCCCCGCGTCGATCACCACGTCTCGCTGCGAGCCCCGCACTAGCCAGATGTTGGCCCGGTTGCCCGACTCGTAGAAGCGTTCCTGGATCCAAAAGATACCGCCGCCCAGGGGCTTGTGCGCGAACCACTCCAGCGCCGACATGGCCCGGCCGGCGCTGCGGGCCCGCCAGCCGCCCCCCAGCAGCGCCCCGGCGGCGGCACGGGCGGGGCGGGGCGGGCGCGGGCCCGGCCCACTGCGGCAGCGGCAGGCGGAGCGTGACCGGGCCGGGTGAGGCGTGGGGAGGCCCGCAGAGGGTCTCAGCTGCAGCGGGGCTGGGCGCGGGTTTGAGCCCCCTTCGCCGCTGAGACCCGCCGACGGAGGGGGTCGTAAAGGCGGAGCGCTGCGGCCGTGCGGGGAGCGGCGGGACCCTCTAGGGGTGACGGGCCGTCAGCGAGGGGCGGGGAGCGGGAGAGGAGCGGAGAGCAGCTGAGAGGGCTCTTCTCACACGGCAGAGGTTAGCGACCCTCAGGACAAATACCTTCTCCCCCTCACCTTCACTGGCTTTAGTTTAAAAAGACACCCACATAATCTCAGTATTTAATGTTCAGTACTTTCTTTTGTATATGTTCTTCCCTTTAACTGATGGCACCTGCCTCTCAAAATCAGAGAACACAAGCACCAGAACACGATCGGGAATTTTGCTGTGAGGAAAGCGTAGGATGCCGAGAGCTCGTCTGAGCGCTCAGTCTTCTTAGGTCTGCTGTTGTTGCACCAGCGGTCCGGCAGCTGTCGGGGATCCGGATTCCACGGGCCTTTCCCTCCTGAAACATCAGCTGCCTTCCCCTGACTAACTGCCCGAGAAACTGCATACGTAGGTTTGGAGGAAATTGAAAAGCCTAAATCTGAAAGTCTTCTCTTTTATAGATGAAACTCAAAGTACTCATAAACAAGAAAATACACCCTGTTGATCCTTTAGAAATCCCCCAGGGTAAACAGAACACTGGTTGGGGTAACTTTATCGTCCTTAGTGGCTTAGTTGTCTAAATCTTCAGGATTTTTTCATCTATCACTGTCACTTTGTGCTTCAGTAAACATAAACATTCTGAGGTTTTTAAAAAATTGTAAGTTTGGGTAAAAATGTGAAGTTGAAATGCTGCCAGTTTTTAATGCTTATTCTCATCAGACTGATGCAATGTAATTTTAAGAGAATTTACTAAGAATTAATTTTAAAGCAGTTTTTAAAAAATGTACCCTCATATTCACTACATTTAATGCCTTTCCTTGTTAGCTTAGCGTCTCATTTAACTTGTGTTGTGTTGTTCTGCTGTTTACCTTTTTTTTTTTTTTTTTTGATCTATATAATTGCTCATGTTTGGGGCTTTACAGTGTCTTTTATCTCTCTATTCTGCAAGGCTCACATCTTGCTTTTCATGCTATTCATCCTATTTTCAGAGGACCTTCCCTTCCCTTCCCTTCCCTTCCCTTCCCTTCCCTTCCCTTCCCTTCCCTTCCCTTCCCTTCCCTTCCCTTCCCTTCCCTTCCCTTCCCTTCCCTTCCCTTCCCTTCCCTTCCCTTCCCTTCCCTTCCCTTCCCTTTTTTTTTCTCAAAAAAATATTTATTTAGGTCTCTGTGCTTATTTATTCTGTACTGCAGAGTGGCATGGAAATATAGAATATGATTTTGTTTTATCCACATAGACCTTATTTCTGTTGAAAGTAACAAGTTGGAAAAAAACTGGCATCAACATGTTTTCTGTGGCCTTAATAAAAAGGTCTTTGCTTCTGTCTGGGGGGAGCCAGGTGCACTCGTACAGGTGCAGCCGTAAGTCTGGAACAACCTGGTGGTACCGAGCAAGTACAGTGACCTTGCAGTTACTAGTGAGCAGCTCACGGGATTTCTGGGTTTGGACCTTGCACCAGTCTGAGTCGTCTGTGGGAGTGATCAGTATCACAGTGCTTCAGCTTCTCTTGGAGCCTATTTATTGGCATCTTCCCCATTCTCACATTTTGATTTATTTGTCAGCCCATGGGTCATGCAATTAATGAGATGAAGCTTGGTGTAACATGAAAGTGGAGAGAAATGACTGTAAATGTTTTGGAGACTCTTTTTCTTTTATGACCTTTTAAAATATTTCAGTTAGAAACAACAAACTTTTTTTTTTTTTCAGCAGTTATCTTGCAGTCCTGCTGGAGTTTTTCATGACTTTTGATTATCTTAATTACCTCTTTGCCTGGGTCACTTTTTCAAGATCCAGAAATAGTTACTAAGATAAAGGACAAAAAATAGTCAGGATGAAGAAGTCATGAATGACAAACACAAACTGCCTTTTGGAGTAAAGTTCAAAAAACACACTAGAGTGTAGTCACAGAAAGTTCAGGATTCTTAAACTTTTTTTCACCTGTTTCTGGTTCTTCTGGTTGAACCAATACAGTGCATCTAATTTCAGGCAGGCAGAGGTGGCTAGCAGAAATAAGTGAATGAAGCTGATTTTATGCTTGTATCAAATTTACAGTCTGTGGAAGAATCTGAGATGGGCATTGAAAATGGCTTGCTATTTAAAAATGATTTCTGGTTTTAAAATGCCTGTAGTCTTTGTTAGATGCTAACTTTCTTGGTAATATGTACATCAATTTGAAATGTGTAAGGAAAATATATCTTTAAAGATCTATAATGTTTTCAGTACATCCAATGGGTCAGGTAGAGGAAGAGGACATGCTTCATCTGCCTTCAACATGGAGGCTATTGGCTTTGGTAAGGATGCAGATGAAATATATTAACACCCCTAAGAATTTTGGATTTTATAATAATGTAAATCACCATTTTTCTTAATTCATCATGAAAGGGGCTTTCCTGCCCCTTTGCTAACTGTTGTATCACATATTTAACTGGATTGCTTGCAAGGAGTAGGTGCATTGAAGTCCTCATCATGATTTGGTTTTCTGGACATTGCAAGAATAGATACACTGGATACTTGTATTTGTCTGAAATGAGTTTACATTAGTCTTTGAAGCTATAAATTTGCTGATTTTAGAAAATTACTATTTATGCAAACATGAAAGATTGTGTATGATTGTCCTGTACTGCAGAAGCCAGCATTTGAAAATAACTGAAAGATCCTTTGTGTAATTAAGGGAGCGTAATTGAGACTTGGCATTTAGGATGTATTTGAAAATCAAAGGGGAATAAAGACCATCTTCTGACTGCATTTTGATGTGCAGGGAAGCTTTTGACTTACTGAACCATATATTATTCATCCTCTTAATCCAGCATTGCAATTAAGATGTGTGATTTCATATTACTAAGTCACCTGTAACTGTTTTTCATGTGAATGTTGCAGTTTGCTTGGTAGCACAATTCTGTGCCATCTGAATTCTGTATACACTGCATCTTTTGAGGTACAGTCAGTCTAACAGGAGAATTACTAGCCCCACTATATTTAATGTAGACCCTGGAGAAGGTAAAAGGCTTTCTTCCTTCTGTGAACAAAATTTCAGAACCAAATTAAACTTCTCAGGGCAAATCTGGTGTCATTCAGGA